>NC_045543.1:87086147-87707832 GCF_009769535.1 Thamnophis elegans
GCACTACAGCAGTGGGAACCCATTTATTCTAAGATTTCTAGCATTTTAATTGAAAATCCTCTTGCTTAGCTTCAAAGAATTGGCGATTGTAAAGATTGCTGGTAAAATACACAAGCTATTTTAGTAGATTTCCAGGATGAATTTTCCTTTTGTTTGCTTGTTCTTTCTTTTTTTAATCCAAATTTCCAAGTATGGGCACACATGAGTAACTTGTATGACAATTGCCTAAATGTCACTCAAATCAATTGTATTTAGAGAGAATTGCTGCTGCAACATGTAGTGCATGACTATTAGATGGAACTGTGATAAAGTTTATCCCTGCTTTTAGTTCCTTTTTACTTTTACATAATCAATGGTGCAAAATGCCAAGAGTTTTAAGTCTGCCATATGTTAAAGGCCACAGATCCAGTTTCTGAATTATGCTAAAGAAAAACAAAACCCAAAATGAGCAGAGCATTACCGCAATAACATCTTCAATCACAATAGTCTTTTCTTCATTGTTTGAACTTTTACAGTTTGACATAAAAACATTTTAATCATTCTATATCAGCCTCTTTTTTGGTGCATTTGTTCAATAGCACTATAGAAGGTTGACATGCCTGCATTTATAAGAGGAGAACTATCGGTAATCAGGTGAATTCTCAGCAACAATCCTGGTATCATTATTTGATGGATTCTGGAAGTGAGTAGAGGAATATCAAGTTGAGGCTGGAAAACTGGGCTTCATGTCTATGTATCTATGTATGTCTGGCAGATGGACAATGTTAACAGAGTTAATATAAAAGTCCACTATTCCTCTAACCTGCTTCTATTTAGGGAATTCAGCTGGCATCAAAAGGAACACTATCTGATCTTTCACACAATGTGCAAAATGGTTTCCCTGATTAAAACCAAAATTGTACCAGGCATTGCAGACAGTTATCTTATATTAATGAATTTGCTTTAAGGACTTTCTGCAGAATCAATGAACATTGAAATATTTGGTGCCAGGACATACAGAAAAAACTGCTTAATCAGTTCCTCTTCTCTCAGAACACCAGGAGTCCACAGAATTCAGAAAAAAATGTTATGGATGGGGAAGGGAAATCAAATGGAATATTGTGGAAGAAAACATCACTAGCTGGTTGAAAGAATCAATAGAAGGAGCTCACAGTGAAACATTTTGATGTGGATCATAATTTTTGGATTAGTTTTGTAAATTGTAAATTTAAGTTGCATTTAGATTTACATAACTAATCCTAAAATTATGATCTATGTGCATTCCTCTTTCCTCGTTCATTCATTTTTGTTTTTCTGTCATTATTTTGGTGCTATGTTGGTAAGAATAGGCTAGTTCTTGAAATTATAAATAACACTACTTTTCCCTTCATATATCATCTTACTGAGATAATTCTCTCTCTAATTTACTTTGCTGTTATTGAATCTCTGCAGATAACCTACATTTCACAAAAGCCAAGATCAGATATTAGGTTATTTTGACGTTAATCAATGCATGGGTATATTTGGAAAGTGTTATATTTTTAGCATTTACATTTTCTCAAATGCCTTGACTCTGTATATACCTGACTCACTCCCTGGGTGTGTATGTCTGTGTGTCTTTGTGGCTCGCCCTAAATACAGTACTGTAATCACTATACAAAGTATTGATTACTTTTCATCTTTGGTACCTCCTTTGAAGCTAGAACAGCATTAGATATTCTGTTTCAAATTTAGACTGGGTTGATATCAAACGTCAGGTGGCTGAGATGACATATGATCTCTGAAAATTATGACCAAATTAATTTTTAACCAGTTCCAATTATTACTGCCTTGAGGTTTTCAAACAAATGATTATATTATCGATGAATAGGATTGTTAAAGTGGATTTCCTTCAGAGATCAGTTGGTTTGAAGACTCAAAGCAAAGACATTAAAGTTAAATAAATGTCTGGCCATCCAGCACGGTTGGTAAAATATTCTGAGTTTCTTGTATGAAGTATACAGACTTGTTTTTATTCAGCAAAAGTAGATGCAACTGTATGGACAGGAAAGCTCTAAAATCGAAGGAAAGTTAAAAGTCTTTAAGAACCTAGTAAAGTAAAATAAGCAATAGTGTGGATGTCTTCTCACGATGCTTGGAAGTTATGAGGGCTGGATGAGGGACAACTGATCTTTGGTAAGATAGAGAGGCTGTAGGTAGGAGACTTCTCTATATCTGGGGCAGAGGTGGGTTCCTACCAGTTTGCACCAGTTCGGTAGAACCGGTTCGTCAAATATACCGAACCGGTTAGAAGAGGTTCCACCAGTGGACCCAGAAAGCAGGCCACACCTACAGAAGAGGTTCCAAAAATTTTTGAAACCCACCATTCACACACACACACACACACACACACACACACACACAAACACAAACACACACACGTGCGCGCGCACACACACACACATACAGAGACTCACACAGAGAAAAAGAGAAAGAAAGGAAGAAAGAAAAAAAGAAAAAAAGAAAGAAAAAGTGATAGAGAGATGAAATAAAAAAAGGAAAAGGGAACAGAGAGACAAAAGGAAGGAAAGAGAGAGAGAGAGAGAGAGAGAGAGAGAGAGAAAGAAAGAAAGAAAGAAAGAAAGAAAGAAAGAAAGAAAGAAAGAAAGAAAGAAAGAAAGAAAACACATGGCCAGCAAGCTACTCCCAGCAGGTCACATGGCTGGCAAGCCACTCCCACAAAGGAGGCCACACCCACAGAGTAGGTTCGAAATTTTTTTGAAACCCACCACTGATCTGGGGGTTTAATATTTTTGGACTTGGTTGGGCTTGCACTGCCTCAGATGAACCCAGGGCATAATCTAGTGTCTTTCTGCATCTCCTCCTCAAGGCAGCCATGGCTAGGAGGACTTTTGGATTGTGTGCCAGTTGTGTCCCTTCTTGGATTGAAAAGCACTCTTTTCAGTCACTCGTGTCCTGTTCCTCTTCTGGGTAGACTATTGCAATGCACACTACATAGAGCTACCCTTGAAGAGTATTCAGAGGCTGCAGGTGGTGCAGAATTCAGCAGCACAAGCAATTATGAATGCCAGTTAGGTTCCACAAGTAACAACTGTGCTACACAAGCTGCATTATGTGCCAGTTTGCTCAAATGCCAGGCCACAATTATTGCAACTGCCATTTTGAGTAGGTGTAGCCACTGCCAAATAAATAAATAAATAAATACTGGGCAGAAGGTTTATAGTATCCTGAGGAATTGATCCAATTTGTTACATTTTGAATTTGGGACAAAATAGGGCACCATCTCAATTGTGATTGCTTGGATACATCCAAGATTATTCTCTTCTTGGCTTACTGTCTATTTTGTTTTTTTACAAAACTAAAATAAAGTCCTGGAAAATGGTCATTCATCATAAAATAATTAGATTGATAATCTTTTTCCAGTATTTTTTTTAATGTTCTATCTCATTTCTGAAGTACCTTCTGAAGTGCCATAAGGAGCACTTTGGAGTATCTCCTATTTAGACATCTAATGCATGCTATCTGAAAAAGGAATCAAATATAAGTGAAGGAATGTGAAAGTTAATTATAAAGACAAAAGACAAAAAAATACTGAAGAATGGATTCTTTCTTATTTCTACATCATGCTAATTTTCAGTAAGAGCACAGAGAGAAAGCCATGTCTATTAAAAACTAGACGTTCAGAATAATAAAATATTCAAGCTTTTTTTTTAAAAAAAAGTGAAAAAATAATTCTTTCATGAGAGGTGCAATCACCTAATTAATTACAGTTTAACAGAAAAGAAAATATCTTGTCATTTTTAGCTAGTTTTAGAGAACCACAGATGGGACACCTGATATTAATCAATTCTTTAAAAGATACCAGTCTAATTTAACATATTAAGAGGTATTAACAGCATACACACAGACAAAGGCAATATAACAAAAATGCAACAAAAAAAATGTTTATTTAGCTTCAAATGAGAAATATGCTGTTGAAAGAATAGAAAATGCTAGGCACTTCTATAAATTTGACTCAGCTTACTAATTATTTTGAGTAGATATGCACAGAATTATATTGTAAATTCTGTCAATGCTAATTGGGATACTAAAAGTATTGACATGTATACGTTATAATTAGAATAATGGCATAAATGATAAAACAAATACACATCTTTTTTAAAAAGTACATTGGTGATGTTTATGAGTACTGCAGCACTTACAAGCATTATATGTAATCCTACGAGTAAATTTCCAATGTTCAAAAGAGAATGGTCCAAAGACATTCATGCTTATTATTTACATACTGACCCAGAAAGGTACAGGTAGTCCTTGACTTACAATCTTTTGTTTAGTGACTGAAGTTAAAATGGCACTGAAAAAGTGACTTACGACCATTTTTCACACTTATGACCATCTTAGCATCCTCATAATCGCATGATCAAAATCATATTTATGATGTTTACAGTGTCCTGGGCTGACATAATCACCTTTTGCGACCCTCTGAAAAAATCAGTGGGCAAGTCAGATTCACTGTATAACCATCACTTTCTAACTTAACATTTGCAGTGATTCACTTAACAGCCATTGCAAGAAAGGTCATAAAATGGGGCAAAATTGATTTAACAACTGTCTTGCTTAGTAACAGAAATGTTGGGCTCAATTGTGATAATAAATTGAGACTACCTGTACTTCATTTCTCTTCTCTATTTATCCATTATGGACCTAATAAATTTGAATTTTTGGATTCTGGATCCATTCACCACACATAAACACCTTTAAAACCCAATGGGAAGATTAAAATAAAAAAGATCTTACACATAAGTCTTCTAAGCCTTCTGATGTTTCAGAACTCATTATCTTAAGGTCTATTGAGGACATGGTTTCTTATCCAATGTGAGACATATTGCAGGAATATAATGAACAAGAAGCAGGGTTTTAAATATGGGAGATGATGGCATGCTTTTAATAATGCTCTCTCTGTTCCACAAGAACAAGCACAGTAATTTAGAAATATTCATTTTCATTATTATTGGCTTCTAATGGAAGAAAGGATGGGGAGGGGGAGCAACTGGTGATTTAATTTTAATGAATATGTTAGTCAAAGTAAAGTTTAAGTAAAAGTCCTTTGGAGAATTTGAACAAGACTTTTGATAGCACATTACAAATGTACCAAATTTGGTCATGCAGCTTGAAAACAATAATGCTTGTTTGCTTTCACATAATGTCATCTTTCTAAATAAATATATTTTGAATTAATAGCAGTGATTAGAATTGCTGAAGAGGAAACCAAGAAATGGGTTTAATTCCCAATGGGACAAAGCTACCTCTATTTATCCTTGCAGAAAATGGAGTGCTTTGCCTCATATCATTGGCTCATTTGGACCTCTGCAGAAGAACAGATAATAAAAAGCCACATGATTAATTACTGCCTCCTTTTCATGTATTTTACTACTGTTGGATTATATCCTACACCAATCCAATAACTCTCAACAGCGAACATGATAGGAAAAAATTCCTGCATAGGAAAAAATTACAGTAAATATTCCCAGCATGTCTGTTATACCGTAGTATATTTTTAATCATACATCTCCAAACCAAAACATACAATATAAAAAGAAATATGTCAGAAAAAGAAAATATAGAAGAGAAGAAAAAATGGCAAAATGCCTGAACTTAAAATGTTCTTCAAAGTAGTCCCATTTTAAGTAGTTCCATTTTAAGGAGGGGGGGGGGTAGGCAGATCTCTACTAGGACACCATTCCAATGCACTGGTGACATCACTGAGAAGCATTGCTTTCCGGTTACAGCTTATTTCACCTCTCATAAGTATGGACAACAAGGAATATCCCCCTAGCTATCTAAGGCCAATTCTAGTTGAGTAGTTGGTCTTGCATGTATCCACTTTAAATTGTACATATAAATCAATTGGCTAACAATGCAGGGCTCCCCTGCATTGTATATTCCTAGAGCCAAGTGCCACTGAACACGTACCTTAACTGCTTCATAATTTCATCATAATTTCCAAACAGTCTTTGACTGAAGTCTCATGAATGGGGTGCTGCAATAGTCTAATTGGGTGGTAATGAGACAGTGTTGGGTTTCAAAAAAAAATGGAACCTATTCTGTGGGTGTGACCTCCTTTGTGGGAGTGGCTTGCTGGCCATGAGACCAGGTGGGAATGGCTTGCCGGCCATGTGACCAAGTGGGGGTGGCTTGCCGGTCATGTGACCGGGTGAGAGTGGCCAAAATGATGTCACTGAATTCTTTGCCCCAATGGATGATCTACAAAAAGAAGATATAAAAAAGGAAATTTATTATTTTGTGCACTTACTACTTAAATAAGATTAAAATAAGTACACAAAACAATAAAAGAGCTACTTACAGAAGGTAAGTAGCTTACTATTTTAATTTTACACATGTTAACAGCTGTTGTACTTGTGTTTACACAACAGTGGAAAAAATAAAGATATAAAAATGAATAAATATTAGAATGTGCAGGAATAAATAAATTGACAAAATCAAGAAGGCTTTGAATACTTTTTCACGTGGGATTTGTTTTATCAATTGCTAACTAACAGAAACAGCAATTAGAAATCTAAAAGTATGAAAGAAAACACCAATTATGTAAGGAAAGGTCACTAAAATGTATAAGGAAATATTATTAGAACTTGATCATTATTAATGTGTAGATAACTGCGGGACATTACACACCCACACACACAAACTATGACAGTGCCAGGAAAACACCAAAAAATAACAATTTCCCTCCAAAAGACTGCAGATGAAACCAGTTTTTTTTCCCTAACTCAAAGAACAGGAAAGACAAAGCCACTGGAATAAAAACCATCAAGGCATTGTGGGAAATTATAAAGAACAGTGCCAGGAAGCTTACAGAACCAGCAACCACCTCACAATCAGCTAAACAACCAGGTATCACACAGAAACACACAAAATCTGGCAAAGCTGCCTTGCACCAACCTAGCCTGCCCATAGAAAAGCAGCGACCTTGAGACACATAAACCATGCACCAACCTGTACACTTAAAAGCAACATATTGCATCACAAATAAAACATTTGCAAAAAGGAATAACATTTCTTGTAATAAACATTCTATAAACAATAAATAAATAAAAATTCTCTAAAAATAATTAAAAACCACCAGGTTCAGAGAACACCAAAGGACCCCACAGTCTTCTCCCTCCTTATCTTTTTTCTTTTCGTCCTATCTTTCTCCTCCTCCCCCCCCACCCCACTCCCTTCTAGCACTGATGATGTTACCTAGTTGCCTTTCTAGAAGGGAATGGGATGGGGGGGAGGAGGAGAAAGGACAAAAAGGAGAAAGAGGAAGAGGGGGATAGTGGGATCCTCCCTCTCTTTCTCCTTTTTGTCCTTTCCCCTCTCCCCCCCAACCCCACTCCCTTCTAGCACTGATGATGTTACCTAGTGTGGTAATGAAATGTCTGTAAGAAAACCACCAACCTCAGAAAGCAGCAAGGATCCCACTGTCCCCCACCTCCTCTTTCTCTCTTTCTTTCTCCTTTGGGGGGGGGGAGGAGGAGAAAGGACAAAAAGTTCCTGGCTGTTTAGAGACAACACTGTCTCATTAAAGGTTCCCCTCACATATATGTGCTAGTCGTTCCTGACTCTAGGGGACGGTGCTCATCTCAAAGCCAAAGAGCCAGCACTGTCTGAAGATGTCTCTGGCATGACTAAATGCCAAAGGCACATGGAACATTGTTACTTTCACTAAAGTGGTCCCTATTTTTCTATTTGCATTTTTACATGCTTTAGAACTGTTAGATTGGCAGAAGCTGGGACAAGTAATGGGAGCTCACTCCATTACATAGTCTAGGATTCGAACCGCTGAACTGCCAACCTTTCTGATTGACAAGTTCAGCATCTTATCCACTGAACTACTGTGTCCTAACTATCTCATTAGAGAACCCAATATCCAAATAACAATTTCATCTTCATTGGCTTTAAATATAGCTTTTTATGTTCCATCCATGGTAGGCTACTACACTACATTGCACTACACTGCATCTTAAGTTACATTTACAAACTAATATTAATAATGTTTTGAGCTTTCCTTCTCCTTCCTTCACAACTAAGTTTCTCAAAAGCTGTAGCAAGGAAAGGAGCCAGAAGTGGCTCCTTTCCATGATCTTTGATAAATTATGGAGTGTGTGTCAACTATCACCATGGAACTCATTTCTCCAGAGGACTTCATGAGACCCTAAAGCAGTTGCAATGAGGTCTTGAATAGCTGCAGTTGATTCATAGTTTCAAGCAAGAAATCCAGAAAGTTGCCTATTCAATTGATTCCCCCCCACACCATTAAAATATAAAAGAGAGCAAATCATGCATTTGTAGCTATAACCCAGCAGGTTGCATGGATCCAGGACCATAGTCCCTGAAATAGTACGGGGTGGGAGCTGCTTCATGGTGCTGCCATCAAGAAGGTCATGTTCTGAGTGACCAGAACAACTGGGACAACTCTCCTAGGTCCCCCTCCTGAGTGGGACCCTCCCAAACTGACCTTGAAGAAGTAACCCAGTATTGCAAATATTTTGAACCATTCCTAGCTCCACACAGAGTATCTTGTAGCCCACCAGTATCAGAATAAGTACATCTTTATTTGGATTTGCTGCTTCATATATTTTAATGCAAGGTCATTTCTGTTTGGCAGCAATCTAATACAAGAAAAAATAGAGCACCTTCACTACCCATCATGAATTCTCTGAGTATCCCATCAGAAATGAAATACAGTCACTTCTTTGGAGAGGCTTTGGTGTTTAATCTTAGAAAAGTGGAAAACCCATATCTACCTGCCACTATGTAAAGAAAAAGACCCTTTGAGAAGGTAAACAAAGCACTGAAATATAATTCTAGGTTGGTAACAGAGACACCTGGGTTTTACTTTATTGGCTCTGGCAAGAAGAACCAAGAAGTTAAATAATCTAAAAAGACAATATCATGCAGTAATTTAAGGCAAATCGATGCAGCCAATTTCTGATTCAAATAGCAAAACCTGAAGCTCAAGAAATATTAGATACCTACATCATTAATTCATAGATAGAATGATAGACAAAGTGTCTTAGTTTTAAAAGTATTTCAAATAAGCTACCTAGAATAAAAATATAGATTGGCAGTGTAATCAAATTCTTCTGCCTCTGAATCACAAAATCTTTATGTTAAGGCTGTTATTCACAGGACAAGTGCTTCTGCAGCATTACTGGAAGTTCACATGAGGTATTTGTTCAAACAGGCCCATTTGTGTAAAAATTATCAGCAGCTCACAACCACCCCAATAGGGAAAATATCTGCACCATTTCCCCAAAGGCAAATGAAGAACTTCTAGGCACAGAGCTCGAAGAGCTTTGCCTGGGGAGTGAAATAACCATTAGATGATTCTTCCTCAATTTAGTGTACTAATTTTCCTTATTGCTCACTTTACCCAACCATTTGACATATTCTTTTAACAGAATCAACCTCTTTAGATCCTAAAATCGTATTCATTTGCCTACATAAATAGTTCTCTCTCTCTCTTTTGTTTATAAGTCTGGTCACATGTGTGTGCTTGTGCTTGTCAAACAGAGCAGAGCATGAAAAAGAGGTAATTCTAAGATAATGTCTACTAAACCTTGAAGCAGAGGTTGGTTGCTCCCAGTTCAGTCCGGATCAGCTGAACTGGTAATGGTGGCAGCGTGAGGCTCTGACCACCCACCTGGATGCTTCTGCAAATGTGCTGCACATGTGTGCATGAGTGAACCAGTATGGAAACCCATCACTGCCCTGAAGGGTTTGGAAAGGAAGAAATAGCTATAGTTTGGTAGCTCAGCAGTATAAGGTGAATACATTTATCTTCTACCCTTTATACATGAGTTGGAGCAGAAGTGAAGAGTAACCTCTCCTTCAGTTCTCAGACAATTACCATAGTCCTTGCACCAATAAAATTGCTGGCTCTGGTCGGTGAGCAATTATGTTCTTCCTTTCAATTCTGCTATCATTCTTTGCCCTTCAAGTATGGTTTTTTTTTTTAATTATTATTTCTCAACTCATCTGCAGCACCTGGAAATCCCAGGATGCCTTCATCTAAGCACTTCCCTAGACTCCTTTTTCATTCTTCACATTATATTTAAACACATCTCTAATGTGGCCATGTGGAACACTCATGATATTTTTCTTATTCCTCAAAGGAAAAGTGCAAAAATGATGACTGAGCATGTAATTAAACGTAAAAAGGGGTGTGGAAATTTATGTATTGAAGTCATTTTTTCCTATATTCTTAATAGCTTGTTGTCAGCAGAAAGAATAATGTCAGCTTTACAGATAGTCTCGACCTATAACAATTTGGCCAGCAACTGTTCCAAGTTATGGTAGTGCTGAACAAATGATGGTTATGACCAGACCTGGACTTTTGCAATAGTCTTTCTTCCAGGTCCAATCCTGCTTATTTCATTGAGCTAAACCAAAGTTGGATAGATACTGCCTTATTGACTTTTTTATTGAAGAGATAAGGGATGCAGTGGCTGAGCGGCTAAACGCTGAGCTTGTCAATCAGAAAGGTCGGCAGTTCAGTGGTTTGAATCCCTAGTGCTGCGTAAAAGAGTGAGCCCTCGCTATTTGTCCAGGCTTCTGCCAACCTAGCAGTTTGAAAGCATGCAAAAAATGTAAGTAGAAAAATAGGAACTACCTTTGGTGGGAAGGTAACAGTGTTCCGTGCCCTTTCGGCATTTAGTCATGCCTGCCATTTGACCATGGAGACATCTTTGGACCGCAGTGGCTCTTCGGCTTTGAAATGGAGATAGGCACTGCCCCCTAGAGTCAGGAATGACTACCACATTTACCTTTACCTGTTGAAGAAATATTTTAATATTAGAAATAGCCAGGGAGGACCTACTGATGGTAAAACATGGAAAGGAAGAAATAAAACCCTTAATTTTGATTCTAATATGTGGGCTTGTTCCCCCATATCAGATTTCTGCAAAAAGAAAATATAAACCCAAAGTATGAATAAAACAATTCAACAGACATTTAAGTGAAAGGCTAGTAATGTTTTATACACAATGAGGATTCTAGATTTGGAAAGATAAATTTGAGCCATTGGATCCAACATGTTGCTACTATGTTTCCCTGAAAATAATACAGGATCTTATTTTCTTTTGACCCCCAAAATAAGCACTTGGCCTTATTTTTTGGCATGTCTTATTATTTTTTAGGTGCAGGAGATAGTGTGCGTGGTCATCTAATGGCTGCTGCTGTGTAGCAGTATTTTCAGGGAGGGCTTATTTTGGGGGGAGGCTTATTTAGCGCATGTTTTCCAAAACTCAATTGAGCTTATTATCCAGGGAGGTCTTATTTTCAGGTAATCCAGAAACCATTTCTGACAGATGACCATCCAGAATGAACACATTCAGCCAAGCAGAGTTTGCTACCCCACCCTCATGGTTAATTAATTCCAGTGCTAAACTACTTTTATAATTAAAAAATCACATCCATCATTTAACTGGTCTGTTGTTTCTTTATCACACCCCCACAGTCCCTCCAATGTCATGAAAAATCACAAGTCTTGTGAGGTGTTTTTGTAGCCTTAAAGGATAGGACAGTATTTAAAATATTATATAGAGTTCAGTGGGTTATGGAGTAATTTCTTGTCATAGCATTATAACAAACAAAGAAGTAACCATACTAAAATGTAACAAACTCCACAAACAATAGGGTAGCAGCAACAATGGAACAGATGTTCAATGAGAACATCAGGAATTGCTTTGAAGTTCTGAACCTCGTTGATTTAAAAAAAATAGGATCTATGGAGTTAAATTAAAGAAGTTGTTAAGGATGAAAGAGATTTCCAAAGATGAAGAAACAGAAGAATGCAAACTAGATTTCAGAAAGATAGCAAAAATTACAAAGAAGGGAACAGAAGCCAAAACCAAGAAATACAAAAATGTCAGGAACAAACTTAACAAAGAGTTTCAAAGAGTTGTTAGAAGATACAAGAAATAACATTACAACATCTGTAAAGGCATAGATGTCACAGGAAAACAAGAAAAGTCTTTCAAAAGATATCTAAGTTCAGAAGGAAGTTCAAAGCTTAAATAAATATGCTAAAGGAAGTTACCAATTCAAAAGAAATCAAACAAAGATGAAAAGTCAGTTCACCATGGATAGAAATATACAACTGGGTATTATTCATAAAATGATAATACAGTATCTCATCCAGTGTTGATGGATGATTTCACCCAGTGGCTTCATGTAGTTGGGGCTATCCTAGAAGGAAGGAAGTGAACCAGCACAAAGTTGTTTCTTCCACCTCCACCTCCCAAAACTGAGTCAAAAATATACCATGGTTAATGGCATCAAAAGCATTGAGAAGTCAAGAAGAGCCAGGATGGATACATTTATTCCACTCCCACTATAGGTCATTCAAATGCATGACTAATGTCTGGCCTGAAATCTTACAGGGAGGAGTCTAGATAATCAGTTTCCTCTGCATTTGCAGTGCCAGCACATACTCAACCATTTTCCCTAAAAAGAGAAATTGGAAGTCTGTATGAAAATTGTCCAGAATGGTGGGGCCAAGTGAGGTCTTTTTGAGAAGAGGATGTTCCAATGCCCCTTAAATGGTACTGGAAACATCCCTTCCCTCAAGGATGAATTAGCCTTTGCAATCCACTTGGATGGCCTTGATCAACTATGAATGGCACAGAGCTAATTCAGATATGGCCATACTTACAGTTCTAAGGATCCTATCTCCTTAGTTTGATCAAACAGTATCAAACTATTCCCAGAAAACTGGGTAAGTCCAGTTATTTCCACTAGACTTGAAACATTCTTGGTTTCCAGCTGTGAATGGATCCAATTGATTTTACCTGCCAGGTGCACCAACATTTCTTCAGCATGATCCTGAAGACATGAACCTTGGAACCGCTCTGTCCAGGAGACTCTGGATGGCGTTGGCAGGTGATTCTCTGCAGATACAATAAGAGTGAAAAAATATTGAAGTTTTACTCTTCTCACAAACACAAGATTAAGCCTTCTTAATAAGCGCTAATTTATGATTGATTGGATTCCTCCTTGCCTTTCCCCAGTGATGTTCTAGACTATTGTTTTAATTTTCCCTCATCTCCTCCATTAATTATAGGGAGTACCAGGAGGGATGGGCCAAGAGATGTTGCATGAGTACAATCTTACCCAAGAAGGCCTCGGCCATCTTCCAATTCAAGGTAGTTGCCAAGACCTCAGCAGGACCATACTGCATGTCCATACTGCATATCTTTGGTCACCTATGGAAGAAGCTAGCATAACAGAATCTCAATGTCACCAACACATGATCTGACCATGACAGAGGAGATGAAGATAGTTGCTTTCTCAGATCAGATTGTCACTTTGCTAGCATGTCTGGTATGTGACCACTGTTTCAAGTCAGGCCATGAATGACCTGGGATAGGCCCATAGCTCATAGCCACAATGGTGGCCATGAGTAACTTCTAGGTCCCCCGCCCCCCACCAAGGACAAGTTGAACTCTCCCAGGACTATCAGCCTGCATTGACACTTTTAAACTTTGATGTTGGAGGACTCCTAAAATACCATGGACAACCAAGACAAACAACAAAGAAATCATAAAACAAATTAACCCAGAATTCTCATTTGAGGCACAAATGATCAGGTTCAAATTACCATCCTTCAGATACATAAAACAAATACCTAGCTCTCTAGTGAAAGGTCTAATGCTGGTAATGGTGTAAGGAAAGAGAATAAGAGGATGACTAATAGCATGCTGGATGAGTACAGATACAGAGGCAATGAGTGTGCTGTGAGAAGATTTGAAAATTTTGGGACAGATAACTGTGAAGAAATTCTATCTACATGGTTGTCAAGAACCAGCACCAGCTTAATAGTATATAATCAATTTCAAAAATCCCAATAAAATAAGATTTTTTTTTTAAAAAAAATAGTGTTATAGATTGCTAGTGATTTAAATTAAACCTAAGGGTAAGCCTGTTTTATTTCAATTTTATTTTGATTTCCAATTAGTAATTTATAATGTATATGTTAAAAAGTGCCCTTTTCCCCTATAACCATTTCCAACAATTCATGTGAGAAAGCTACTTGTCAAGGGAGACCTCCTTCCATTTTCCTTTTGGGATTATTTACTCCTTTAAGGTAAGATCCAGACAGATGGAGAGGAAACCAGCTCAAAGAGAGTGAAGAGCTAGGAAATTAAACTGTAAATGGAAGAAAGATTTCAGACAAATACAGATTTTAGCTACTTCAGATTGTGTAAGAGCTCTCCATAAACTTAACCAGTCAAAATTTAGGCTCCAAAAACAAACATTGGAAATAATGAAGTGTGCTTTTAACAGCTCTTTTTTCTGTTCGGCAAAAACCAAAGTCGTGGTGACTTGAAAATTTTTCCTCAAAGTTGATTTGATTTGATTTTAATTAGGAGGGTTTTATAATCCATTATGTGCTTCCCACTTGACAAAGATATTGACTATTTTGTCACCCTTAGACCAGAAGAGCAAGAAAAATAGCTGGGCCACAAGATGAGAGAGCTAAATTTCTTTCTCAGTTTGCTGGTGTAGTGATGAACAAGCATATCTAGTATAGATCATAACATTATAACTCTACATTGTGGAATGTGTCACATAGTATGTAATAAATACATTACTGCAAGGGCTTTCTATAGATATACAAAACAATCTCTTTTGTATTTTCTTAAACTGTGCTAGCTGATATTGTTGATCTGATGAGTTTTGATGACTGATAGGTAGTGAATACATACAACCTTCTTGGCAGAAAAAAGTAAGATTTGTATTCTCAGTATGTTCTTTTTAAAGATGCCAAAAAAAGGCAATAAAAACTAAAATTATCTAAAAATTGTCTTTCTGATCCCAACTCCAATACAAGCTAATATTTTTAAACATTAATGTATTGAATAAATTCACAAAGATGCTTTCAAATAAAAATCCATTTGTAAAATGTCCTGTAACTCCAAAAAAAAAAAAAAACACATTCAAAAACAATGTTTTCTACTTAGAAATTATTTAGCAATCTATTATCTAACTACACTAGTAATGGATTGTAGTGAAGCACACCTCTTAAGAGACTTCCTGCTCACAATTTCTATATAGTTTAATTTAGGAAAATTCCACTTAAACTAGAGGGATTTTTTAAACCAATGTTTATCATTTCCCCTTATTAAATATCAAGTAATGTGCAAGAGCTATAAAATGTTTCTTGTAATTTGTAACTTCCATGAAGTTGTGTTTATTTATATTTCCTTTTCTATACTTAATTGTAAGTAGTTACTTATGTGCATGATTAGAATATCATGGTATCCAAAATGTGCTTTATCCTATTAATATATGATTTTTAAAACTAGCTTTATTATTTTCTGTTTGGGCAAGACACTTTTTATATTATCATAATTATTTAAATTTGCGACGTTACAAAAATGCCATGGGTATAGCAGGCAATGAAAAGGTAAACCCTACACCTAAAGTAGAATTGTGCCCCATGGATATTATATGCCTTTATATCTTTTAAAGCTCAAAAGTCAGATCTAATGTGAGATTGGGATGTACAAGAAAGAGGGGAATTAACGAGGAAAAATAAATTGTATGCATTGCGTATTGATTTAGAGTATTTCTGGTTGTGTAGCCATCAGAGACAAACAAAAAAGGCAGTTTAATGTAAATTAAAGGCACTCATTAGAACTTGTCAGAGATAAGTAGCTCCCATGCAAGATGTCTTATATGTTGTATGTTCGCCAGGATTTGACCACATGGTTATGCATTTTGATGACTTTAGTGCTATATGCTTAGCTTATAGAGATCTCTTGTGATAGAGCTGGAAGTGACCTTGAGGGTCTTCTAGTCCAACCCACTGCTCAAGCAGGAGACTCTAAATCATTTCAGTCAGGGGGCTGTCTAGTCTTTTCTTTAAAACCTCCTGTGATGAAGCACCTACAAGTGCTTCAAACACCTTCAAGTATGTGAAGGCAAGCTGTTCCACTAGTTAATTGTTCTCACTGTTAGAAGTTTCTACTTAATTGCAAGTTGCTTCCCTCCTTGATTACTTTCTATCCATTGTTTCTTGTCCTGCCCTCTGGTGTTCTGGAAAATAAGTTGGCCCTTTCTTCTTTGTGGCACACCACAATGTTTCATGCTAGACGCTTCAAGACCTTCCTCCTGTGGGCATGTAAATAAATTTTATTCATTTCAAAGCAATTTATTCTTAGTTGGGAGAGTTGTATTATAATGGAAATTTTTATCAAGGTCATTAGAACTGACATATGCATAAGAACTGTTCCATGTGATACTTGAGTCCTATGCTAATCTAAATTAAAATTTGGTTTTGAAATGAAATTATCAACTAGTATAGATCATGGAAGCTAGATACAATTATTGTGATTTTATGCATTGCCTAGAAAGAGATTCTACACAATTGAAGTCTCTTGATTGCTTTCAAGGGCAGCCCCAGATAGCTGACTTCATAGTAGTTAAGTCATGGCTCCTGCAGTCCCTAGTCCTGTGATGGCCAACCTATGGCATGTGTGCCACAGGTGCCACGCACAGTCCTCTCTGCAGGCATGTGAGCTGTCACCCCAGCAGGGCGGGTCACGTGCATATGTGTGGGGGTGTGGCAGTCACTCCTGCAGCCAGTTTCTGGTTCCAGAAGGCTGCAGGAGGCCTACTAGGCCCCAAAATGGGGCAAGGGGGGGTCATGCCTGCATGCACGGAGCAGTGGAAGCACAGGACGGCACGTGCAGGGGGCTGCAGGGAGGTCACATGCACATACACAGGGTGGTGGGGTGTGGGGGTGTCACACACACATTGCAATATGGGTGTGGGCATGTGTTTTCAGCACGCAATGACAAAAAGGTTAGCCATCACTGCCCTAGTCCAAACAGGGTCCAGCAAACCAGTAGACTTCCACTGATCACAAAGACTGGGTGAGATTTACAAGTCTGCTGGTTATCTCTTCTAGCACAAGTGATAGCAAAATGCTATAAAATGTTAGTTGTGATCAGGCAGTTCTTGTGTGAGCAGAGGATTGGATTAGGTCATTCCAAGACCCTTCCCAACTGGATGATTCAGTGGCTTCTGCTTGTTTGTTCATATGAATGGAAAATACTTGGCTTAATACAACTAGGAAAAGAGAAGCGAGAGAAACCACCTTTTGGAATTGCCCTGAGTTTCCATGCCTGATCCAACACCTTAACAATTACAGCAATTGCAGTTATTTAAAGGGATACACAATATTGGAAAGTGAACCCAGTCCTTATATCAAAAGTTTCACATATTTCTATTAATCAGTATTAGCTGCTCCTAGAATGTAAATACTTTGTGACATCTATTTATTTTTCTCTTTAAGAAAAATGCAGTGGCAGAATTAAAGTTTGGAAATAATTTTGTAAAAAGGGCTGTAAATTCATGCTCAGCATCTATTTGTAGCCAATTTCTAGCTGATAAACAATTTCCAATGCATATTTTCATGAGGATTGCTTAAAATCTCAAGTTAATGCTAAAATATATTTAATAAATGCTGGATGCACATTAAAATTATACCCATTTTAGCCATTTTTACTCTCTGAGCATTACTTCTTTGAACTTCTAAAAAAACCCGCTAGCTTAATCCTTAAACAGGATTTCATAATATTGTAACATATCAATTTGAATAATGCTGACCACTGCAACTTTCTTGAAAAGTGTGCTCACCATTGTCTGAGGGTAAGAGAAAGGAAGGACATTTGGAACAAGTTTATTCCTGAGATGAAGGTGAAAAAAAAAATTTGTTCAAGGAATATCTGAGCAACAAGTCAGTACAGTACAAAATAGAGTTGAAATTTCATCTGTAAAGAGCAGCTTAAAAATCTGTTCAGAGAGGAGAAAGACACCAGGTGAAGGGAAAGAAATCTAGACTGGAGAAGAGCAGCAAGAAACCAGTGGTGGGTTATTACTGGTACACCCCAGTACGGGCATACCGGTGCCTGCTGGGAGCACCAGGTACCAATTCAGTTTTGGTTAGTATACTGTTTGCTTAATATCTTAATATTAAGTTCCACCAAAGAAAATATCTGCAGCTCAGGGCTGAACAGCTCAGTTCTTGGTGCTCTCTGAGGTTGCTTTCTACAATTAATATAAGGTTCCTATTGTATCAGGAGACACAGTGGCTCAGTGGCTAAGACGTTGAGCTTGTCAATCAGAATGGTCAGCAGATCCGCAGTTCAACTCACTATCACTGTATAATGATATAACAGAACTGCTAGGTTGGCAGAAGCTGGGACAAGTAACGGAGTGAGCTCCCGTTACTTGTCCCAGCTTCTGCCAACCTAGCAGTTTGAAAGCACATAAAATGCATAGGGACCACCTTGGTGGGAAGGTAACAGTATTCTGTGCACCTTCGACATTTAGTCATGTTGGCCATATGGCCACCAAGACATCTTCGGACAGCGCTGGCTCTTCAGCTTTGAAACAGAGATGAGCACCGTCCCATAAAGTCAGGAATGACTAGCATATATGTGTGAGGGAAAACGTTACCTTTACCTTTTAACCTATTTTATCAGTATGCAAGCTGTTTAGCTGCCTGAAATGTTAGTTCATAATTACATAAGTTCAAAATCAGGAGTGTAAGATCTTTTTTTTCCTTATTGGATACCCAGAAGGAAGGAAAGTTAGCTCTTAGAGATCCACACACACACACACACGGACCCTGTGAGAGGAAGATTTGACAAGAGGCAATTCAATAGGATCTAAAACATATTCCACTAGGGAAATGTCTGGGTTTTCAACTTTGAAAAGCATCAGGCTTTCTAAAAGGAATGGTCCCATCAATTGAATTGATTGAGCCCAGTAAATATTCTGCTACCCACATCTTATAGAGAAACTCAATTTCTGACTTTCAAACTTATGGTCTTCTTTCTGGCAAAGTTATTATGAAAGTAGTTATCATTTGATAGGGTTGTGCAGCACTTTGGATCTGAAAGCCAAAATGTGCTTTGGAGCATGTTCACAAAACTCCTTTTTGGAACTTCTTTAAAAAAAATAGCTGCATCTTTCCCCAGGATTGTGCAGCTGCGTTCCATATCTCCAGTGTGATTCTAGGAGAAGACACACTTGCTTTCAGCCATTGCCAAGAAGTGGTATATAAATAGTTCTACATATTCCAAATAACTTTCTGGTCTTTGAATCTTGAATGCTGTTCAGCCCTATTAATTAATAATGAAACAACGGAAATCTTTCTATATTTTCTGCCTCTGTGGAAGAAAATGATTTAAGCCATAGGAATTCTTAGGGAATATAGTTACCAGAAGATCCAGTTTCTGAAATTTGTGAATTTGTTTTCTTTTTTTGCTTACAAATAATACAGAATGTGTACATTAGGGAAAGATGTCCTACACTGGTTTCATGTTCCAACACATTTTGCTTAACAGAGGGCCTAACGGATTGGACCATGTGATGGACTTGTGGTTGTTGGGCAAGATCTTGAACATTAAACTAGGTGGGGAAAAGCGGGAAGCTTTCAAATTCGGGTTTTCCCGGATGTGCCAACATGACTCTCTTAATAAATTGGAATTTTGAGCAATACTTTGCCTTGGATCTGATTTACTTTTGGATGCTATTTGGAACCCTGAGAAGGTCATTCTGTAGTAAGATTCAGTTTAATTATTGATGAAAGGGCTTACTAGGCATATATTTCTGAGAGCTGGCTGGTCCTGAGGGGGAGAGGGGGTGGCTCTTTCCAAGATATGCCCAGATGGATTGCAGGTGTGGCATCAACCAAGATTTCTGACCAGAGGTAGAGTTGTGGCAAAGGTGTGGGAAGTTCCCTGGAATTATGGTCTTGAGAACTATAGTCTGTCTATTCTGCGACTAGGGTCTGAGATGGTGTAGGAGTTCATGTTCACCATGACAGCCATAGGTAGTAATCCAACCATGCCCTGATTACTATTGGTGCCACCATCCACTGTAGGTAGGCTTGACCCATTAGATCAGTCCTTCCCTGGTGACTGATGGACTCTGATGAGGGGGTGTTCCTGCTGGTTTGCCCCATGGTCCATCTGAAACCTTGGTTGCTGCTTAGGATAAATGGGTGGCTGAGGCATTGAATTGGATAGTTCCTGTGTCTCTTTTCCTCTCTCAGTGATCCTGGCACTTTTTGTTGTTCACAGAGGAGCTAAGGCAGATGAAATAAGAGAAGAGATGTTTGGAGTATAGCTGGCATTCTACAAGGGACAAACCTGACATGAGTTATAGTCAATATTAAGGTCTAATTTGAGGCAGTAAGGGAGGTGAAGAGTTAGCACTTTTCCACCCTTATTGTGTATCCATTTATGTATGTTTCTAGAAAATCACATGTTACAATCCACGAGCTGCATTGTTACCAGTCTGTTTCTGGGTCCAGTACAAGCCATTGTTTTTATATTTAAAACTGCACATGGCATGAAAGGATTATTTGAGGGGCTCCTTTCTATGATCACATCCTTTCATCTCATTAGATCTAGGAGAGAGGGAATGCTATGGATCTTGTCAGCTTGGGAGCTTCACTTAGTAGATCCTAGGTAACTAGATCCTTGTCTACTGCAGTCCCCAATTTACAAAATATTCTTCACCCTGAAGAAAGACTAGCATCCTCCTTTACATTACAAGATACTGGTTAGAAACTGAATATAGTAGTAAAATTGGGTCTCAAAATCAATTTAATATTTTGTACATTTTTTAAATCCCAAATTGATGGGAATTAAGTGTGTATGTGTTGAACCCCCAGAGAGAAATCAGGATAATTTGTCCATACCTGAATTGATGTCATATTAATTACTGTAAAAACTAAACTGTATTTTATTAGTTAATAATACATGAAATAAGTTTTGTCATCTGTGCATAGTTCATTGACTTCAGTGGATAATAGAGTAGGAATACTGTGGTCCGCAGATGGCAGGACCTTAGGAATTTCCAAATGTTACTACAATCTCTGAAGGCACACCATGCCCATCATGATTGTGCAGTCTGTCATATGAATGATGAAAATATAAAACATGTTTGTGAATTATAGTGTAATATTAGGACTGAAAAAAAGAGTGGTGACCGGCGGGTGGGGTGATACTTTTCTTGCCCACATTCAACTACATCTCCACTCACAGTTGTTCTATTCCAGCTCATGAATCATGGAAATTTCAAAGCTATTCTTTTATGTGGGACTTTAAACAGAGAGAGGGGGGAGGGGAGGGGAGGGGAGGGGAGGGGAGAGAGAGAGAGAGAGAGAGAGAGAGAGAGAGAGAGAGAGAGAGAGAGAGAGAGAGAGAGAGAGAGAGAGAGAGAGAGAGAGATCAGCCAAAAAGCCTATGAAATGATAAAATTGTCTTCAGGTAATTTTCAAAACATGCTCCCTTTTATATAGTTCATACTGTGTATGCAGGTATGATTATGTGTGAAAGAAAAAAGCAGAAAGTGTCAGCTTCATCCAGACTCAATCTGCTTCCCACTACAGAACAGTAACATTAAATGATGTTTTTCTCCTTTCAGCTGCACCTGTCAGCTGGGAAAAAAGTATTAGGAAAAAAGAACAGCAGCTGTGGTGGAGTAAAATAAAGCTTCTTGAACAAGCTTTATACTCCAAACAATCCTCTGTTACATATTTCAGATCATTACAATACAACAACATTACTTTTGTTTCCCCTAAGCCTTCTTTTTTTGGATTTTTTTAAAAAAGCACTGACACTAGAGAGGTGAAAAAGAAAAGTATTCTACATTAGAATGGCAAGCAAAAAAAAATAGCAGTAAAAGATGGCTTTCAAAATAATAAAGTAATTATCTGGTTGTAGCATACGAACTCATCTAATGGATCATAGGAATACTGGATATTTGAGAGCACAACACCATTCCTCATGTACATCTGTAATTTCTCTGAACTTGAAGTATGATCCGATTTCATTACACAAGCTAATACAATAGCTGTCTTTGTTGTTCAAGAATGCAAAGTGGCACCATCCATCCATAAGAGGCCTGCAGAATTAACTGATAATAGCTAGTTGGATATAGAGAACCATAGCATGCTGTCAAAATATTTTGACTCTGTTGAGAGAAAGAAATGTGAAAAGCGAATAAATAAATGCAAGACAAAAATGCCAAAGGAGACTATGCCAAGATTTTGATGAAGGTTTTGATCTGTGATATGATAACTAGCTACTTAGAGAAGATGGAACAGTGTAGAGTAGCACTGTCAAACTCACGGCCCGTGGGCGGGATGAGTCATACACTGACCATGCCCACACCCAGTTTACCAAAGGGCAAAAAACTCTCGATACATCACACAATGCTGCTGTGACACCACAAGTTTGACACTCCTCTGTAGAGGATTCAGAAAATAAATATAACACATAAATGATGGTTTGACCAATTCACATGTCTTCAATGGATCCTCATTTGACATTTGATACAAGGTTCCCACATTACATAGAAAAGTCCTGCTTTATCTGTGATGTCTTTAAATATGATAACTATTGCAGCCAGTAGGTAATGTATCAATATGAGATGATAGATAGATAGATAGATAGATAGATAGATAGATAGATAGATAGATAGATAGATGATAGATAGATTAAGAGCCAAGGTGGTGCAGTGGTTAGGGTGCAGTACTGCAGGCCACTTCAGCTGACTGTTATCTGCAGTTCAGCGGTTCTAATCTCACCGGCTCAAGGTTGACTCAGCCTTCCATCCTTCCGAAGTGGGTGAAATGAGGACCCAGATTGTTGGGGGCGATATGCTGACTCTGTAAACCGCTTAGAGAGGGCTGAAAACCCTATGAAGCGGTATATAAGTCTAACTGCTATTGCTATTGCTATTGCTATTGCTATTGCTATAGATAGATAGATAGATAGATAGATAGATAGATAGATAGATAGATAGATAGATGATAGATAGATAGATAGATAGATAGATAGATAGATAGATAGATAGATAGATAGATAGGCATGTGTTTATGTGTGTGAACCAGGCGCTATCAACCTTTAATAAATGCATATCTTTAGTTTCCTAAACAAATCATATCATCTATCTCCAGTCTACAACACAGTCCTTTCAGCAATTCCAAGAAGGCTCCACACCCATTTGCACTACTCAGATCACCCCGAGGACACAGATAAACTCCAAATGGCCTCAATGACTCTCTAAAAGAATGCAAATGACCAGGTATCTACAAGGAATATAAATTCTTCCATTCTCCACCATCCAGTCAGAGCTAAAGAAGCTTCTTGGATGAGACGTGAAAGTCTTCAAAGAAAATTGAGAAAGTCCAGTTGCCTCTTGAAAAAGCACCTTTGGGACAACCATTATCTGGATGACTGAGAATCTCCATAGATATTAAGCAAACCAAAGTATTGGTTTCCTTCATACAAATTAAATTACTTGTAAGAAATACACTTCATTCCTGTAAATTTTTGTTTCTAAACTAAGGTTATATCATATTTACACTTATTTTGGAAAAGGTCTGTTAAATTTATTTCTAGTGCTGGATGAGAAATTTACTCCATCAGAATTTTTAAATTAATATCCCAATTTTTGACTTGTTATATCACAACTCAATAAACCTATGCACCCTGATATTGACATTCTTCAGAATTTGGCAGTGGAAGCTACTGAGTGAGAAAAGTGTACACAGTATGCTGGAGAAAAATATGCAAGAAATTTGCAAGAAAATGACTTGCAAAATGAGCATACATTAGAAAAAGGAATACAAAAATATGTGCTTTAGGAAAATAATACCTGAAAATGTATAGATTTATCCATGCCATGTTCATAAACAAAAAAGTGATTAATGAAATAAGAAAATATATCTCTAAGAATAAATATGGATAGGATAGTACAGGTTTTAAATGGAATCCCAGCTTGCTTGTAGAGAAGATCTTGGAGAGCACTCATCCAAGAGCACTTGGAGAGCACTCATCCACTCATTAGAGCCAAGGTGGCGCAGTGGTTAGAGTGCAGTACTGCAGGCCACTTCAGCTGACTGCTATCTGCAGTTCAGCGGTTCAAATCTCACCGGCTCAAGGTTGACTCAGCCTTCCATCCTTCCGAGGTGGGTGAAATGAGGACCCGGATTGTTGGGGGCGATATGCTGACTCTGTAAACTGCTTAGAGAGGGCTGAAAGCCCTATGAAGCGGTATATAAGTCTAACTGCTATTGCTATTGCTATTGCTATCCTTTGCTATATCTAAAACAATGCTATCAGGAGCTAGCAACTTCTGAAGTCCAATTTACACAGAATGATCTTCCATCAATTAATTAGCCTTTTAATTCTACTTTTCTATTCCCTCTCCCTTTCTCCACCCGTCCCTTCTTTGGTAATACTGCAATTTTCTTTGAGCAGAAAAGCAAGAAACAATTTTTACATATATCACCTGGCACAAAAACAAGTGTAGTGGAAATCTAGTGGGGGAAATAAACAAATAAAAATATGCTATTATAGGGCAGTGAAGTTGTTATTCTCTTTATATTTTGTGCTTTGTAACATGAAGATGGGCAGATGCAGATATATTCCAGAGTTGCTGCTGCCAGAAAGAAAATACTAGAAGTAAATTGATTTTGAAAACCCAGGCAATTCTTTGTTCTTTTGGTATAGGAAAAAAGATAAAATCAGAATATCAGCATGATACAAATAAAAAAAGGATTGAGATTTTTACTGATACTTTGCAGATTAAATATAGACATCTGATGTAAACTGTTAGAGAACTTAGTTATACTACTTAATTATCTGCTGGATATATTTATTCCTTCAATCAATAATTCAGTGAAGAAGATTTACAAGCAGAACTGTTTTTAAAAAATGCTTAGTGAGCCTGTGTATGTATCCCCAGATTTCTTTAGATCCAACACAAGCTGCCCCAATGTTGAAAGTTCAAAAATATGTTAGTCACAAAAGCTGGAAATTTATTTTCTTTGCATATTTATTAGGCAATCTTTATGAAAGCTAATTAGCAAGTGAACCTGTTGTTAAGAAGTAGGTCAACTTTAAAGGTAATTGGTTTTACAAGTACTTCAACCTCTTATCACATGGTAGGAAATTTAGGTCATCTCAAAATAAAACTGAAATTCAGGACAATGCTGTTTGTCACAGGTGTGGAAAATGTATATCTTAGTTTTTAAAAAAGCATTATGAATTTAAATGATTAATTGTTAAAATTATGCACAGATTCAATTTGCTCTTTCCTATGATCTTGCCCAAATACTACCTTTCCATACTAAATTTGGATATCTCCCCCCCCCCAAATAAGGATACCAAAGAAGACCATAATAGCCCTGAAAGAACCTTGAGGGCATCTGCAGTGCTGAATATTTTTTATATTCACATGATTACTATATATCATCAAATAATTGCCCTGGCATGTAATATTAAATGGCCTTACCAACATGCCCTCCCTTTTTAAAAATGAGCATATTTTAAATTATGCACCTCAAATTTCGAAGCAGGTAGCTTTCATTATTATTGAGCATATACATGTGCACCAGTGGTGAAATTCATATTTTTAACTGGTTCTGTGGGCATGGCTTGGTGGGCATGGCAGGGGAAGGATACTGCAAAATCTCCATTACTACCCCACTCTGGCACCAGCCAGAGATGGTATTTGTGGGTTCTCTGAACTACTCAAATTTTCCGCTACCGGTTTTCCAGAACCTGTCAGAACCTAATGCATTTCACCCCTGATGTGCACTTATTACATAATTGAGCTTCATGACTTCCTGATGATGATGATGATGATGATGATGAAATTCAGAAGTGAATCACTGAATCAACTGATATTTTCAAAATATTTATTGAATCAATAAATCAAATCAGCTGTCTTTGAATTGATCTGAAGTTTCAAATGCATTTTGTGCATGTACAGAAAAGTTCTTTTAAAAAGAATTTTTTTAAAAAATTGAATCAGCATTTCCATTCATAAAGAAAATTTCACAATCTGATTTGCAAATCTGAAATTAGCAATCCCAACTGATGATTTGAAGTACAGTTGACTTAACTTTCAGTGTAAGATATATGGCCTAACAGGCATCAGCTAGGTATGAATTAAAATGCTTTCTCTTTCTCAAGCACAATGAAGCAAATCTGAAAATAGGGTTCTCAGAAACAAGTCATAGAATTAGTTTTTCTTTGCATAAAGCTGAATCATATCTTTTTCCGGTCCTTAATTCTGCATGTATAGGATTATGTTGTTTGATAAATCAGTAATAACATAAGTGATGTGGCACTGTAGTCTGATCCTGTTGAAGATTACATTTCATGCTTATGTATTTGAAACCTAGTTCTGCATAAGGTAATTTTAAGTGGAAAAAATAGTTTAAAACTCTTGCACACTTTTATATTCAATGTGGAATAGTTGAGGAAGTTCCAGCTGAGCTCCAAAATATTGCAACTCATAATATATTTCATGATTTGTGATAGAATGTTTATGTCTTATTAATGGTCCTGAACTGGTTACTTAAAAGTGGTTTCTATAGTTTCTAAGATTTTTATTGATTAAATATTTCTATTTTTTTAAGTTTCTCTTGGTGTTAAATAATGTATCTTCTTTCTCTCTGCAGGAGTTGTTGTGCAGAACATTCATATTGGTATTGCATTAAGGCAACAGAGTGATTCATGGATCATCCTGAAAGCACGAATGAGTGAACTGCGGTTTGCTCTGTTTAACTTGACCCTCCACCAGAGATGCATTGGCTGACTGAATATATGTAGTGACCGCATGACTCTTGTTTGAAGGTATTCTCTAGTTTGCCAAGGATTTAGCATCCAAACATGCCTTATTCAATAATTCATTCTAATTCAATATGGCCAACAAAGCTGGAGACAACAGCAGTACGAGATGTTGTGTCCAAGCCAGGCCTACCTAAAAAAGAGAATATGTGTAGAACACCATTTCTGGAATTCTTTCAAACTCCTTTACCAATAGTGGCCATTGGACATATGTGTATATTCTTTGCAACACAGCAATATGTTATGAGTGGGAGTGTATATGTTTCATCTGTCTGTCTGTGTGTATGCTCCCCTCTTATATTGTAACTATAGTAATGGGCATAAGTGCTCTGCTGGGAAGCACAAGAAAAGCTGCAGGTGCTTTTGGGTCACATAACCAAATGAGAGGTGGCTTACAGCACTTAGCAAAATGTGAGGTCATGGTGTTCTTTGAGCTTGGTTGTTTCTTGGCAGGTGTTTCATCGCCAAATTACGTGAGTGTTACATAGTTTAGTAGTGAAACATATGCAAGAAAACAACCAATATCAGAGATCACCAAGGACTTCACAGTTCAATTCTGAGTTATGGATATTCTCTTCTATCACTACTCAGAAGAATGTTGATCCTTTTCCAGATCATATCAATTTGGTCGCATTTTATTCTGTTTTCAGTGTGATTGTACACATTGTATACCCTTTTACACAATTTCTTTCCCATGATGAGTTGGGCTAGAAATATTTTTTTAAAGAAGAAAGTAGATCTGCTGGTGATACCTATCAATATTTATTATATGAACTGCATGTTGAGATATATTATATAACAATTATTTGCTAATTTTTCTGATATACAAAATTGGTTGGATTTAGAAGACCCAGAATCAAATCCCAACTATGTCATGAAAATTCACTGCATGGCCAGTCACTTTCTCTTAGCTTAGTCTACCTGACAAATGAACAAGAAGACTAAATTTATTTTCATTGATTGATTCATTCATTCATATGGAGTACCACCACTTGGTGCAAGTGGTCTTTAATGCAAAGTTTGCACTCATCCAAATGGATGTTGATGGATTCACTAATTATCACTAATTACCATAGCAAGCTTCTCGCTTCAGGTAGGACTCTGATGAAGCAAGTGCCATATCTGTCTAACTAGCAGATAACAAGCTTGTATATAAGGCATAAAATCATATTCAGACATTTTCATTGCCCCACTTCAAGAATGTAGCCACTGGTCCCAAACAGATTTGGGGGGCAGTGCTGTTGCTCCCTTTCCCAGCTTGCGCAATGCAGCTGCTTCTGAAAGATTTCTGAAATGTTTTTTTTTCTCCGGTAATATATTTGAAGTCTAAGTTGGGAATTAGGGGGGTCTTATGGCAGGCAGATATGGCATGATCAGCAGCACTTTGAGACCAGCAGCATGATGTGCAAGGAAAGAATATATTTACATTGCTTGGAGATCCTGGATGAATGGTGAGATACAAATGCAGTAAATCAATAAAATATGACATTCTTACATAGGCCTTTTAATTTAATTTAATTTTTTTTGTCAAACATGTACATGATAGCAGGTATAAGTATGAACATGGAGATGATCAAAGGAAATGAATACAAATAAATGGGGACAGTAGGACAGGGATGGTAGGTACACTGGTATGCTTATGCACACCCCCTTTATGGACCTTTTAGTCCAAGGTAAACAGTTTGAGATTGAAGCTGTGAGGGTTTGAGGATGTAACAACAGACTCAGGTAGAGCATTCCAGGCATTGACCACTCTGTTGCTGAAGTCGTATTTTCTGCTATTGAGTTTGGAGCATTTTACCTTGAGTTGGTATCAATTGTTTGTCTCTGTATTATTGTGGTTGAAGAATCCTTGACAGGTAGGACATTGTAGCAGACAGTTTTGTGTACTATGCTTAGGTCCATGTTGGTAAGGATTTTCCATTTTAGTTACTTTACAATAGATATACCATGCAACTGACTCTGACTTTTTTTGAATAAAGAACCATAGTTTATCTTACTTTGAGATTCAATTTGAAAAATGAACCAGTAAATAAGCAAACAAAAAGAAAGAAACCATAACCCACAATTTATTGTGCCTATAAGCTAGGAGATTCATAGAACTGGGAAAGCTCTTGACCAGGGAATTAACAAGACAAATAGCTATTCATATTGCTACAGGGGGTAGCCATAAATTCTATATTTCTATCCTTACCATTTTTATTTTTCATTTGATGAATTTTTTAAAATAAAATATTGTCAAGACTCATTTCCTAAGGGACCTTCACCCATCCTATTTCATCCAATCATAGATCCTAACCAGTTCTATTCCTTCTAAATTGTCCTTGGTTCTGTCATGACATCATAATAAAATTCACAGGTAGAGCAAATACATTACAAGCCCACAACATATTGTATTTCTTGCTAACTTACTGATGCCTGTACCAGAAGAAAATAAATCAAGGCAACAAATAGTAGATATTACTTGATAAGTTGTGCATTTAACTAATTTTACTTGGAATTAATGTCTCAACTGGGTATATGGTCTTCATGGAGAAAAAGAAGACAATCTACAAAAAAAAACAAAAAAAAAAACCTCAGTGCTTCTGAACCGGAGACAAATTCCTTGTGTCCAAATAAAGTGTTCTGTTCTGTTCTGCTGTGTTCTACTCTGCTCTATTCTATTCTATTCTCTACTCTACTCTACGCTACTCTACTATACGCTACTCTATGCTACTGTACTGTACTTACTGTACTCTACCTTACCCTTCCCTACCCTACCCTACTCTACTCTTCTCTACTCTAAAATGCATATCTAAACTGCTTTCAAAGAATTCTAGAGTTACATTAAGGTCGTATTTCTGATATATATTTTCTTGCATTAAGTTTTTTTTCATTAAAAATCAGCTAAACATACAGATGTCCCTTGTTAGAGAAGTGAAAATGTGAGTTAATATTTAAATTAATTAGAGAAAAAGATATGCTCTAAATTATGCAGACAAAATGTAGGCTATTCATAGAGTCTATTTCTCAATTTCTGCCTTATCAAGAAGAGCTCTGGTTCAGAGGAGTACAGTATTTGATCTAATCCTGCTCAATTATTGTATCTTGCAGGGGGAAATACAGCATATTTATTTAATAAAAATAATATATTTCCTTCTTGATTAATTCAAGAGCAATTATAAAAAAAAGTTTAAGCTCCTGTCACAAGAAGGCAATTTGTGAAAATTAATCGGCCGTCCACTTTTAGCTAGCTGATATGTGATTGTTACGAGTTGGCATAACTTCATGCTGCCTGCTAGCATTGCACTGATTGGCTTTGACAGATGTGGTTTGTAGCTGTAATGGGAAAAAATTAAGTAAAGGATTCATCTAAAGGTCTTTTTGTACTTTATAATGTGCTTCTCATTCATCTACGCTTGTGGAAATTTAACTTTTCTACTGCAGAGTCCAGAATCATACTTCTTAAAAATAAATCATATTGAACTCAACAGGATTTACTTCTAAACATGTCCATGAAGGCACCACACATCAAGGGTAACCCAAAGAACATTTAATTTTGTTTATGGGAAAATGGATAGAGGTGTGCACCTTAGATTTGCCAAGAAAGACTTCAAAATGGGCATCGTTCCAAGCAAATGGAAAGAGACAAATGTCCTGGACTATGGACCAGAGACAGAAGCCCACCCTCTTCCTTACTAAAGTTAATCCGCAATTCCATACTTGTTCAGCTGTAGTAGATTTACAGTTGTTGTGGCAATTCCTGAGCTGGAGAAGAGGGGAATTATTGCAGTTGCTAAGCTACCAATTTCTATGGATTTAACACATTGGAAGAGCAAATAGGGAGCAGACAAAAATGATGGACAGCAAAGAAAAATATGAAGATGGTAGAAGAGATTTAGAAATGAGGAAGAAGCCTGCAAAAGATAAAGCAAGGCAAACAAAGACATAGTGAAGCAGTTGAATATAGAAGCCAAGGTAGCGGGATGAAAACATAGAATTAGAAAAATAAAACCCTAGTTAATCTGCTATCTGCTTTTTAAGAGGCAGCATTCCAGATTATCTTTTAAAAAAACATGTTAAAATCTGCAGTTTTATTTGGAACTTGCTAAGTAACCTAAAATAATGTTTGCATATACTTTTCCTTAATGTTTCAATTCTCCAAACAATCCTTTGTAACACAAATTCTCTCAGTACTTCTTTATTACAAAAAAAAAACCTGATCTAGGCTTTGTAAATATCCTTAATTGTTGTGTCTAGCAGGAGCCGTTGGAGCTGCCACCAGACTCCGACAGCGAGGGGCTTCTGAGTCGGCTCTGGAGGATGTGGAGGACCCTGGACAGGGTTCCGACGCCGATCAGGGTGCAGAGAGACTGGTTGGCCACCAGGTGGCACCTGATTCTTAGACCAGTGGGGAGGAGACAAGGGAGAGTGATCCAGAAGCCAGCAGTGAGTTGTTCCTGGATGCACGCCATCGAAGAGCTACTCGGCATCAGGAACAATTACGCAATTACAGGAGGTGATTGTACTCAGCTGGTGTCATTTGGTTCCTTTCCAGACTATAAAAGCTACTTGTGCACATGGCTCTCTTTGTAGAAGTCAACACAGGATTGAATGTTGGAGGACAGTACTGTGAGCTTGGCAGGCTGGATTGCTGCCAAGCCTTATCTGTGTTTATTGCTGCCTGAGTTTGTCTGAGATGCTGCCAAGGTCCTTTTCTGTTTGTTATGCTTGGCTTTCAGCCACCGAGGTTTTGGTGTTTTGCTAATTAAAGTACATTCCAGTTAAGCTTGTCTCGGCATTCATTACTGGACCGAGGAGGGGGCAGAACACTTAATTATCCTATTTTTGTATGAACATTTCAGAAATGTGTTTCTTTTCCCAGCATACTGCTTTTAGCCTGCTATGGCTGTATATGCAGATTTTTTTTTTAAAAAAAAAGTTAAAAATTACTAATGACATTGGATTCCTTTCTGTACATTCTTCCTATTCACAAATAGATAAGAGCAAGACAAAAGATGGAGAAAGAAACCATGATGCCAAAAATCTATTGTTTGGTTTTTCAATCTGGCATGTATAAAAATCATTGCTATGATATGGAATGTCAGATTAAGAGGAGATAAACTTGAGCCTACATTTTTTTAATCACATTGTTTTTCATTCAGTTTATAAATGTGGGAAATGCAAAAAACATCTGAGAGTTGCTTGTGAAAATAGCCTGAGGGTTTATAGATCCAATTCACATTCTATGCTGTGTTACAAAAGAGCTTAACAACTTCTGTGATATTAAAGAGTCGTACTTTGATCATGTCATGCCAACTGACTCACTCAAAAAATCAATTAAGTTGTGAGTGATCAGTGGAAAAAGAAGAAAGGGCCACCTTAGCACCTGATAGATGAACACTATAAAAGATGACACCGGGATCTGAATGGCAGATCTGAAGGAGGTGGTGTGAGACAGAGGACCATGGATAATGCTGCTCAGTGGTGGGTTGCACTTACCATCACTACCGGGTTCGCGGATCGTGCATGTGTGCGTTCCATTCGTGCACATGCCTGACTTACGGTGCGCAAGTATCCACAATCCACCACCCTTCTGACAACCAGCTGATTGTTGGGGCTTGTGCAGACTGTACATGCTGTGAAATTTGCCCTTTGCCATGAAAAAAGGTATAGAACGTGGATGGGCGGGTGGGCCAAAAGAGCCACCATACAGGTTCACTCTCAGCTGCTCTGGACCACCACCGGTTTGGCTGAACCAAGCCGAACTGGCAGCAACTCACCTCTGATGCTGCTCCATTGAGTGGCCAAGAGTTGGACTTGATTGAACGGTTAAAAATGACAATGAATTTGGAATATGTTTCTTGCAAAAAAAAAAAAGTATTGATTTCTGAGCTTCCAAGTAGAACGCTAATGAGGAATTCTTATTAGATTCAATCACAAGAGGAGAAAGATGAAGTTTGCAAACATCTTCAAAGGACAATGCCTTGATTGCCACTTTTATAAGGGTGTTAACACATCAATATGCTTGTCTTTAATGAAAGAAATGTAACTAACCTTGACCAAACTGATTATTAGGTATCCACCCACTTGCAGTTCATCATGACGATGCTTCAGTTAAAGTTTACATTCAGAAAATAATTTTCTTTGATGAGTTTTCTTACATTTATTTAATGGAAATAAATATACACTATGGTTCATGTAATGATGTGAGAAGTGAAGAATTGATTCTATTTTTTTAAAGGGTATCAGAAAATTAATTTCAGCTGCATTTGGATAGGGAGTGTTTGGACCAAAATCAAACCTTCTGTATTATTTTCTGAAATATTTCTTGATTTCACATTCAAAGCAGATGTGGGTTCCTACAAGTTCGCACCTATTCGGTAGAACCGGTTCATCAAATCTACTGAACCGGTTAAAAGAGGTTCCACCAGTGGACCCGGAAAGCAGGCCAGAACTACAGAAGAGGTTCCAAAAATTTTTGAAACCCACCACTGATTCAAAGAGTACCTGAACATTTTTTGTGCAGTCATTGGTAGCACTTTGGGGTTACAAAGCTGTTCAAGGATTCAATTTTTAAAAGCCACTGTTATGCAAAGACTCCAACTTCAACATTCTTAACTAGGTTCACATTTAAAAAGAAGTAGATAATAGAAGAAACTTGTTAAGGTCAGTTAAGGAAACACTAAACAATAATAAGCTAGCTATGATACTTCAGATGCTTTTGAATTTCCAGCTCCAAACCTCCTGAACAGTCTGTCAAAGAGTGAGTAATCCTGAGATGTAGTTAAGTACCTAGAGTTGCCTATAGGAGAAGCTGTGAGAAAAACACTGGAACTAGAAATACCACTTTTGTGAACAGCCAACTGACATACAACAACAAACTTGAGAGATGTAAAGAGCAAATAGGAAAGGTTTCCATTAGACCATGAAAAAGATTAGAGGAAAAGGCCAGATTGAATTTGCAGTGAGTACTAGAAAGGACAACACATATATGGTGACAAAGCCAATCAACAATTCATGAATGCTTTGTTCTAGTATGTAGCAAACAAGCTTCTGGATAACTTCTAAGTGAGAGTATGGAGCCTGAGAAAACCCATGAAGCAGACATGGAAACCCTTCAACAGGCAATTAGTATTTATAGTAGTATAATAATGATGATGACTTGAAGTTTGCTGAGTGAATGGTTTTTATTATCATTCCTGAAAACTTGTTTCCTCTCATACTTAAATGGTACTTTGATTTTTTTGAGGTTCCTTACCAAGAACAATCCATATTTATATTTACCCAGACATTAGTGTTACAAGTTAAATTAGGCTTATTCTCATTGTTTACATGCCTAACAGCGTATCTACTGGATTGGAGATATGCTTATTTAAGGAATATCACCCATGAAGTTTTCATTTCAGTTTTTAATAAAGTAGACAGGGTTAGGAAAACCAATATTGGCAAATTTGTGGTAAGAAGGTTTATTTCATCTATATTTTATGGTCAAAAATTGAGTTTAATAAAACAAGATTTATGAGCCATAAAATTACGAACATGAAATTCAATACTCAGCTAAGATTGATTTCTTCAGTAGGAATAAATAAATATCTGCCAAGCACTAAGATACCACATGTATGTTCCAAGGATATAAAAAGTGGAGTTAATTGTCAGCCTTTTTTCTAGCAACAATGTCATACGTTCTCAGACAAGTTGCCTTAAAGCATGGAGGTTCCACTACATGATATCTATGAGACATGGACAATTCCTTCTAATTTATGCCTGTTCCCATATGCATAAATAAACTTATTGTGATTGAGCCACCTCCCTTCTCCAAATCCTTTATAAAATGAAAGCATGGGGAGCCACAGGGATGCAGTCTGCAATTCAACCCCTCATTTTGAACTTTCTTCTATTTCTTCAAGTTTAAAGTGAAAAAGTAACTAGATTTGGCTGAACATAGTAACTTGGCTCAGCAAACCTGAAAGCTCTGATTTAGTTGTGTTCCTGGTTGCTCTGAATAAGTGATCTCATTCAGCTAAGAATTGTTATATTGACAGTTCCAATTACCTGGATAATCAGAAAACTGGATCTGGAAAGGGAGGAGGCCAGTCATTCATTATCCTTAGAGTTGTTTTATTAAACTATGAAATAATATATTTATCTTAAAAGAAGAGTGATTGCTGATCAGATGGTATGCTTCATTAAACTACTGTTTGCTGCTGGGAACAATAAAGGATGTGAAGAAAGTTGAAGAATGGATTGCAAATGGTGGAATTGGATTCCTAATAGTTTATACAATAATAATAATACAATAATAGAGTTGGAAGGGACCTTGGGGGTCTTCTAGTCCAACCCCTACCTAACAATTAATAGTAACAATTATACATTGAGCTACCAAGTATTGTATGGTGCTAACTGTAATGCTCATTTTTACAGTAACCACTTAGTAGGTCAGTTGAAGGTCAAATAAGAATGCTGGTCCATATTAGACACATGTATAATTTATTAGATTTTTGTACCCTGCTTGTATTACTTTAGAAGTAACTCAAGGGGCAAATAATATCGCTTCATCCTCCTATTTTCCCACAACAACAACCCTGTGAGATGCATTGGGATTAAAGAGAATGACTGCCCAGATATGAATCAACAAATAGGAACCAATTGAGTCATCCAAAATTGAATTGACAGATTAATAAATTGAATTTATTCAAGTCAGGCAAAGAAATCTGTTAAAATTCATTCCTAAGAGAGAGACCTCTCATGCTTTGGTATTTTGCATATCTTCACACACTCTATGTTAGGTGACACAGATTTAAAGGACTTTAAAAAATTAACATAGGATGTGTTGAGAATAGAGTTCAACTGAGATCCTTATTCCAATCAATGCATTGTCATTAATTGGCTGTAGGAAATTTTGCCTCCCAAATTTTGCTTCCTATTATTCCAAGAATGATTATATCATTGCACAGAACATGGATAAGTCAGTTCAAGGAAAATCATTTCCAGTCTTCCAAATGTATTACTTCAAATACAGTAGCTATTTTTTAAAAAAAATCTACATGCCAAGGAAGACAGAACTTCTCCCCGACTTTTATTTCACTGTAAAAATCCCATCTAAAGAAAAAAATTGGAGGATAAGTCAAAGTATAAGATTTCTCCTTGTGTTCTTTGAAATAATATATATCTCCCAATAGAAAACACAAAGTTGTAATTCACTCAGGAGACTCTGTTTCCATTATAAACTGCAAGTGAGCACCACTTGAGGAAGTTTGATGAATGATAGTGAAGTTCCAAGTATGAAGTTAACCATATATTATAGCCATGAGTAAATATACTGATATAGGGGAAAAAACAAAAAAAACTGCAACCTCTCCACAATCTCTGATCCAATCAGAACTTGCATCAGACTCCTATGGCTTTGGAAATCCCGCATATTCCAAATATACACATCAAAAGGATATAATATTCCATTTCATACATTTAACATAATATACATAATATTCTCTGTCTTGTACTTTACTTTTAGCTAAAGATTGTTTTAAAAAAATAGATTTTAAGGTCAGAAAGGATTTGAGGAATTGTGTATCCAGCTCCCCATCCAGAATTGGAATCAATTCCTATGTCATTCCCAATAGATAACTATATTTTTTAAGTATTCTCACCTCCGTGCTTTAACTGTAGTTTAGATTATATGCCATTCAAGGGTATACATCAACATCTTCATTGTTTGAAAGGGAATTATTAAAAGATCATATGTTAATTTTGCAGTACTATCATTTTCAGAAAAAGACTTTCACAGTATATATAGAGATGGTTCACTACTCAAAAGATCCAGAAGAAAACAAAAGGACTTATTTTCATAAAAGGGGAGAGAAATGAAGTATGTTAATTACCCAAAGAATTATAAGTCAACTACATGGAAGGGATGATGACAATTATTTATAAACAAGGTCAGTATCTGTTCTGTACAGGTAGCATAGAAGATGGCATTGTGGAAAATAATTTTGCATGCTAATAAAGATAGCAGTAGTAATAATAATAGCAGTTGGAATATGAGATATTACTTATTTTAGCCTAGCTCAATCAGTTCAAAGACCAGTCACAATAAAGAAGGACATCCCCTAGGTTAAACTTAAAAAATGATGATAACAAATACCAGTTCTGAATTCATAATTTTGTATATTAATGACAGTCTAATAGTAAAAGATGCACCTTCAACAACTTACAGTATAACAGAATTTTTACATCAATGCCTTCTGGTAATAGTATAATAGCAGCCCACAGATGTCCTGAAGCATGTTCTAAAATTTAGGACATTGCTTTATGACTATGAATATAATGAATACTATTTTCTATATTTTTGGATGCATAATTCATTCCTTTGCATATTCTCCCTCCCTTCTCCCCCCTCTTTTTTTACCAGAAGGGTGTGAGGTATAAAATGGTGATAAGGCAACAGCTGTTCTCTTTCTCTTTCATATCATGACTATTTTTTAGCTACTCTCACTGCATAAAACTAATGTTCTTAAAAATACTTCTTGCTTTTGCAGTGAAGTGCTGTAGTACAGTGTTGCCCTATTTCATTTTCTTTTCTTCTGCATTCATAAACTATTTACTTTTTATGTTGTTTCTGTATTACTAAGGAGGGAAAATAAATACCAAAATAATACTGGGGAAAAGATTTATTATGAAAGAAGCCAAATATATGTGTCCCAGGTTAATGATGCAAAATCATTAACATCATGAAAACAATTCTTAATATTTGCAAAAACATACATTAACAGAGTAAATTGAGTCAAGCAAAGTAAAACCTTAGGTGTTTTCCCCAACATGTTTCTGACCATACAGAAATGAACTATCTTTGATTTACATTCCTTTGCAATAACAAAGCATTGTCAAGTGAATGAGGCAAAGATAAAATGATATCCAGACATGGTGTTGGAGGATTCAGACATAAATCAGTACACAGGCAAGTGAGCAAGGACTGAAAGATTGGTGGATTTATGTGATATAAATTTATACTATAATATTGCACAAGAAAATTAACAAAATATATGGCCCATATCTAGACATTATGCTCTCAGCCAGGTGTAGAACAAGCTTTGTGCCAGTAAACTATTCCAAATCCACTCCACATCCAGATGGCCATGTTCTTATCCAAGCTTTGTTCTGAGACTATTTAGCCATATCTTTAATGACAAAGAGCAGAATGTGTAACTGTGATTGAGAAGAGAGAAGAAATGCTTGTTAATAAACCCTCCCTCTCAAAGCTCAGATTCCACTGTACTTGCAAATCACAAATCATCATCTCTAACAGAAATCACCTCAGACGTTAATATGTGTCTCACTGAATAATCATGTACACTTGCAGGGGACTTTCAATCGTAAAGATTGTATTTGTTCATTCATTTGTTAAACCTGTATGCTGCCCATCTTGCAATTTTAGCCTGTTCACTAGCCTTTCTAAATTCCCTAAGGACTTTCAAAGGAATTTGGTTAAGTTGCTGAAGCACATAGGAAGGCATTACATAGATGGTTCAGCATTTAAGATGATCACATGAATTTCGGTCAAGGCAGTAAAATTTAAAAAATAAAATAAAAATCCAAGAATTGCTTCAGTATGTTGGGTTTCTTATTTGTGTGGCCATTTGGTTCAGAGAACAAATCACAATAGGATGAAAAGGACAGTGGTAGAGAAGAAAATTCTGAATGAGAAAAAAATTCTATTGGGTGGCTCCAGGTGCAATTGAACATTCTGAATTTGAAACTCTAAAACTTTTTAAAGGCACTTCTGAAAGTTGTTTTGGAATAGATGGACTACAAAGATGGGGAATAGGGAGAGATGTAATGGAGATATTAGCCGGTACAGACCAGTTCAGGTGAACTAGTAGTGGCGACCTGCCCACCCAGACATTATGTCATCCTATTTAGTCACATTTTCTAACCTGTGCACATGTATGCAAGCTGCGTGCATGAGAAAGTGCATGCGTGGAAGGCCGTGTGCATGCACTCAAGGTATGCACGCTCACAAAGTGAGTGTGCACATGAATGCTCACAGTTTTGGTGCATGGTGAACCAGTGGTAAAATTATGTGAAGCCCACCTCTGGAGAGATGATACAATCTGGCCCATGACTCATGGTGGTGCAGTGGTTAGAATGCAGTAGTGCAGACTAATTGTGATAATTCAGGAGGCTCATTCTGCTGACTGCCAGAGGGTTCAATCCTCAATGGCTCAAAGTTGACTCAGCCTTCCATCCTTCCAAGGTCAGTAAAATGAGGATCCATGATGGGGAAAACATGCTGACTCTATAAACCACTCAGAGGGAGCTTTAAAGCCCTGTGAAGTGGTATATAAGTCTAAGTGCTAAGTGATATGAGTCATGCTAATTGGAATTCACCTCAACTGTAATGGATAAGAGCCTACTGAGTGTCTAATGAAAAGAAGATTCCTTCTCATTAATAATTATATTGCTATAAAATATCATCCTTTGGGAATAGCAATAGTGTTTTGACTTATATACTGCTGCACAGCCTTCTCTATGTGGTTTTACAGAGTTAGCATATTGCCCTCAACAATTTGAGTCGTCATTTTACCCACCTTGGATTGATGCAAGGCTAAGTCAGCCTTGAGCCTGGTGGAATTTGAACTGCCAAATTGCAGGCAGCTAGCAGTCAGCAGAACTAGCCTGCAGTACTGCACTCTAACCACTGCGCCTCCAAGCTTCAGTGATTTACTTCAAAGTAATTAGCTAAATTCAGCCATTAGGGTCTGTGCTCCTTTGGCATTTAGTCATGCCGGCCACATGACCACATAGATGTCTTCGGACAGCGCTGGCTTTTTGGCTTTTAAATGGAGATGAGCACCACCTGCTAGAGTCATGAACATATGTGCGAGGGGAATCTTTACCTTTTAACGTTATGCAAAAGTTGACTTAAACAACACAAGTTTCTACTTTTCTTTCCCTTGCAGCTTCTTTAAAAAAAAATATTTACTGACTTCAGATTAACAGTTGTATGGAGGGAGAATTTTTCCTTTCACTTTCCAGTGATGGAAGAAGTTCTGTCAATGGCAACAAACTATTGAACTTACCCTTGCTTTATCAGCCTTTAAGAAGTCATAAGAGTTCTAATTCCAGCTATGAGAGCAGGTTAATTCCTAAGGACTGAAAATAGAATGAAATATCTTGAACTAGATATGAAAGAGCCTAATGGAAAGGTGCACAGTATTCAGTACATTTATTATTCATTTCATGCATAGCAGAAGGGTGAAATTATTAAGAGAAATATTGGTGATTTCATCATAGCTCAGCTTTAAAATGTGCTTGGTTGGCAGAGGAACATTTGAGAGCTGTGAGATGTACTGCTTCTTACATTAATAAATATATCTGTGTATAAAATGCTGAAGACATACCTTTGCTTTTTACTTATTAAGCTGGTAGTGTATTCTGAAGTAGAGTGTGCCTTGATTCATCAAACCTAAATAAAGTTACCAAGCAGTATGAAGTCTGCATATACAGAGGCACTTTAATTAGGTTACATATTGTAATATGTAATATTTGTCTCAATTTAGTCATATTCTGTTAGCAATCAACAAATAATGCATTTGCCAAAGACCCCTACATTTCTTTATTAACTTGGCATAAACGTCCATCTGAACTGTATTTAATTCTTTATTTCCTGTGATGGTTGAAATAAAAGAAAAATGAGGCATGACTATGGCATTTTAATCCAAGTTTATTTTTTGGTTTTTACATAGAGGATTATGTTCCCATTTAAAAAAAAAAGAAATGTTTAATTTTCTGTGAATTTTAATACAAATCAATGCAGAAGTACTAAAAATGGCTCAAGGAAATTAACTAAGAGATTACACACTTAGCTAAGTTTTTGTTAAAACCTGAAAAAAAATATTTGTTGAAGCTCAAGAAGTATTTAAAGAGGAAGAATATTTTGAGCATAGGGCTAAAATGTTAATCAGACCTTGTGATCTTTAAGGGGTTTATTCTAAGCACATGTACCTAGAATTGTCCTGGTAAGTACAATTAAATAAAAATCCTATGGCATAGAAAATAACATTCATTAAAATTAACTTTAAATATTTTCAAAACAAATTTTATTTGCAAGGCCTAACAAATTAACATGGTATAATCCTTTGATATTTTCTTCTTGCTATTATGATTAATGTAGAACAAAGGCTTTTAGTTAATCCTTGCTCAGAAAGTTCATGCATTAAAGAATGTTAGAAAATTGACTACTTAAAAATCTTCAGAGGATCACATAAGGGTAATTTGCCTTTGTCTGCTAAATAACAGTTTAATTTGCATTTCAGCTAACAGTCTAAAGAAAATTAAAACATGGTGTACATCCATGCAAACTCCCAGATGGTCTGTCTACTTGCTGATAGTATTCTTGGGTCATAGTTTCAAAGAATACCTTCCTTCAAATCTCCTCCTCCTCCTTCTTTTTTTCAAAATCACAAAATTCAGAAGTCCTTTACGCCAAAGCCATTATCTGGGTACCATGAAGTAGCTGGTACTTTCACCTAAAAATGGGAAGAAGTGCCTTTTCAAAATTCATCGTCAGATTTGTGTACAGAGAAATTGGCGCACATTGGGTAGAGAATTATCCAATAGGCCAGGAGTCATTCTTAGTAGTGACAGTAGCACCACTTTCAAAAAAGCCCAATCACTGGAAATTTGACTACCTAACAGAATAGAGGGTGTTGGCCATCTCATAACTAATAAAGACAATAACACAGCACCTTGCCCAAAATCATTCACAGAAGTGTCTTCCTTTGAACATTTCTAAAGTTTTCCAACAAATTGAAGAATCAGAAAAAGAAACTGAATCATCCTCTGATTGACCTCTGAAAAGAAATATATCCATTCTCATCCTTTAGGACAAGAGGGTCAATTGGGCAGTGGACCAAAGTAGAGGGAGAGTTGCTGGCTTACTATGCCCTACCCAATAGCATAGTGGTGTAGTATGTGAATACTGCTTCATCATAGGATCAGTTCAATCTACACAACTGGTAAAAGTAGATGAGCTATTATAACTCAAATCTAATTCAGATTGGGTAATGTTCTGTTGACCATCCACAGATTTAGCACAACTGTCTACAGCAGAATTTTTGCATAGAGGTCAACACATGAAAACTAAACCTGAATTATAAATAAAGGAAGCTTTGTACTTATGTGAAAGTCTTCATGTGTGCAGTCGTTCATCTGAAAGCTTTCTCAGTGTAGATACTCATGTTTCATTGATGGAAGACTGACAACACAACTTTATCAAAGTTACAAAGAGCTAAGGACCACAACACCTTAATATGAAGAGCATATGACTCTGTCATACAGTTCTCCCTTTCCCTTCTACAGGTCCAGATCCCTTATACTAAGGTAAAGGTAAAGGTTCACCTTGCACATATGTGCTAGTCATTCTCAAATCTAGGGTGTGGTGCTTCAAAGCCAAAGAGACAGCGCTTACTGAAGATGTCTCAGTGGTCATGTGTCTGGCATGACTAAACACCAAAGGCACACAGAAGGCTGTTACTTTCCCACCAAAAGTGGTCCCTATTTTTCTACTTGCATTTTTACATGCTTTTGAGCTGCTAGGTTGGCAGAAGCTGGGACACATAATGGGAGCTCACTCCATTATGCGGCACTAGGGATTCGAACCACCGAACTGCCGACCTTTCTGATTGACAAACTCACTGGATTAGGCATGGATCAAAGATTCTTTCCAACCCTTCCATTCTATGATTTTAACATTTTCTTACGTGATTTTTTAAAAAAATAAAATGCATATGTCAATTTATATCAGCCTGATATTGTTAATTAAATAACAACCATACCTCATACCTGTAATCATATGAAATTGAATTTAATTCTATCTATGTCTTATTCAGCAAAGTATCAAATTGTGTACGTGTTCACTTATTCATGGATTTTTCTGGTACTCTAACTGTGTTTAAACTAATAATATTTATATAACTGAATAAAGGTAATTCAAATAGATCTATTATTGTGTATGTTTATTTTCCTTTCAAGGAATGGTTGTCTTTAAAATATTTGGTTTCTGGTCCAAAAGACACCATGTTTAGTGATAATGTAATGAACCAGCTTTGCTGCACAATGAACATACATGAATGTCTGAGCTGTTTAATATTTTCTGATGTGGGTTCTTTTGATCATTGCCCACTTGTTAGATGTCCCATAATTTAGGCTGTCAGCAAGTTAATACAACTTGTCAGGAACAGAAGAAGAAAGAATTCATCTTAACTCACATGGCCTGAAAGAAGCACTCTTCTCCTTATAAATATTTATTTTCTGATCAATCTAATAGCTGCAAGAAATAGTCTTCCTATATTTAGTCAGGAAAGAAGGCATTAGTTTGTCTGAGAGGCAGAATGACTCACTGTCCAGTTGGTCGCTCAAGTGTTTACTTTCCTTTCTATTCATCAGATTTCCAATTTTTCCCTTAAATGGGATGATCAAGGTCTAGGGACTCTGAAAACTTTTGCTATAAGTTGCCCAAAATGAACCTGAAAGTATTTCTATTCTATGTAATGTTTTACAAGCTGAGACATGAGCCCATTTAGGAAAGACAATTATACTACCTATTTGGTCAATGTATGAAATCTGTTAGTAGCTCACTAAACAATGTTGATGGTTTAGTTCTATTGGAAATAGGTGTGCTATATATGGTACAAGTTTTGTCATTAAAGGAGTCTCTTGTTCTTGTGTTATACCAAGCTGGAGGAGAATTCTACATAGGACTTCAAGATTTTTGGAGTTTGGGATCCTATTCACTCATATTTAAGATGTTGCTGACATTCAGAATATTATTAAATGTACCCCACTATAGATTCAAAGATCATTAAAACTTGGAAGATATACAGATAAGCGGCAAACTTAAAGGGGATAGAGGTTTTTCACAATAAATACAGTGAATTTAACTGAGATTGGAGGAAGCAAACTATCTTGACCCCTTCCAGTCCGGCTTCAGACCAGGTTACAGCACAGAAACCGCTTTGGTCGCATTGACCGATGATCTCTGGAGAGCCAGGGATGGAGGCTTTGCGTCCATCCTGGTTCTCCTTGACCTCTCAGCGGCTTTCGATACCATCGACCATGGTATCCTTCTGCGACGACTGCGGGAGGTGGGAGTGGGCGGCACTGTCTTGCAGTGGTTCTCCTCCTACCTCTCGGACAGGTCGCAGTCGGTGTTGGTTGGGGGACAGAGATCGACCATGAGGCCCCTAACATATGGGGTGCCACAGGGTTCGGTCCTGTCCCCCCTCCTGTTTAACATATACATGAAACCGCTGGGCGAGATCATCCGGAGGCACGGGATAAAGTATCACCAATATGCGGACGATACACAATTGTATCTGTCCGCCCCGTGCCAACTCAATGAAGCGGTGGACGTGATGAACCAGGGTCTGGAAGCTGTTAAAGACTGGATGAGAGCAAACAAACTGGTGCTCAACCCAGACAAGACCGAGTGGCTGTTGTGTTTTCCTCCCAATAATTTGACCACCGTACCATCAATCAGGCTGGGGGGACAAAACTTATACCCCTCAGATAGGGTCCGCAACTTAGGAGTCCTCCTGGACCCACAGCTGAGTTTTGCTCACCATCTATCGGCTGTGACCAGGGGGGCATTTGCCCAGGTTCGCCTGGTGCGCCAGTTGCGGCCCTTCCTGAATCGGGAGGCTCTCACGACAGTCACTCGAGCCCTTGTGATCTCTAATCTGGAATACTGCAATGTGCTCTACATGGGGCTGCCCTTGAAGAGCACCCGGAGACTTCAGCTAGTACAGAACGCGGCCGCGCGAGTGATTGTGGGCGCACCTCGGTTCGCCCACATAACACCTATCCTCCGCGAGCTGCGCTGGCTACCTGTAGATCTCCGGGTGCAATTCAAGGTCTTACTTACCACCCATAAAGCGCTCCATGGTAGTGGATCTGACTATCTGAGAGACCGCCTCCTGCCAATAATCTCCCTGCGTCCCATCAGATCGCATAGAGCGGGCCTCCTCCGTATTCCATCCGCCAGTCAGTGCCGACTGGCGACCACCCGGAGGAGAGCCTTCTCAGTTGCTGCTCCGACGCTATGGAACAATCTCCCCGTGGAGATTCGTACCCTGACCACAGTCCAGGCCTTCCGTACAGCCCTCAAGATCTGGCTAGCCCGTCAGGCCTGGGGATAAACTCTTCTGCCCCTCCCGAATGCTGAGTGAATGTTGTGTTTTAGTACTTTTTAGTTATTTCACATTTTTTTTTCTGTATTTTGTCTTTCATTCCCCTTCCCTTACTATTGTAAGCCGCCCTGAGTCCCCTCAGGGAAAAGGGCGGCCTATAAATGCTAAATAAAATCTAAATCTAAATCTAAAATCATTGTTTTTATTTTTTTCTTACATGAGCCATTTGCATGCACTTTGGGTCACTAAGGAGAACTCCCAAAGGTGCTTTTTCAAGAGACAAATGGACTTTCTTGGATTTTTTTTTCCTTTGAAGATACTTTGCTCCTCATCCAAGAAGCTTCTTCAGCTCTGCAGAAGTGCAGCTGAAGTGCAGCTGAAGAAGCTTCTTGGATGAGAAGCAAAACATCTTCAAAGAAAAATAAGAAAGTCCAGTTGCCTCTTGAAAAAAGCACCTTTGGGACAACCATGACTTGGATGACTGAGAATCTCCACAGACTATGGAGAACTGTTTTCAAAAGCTACTCCAAATAATCATATTATTGACACATCTGTTTTGGTGCCCTCAAAGTATCATTCTTCATGAAGTCCAAATCCTGAGGTAGTGGATATTTTTCATAATTTCCTTTCAGCTGGGAAGGGAAATTTCTTTAAGATTGATGTAAAAAAAATCTAATGATATTTCAATATGCCTCTCCAAGATGATCAAAAGGTAAAGAATGTAACCAAGCAAATGTTATAGCCATGCTATAAAGCGTTCTATCATATCCTCTGAAATTTTGGTTTCTCTGAAATTTGTAAACAATTATCTGGCAGAAACTGAAATTCTAGAAAGGAACAATCTTATTCTCTCTGTACGGAAACCACTTTTGGACTTCTTATTTGAGAAAGAAAGAAAATTAAGTTTTTATTTTAGGAGTTTACAATTAAATTTCTTATAAATATAGAAATATTCTGTATTATTCTTATTATTAGATGTGCATATTGTATTTTTATGCCTCTGTTTAAACTTAAAGCAAGAGGTTTTTTTGTTATATAATTTTGATTGTTTAATATGTATATTTTATATGATGTTATACAATAGAGCAAGAGGTTACTTTGCTATATATTTGTACCTGTACTTTAAAAAAATTGGAAGTCAATTCCCTCCTTTTTGTCAATTGTAACTTAGCAATAGCAATATATAGCAGTAGACTTATATACCGCTTCATAGGGCTTTCAGCCCTCTCTAAGCGGTTTACAGAGAGTCAGCATATTGCCCCCAACAATCTGGGTCCTCATTTTACCCACCTCGGAAGGATGGAAGGCTGAGTCAACCCTGAGCCGGTGAGATTTGAACCGCTGAACTGCTGATCTAGCAGTAGCCTGCAGTGCTGCATTTAACCACTGCGCCACCTTGGCTCTTTTTGATCCCTCCCTTCCTTCTAATTTCCCCCCCTTTTTATTTTGTATTCTACATCTTTTCAAAATTTAATAAAGTTGATTCTTTTTTAAAAAAAAGTAAAGTTTCTTTTATTGGCAGTAATAGAATGATAAAAGGGAGTACAATGACTCCGTGGTTACAACACTGAAGTTGTCAAATGGAAAGCCAACAATCTGGGTTCTAGATCCAAGCACTGCATGATGGGATAAACTCTCAGCCTAGCAGTTCGAAAGCATGCAAATGCATGTAGATAAATGGGTATTGCTTTGGTGGGTAGATTACTGCATTCCATATTTTCTACTGGCCATCTCTCAAACAACACAGTCTCCTTCAGCTGAGAGTTGGAGTTGAACACCATTTCCTAGAGTCAGTCCCAACTGGAGAGGGGAAACCTTTAAACCTTTAATAGAATGATATAGAAAAGAAAAGGAGAATGAGTAAGGGAATGATAAATAAATACAGAGTAAGTGTGTGGTGGATAAAAAATTGGTTCTCCTAAGGAAGGAATGTCAAACTCGATTTCATTGCATCAGGATTATGTTTGACCCCACGTGAATGTCACTCATATCTGGGGTCCCTGTGATGGCCCAAGCACCCCTCCAGGCTCCGTTTTCAGCTGGGACAGCTTCCAGCAGCACTCTGCAGGTGAAAATGGAGCCTGGGTGGCCACATGCACCCACCCTGAGCTCCATTTTGACTGGTAGAGGCAGCACAGGCTGGTCCTTCACTGTTTCCAGGGCTGCTCCATGGGCCAGATCTAAGCACCCTATGAGCCGGGTCCAGCCTGCAGACCTTGAATTTGACACCCTGTCCTAAGGACTGTCAGGAACCAACACTGTTTCTCCCCCATAAATTAGAGACAGAAGTCCTAATATATCTATAAGAAAAATTCTAAACAGGGTTTATACATCATCAGAGTTTTAGTTTTGTTAATTTGAGACCCAGAAATTGCAAACAGGGGAAACCATGCAAGGATATAAAACAGTAGCACTGTTATATTTATAAAAAATAAATTTACCAGTGGGCTATACCACTATGTAGGATTAAATAATGCATGAGCTGTCTGTTTTCACTGACACTGTTGCAAAAGTCTTAAAGTCTGCTCATTTATAAACCCAAACTTAAAATCTTACTAAATGACAATTTTACTACTTTTTATTACTTTTCTTTTGTGCATAAAAAGCTGCCAAATGAATAGAATAGATGAATAAAAAAGAGATGCAAAATGCTCTGAGTGGAATAAATTAATTTCTTGTTTTGGCAGTTAGATTTGTTAACAACATGAAGATTTAACAGCAAATTAAGTAAGACCTTGGAATTAACTGTCCATTATATATGAACTGAACATCACTGAACATATACCATGAAAATATCACCCCGACAATGGGGCAAAATGGGAAGAAGGAAAGGAGAGAGAAACAGAGTTATTTACATGAATTACAATTTGTTTATTTATTTTTCTTTCACACAGTTTATATTTTCCAACTAAACCAAACTCTAGCTCTCCATTTGCATTAATTTTCTATAGTTATCATGCCCCAAATGAATTTTCCCATGCAATTCTATCCACAAATTTGGTACAGACATATAAGACTTACAGTATTGTGTTTTTGAATAGGCAAGGATGAAATTGTCTTCATGCAATGCCAAAAGAAAGGATACTTCAATGAAATGGAACTGTGTATTTTAGAAAGGAAATAGACAAATAAACAAATATACCTGCCATCTCTAGTGAAGTTTTACACTAGAATGAAAAAAATATTGCTTGCCTCTTTTGTTATCTCTATCCCTTTTTCCCTTTGCTGCTATCATCAAAATTCTCACAGTTCTCTGCCCCTCCTTATCTGAGACAATTTCCAAACATCGATGGTTCCTTTCCAATAACATTCTATTTGTTAAAAATTTTTGATTTCATGTCTTGGTATAAGTTTTGACCCTGCTTTTTTGGCATTTTACATGCTGTCCTTACATGTATTGATGGGAAGAGAAAACCTTCTGCATTTTTCATTGCATCTGATAAAAGAAAATTTATTTGCAAACTTACTTTCAAAGAAGAAGAGAATTTCAGTGCAAATGCCTGGCCAAAGGAACACATAGATATTATCTTGTCTTCCATTTCTGAACAGCAACTTTCTTGGTTTTCAATATTTAAATCATTTCCCAAATGATGAAATCAGGCTTCTATTGGCCTTCTATACTCCCCATCCAAAACAATGCATTTGAGATATTATTGAAAAACACTCAAATGCATGGGGAAAAATGGAAGGAAATTGAAAAGGAGGCTGACAGAAGACCAGGTAGTTAGATATTATTAATGCATAAACTTACAAGGAGTTAGTGGCACTCTGGGCAAAGCAATACCCATTGGGTTGCAAAGAGAAATGATTGAGTGACTGAATAGCAACTTTTAGAAATGTGCTAATTTTGTGTCAGCTGTTTAGGTCATCATCATTTTATCCTCTAGAACAGGAATGGGCAATTCTGTCCCCTTTGCAACCTGTGGACCTCAACTGTCAGAATTATTGAGCCAGTATAGTTGCCATCCCTGCTGTTGCCTATACTACAAGTTATCATGTAGGGTAATTGCTTACCATTCATGGTAACTTTAAGATGAGGGGACTTTAATTCCCAGAATTCTCTAGTTGCCTGGTGGGGCATTCTGGGCAATGAAGTCCACACAACTTAAAGTGGCCAAGTATAAAAACCACTGCTCCAAAGGGGGCAAATTAGCAAAATATAGAAATCACTTTAGTATTTACACTGATGTCCTAATAGCTAAGTTTACATGTAAACTTATAGAGGGGTAGTCGATTGATATGGAGCGTTATAAGATCTGGCAGCTGGCCTTGCGGCTATTGCCACAGCCCCTTAGTCTACCCCCTAGGCCTTCCTTACGGTGCAGCCTGCCTTCTCCTCCCTGGCCCTCGGTTTGCTCACAGTTGCTGGATATTGGACATTGGACTTGCGATCCGGTCCTGGCTGGTACAACCATTGCTGCCCGCCATTATCAAGGGGTTCCATCTCAGCCCCCTTGGAACTTTTTGGACCCCTCTATCCCAGTTCCATCCATACTATCTATTGCATAAGGAAGAGAGAAGATGAAATCTTGCTCCCCCCTTTATCCCTTCATGAACCCCACCGGACTGGACTTTTTGTGAACTCACCTACAAACTTTATTTGAACTTGCACATTCCTTAACAGCTGCGCAATTTTATTCTTCTTTTCTTCTTCTTTTCTTTCTTTTCTTTTGTATGGGATATGTATGTGGTATGTATGTGATGTATGTTCGATGTTTGTACCCACTTTTATTATTTTATTGTCATTGTATTTTATAATTTTTAACTGACTTTGTGGGGACTGGATGAGTGAGTGACTGCGTATGCATAAGGGGACTGGGAGAACAGCCGGGTGCCTCCTCCACTGAGTGCCATTGCAGAAGTGGTAGGGGGCCCAGGCCTATCTCCCATCCTAGAATGATTGAGATTAATGGCCTGCCAGAGAGAGTGGAGGCTATGGGGAGGAAATGGGGTCTACCGGTGCGGGAGTGGGCCGGAACATTACGGTCACGATGGGAAGGGGCAGGTACGGCGGGAACTTCAGGGCTAGCCATTACCAAGGATGGAGGGTCCGCTATGTCGCAGCGATCCCTCCTTCCGGCCCCGTTAGTTCCACTCCAAGGCCAGATGGCGAGAGTGGTCAGGGCCCTGGTCTCAGGCTGTTGTTTCTAAATGCCAGGTCTGTGGTTCACAAGGCTCCCCTCATCCGGAACCTAATATTAGACGAGGGGGCAGACCTGGCATGTATTACTGAAACCTGGCTGGGCCCGGAGGGAGAATCTTCCTCGCTGAAATGTGCCCAGAAGGGTTTCAGGTACTTCATCAGCCGTGACCCCAGAGAAGGAGTGGGGGAGTGGCTATCATCATCTGATGGTCATTAGTCCCTCGTAGGATCCCTGTTCTGGAGCTTGTCGGGTGTGAGTCCTTGTTGGTGAAGTTGGACCTTGAAGGTCAAGTGGGCCTGTTGCTAACGTACCTTCATCCCAACAGCATTGCAACAGCCCTTCCCTCGCTCCTCGAGTCAGTAGCCGAGCTGGCGGTAGAGTTCCCCAGGCTTATGGTCCTGGGGGATTTCAACCTGCCTTCGCTCGGTGGACACTCTGATGGGGCGCAGGAGTTCATGGCTTCCATGACAGCCATGGACTTGACCCAAGTAATCCAGGGTCCGACTCACTCAGAGGGGCACACTCGACCTCATATTCCTCTCGGAGCAGTGGAGATGTGATCTAGATTTGAGGGGCATTAAGATCTTGCCCTTGTCATGGTCTGATCACTTCCTACTGAGGCTTGACTTTCAGAGACCAATTCCCCACTGTAGGGAGGAGGAACCGATTAGGTGGTTCCGCCCCAGGCACCTGATGGACCCTAGGGGATTTCAGACGGCCCTTGGAGAAATACCTGACACTCTCATCCACAATCCGGTAGAGTCCTTAGTCGTTGGTTGGAATACTGCGGCGGCAGGGGCTCTAAACCGGATTGCACCTTTATGGCCTCTCCGAGGTAGTGGATCCAGGAGAGCTCCTTGGTTTACTGAGGAACTCTGGGAGATGAAGCGCCAAAAGAGATACCTAGAGCGCCACTGGAGGGCCAGTAACTCCGAGTCAGACTGAGCACTGATGAGAGCCTTTATCAGAACCTATCTCATGGCAATACGGGGGGCAAAATCTGCACATTTTGCCACTCTTTTTGCATCCACTGAATTGTGCCCAGCAACCCTGTTTAGAATAGCCCGCTCCCTCTTGAAAGGGAAGGATGCGGGCGACCCTTTACAAAGTTGGGCTGAGGAATTTGTTCAGTTTCTAACAGATAAAGTTGATCGGATTCGGACAGATCTGGACTCCAATTGCACGGTACCAGCCGAGGTACCGGGGGAAGGTCTTGAGCGAATTTTATGGAGCGAGTTTCAACTTGTCGTTCCTGAGGAAGTGGACGAGGCCATGGGAGCGGTGAGTGCCTCCACTTGTATACTGGATCCGTGCCCCTCCTGGCTGGTCTCGACCAGCAGGAAAGTGACACTTGGCTGGATCCAGATGATAGTTAACACCTCTCTCCGGGAGGGGTCCTTCCCGCATCTCCTAAAGGATGCGGTGGTGAGACCCCTCCTGAAGAAACATTCTCTGGATCCAGCCATCTTGAGTAACTATCGTCCAGTCTCCAACCTCCCTTTGTTGGGAAGGTTGTTGAGAAAGTAGTGGCCTTTCAACTCCGACGGTCCTTGGATGAAACTGATTATCTGGATCCCTTTCAGTCCAGCTTCAGGCCTGGTTACAGCATGGAAACTGCTTTGGTCGAGCTGATCGATGATCTCTGGCGAGCCATGGATAGGGGTCACTCCTCTATCCTGGTGCTTCTTGACCTCTCAGCGGCCTTCGATACCATCGACCATGATATCCTTCTGCGATGGTTGCGGGAGGTAGGAGTGGGAGGCACCGTTCTTCAGTGGTTCTCCTCCTACCTCTCAGTCAGGTCGCAATTGGTGTTGGTCGGAGGGCAGAGCTCGACCCCTAGGCCCCTCAATTATAGGGTGCCACAGGGTTCGGTCCTGTCCCCCCTCCTATTCAGCATCTACATGAAGCCTCTGGGTGAGATCATACGCCGGCACAGGATTAAATATCATCAATATGCGACGATACACAGTTGTATCTGTCCGCCCCATGCCAACTCAGTGAAGCGGTAGAAGTGATGTGCTAGTGCCTGGAGGCTGTCAGGGTCTGGATGGGAATGAACAAGCTGGCGCTCAATCCCAACAAGACCGAATGGCTATTGATGCTCCCTCCCAAAGATGGTCCAGCTATTCATCTCTCAGCCTGGGGGGTGAAATTATACGCCCCTCAGAGAGGGCTCGCAATTTGGGAGTCCTCCTGGGTCTGCAGCTGACTTTAGAACATCATCTGTCGGCTGTAATCAGGGTAACCTTTGCCCAGGTTTGCCTGGTGCACCTCGGTACACCCACATTACACCTATCCTCTGCGAGCTGCACTGGCTGCCCATTGATCTCCGGACACGCTTCAAGGTGCTAGTCATTGGTATCGGACCTGGGTACTTGAGAGACCACCTCCTGCCAGTTACCTCCCCAAAACTTATTAGATCCCACAGACTAGGCCTCCTCCGAATTCCATCTGCCGGCCAATGTTGGCTGGCGACTCCTCAGGGGAGGGCCTTCTCTGTAGCTGCTCTGGCCCTCTGGAACGATCTCCCCATGGAGATCCAGACCCTTAGTGCCCTTCCAGCCTTCCACAAAGCAGTTAAGACCTGGCTGTTCTGGCAGGCCTGGGGCTGTTGAACTATCCAGCCCCATTCGAGGTTATGGCTGTTGTAGAATTTTAAATTGTTGTTTTTATTTTATTTTTTGTATCCCCTCCCTTTTTTATTGTTAGCCGCCCTGAGTCTCTCAGGAATAGGGCGGCATACTAACTCAATAAAATGAAATGAAATGAAATTGTAGAAAAATGCATTCTGGAACAGTGGAAATATAGTTATATCACGTTCATTTTCCTTGAACATGGGAGTAGGATTTCAAGAGGAATATGAGGAAGATTTGATTTATAACTTTAAACTGAATGATATTGTTTCTTAATTAAAACAAACATGCAAAAACATTGTCTGATTTTGAATTAGTGCAGCATCTTGCTGTGAAAGGAAGACGCTGCACAGTTGCCAAGAAACATTCACACCTCTCTATATTTTGCTGCATAGAAAATGATTATCCAAGACTCTCAAACTACAGTTTTAATTTATAGGAGACAGTATGATAGGAGCCATGTTGGATGCATACAGGAAGTAGGAAGGGAAGACTCTCAGTAACAAAAACAAAAGTATTAGTAATCTTTTGAAAAGGTAAGCAAGCCAGATGGACAGGATGCCACTGTGCATCTGCTGAACAAAATCTTATAAAAGATCAACATGCGAGAAGTTTCCCTGGGAATAGTGATAGAGTTGCCACTTTAATCTCCCTGAAAATTGGTCTCAAAGTTAAAAATGGTCTTTCTTCAAAGTTGGGGTGGGTTTTTTGTTTGTTTGTTTGTTTGCTCATCAAGGGAAAAAATTGAAATCAAATCTTATTAGTTACATTTACGTAATTCTCTTTCCCTCCTTCCTTTCTTCCCTCCTCCCTCCCCCCTCTCTCCCTGCACATACACATACATACACCTCTAGCTATAGGTAGATATATTCTTATACTTAATCTAGAAAGTATGCTTTCTATTTGAATGTTGTTTATTAGCAATACCACCAACATGTTTCATCTAATCATTTCTACCAGGCTTGTCTATTTTGTTCTGCTGGAATTTACTCTTCTTGAATGCTAAATATCTTGGACAATATTTAAAATTAAGGTCAGAAGGGAACATGAGATTTATTTTACAGATTGTAGCTCATTTGTATCCAAGATGTACTATTGAATATATTATATATACACTGAAAAAACACTGAGGAAAGGAAGGGGAGAAATACTTTTTTTCTCATTATAAAATGGCTGCATCAAAACTCTTCTTAACACACACACACACACAAACAAATTAATTACAGTTATAAGCATAATATTTCTTTTTTGCAATGTTTATTAATTCATTATGTAAAGTCACATCAAGATGTTAGAAGGGAAAACTCATTTAAAAGATACCTAAATTGCTGCTAGTATTTTGGAAAACAGAAAAAGGACTGAGAGATTGAAAACTACTTCACGATCTTTCTAACTCCATATATATACAGTTATATGTAACAGTTACACACACACACACACACACACATACATGCATACATACATACACAGATGTTTCAGTTCAATAACAAGGTTAGAATTTCTAGAGTATGCTTCAACATTCTTATGCAAATTGCATTAAGCTATTTCTAGAAACTGCAGAAATGAAAAAGGTGCAACATTTGATTTTTAATTAAAGTCCAGCATGTTCACTGAGGTTATAATTAGCAACTGATGCTGATGGCAGTGATAGAATGGATTGCTGCAATGGAATGAATGGAAGTTCTTAAGCTAGAAAAAATCCACTCCTTCATTATGTAAGAAGGATAGCATAGCATAGCATAGCATAGCATAGCATAGCATAGCATAGCATAGCATAGCATAGCATAGCATAGCATAGCATAGCATAGCATAGCATAGGGCCGTGGTGGCCCAGTGGTTAGAGTGCAGTACTGAAGGCTACTTCTACTGATCACCGACTGCCAGCAGTTTGGCAGATCGAATCTCATGAGGCTGAAGGTTGACTCAGCCTTCCATCCTTCCAAGGTGGGTAAAATGAGGATCCAGATTGTTGGGAGCAATATGCTGACTCTGCAAATCACTTAGAGAGGGCTGGAAAGCACTGTGAAGTGGTATATAAGTCTAAGTGCTATTGCTATTGCTATTGCTATTGCTATAGGATAGGATAGGATAGGATAGGATAGGATAGGATAGGATAGGATAGGATAGGATAGGATAGGATAGGATAGGATAGGATAGGATAAGATAGGCCTTGGAAGTCTTCTAGTCCAACCCCGCTGCTTAGACAGGAAACCCTACACCACTTCAGACAAATGGTTATGTAATCATTTCTTTAAAACTTCCAGTGTTGGAGCATTCACAACTTCTGGAGGCATGTTGTTCCACTAATTAATTGTTCTAACTGTCAGGAAATTTCTCCTTAGTCCTAGGTTGCTTCTCTCCTTGATTAGTTTTCATCAATTGCTTCCTGTCCTGTCCTCAGGTGCTTTGGAGAGTAGTTTCACTCTTTCTTATTTGTGGCAGTCCCTGAGATATTGAAACACTGCTACAATGTCACCCCTAGCAACCCCTAGTCCCACTTAAAGACTTTTATCTGTAGATTCTTTTAAAAAAAAAAAAAAACAACCACCTTTTTAAATACTACAATGCAGGCTGTAATAAATTAATAAATCAAGATTCTAGTTTTGGCTTTTTGCATTATTTATCTCTTTATGATATTGTTGCAAAGGTATTATTCTGCAAGGTTTAAAAATAGCAACTGTTGCTCTCTTTAAAAAATCCACTTGCTTGCATTATATTCTGCCTACACAGCATCAGAACAACAAAGGTGTACATGTATTTCATTCTGAATTTATTATCTACATTTATGCAGAATGAGAATTTAAATGAATATCAACCTTTACTCTCTTTGTTAGAAAGTTATCATTTATTTGTGCTTTGGGAATTCAGTCAGCACATAAAAGAGTGGTGTTTTTTTTGTTTTTTTTTGTTTAGTGGTTTGTCAGCAGTTAAATATATTTGGACCTGATTGGGACATAGATTAGATTATGACGTTGAATCTCATTAATATTTAACTTTGGGCGGGGGGACCTACTATAGAAATAGATTGTGAGGTTCTGTTGGAAAATATAGGCAAAATCAAGAATTGTTACTTTAAATCAATCATTTTGCAATTTTCTTTTTTAAAGAAATAAGTATTATTTCAGATAGAATTTTCTTTGCCTACTACACTGTAGTTACCTTGGTCTATATCTAGATTTCTAGATACAGACAAGACATCTCCAAGAAGCCTGACATATCAGCACCACAAAAATCAGATTAGGAACACAAATTGAAATAGGGAAGAAAATAATAAGTGAGCACCTGTCTATCCTAGACAAGTTCAAATCACGAGGACCAGATGGATTACACCCCAGGGTTCTTAAGGAACTGGCAGATGAGATCTCAGAACTACCGAACTATATCTTTCAGAGACCCTGGAGCACCGGGGAACTACCAGAAGACTGGAAAAGAGCTGATGTGGTTCCCATCTTCAAAAAAGAAAAAAAATAGATCCAGGAAACTACAGACCTATCAGCCTGACCTCAACGCAAGGAAAGATTCTGGAAAAGATAATCAAGCAATGCATTAACGAACATCTAGAAGGAAACAAAGTAATAGCCAAAAACCAACATCAGTTTGTCAAAAACAGGTCATGCCAGACTAATCTTATTGCATTCTTTGACAAAGTGACAAAATTAGTGGACCAGAGGAATGCCGTCGATATAGTTTACTTGGACTTCAGTAAGGCATTTGATAAGGTAGACCATAACCTACTACTAGATAAAGTAGAAAAATGTGGGTTAGAGAGCATCACCACCAGATGGATTTGTAACTGGCTTACCAACCACACTCAACATGTAGTCCACAATGGAACTGCATCTAATCAAGGAGAGAAGCAACTTAGAGCTGAGGAGAAATGTCCTGACATTTCCATTCCAATTAATCATTGGAATGGCTTGCCTCCAGAAGTTGTGAATGCCCCAACATGGAAGTCTTTAAGAAGATGTTAGATAGCCATTTGTCTGAAATGGTATAGGGTTTCCTGCTTAGGCAGGGGGTTGGACTAGAAGACCTCCAAGGTCCCTTCCAACTCTGCTATTGTATTATTGCATTATTATAACTACTTACTTTTAAAATTATTTTAACTTCATATTTAACTTCATATTTCAGAATTTTTTTAAAAAAATATTTAAAAGTTGAAATTACTGATATTTATAATGTAATGTTTGATTGTAGAAAAATATTCTAACAACATAAATAGATGCATGCATAATGTTTTGATAAAAAATGTGAATGCTATTTTGAATTATATTCCAAAATCTGTATTCCACACCTGTCTATGGCCTTGTCATATCCATTTTGTCAGACATCATAGGAACAACAGGCTACAGTAGATACATCTTTAATCTTATGACATGTTCTTTGGGTTGCTCTTGTCTTTCCATTATATTTTTTGAGAATTCTTAAAGAAAAGAGAAAGTGCCAGAAGGGGAGCAAATGTCTGCACCTTCAAAAGAGGCAGAGGAGACATTTACAATTGGTGAATGTACAGCTTATACCTTGAAAAGATTTAGAGAGATCATGAAGCAATTTGTTAGCATGCAGAAAAGAATAATGAGAGCACTAAAGCAGTGTGGATTTTTCAAGGAGTCATGCCCTGGTAATTTCTTTTTCTATTGCTAACTTGATAGATCAAAGGAATAATGTAAATATAGAATAATTTGATTTTAAGCAATCCTTTTGGCGAGATACTTCACAATTTTCTTACTGCAAGCAGACTATCAAATGAGACAGATGAATTCATAGTTGGTTGATCAATTGTCTACAAACTGTTCTCGGTTCCATCACAAAACCGCGGACAACAAAATCGTGGTCGACGAAAGCGCGTATGTACGTCATCACAGCGCGACGAAAAAGATCGAAAAATGTAAAAATAAAGCAAAAACCTTACCCTAACCCCCCCAAACCTAATCCTAAACCTAACCCTTAACCTAACCCTAAACCTAACCCTTAACCTAACCCTAAACCTAACCCTAAACCTAACCCTTAAGCTAACGAAAAACCTAACGCTAACCCTTAACCTAACGCTAAACGTAACGCTAACGCTCTAAACCTAACCCTAACCCTTAACCTAACCCTAACCCTTAACCTAACGCTTACCTTTATGTGAATCGGCTTGCTGTAATTTAATTTTTATTTCAATTTTTCGATCTTTTTCATCGCGTTGTGATGACGTCACATACGCGATTTCGTCGACCGCGCTTTTGTGGAACGCGGTTTTGACGGGTCACGAATGTTCTCTACCAATAGCATCTCAACATTTTTACAGATGGATTCTGTAAACCTGGAACATTATGGATTCTGTGGGTTCTCTTCTAGGCAGGCATCGTTAACCATATTTATAAGTGGGTCAGATAAAGAGATAATCAAACTAGGGGAGTTAGCTAACATTGCAAGAAACAAGTTTATCCAGGAAGAATTGGAAAAATGACTAAAATGTTGCTTGTTTGGTATATTTATTAGATATGTATGCTACCTTTCTTCCAGGGTATTCTTCCAGTGACATAAATAACAATTTCTCCTCCAATTTCATGTCCATAAATCTAAACTGTAGATATGAACTTAAGTCTCTTTGATTTTAAAGCAGAGTCTTGAGGAAAGCTATGATATTTAGAATTTTCTGTATCTGGTTGCTGACATCTAATGGTCATCTGGATTTGTGCAAGACAGATCTGGTAGCCTTACCTAAATGCTACAACAGGTTCCTTAGAAACAAACAAAGTTAATATAAGCCGTTTCAGCATACATAAATGTAAATATTTGCTTAAAGAGGAATGAAACAAACAAATATGGATCTGAAGAATAACAGCCATGGCAGCAGTACATGAGAAACGATTTTATAGATTTTCTTCTTGTACATTCTATAGATTTTAGTAAAACTCAAATAATCAGAGTCTTAATTTCCAGGGAATGAAGTACTGAAACAGGTAGCTCCTTCTCACATCTTACAATGAACAAGGCAGAAATCCCATTTGTAAGTATGCTTAGTCTAACATTGCAGTTAAATAATTTATTTCCATTTTGTATAACCATAAAAGGGGATGTAGTGACTCAGTGGTTAAGATGCTGAGCTTGTCAGTCAGAAAGGTTGGCAGTTCAACAATTCGAATCCCAAGCACCATGTAATGGAGTGAACTCCCATTACTTGTCCCAGCTTCTGCCAACCTAGCAGTTCGAAAGCATGTAAAAATGCAAGTAGAAAAAATAGGAACCACCTTTGGGTGAGAAGGTAACAGCATTCCATGTGCCTTCAGCATTTAGTCACGCCAGCCAAATGACCACGGAGACCTCTTTGGACAGCTCTGGCTCTTTAGCTTTGAAATGGAGATCAGCACTGCCCTGTAGAGCCAGGAATGACTAGCACATATGTGCGGGGAAAACCTTTACCTTTACCTATAACCATAAAAGCTTAAGCTAGGACTAAGCATAGAGGGTTTTTTATATTCTAGCAATGATACAAAGAGAAAATTCCCCTAGGATCTTATCATTAATGTTCATAAAGAATTTGCACATAGCAAATTATTTACTAAGATACTAGCTCATTCAAGGCAAGAAGAATTATTTGGCACCTCAGTGAACTATGAACAAGGGAATTCTTTGAAGGATCTTTTTTTTTAAATAAAACTCAAAAAGTGTTTGCATAGCGACTCTTGTCTTTCTCTTCCTTCCTTGTCTTCCACCTCATTCCAATTTAAATCGGACATCAATTTACTCGGTCCATGCATCTGATGAACTGAGCTGTAGTTCATGAAAGCTTATGCCTTTTAATAAAATTTATTAGTCTGAAAGGATAGAACCAGACTCCTTTTGATTAACTAACTCTGCTCTCAGTCTACCATCAATATATCAGCAGAAGTAGAGAGTGGATCTATTCCATTTTCCATAGACTTCTTCAGTTGACTGTACAACAAAGCTTGAGGTTGATTGAACTTTAAAATGCAATTTTTCTTGAAGTGCTTAAAATATCTTATTTACTCACTCACTAACTGGGTCTTTTATGCCTCACAATTTAAATGAACTCTGGTTGCTTATATTCACATCATTACATTAAATTATTGAAAACTGTTGATGTTAGGAGACCATTGGTAAATTTAGTAATCCGAAGACAAAGGCAGATAATTCCATCTAGTGTTTCAAGTCTTTTTAAATGCTCAGATTTCAAACTGAAGTGTTTGGATTGAATCAGCAGTGTAAACTTAATTTAACAGCTAGGCTACTACACTACAGGTGTAATCACACCCACCCACCAACAAAACACAATATCAAAAGACATATAATATATATCTATTGCTCTTCAGTTATTGAGAATGTAATTTTATTTGTGTCAAAACTTCCCTTGCTTAAGCCAGCAATCAAATTCACTTAGCCACAGGACATAGTCATTGATTTTGACATTATGAAAAGAGTTTGAAAAGTATAAGAATGTAATGTGATTTGAGATAGATATTAAAGGGTATTAAAATGCATCAAATATTTTTGATATAATTATCAATGGTATGTGATATTGTTAAGTAAAACACGTGTTTAATAATGCCACAATGTATTGCTTGAATTTTATGAAGAACATTTAAGGAAATTGGATGCTTTTATGTTTGTTATCATAGCAGATAAGATTTTAAAAGAGCAAAATCAGAAGTTAGAAGTGATAGGCTGAGTTCAATATTGTATTTCCTTATTCGTTTGAGGGGTAGATGTTTTTAAACAAACAGGACTTTTTTAAAAATGAACTTATTTGCTTTTATGAAAAGAAAATAATTTAGCCAATTTGCTGCAGCTTCAATTTTATTTACTTATATGTAAGAATATCATAATTTATTTATGTAAATAAAGTAAATAAGTGTATTGTTTAACCATAAATCAAAGTGATATAACTTAAACTAATATAAAGTAAAGTAACAAGAAAATAATCAAAAGAGGGCTGAATATAAGATTAGATCAAGATCTTATTCTATCCAGTCTAAAATCTTCAGACCAAATCAAAAATCTTCAACCCTTATGAAATTGCTTTTGACCACATTCAATTGGCCAGTGACCTTCTCCTTCTACTTCCAAATCTCCCCTCTTATAGCACCCTACCCTGCAATATTTTAAATGCAGAGGTTGTCAGCCAGTCTCCTTTGGAATGGAAAATGTCAGGATAGTACCCACTCTATACTGAGTAGTTGCTAGAATTCATATAAGAGGTTTTCAAAAGGATGTACCTAGATATTTAAAATAGCAATAGAACTACCAATTAGACTTATATATTGCTTCACAGTGCTTTATTGTCCTCTCTAAGCGCTTTACAGAGTCAGCATTTTGTCCCCAACAATCTAGGCCCTCATTTTACTGACCTCGGAAGGATGGAAGACTGATTTAAACTTGAGCCTGTTGAGATTTAATCTGCCAAACTGCTGCCAGCCAGGGATCAGCAGAAATAGCCTGAAGTACTGCACTCTAACCACTGTGCCATCACGGGTCTATAGAAATAGAGACATTACCCTATTTTTTGGACATTAATTGTCCATTTGTGTTTGGTATTACTTCTATCAAAGACCACTACCTTTGTTTTATCATAATTTATTCTCAGTTTTTCTCTTTCACAATGATCAGTTAATCAGTCAACAATCTTTTAAGGCCCATCTTGGTGCAAAAAAAAGGAGACATTTAATCACATTAACGCCTCATTGATAGGCCTTTTTTATGTTTAGTGGTATCACAAACTGGAATTTGTCACATGGGATCTCTAAAACCGTCCTACCCATTTGACCAAATCTTTTGGGAACAAGAATTATTGATCACTTGACCAGGAACTCCTTTCATCATTGATTAACTTAAAATCAAGAGCTAAGATTCAAATTGCAATACAATGTCATACGAAGTAGATAATCCCTAATGTCAAATATATCCCCAGTGTTATCCTTCTACTCTCTATTTGTTATGTGCTGAGATACTGATTTGTACTTCTGTAGCCTAACTACATGCTCATTCTATGATGAATATTTTGAATTTGCATCACAGATATTGAATTCAATAGCTTAAAGAATGACCACTTATTCTGGGTCTAGTTTAGTTTGTGTTTTAATTATATGATAAGGGCCTTCAGATTAGTTATCTGAAACAGCTTCACATCTAAAGAAGAACATACATTCTATCAGAATTTTTTTTTTTAGTCTTTTCAATGGAAAATCTTCTGTTGCATGCAATAGCATGGGGTTAATAAGCACTAATAGGGAAAAATGAGTGTACAAATATTTGAGTTCTCAGAAATTTTGCCCAGGCCTGTTAAGATAATCAGTCAATATCATGCTTGATATTAATTTGTATTCTGTGGCTCATATTAATCTGTTTTTTTTACTACTTGGTACAAACCATAAGCAATAGAAAAATAGGCTGAAGAGTTTCCATTCTCTGAAAGAAGCAATAGGATTTAATTGGTTCTTCTTATCCCATTTATGGCTCTTTTTGCTCAAGAGAGCAAAATCCTCTTCGCTCCCCATTGATTCCAGGACTGGACATCTTTTGTATACTGATATTTATGATCAATCTCAAATTAAAATATGCTCCAAAATGAGAATAAAAGAGAGGAGAGAGAGGGGAAAGGGAGGGAGGGAAATGTAGATGATAAAAAAATCTTTGAGAAAGAGTTGATGTTTTCTCTGAAGATGTTGGATCTTGACGATAATGATGATATATAAATATAACCTACATATATATATATATATATATATATATATATATATATATATATATATATATATATGTATGTATATGTATGTATACACACACACACACACACACACACACACACACACACACACACACACACACACACATATATATATATATATATATATATATATATATATATATATGTGTGTAGGTTCAAATCCCAGTAAGGGTATGGCTAGCTGATGAGAGCTAAATAGCTTGAAATAGATCTATACTAGTCTCCCTTTATTTATTTATCAGCACAAATTAAAAAAAAACTATATATACATATATACATACAAATATATATTTAGTGTCACAACCCCTGGTAAGCCCCAATTATGGGAGGAAGCTAACTGCTTCCATCATCTGTCAATTGGCTCGTCACAAGAGTCCACACTGTTGCCTTTGTTATATTTGTGTTTTATTTGTGCTGATAAATATTTATTTATTTATCAGCACAAATAACACACACACACACACACACACACACACACACACAAACACACACACACACACATATATATATATATATATATATATATATATATATATATATATATATATATATATATATATATATATATATATATAGGTCTTTGGTTATTCGGGTTTTCTCCCGGGTAAAATTGGAGGTGTCTTGGCGACGTATTACTCCTGGAAGCACGAAGCCTGAGATGATGAATGAGACTTTGTCGAAACGTCGCCAAGACACTTCCAATGTTACGCGGGCGAAAACCGCGGAGAGAGAGAGAGAGAGAGAAATGCATTTTCTCCATATAGTTTTGAATTTGAGTACTCATTTTCTTTGTAATACTCACATTAGGAGAAAGGTGGCTTATCAATCAATCCTAACTAACTAAACAAACTTAAACAGTAAAGTACAGAACAGTACAGAGAAGTAAAATTTGAATTCAACTATGAAATATTGAATGATCTTATGATGAGTCAACAAAACATAACTTTCTAATATTTTCCAAATAAGAGTTTCATAGAATTAACTCTAACACAAATCATCACAGCTTCTTCCAGTCTTTACTTTGTGTGCATTCTTCTAGTAATTTGTTAATATGTATGCATTATATGAGCAATTTAATATTTCAGCACAATGTTTATGCCTTGTTTTGAGAGCCTAAGTGAAATTCAAGAGTTTATAAGCCTTGTGCATATCCTCTGGAAGGCAGTAAATTTCTCTGCCAGTGAAAGAAGTTTGTTTTAAAATGCTCCTGTTACACATTCTGGCTTTAATTAGGAATGGAATTAATATCTGAGTAAGATAAACAATCTATCTGGTACTACTTACCATATGTTATATAAAAAAAACAAGCAATAATTTATCACAGTGTGATTCTGAATGCATGTTTCCATGAAGTAATTTAAGCAAATAAGTAATAAACTGTAAACCCTCACTCAGAATTAATACTTGTGTTGATTAACTGATTTTGATTAGTTGGTCAGTAGTTACTTGCAAACATACACTGTATTTGAAAAGATAAAGCTGCAGTGTCTGCACTTAAAACAAACTTCATGTTTATTGGATGCAAATGGGGGCTGCAAACCTATTTTGGTGTACAATTCTGGTTCTTACATTATTTGGGAATGTAGGATGTTGTATGCTGATGTGTCTGGATGATGCTAGGTTGAGGAAAACAGTTGTATTCACTTAGGTGGAACTCCCTCTTCGAAGTCACTGAGATTTCTTTCAGAATAAAGTACCATAAGAGTGCAATTTTGTTAAAAACCTAAATACTCTGACTATAAAATATTTTTTTTCATAAGCATATCAATTCTGTGTACAATGTTCCAGTAAAGATACTGTAGGCATTTTTGGCTGTAAGTAGCAGGGTCTTTATGTTAACATAGAGATGGAAGTAATGTCAGAATTCCTTTGTGCTATATCTTTCTTCAAAGCCTTTTCACAGCTGCCCTTTACATACATACCTTTAAACAAATTACTAGTCTTCTGGGAAATGATGTCTCAGCTCCTGTGTACCTACTAGTTTGAAAGCATGCAAATGTAAGTAGATTAATAGGTACCGTTTTGGTGGGAAGGTAGCAGCATTTCATGTGCCTTTGTCGTATAGTCATGCTGGCCACATGATCACTTAAATTATCTTTGGACAACTCTGGCTCCCTCGGCCAAGAAACAAAGATGGGCACCATGCCTTAGAGTTGGACACAACTTACAGGGAAACCTTTACCATTTATTAGTCTTCTAATACAGACGCTATCCTCAAATGAATGCCTTCTGGTAATGCTAAAGCTAAATTATTCTAATATATTACCCTTTATTATGTGTGGTTCTTGTAACTTTAGAATTACACGAGATAGTATATTTTATCTCAGTGTGTGACAGCACTTGGATGTCCTTGTTTGTGTAGAGTCGGGTAGACCTAATTAATAATTAGTAGCTTGCAATAGTGGTTTGCAATAGTTAACAGTTTCCATATTGATGCCAAGAAAATAACATGCATTTGGCCAGGATACAAGAGTTTTGAAAAAGTAACTTTGCAGCCAGTCCCCACATTTATTACCATTCAGAGGTGATATTCAGCCAGTTCTCTTCGGTTCGGGTGAACCAGTAGCAGCAGCTGAGGGAGTCTCTGCCCACCCACCCCAATGTAATGTGTGAGCACTACGCATGTGCATAAGGCGGTGTGCATGCGCAAATGTGGGGCATGCACTCACCTATTGCGAACCAATAGGGAAGGTAAGTGAATCCCGCTGCTGTTACCATTGCAGAATTTCTGCAATCATAGGATCATCTTTCAGGCACTTCACAACTGGCTATGCAACAATTTGTGCTTGTTGCATTGTCCCATGGTCATGTGATCACCACTTGCGTGTTACACAACTGGGTTCCAACAAGCAGAATCAATGGATAAGCCAAAGGTTACTTGATGTCTCGTTTAATGACACTGGTTAACAACATTTGTGATTTGCTTAATAATGCACTGAAAGTTAAGTCATAAACCCAGTGTGATCTCATGATGTTTTGCTTAACAACCGTATCACTTAGCAATGGAATTGCTGATCTCAGTTACTAAGTTTCTAAGCAAGGACTACAATACAATTAGCTTTTTTACAGAGCACATAAACTAGTTGCATAAAATATGATGCGGGACATTCTTCTAGTGTAACGTCTTGGCAAAAATCTCTCTAGCACTCATTTCGTTTGTGAGGAAAACTGAAACTACAGTTGCAACCTTAAAAGACAGCCTCCTCTCTTTAACCCATACCACCTGTAGAAAAGCATTCACTAGCTGAAATCTATGAAGTTACAATGTCATTTCACTATTTTAACATTGCATTGGTTTCATTGGGCACATAGGATATAAAGTATACATGTTGCTGACTGCTGCAACAACTGACTGCAGTATTTTCAATATGATTACTCAAAGACATTTTAACAGTACAGCCCACACCCAGTAGATCTTACTCTCAGGTAGGCATGCATAAAATTGCAGCTTTAATCTCCACATTTTAATGAAATTGCCCTGTAAAGGCTGCTTTGAGTTTTCAGACTTTGGAAAGGTGAAAACGGACCATTTTAATATGCATATTTTATCTGAATATAATTCCAGATGCAGTCAATCTGGAATTATATTATGTTTCAGCAGCAAATCCTACACTGGAAACCTTCTTTACCCTGTTTGCTATGCCCTTTTTATGGGAATAATGATACATATATTCTAGTTAAATGTTAAAATGTTATAACCTCAAGCATAATCTCATTCTTAAGCCTCTCTCAGTCATCTTACTAATGTCTATTTGAAAAGGGAAAGAACTCATATCATTGAAGTTGATGATGAATTAATGAATTAATCTGTGAAACATGTAATGCATTTCATAGAACAGGGCCAGGGGTCAGACTAAGAAAATAGATAAGTGGAAAAAGATAAGTCATATTGACCCATTGTCCATATAGTATGATTATATGCAAAAGAAATTTAATTTAAATCTAAGCTAGAAAGTCACTCTTTCAAAATATTTACTGTACTATTAGAAATTTCCTATAGTGAGTTTAAATGGGAATGGAGAATTAGATGACCTTTTCACACTTTTAATAGTAAAAGGCCAAAGGAGTCTTCAAGAATTGAGATAGAAATCAAAGTAAGAATAAAGCCAGAAGGTTTGGCAAAATGTACAGTGAAACAACCAAAAAAAATAAAAGTATGATGTATTCTCAAGCACCTCTGTAGTTAAACTTTATAGTCACACTAGACAACCTGTACCATGGTGGGTCATCCTTCTTTCCCTCCATCCACTTCCTTTCCTGCTCCTTCCTTCCTTCCATTCCTCCCTCCCTGTCATTCAGTTATTTCTTTTCTTCCTTCTCTCCCCCCTCCCTCCCTCCATGAAGATGACATGCCTGGTGATAGTACGAATTGGAAAGGGTGGTTATCTCACAGATCAAGTAGAGTGTGCAGGGGAACAACACAGTTCAAGAAGAATGCATAAATGTTGCAGGGAGAATATGAGGGGATTAAGGTGCAAATGGTGCCACATTAATCAAGGAAGTCATCTGGGGAACTGGCAGGGGTGAAATTCAGCAGGTTCTGGAGAACTGATAGTGAAAATTTTGAGTAGTTTGGAGAACCAGCAAGTACCACCTCTGGCTGGCCCCAGAGTGGGGTGGGAATGGAGATTTTGCAGTATCCTTCCACTGCCACGCCCACCAAGCCACACCCACAGAAGCGGTAGTAAAAAAAAAATGAATTTCACCACTGGAAACTGGCATAGGTTAGGAAGGGTGTGAGTGAACAAGAAATATTATATGGGTCAGGGAAGGTACATAAGGAGTGGCATTGGTCAGGAAAAGCATGCAGGAGAGGCAACATAGATTAGGGGAACACGTAGGGGAGTGGCATGATCTGGGAAGTGAGTGCAGTGGTTCCTCCCTCTCTTCCCCTTCTCCCTTTCCTTCCTTTCCAGTAAGTAGTAAGTGGCTGCTGTTAGTGGGGGAGGGAGAGAGGGATTGCAAGACTGGCTAGGAAACTGTCATGGAAAATCACAGGATTGCAGCATAGCAGCCACTAGAATTGATACAACCACTACTTTCCCAAATTTCATTCCCAGAGGAGTCATGGATCCTGAATATTGGGCACATTCTATAAGTTCTGTAAGTCAGCCCATTTGAAGTAATTTGCTTCAAAAATTGTTGCCCTATGAAGCACTGTTTTACCAGGTATAGGTCATGACAAAAATTTTAGTAGTATATAAATAATCTATAGGAATTAGCTGAATTTGTTGTTGTTGTTATTTGTGAAGTCATGTCTGACCCATCGCAACCCCATAGATGACATTCCTCCAGGCCTTCCTATCCTCTACCATCTTCTGGAGTTCATTTAAGCTCACGCCTAGTGCTTCAGTGTCTCCATCCAGCCACCTCATTCTCTGTCGTCCCCTTCTTCTTTTGCACATAACCTTTCCCAGCATTAGGCTCTTCTCCAGCGAGTCCTTCCTTCTATTAGCTGAATAGTATCTCTAAAAAATTAAAAAAAAAAAAAACCTTCAAGAGTTAGTTCTATTCAATACATAATTGTTCCTAAAGCAATTCAAAAGTATGTTGATTGATCATCTCAAAAACAATTTTAGTGGCAATAAGACAAAATGAAGGTGGAAAGTGGTTGTCGCACAATTGATGTATCTAGAAAATGAGACAATCAGGCAAGAATACGTTACTATGTATTATCAAATCAACAAAAAAAATCATGCTACTGCATCTTTTTGGTCATTTTTTTTTCTAATTTTGACTGAACATAGAATATTGGGATTTGAGGTAAGATTGTAAAAACTATGATGGGTGTTTTATACCTTGCTCTGGTTTCATCCACAAATTCAGAATAAAGATGCCTAGGATAAATACTTTAGGAGATGGTTTAAAACATTTGTTTGTATAGAGTATTTGGTTCCAATTGACCAATCTGGAGAAATAGTGCAATATCTATAGCAAGCTCTAAGGATATAAACAATTAGACACAATTTCTAAACAAATAGACCAAGTAGCTGAGATAGATTTCATTTCAATTGGTTTGTTCAGTCACTTTTCTTTTGTTACTTCACAAATTTTGTAGAAACATTGTTTAGTACTTTTATCCAGGTTGCCCTTAGGGAAAGTCTATATTGCCTTTCACTGAACTCATTTCTTGTAACTCAGAGACATTTTCAGTTTTCTTAGCAACAATATGTCAATTGTTTGCCAACAGATAACTTCCAAGCTTTTTCCTTCCTTCCTTCCTTCCTTCCTTCCTTCCTTCCTTCCTTCCTTCCTTCCTTCCTTCCTTCCTTCCTTCTCAGCTTCCTAGCCTACAAATTTGAGATTCCCTGGTGTTTCTCATCAATGTACATACCAGGTTCAATCTTGCTTAGTTTTTTGAGATCAAGTAAGTTTTGGAATCTGTGTTTCAGTTCACACAGTAATCCTCAAGATGCATGTAGGGAGCCCACAAATAGAAGATTAAAGCTCCCTCCTCTTCCTGTTCTCTTGAATTTAGTAAGCAGAAGGCAAAATGCCACCATACCTGGAGGCAACATTCAATCATCAGAGCCATTTCTTTGAGCATTTGCTGTGCAAGACAGTTCCTGAATTGGCAATTGTCTAGAAAGTTGAGTTTTCCTGTCATACCTGAAAAAAACCTGATATTGCAACCAAATTCTACCTATTCAATCTCTTTGGTAAGTAATGCCTGAATAGAGATCTTTTAAGCTAATTTCTAAAAAAAAAAAAGGACAGAAGTGATATTGATAGGATGCTAAACATTCATTGAATGAAAAATAATGTTCCATGAGTAAGAAGATCTGAGGAATGTTATTTATTCTTTGCTTGACATTTTATAGAATTGTAACATGTGCTAAATCAGCAAGAGTCCCATGAATGATGCTGTATCCTTGGAGCAATCAGCAGTCATGAAATAATAAAAAATGCAGTACTTCTTTTAACTAATGCATGGAATGCCTTAGTCATCAAGGTGAGAAAGAAAGCAACATTGCGTTTTGCAGGAGAAATCTGAAATAGTGCAAAAGTACCAGATTTATTGGCCTGTAGTATAATTGCAATGACTTTAACATATTGGAAAATTGTTAGGACAAAGCAGATTGCTATATCAGCATATCCATGGGCTTTTTGATGAATCAACCTCTTCAGTGTAATCTCTTTCTGATCTGGCTGGGAGAATAAAAGTTCCAAGGTTTTGTCAGCAGATGCCATGGGAAGGCAGAATTGAGATTGCTGTCAACAATATCATAATATATCTTCCCTTTTTCCAACATTTTAATGGCTTATATTTTAGTTTGTTTTTTAAAAAACTAGAAAAATGCATTTACCTATCTTAGGAGGAATGTGGTCATCAGAAAAAAATTAATAGTTGAAACATGTTCTAATCTTACTGACATCCAGAATAATTTCTGGATAAATTGTGGATGCCAAATTCATTCTATAAACAGTAAAACAGATCATCAGTGTCTCATGACCTGATGTAAAAGATGAAGTGAAAATGAAGAAAAGTCTATAATTTATTGCTGATAACAGGGAATGAAGATATGTGCAATTTAATCCATCTTCCGGCTAACAGAATGAACTTCCTATTTGCATTCATTCTAACATGCTATAGTTTAACCAAATTGAAAATATTCTCCAAAAATACTTGAAACTTGATACAATTCTATAAAAGGAATATATTTGGACAAAATTATTTATTGTGTGTACCTGCACAAGTACGTGTGAGTGCACTTCTATATGAAATGGAACATTTATTCTTCCCAATCTCTCATAATCTTATACCAAGTTATAGATTATGGAATGCAATAATTATTTGCTACATGATGTCTACAAACTCATAAAATAAATAGCCTCATTTGGCAGTTGTTGGCCATATAAACTGAACAGACAATCAAAGTAGTTCCATCTTTTTATCTTTTTTTTCCTTACAAGCAAAGCACTAAGCAGTCTCTGTACCAACTATTAGCTCAAATGTATTTGCTAACATTGGTCTTTAAAAAACAAACAATCAAGGTTGGATTTATTTAATCTAGGTGGGATAGGAGATCAGTAGGAAATCTCCAGGCTAAAAGATAGACTGGAAAGTGGGGGAGGTAAGGCAGTATTAAACTTGTCATCACAGGCTAAACTCAATACCAAGAATGTTTTATTTTTCTATTTTTTCAGAATAGACAGATCAGAATTGTTAGAAATCCTGCAAATGAACTGCAGTAGCAACCAGTTTCAGAAAAACAGACAGCAAAATTATGTTGCCCTTGAAAGAGAGACACTTATTGAAATGCATGAGGGAAACATTACACAATAAATTTTCATTTTACAGCAGTAGCCCTGGGGTTCACACCTCTCCCTATTTCACCCACTCACCGTCATTTTTATCTCTTTGAGATCAAACCACTTGAAATAATGTTGTGCTCTGGATAGTGTAGTGTCATACTGCTCATACTTACACATTCATTAACTCTCTAATAAATCTCAGTCTGGAGAAGAGAAATCATTTAAGGAATGATGTTTGTTCTAGGGATGACATCATTTCCAATGCACTCCAGTTTTGTAAATCATTACCCCAACTTCATATTCTTCTGTGGGTCTATTTGTTTGTTTCATTAAATAATAGCCCATTAGATAACTTTTTGAAAAAAAATCAAGGGCCAGCATTCCCAACATTGGAACTGAATCACATCCAATTTTCTTCATTTTATTTGGATTACCATTGACTATCTGTCCTGCAGTCTTTTAAATTATCTTGGCTATTGTTTCAACAAGTAGAGACTAACTTATGCTGGGCAAAATAGCATAAAATTCCATCAGTATGCTTTTGCAAAAGAATTAAATAATTCTTTTTAGAAAGAAGTTTTATAGTTGAAAATCAATAGTGATAATGCAATTAAGACTGCATCAGTTCAGAGTAAAAGTTAAAATCAAACTAGGAAGAATCACTGTCACTAAAAAATATGGCCACAAGCATACCAATACATATGTTTTAGCTGTTGAGAGAGAGAAAGTAATTTGCGACAAACATAATTAATATTTTCTGCATCTCTTTGCTGGCATCTTGTGGGTATCTGGAGTTTTGCAATCCAAATGTAGAAGCTGCAAATAAGTAGTCTCAATTAGTCTTCAACCACTTCATTAGGTAATAACTGAAAACAGGCAAACCACACTAAAAGAAACACTGTTAAAATAAAAATGCTACTCACAGGATAGAATCTTCCATGATATAATCCTTTTAGAGATTTTTCAGAACTTTTTTTACAAGACTGGAAAAAGCCAAACTTGGTTTACTTACTAGGATAATTCCACATTAGCCCAGATGGCACAGTTCAGCTAAGTTCTCCTTAAAATATGAAACAAATTAAATCTTAAGCTTCTTAACTGTCAAGGTTTGCCTAACAGTACCTTATTTTTTATGCTGTCATTGCAAATAATTTAGATGTGACAGCTGAGATCCAGACATAAATGGACATGAAATTTTCTCTGGGAATAGTAAAGAAATGTGATGTGTCATGACTTATGGAGAAGGATATGAAAATCTACTCTGCTTCTAGGCTAGTTTATTGTTGGTTATATGTTGGTTTTCAGGGTATTCCATTGTACTGTGAATTCTTTAAAGTAATGCCATTTTAAAGCCATTTGGGAAAGTTGTCAATTAAGTAATAATAACAAGGCAGTCAGATTATTCCACAGATAGCATTCATCATCCATTCAAAAAGTCCTATTCAAGGTCATAATCAGAACTCTGACTTTTAAATATGAAACCTCATTGTGGATGCTTCCTTCTACTATCACTGCCAATCTTTAAAACTGATGGCTCCTAAGATAAGAAACTCTGGCATGAGCCTTTTTGATGCCATTTGAAGGTTAATCATTAATCATTATCAATATTCTACTGTGGTCCACCACTCGATAATCTATTCATTGTTGATTCTGCCTAATACTTCTCAACATGCCAATGCATAAAGAGCAGGTGTTTACAAATGTCTAGGCAGCTGTACTTTTTCTGTTGTATTCTCACATGTCTCCAAGAAAAACTTTTCGTGGTGTTTCTTTTCAACTGACTCATATTTTATTAATGCATTTCTCAACGTTATTTATATTTATGACTAATAATATTTCCTATTCTATATTTGTTCATACACTTTAAGGTCTCTAATTATTAAACCTCCATCCCTTTAAAAATTCAAATTTTCCTATTGTTCAGATATGTTCCTAGGATGCTAGAAGGATGCTTTTCTAGGATGCTTTTTGTACAAAGGTCATTTAGAAACCAGTTCTTCTGTTTCTAACAAGAACAAAAATTATTTCTGCTGAAATCAAGTTTGACAGAAATAGAAAATTATTAGGAACAATTGACATATACTAATTTGCTTAGTGGAGCGGTTTGAATAGGTCTCAGAAAGTATCCAATTTCTAATTAGTGTAGAAATATGGGGCTGAATGCATACAGTGTATACTACTGTTATTAATACTAACAATTCAAAAGCCAAGGTAGATTGCTGTACCAAGTAGTGACTATTAATTGATATGTGTGTACTATGTAACTTTATTTCTCCTACTTTAACACATTATTAAAGTTTCCTGCTCTTTTCAAGAAGTAGAAAAAAATCCCTGCTATATACATGTTTGTGTATATTTCTGTGTGTGAGACTGAAAGCAAAAGAGACACTGCCAACAGATATGTCTTTTAAGCATTTTAGTGTAATCATTATTTTTTCATCTCCATATAATGATATTGTACCAAAGTGATATTAATTATCATGAATGATATCACTGCTGGTCCACTCAAGACTTCTTGCTTCCTGAGAATTGCCAACTAAATCATAAGCCAGTTCCATCAATAGAGTCATCTGCCATATGGGAAAGCATCATACTAGGATAGGGAAACAGGGGAATATTTAGGGGTTCAATGTGGATTACTTTATTTCTATGTTAATGATTAAAGGTAGAATTGATCTTGTTGACATTATACTCTTTGCCAAATAATGACTTCAAAAATGGCAATATCCGTCCTTTAATATTTTCCCCTTGTCACTATGACAATCTTCAGTTTGAACAGAATACAAAATTGGAAATCCTCATGTTGCCTAAGAGCAATGGGAGAGTGCCCTAACATATGTATCAAAAATTAAGCCATAGTTTATTCAGCAAAATATAATATATGGACTTATTGTATCACTTATTGTATTCTATTGCATTTGTACAAAAAAGGAAGGAATACTGTAAATCATATTGCTGGAGAGGAAACGGGACAATGTTTTCATTATATCTTAAAATTGTTATATTCTCAGAAAAATATATCAATTCCATTTTGTACAGATGCAATGGATGCCAACTGATGGAAATGGATTCACCATGCGTTCTAATTGCTAAGAGACTTGTTCTTCAATAATAGAAATATAAATGAAAGGCCTAATTTCTTCAAAGTACTGAAGACCTGATGTAGAATTGCAATGTATGACTAAGTTGCTTACAGATATACAGTACACTATAAATGGATGGTTATCTGAAATATAGTAGCAATAGCAATAGCAGTTTGACTTATATACCGCTTCATAGGGCTTTCAGCCCTCTCTAAGCGGTTTACAGAGTCAGCATATTGCCCCCAACAATCCGGGTCCTCATTTTACGCACCTCGGAAGGATGGTAGGCTGAGTCAACCTTGAGCCGGTGAGATTTGAACCGCCGAACTGCAGCTAACAGTCAGCTGAAGTGGCTGCAGTACTGTACTCTAACCACTGCGCCACATCGGCTCTGTTTTATAGTGTTATTTCATACATGAAAAATGACTATATATTTTCTTTTTTCCCCTTCTACTTTTTCCTGTGGGTTCTGTTTAATTAAAGGCAAACCCAAAAATAAAAATAATTCAAACACAGTTTAATATATCTCAGTCTGATGGACTTTAGATATAGTGGATTTCTTTTTTATTCGGTATAGAGAGTTTGTCCTTTTACTAAAGTTTAATTGGAATGTCACCATTTACATAAATTACATCATTACATAAATGATGTAAATTGAAACAAATGACATAAACGCTGCAAATGATGTAAGTTCAGATTTAATGAACATCTGGATGTGGAGGATGCCAAAATCTATGAAATTGAAGACGAGGATCCGATTACATGAATGTTTTAGGGAAAATGCTGTTAAAAATTAAGATTTCTATGCTAAAGGCTTGAATGGGGAAGGATTTAATTTCTTCCTTTATCACAATCTCATTTTTTAATTTGTTCTGATATATCAGAACACACGTTTGTGTGTGTGTGTGTGTGTGTGTGTGCATGCGTGCGCGCGCCGGGGGAAGAGGTGGTGGGTGTATCCCTATGTGTACACACACACACACCCCACACACACATACACACCAAATATATGTTATGAAAAAATAATATAAGGTTTTTCATCTGAGATGAAGCTCATGATGAGTCATTACACTTGAATTACATTTTCATAAATATATGTATTTACATGCTTATATTGTTATCTGCTTAAGATATTATATATACACACACAAACACACGCACACATTTGATATATGTGCCACTTATCTCATCTAGGTAAATGAACATTTAAATCAATATGTGTCTTAATGTGGCCTTCTGCTCCTAAGCATCCTAAGTCACAAATGTTCTACTTCTGATATGTCACACATATTTTTTTCAAATCTCTGGATGGCTTTTTATGATTAACAAACTTAAGGTTCCACCCTACCCCATCCCTCACCCTTTGATGGAGATATGGACATCTATAAGTGAATATTTCCCTTCTGCAGTTGTTCAGAATGGTAGAAATAGAGACAACAGTGAATTAGTCAGTATAGACCTTTCCTATCTGCTGAATTGTAATTACTGTTTCCACTAAAATCCATCATAAGGGAAACAAAAGGTATGATACCCATACATTCTAAGGAGTGACTGTTGATAAGATGCATTAAATATCTTGGAAAATATTCCTCTCATATTTGTTGTGATTTTTCTGAAACTCCGTCTTTGGATATGTGAGATATTGGATACAGCCTCACAATTATGTCTGCTCAGAAATTTTTAAACAAAATTACCTCACACTGAATGTAGTCATCAGTTTGCTGACTAAACACACATTAAACATAAATATTGCAGTAACTTTCACAGAAGATTTATATAAATACTTGAATTTGCTGATGCCATTTAGCAGAGAAGACAAATAATTCAATCAGGCTTAAACAGTTACAGAACAACTAAATTGCACCTTTCAAATCAGCATATTTTGATGCAAGAGAAAAGATATAGAAATGATTCAAGATCACAAAAAAGTTATGCATGAAGATAAGAAATAATAAACATTTAAAAATATGTGCTGGAGTAATATAGGAAGTTAATTAAAAGTGATACATTGGCAGAAAGCTAAAGTAAAAACTAAAAGGTGTAAAATAACTTCAGGGAGCATTTACAGTAAATGCATGTACACACTTCAAGTTTTAAAAAATACAACTGAAGTTGATAGAATAAATATTTTATGTAAGAATTACTGTGAGATATGTGAAAATTGGAAAATTAACAATTACAACCTAAAAATGAAACATAATACGTTGTCGAACATGATAGATTTTATTACTTTATTTATACCAATGAATACATTGATTGTAATTTCAAACTCTGCTTTCTGAATGTTTAGGAATAATGGCTTGAAACTGGCGTCTTAATGCATGTGGTACATAATATGGTAAAGGGACAATAAAAAGGAAACAGGTGCGGTCAGGCCATTGAAAAAAAATGACATCAGATCAACTTCTAATACATTACAGACTTGAAGATAAATTAGCTTCCTCCTGTTTGGCAGAAATTAGGAGATAGAGAAAGATCCAAAAGCAGACAAATAGCTACTATGAGATTTAGAAAGAGTTTGCTAACAAAAAAAAAAAAAAATCCCAGCTCCTCTTGAACATAGACAGTGGCATTACAGATAATGCTATACTTCTGAACAGGTTGCATATGAAGAGTCTGTTCATAAGTCCATTTGGTCGCAAATCAACCAAGCATAAACATGCACAGTTCTTACCTTGCAATATGCAAGCAGATCTGTAAATGATATTAGAGTGCAGAAGGCAGGAAAGCACATAGAGCATGCTGGAAACTAACCATTTCCCTCTTTCTCCTGATTTCCTAGACCTTCTAGATTGGAGTTGTGGACAGGTTTGTTTGTATTGATAGAACTTTGTAACCTTTGTAAGTTCATAAGTAGAGTAACATCTGTATTCAAATGTGAGCAATGAATAAAAATAATTTGTTCTCCAACAATGATTGGCCAATTAGGGTGGAAAAATGGCTTACCTACATATAGCTGGGAGTAAGCAAGATATCCAGTATTAAGTACACTTTATCTCACCTTGCATCTTTTGGTCCACCATATTGCTGTATGATATATTTTGGATGTGGTTAGATAATATATGAAATATAGCATTAACCATTTACCAGCTGGATGAACAGTTCATAGGGGAAAAAATTGCCTTCTCTCTGCAGTTATATGTTTTCTCCCAAAACCTTCCTTGGTGATCTTTTGGATTGGCTCAGGTGAGTGGAGGGAAAACATTTAATTGTACAAGATGATATCTGTTTACACTATGGTGGATGTGAACCCTAATATTGTGGTATTTTAATATGATTATTCTGTCAGGGTTCCAAGTAACAACCCCTATGAAATCAAAACTCCAAAGCAGGGTTCTTCAAGTTATAGACTTTTTAGGCATGTCATACTGGCACAGCTGGTGAAACCCCAAATCTGAAGTTCCCCAGGTTTTCCCCACCCAGTTCAAAATCCAAAGTTCTTCCTCCCATCACACACAACCATCACATGCCCCAATCACGTCTCTCTCTCCATCCTGGATGCCTTCCATCCATGCCCCATCCAGTGCTGGTGAGAGTGTCCTTGGTTCCAGAAGAAATAATGTTATTTTGGCTACATCTTGCCCCAGCTATCTCTACTCCCCCCTCTTTTTCCCACAGCACCATCCAGCCTCACTGTGGCAATCCTGAAGATGCTCAAAGATGGCTACAGGATTGACATTGACATGTTTCTTGCATAGTCAAGAAACATCTTGGAATAATGATTCAAACATGGATTAATATAGAGGGAATGAGGGAAGAAAAGTCCCTGTGTCTGCCACATACATATCTCCACTTAGACAGAATATTTACTGTAGCACTTACTAAGTTTTAGCTACATTTCTACAATTAACAAAACTACATTGAAAACTAAGTTTGTTTATTTTGTCATTTAGCTTGGTATGCTTAGTACATGCTAAGGACTTTTTAAATTTTCTACTTTTAATGAGTGTCAATAGTGGTTACAGATTGCCTTCATTAAGATTAAGCAATTTTTAAAACAAAGTATCAGTTAAACCTATAATACAGGATTACTGATCTCTTGAAATAAATCTGTTGGCTACCATACTGCTATTCTTAATAAAAAAAATATAAGATCAAGAGCATTCAAAGAATTTGCATATTTTACATTGTCCTTTATTGTATTTCAGGGATTAGTGAAAGTAAAATACTTTCATTATTGAAATAAACCTGCAAATCCTGCCTTTCAGATTCTTTTATGTAATTCTGATAGAGGCATGTTGAATAGAAATTAAAATGGAGATTGCTTTTAAATGTAATCTTTAATGGAAACTAGCAACAGTAGATTTATTCATAAGAAACCCAAGTATCTGAGTCTTACAAATGTAAAGAAAGGAAAACCTGTATGAAAGAAAGGGAATGGAGACATTCCATAGTAGAAAAAGATTGAAAAACATATTATACAAGAAAAAAAATCAACAACAGAAAGCAAGGGTTGCATAATTTCTGCATGCTAATAATTATTGCAGTCTGGTCAACAAAAGGTTTTTTTCAACAAATGGTTTCCCCCCCTCCTACCTAAAAATTAACATTAAAAGTCAAGATACACATAATATACAAGTTAAACCACTTTTTATCAGAACTTGAATCAATTACAAAATCCGTAACAACATGGAAAGGGTACTACTAATGGATCCATTAAATTAAAATGTAAGTTTATCTCTGGGTAAGGGTTACCATATCTGTTAATGTATCACTGGATGTCTCTTAAGATACAAATGATAATTGCAGAATAGAAATAAATTACTTTGAAAATAAAAAAAATGGATAAAGATTTCTGGACTTCCTCCAAGTTGGCTGCTGCATTTTCTCCTCTTGCTGACAATTTTCTAATTTTACTGCTTGTGCTAGTTCTTTGGCAGTGCTGTGCCTTGATTTGAATGGGAGCACTTAGAAATGACTCAAGAAGATTTTTGGGTGATTGTGGACCCAGTTGGAGGTGGGGAGAGGACTTGAAGATTACAATTCTCTCTGGAAGAAGTCAAAGTCACTGGGCATATATATCCTCCTGTCAGCAATTTTGTTTTCTTAAGAATGCCCAGGTATTAACTTTCACTTTTTGAACGTATTGTTTCATTTTGTTTTCTGTTTTTAAAGTTGAATAGTGGTTGAATGTTAATTTATTTCAACCCCTTGCTGGACTATAATTGAGATTTTGTTTCCTTTTTAATGTATGTTGTTCTAGATAACCTCTGTCCTCTCTTTATAGAAGCACAGCAGATATTTGGAGGGGGGAGGGATGTTGAAGAGTTTTCAGACTCTTACCACAGGATTTCTGTACTTTATGAACTTGCAAAATATCTGGAGTTTCTCTCCACTGAATTTTTCTTTTAACTCCCTAGTATGCTCGGAAGGATCTTCCACCTCCTGGAAATTTAGAATAGTGCCAATCATCCCATTTAAGCTTTGCCATACATAACTATGAAGAGAATAGTATTTAACCACTGGCTCAATAAAAGAATACAGTATGAGGTATCACTAGGAATTTACATGGAGATTATTTACGTTTCATTTATTCATTCTATTGGATGCCACCCAGTTTCAAATGAAAGGGACCCCATTTCTTTCCAGAACACTGGAAAAACTTTAAACATTTTATTTTATGTACTTACCCTAAATTTGGAAGAGCCAGTTTGGTGTACTAGTTAAGGCATCAGACTGGAAACCAGGAGACTTTGAATTCTAGTCCTACCTTGGGCACAAAGTCAGCTGGGTGACTTTGGGCCAGTGATTTTCTCTCAGCCATGAGAAAACGTGAAACCACTTCTGGAAAAAAAAAATGTGGCAGGAAAACTGCATGGACTCCCCCCAAGCTGTCTCTGAGAATTGGATATGATTGAATGAGAAGAGAAAAAAACCAATAACACATTTTTCCTCAATTCCTTCCATCTCTTTTTATAGAACTCTTTTGCCTGATCATCTTTATTGTCCTTTTCTGGACCTTTTCCAGTGTACATGATGAATCCTTTTTTCAATGTATGTTAAATTTTGTTCTGTTATCTTCAGCTTCTTTTAACCCATCAATACATTTTGGGGGTAATATCTGATAAATGACAGAAGAGGTTCTGAATATTCTGATAATATTTATTTTATTCCAGGCAGATGACAAGTCATCTTCACATTTCTTTTTCGTTTTCTTTTTCCTTTTGTTTTTAAGCATAGAACCAGGGGGACCAAGCCATGTCAGTATCATTCCATCAATGCTAAAAAAAATAATTGTCTGTCTTGGGGTTTGCTGAATGATATGGTCTAAAAGGTAGGGTGTGAATGAATAGGTACTAATAACCTGTAGAGAGATTCCATAAAACTCTGACTCTCATTAAATCTCTAGGATCACAAAGCAATTTGAAATAGCTGAACAGGAAAAGTGTTCAGAGATTAAGGTACTATATGAAATTGCCACAAACTTGGTAATGGATGATTTTAATTACTATTATTGATTGGAGAGCAGCCTAATAATAGAGCGAAATACTGTGTGAAGAGTGAGCAAAAGGAACTTTCTATACATTTTATTAAACAGCCAATGTCGTCTAGGTACTATTATGTATTCTGTTCCTCTTAATCCTAGGAAGGAAAGCAAATATGATGAATTATTGAAGAAACTGCATAAGTGGGAAATAATCATTGGAGAAAAAACATTATAAAGAATTGTGGGAGTCAGTCCTTCCTTCCTTCCTTCCTTCCTTCCTTCCTTCCTTCCTTCCTTCCTTCCTTCCACTAAATTTACCCTATCACATTGTAAGCATGTTTCTTAAAGCTAGGGGTTGGGTAAATCATTAATAACCATAAATGATTATGGAATAGAAAGAAGATTTCATTACTTTTATGGATGCACTACTAAGTCATAGCACTCATGGCACATGTTCATCCAATGAATTGCCCATCCGTATCTGAAAAACAAAGCTATCGACCTATTACCATATGTATCTTCACATCTTGAATGCTCAAGTTTGACAAATTAAAAAGAGAAAAAGAGGTCAGAAACATCTTGACCACAAATCCAGGTGCCCATGACTCCTAGGATTCTCTATACTATTTTGTATAGTTTGGGTTTTTGTAATTTGGGTTTTGTCTACACTGTTGTGTAGACATGGAGTCACCTGCTCCTTAACTTTCTTACTGTTAAACATGTTTGTCTCTCTTTGTGTGTTGGTATGGGGGGGGAATGTCAACATGGGGAGCCAAACACAGCCACCTTTGCATGCATTTGATGCAAAGGGCGCACATTAAAATGGAGCCATAGTTTGATTACCTGGTTGCATCTGCCAGTGATTCCCAACACCAACCCACATGGACACTTGTGATTATGGTGATGAAATGTATCATATTTCTATTTAAATCATAGTAATTATTTCTAAATTTGCATCTTTACATAGTCATTCGCACACATTTTATGCAAATCTAGTTTTTCATTCTAGGGGATTCATTTCTGGTGTCCTTTTTTATTTGTCCCTTTCTTTCCTTTTTTTTTTCCACATGTAGGTAAATGAACCTTGCTCGTTGAACATTAACTGCCCACAGTTGTAGCTAAATTATTTTTAACAAACTAAAACAAAATACAAACAGCAAAGTCGATAAATTATATACCAACTATCAGAAGAAAAGGTGTGTGATGCCCAAAAGAATTTGATGTTTAATCTTACAATGTTTTAATTCTTATGAAACAGTTGTTTCTTATTAAAATAAGTCTCTTAATTTTACTGTAGTTTTTCCTTTTTTTCTTGTTCTCTATCTCTTTTTTCTGAGAACACACACACAACCCAAACACACAATGAATACATACACATACATATTAGCACACATACACATTATGAGTTTGCTGCTGAGTTTCACTTTCACTATTTAGAGGTCTTGAATGATTGTTGTATCTGTCTTTCTCCTTTACTAAGAAATTTAATTAAAATTTTGAGAAAGATTTAAAATTTGAAGTCTTTCAGTAGTGACCTTTTTTAAAAAAAAAAAGAAAAAAGAAAATTGTACTTCTAGGGTGAAAAAGAAGAAAAAAGACTCAAATATCATTCTCTTTTTTAGTATTCACTTCTTTGTGGTCGCATATGTAAGCTTTAGCATTTAGAGCAAACAGATTATAAATCTCACTTATTACAAAGTTTAACTCAGATTAAAAACTGTAGGTTTTCCTCTGGCAACCATGTCCTCAGAAATAAAATATTAAAAATCCTTACAAGAATTTGATGTTTTACTTTGCATTTTCTAGATACCTATATTAATTCATGCATCATTTCCTATGGGCAGACGTAAATACATAAAATTTCTTCTGAAATTTGGGGCTTTTCATTCTCCTTAGTCATTGCAATGGAATAGCTATTAGCATCAAAAGTCTACTAAAATTTATTTTTCCCACAATACATAGACCAACATCAATCATCATTTCACCCAAACAAAAAAAAATATTTTGGTAAAGTTAGACACAGCTGACTTTAGATGATATATACATACAAAAAGTCTGTACTGGGGAAATTAATGTTAGGGGACAAAGATGGGTTTGTTTGCTCATTTATTTATTTGAGTTATAAAGCTGCTCATCTCATGCAAAACACGAGCACAGGTTCGATTCCCAACAAGGGTGTGGCTAGCTAATGAGAGCTAAATAGCTTGAAATAGATCTATACTAGTCTCCCTTTATTTATTTATCAGCATAAATATAACATACATACATACATACATACATACATACATACATACATACATATATATATATATATATATATATATATATATACATACACACACACACACACACACATATATACACATACATACACACACACACACACACACACACACACACACACACACACACACACATATATATATATATATATATATATATATATATATATATATATATATATATATATATTATTTTTTACAACCCCCGGTATGCCCAAATATGGGAGGAAGATAACTACTTCCATTCTCTGTCCTTCGGCTCATCACAAGAGACCATCCAGGCAGAAACCCAATATTTTTACTGTTGCCTTTTTTGTTACATTTTGTTGTATTTGTGCTGATAAATAAATAAAGGGAGACTAGTATAGATCTATTTCAAGCTATTTAGCTCTCATCAGCTAGCCATACCCTTACTGGGATTTGAACCTGGGCTATATTACATACTAGGCAGACTTCTTAGCCATTAGGCCACAGGCTCTTATCCGTTATCAGCTAAGCCAGGGTGAAAGGTATCTATTAGATTTTTTACAACCCCCGGTATGCCCAAATATGGGAGGAAGATAACTACTTCCATTCTCTGTCCTTCGGCTCATCACAAGAGACCATCCAGGCAGAAACCCAATATTTTTACTGTTGCCTTTTTTGTTACATTTTGTTGTATTTGTGCTGATAAATATATATATAATTTGTTGTATAATTTATGTTAACAGATATTAAAATTAAAGGTTTACCACACCTCTACAGTATGTTTTCAGATCATCTATTTAAAAAAAAATAGGGTAAAAAGCTTATCTAGAATATTGCCATACTAACATAATTAATAAATGAATCAGAGTTTTAGGAATTGACATACAGTATCTCTACCTGGAGATGAATATACTTAGAAAAGTAATTAATGCAACATTTTAACAGAAGCCCTAATCTTGGGATTTCCATTGTTCATTAGCTTCTCAATGCTAAGATTGATTGACAGAATTCAGAATAATGAGCATATGATTTCCTTCATAGTACTGGTTTGAGAGTATGTCTGGAAAAGAAAAGAACTTTGCCTCCTACCTTGTCACACTCTGTCACTCTCTTGTCATGTTCTTGTCAATTCCATCTTGTACTGCCTTCTCTTTCCTTCTATAACATGGGACTTCCAAGATCAGATTTGGCAGATTCTTTGAGAACTAAGAGGCGATTGTAAAGTTAGATCTTTCCACCCACAGATTATTCTTCATTGACAAATCATTTGGCTTCTGAGAAGTTTCTTGGGTCATTGGATTACTCCAACTTCAGTGGCACTTAAAACAAAAGAGAGAAATGGGAATATGGTTTTCAAAATTCTCTAAACAGATTTTCACTGTTTGCCATTCTATTAAAAATGTTTGCTTTGTTTTCTTAAAGTGATATAATGAGTGTTTATTTTTCTAATAAACAGTCATTCAGTTGTATCTAGTAAGGATAGCAGTGCTTATTCACTATTTGGTTAAGCTTTGCTTACAATAATTTCTATCTGTTGCCCATTTGCAAAATAAATATTAGAATACCCTTAGTTCCCAAAGCCTTGTGTTTTCATAATTTTCTAACTTACATATCTATGTTTGTTTTGTGAACTAAATTATGTTTACAGTTTCATATCTTCACTTTCAATTCTAAGGCTGGTTGTAATACTTGTCATTATTTTGGACTTCTTTATATTTAATCTAATCCATTTTTTTCACTGTGCTCCTTGACTTTAAATTCTAGATTCTTTTAAACCAGGGATGGGCAATTAATTTTCTCAAAGGGACACATGAGAAACTGAGACTGTTGTGGAGAACCAAATCAATTGTGAAGATGTGTAGGCATGAACATGTGCACATATGTAAATAAAGCAGTCACCTTCAAAATAAAAGCAACACATTTGTCTTGTGTGCATGATATATAACTTTCTTACATTTGATTTCTGATTGACCTCACATGGGGTCAATCAGAAGACAGCCAAATGGCTTTTTAAGCTATCAGGGTAATATCATCCACATAGTGCAGGTTATTGATGTTTCTGCCTCCAATTTTAACATCTTTCCTTAAAATATAGTGTGTGTGTGTGTGTGTGTGTGTATGTTTGTGTGTGTGTGTGTGTGTGTTTGTATCTATCTCTATCTATCTATCTATCTATCTATCTATCTATCTATCTATCTATCTATCTATTTATCCATCCATCCATCCATCCATCCATCCATCCATCTTATGAAAGATCATACAGTTGTTTCACTCCTTTTATCATATAGATAAGTTGAAAAATTATGAAAATACAAGGAAATGGGAACTAAGGATATTCTAATATTTATTTTGCAGATGGGTAACATAAATTATTATAAGCAAAGAGTAATTAAATAATGAATAGGCACTACTGCGCTTGATTTTTGCCCAGAGTTGTATCCTTGAGATGGTCATTCTCAGAAGTGGTCAAGCTTGCCAAGAATTATGTCAGTCTTCTTGGATTTAGATGTTTTGACACCTAATAGTTCTCTGAAACACTCAAGTTCCTTCTTGGCTTTGGCTTCTCTTTTTTCTTGGCAATTTCCATAATATTTCTGACATCCAGTTTTATTTCCTCTGTTTTAAAATATAATTCTTATGATCATAAGATAAGACTGATTCAACAGTAGGATGTTTTTCTATTCTCTCAATATTTTAAAATTTATGTATATTGAAACAAATGTTAAAAATAGGTTTTTTAAAAAAAAATAATAATTCAGTTATCAGCAAACACTACCACACAAGCACAAAAGAGCTGACTTTTTCCAAGCTATACCCAGAAGGAGTCAATATCTGCTGAAGATAGTATCCATGTAAGTATTCATTCCCAAGTTTGCCAACCAACCAAGTCAGTCTTCCTGAAATCAAACTAAATCCATGATCAGAAGGAACAAAACCATACATATCCAAAATGATAATTTAATGGGTATTGTGAAAACCTTATTGTTGTGAGATATTTGAAACAATCCAACAGAGTTAATGTCCAATAATGAATCTATTACTCTTGCTGTTTTCATCAGAATATAAAACAAGACACAGGTTTGTCATTTTGATCTTCACATGAATTGAATTATGGCAATTTTTTAATAGTGCATCCCCAGTTGTGGAATATAAGCTGATTTCCAAAGACTAAGACAAATTATGAATACTGATTTAACTATAATTCCTTCTCCCTCGAAAATTCTGGACATTTTTCTTCACTGAAATGAACGATATCTTACTAAATGCTTTGCAGAAAACCATACTCTAAGCTACAAGTACAGCTATTGTTTGAGAGAGTCCTGAGTATAGACTTGTTATAAAAACAAAAAAGGTATAATGTAGGTGCACCCTAATATGAAAGTGGGAGTAATGTTGTGAGATTGTAAAGAAAAGCTCATTCAGATAATGCATAAAAATGATACTGCAGTATTGCAAATGCTTTTTGTAAGTTTTATATAAAATCCAGTGCCTCAGAGGGTTTTTTTATTATGAACCACACTTATCCACGGAAATTGCCATATGTATGAAGTTGATCAATGAAGGAACAGGATATGAATTTGTCAGGCAATTGTAGAAGGAATGTATTCAACCATCAGCCCTCAACCTTCCTATTCAACCTTCCTATTCCAATTAAAGTGGATTTTAAAAAAAAGCTGTTGAATGTATTTTCAACCTACTGTACTCTCTGATTGAGAACTGAGTCACTGCACCTCATCACAATGAAAGAAAAATGTACCTTGCTTGGAAAGAGCTAGCAACTCTGACTTTCTCTATGAAACAATGAATAGCAAAAGATTACTTCATCCCCTATCTAGGCCTGTAATCAGAAAGTATTTGGAGTGTAGAATAAACATTTTGAGAGCACACTTGAAAATAAATGCAAATGATTTAACAAGACATTATGTTTCCTGTTTTGGAAGTTTGCAGTGATTATATGAAGAAGATGAAAAATGTAGGAATGCCAGACCTGGACCAAGTTATGAATATTTTATAATTTTGCTTTTAACCTTGAGATACCTCTTTAAAAGAAGTGTTTTTCCGAGTGAATTCCTTGTTCTAGTATTTTTGCTTGAATGGAGACAACTTGCATGTCTTTCTTCGGAGCTACATTGTTTGCCCTCTATGTTTTATAAAATGGGAAAATTTTCTTTTTAAATAAAATGGATGGCATAAATATTTATTGTATACTAAAGAGAAGATATTAGTAACTGAACAGCTTAGGTGGGATGTTGAGCTGCTTTAGAGATTTGATTAATCTGATCTTGCCTTCTGAAATTGACAAGTATTTTACCATTTATGCATGTGGAGCTTTGATTTCAGTATTTATGGATTTGTGCAAATTAATGCATATCTATATGCTGTTCCCGATGCTCTGAAGCACAAATTTGGTAAGGTTGCAGATCCACATTGATGTATTATATTACCCTGCTTTTTATTTACTTATGCCATTTCTGCTTAGCATGCAATGAATTTACTCCAGGAACTAGAAAAAAATAATTCAGTGTATCCAACAGCTGAACATCAAGTATTGCCTGTTTTTGAACTTCTGCTCATTTCCCTAAGTCTTTATTGAAGATTAAAGTGCAGCCAGAGTTGTGTTTTTAATACTACTCATGAAGTTTACTCAAGAAATAATCAACAAGGGGTAGACACTTTGTATTAATGTTTGATTATGTAATGCCAGAACTACTGGGTATGATTTGGCGGAATTTGCACTGAGACATTTTTTTCCCTTTCACTTAAGTGCTTTCTCATAAATATTTTAATTTTAAAAAATGTTCATTCTTATTTTCTCTTAAAATCATCAAAGATAAAATTATTGGTAGAAGATCAGTATCTGTGGGCCTCATCCAGTACGAACCCCTCTAGGTGGGAGAAACATCAATAATGATATTTTTGCACATACAAAAATACCTGTACCAGTAGAGGAGAGATGTTGTGGGCCCCATTAGCTAAGCAATTCTAGCTGGTGAGCTCCAGGAGAGAGCTCTTCTCTGTCATTGTTGTGCCCTCTGAAACATCTTGCCTCCCAGAAGACATGCCTCTGCCATTAGGTTTGGGGCTCCAAAGGAGGGGCTTCATGTTGGAGGTAATTGATAGATTAATATCAAATCCTAAATCCCCCCTGTTGTAGCCTCGTAAGTCCTCGGACTTACGAATGACAGCTCGGCGGCAGCCAGGCACGTCTAGGCAAACAGACGCGCCTGCCGGTTGCCAGGCTGTCATACGCGAGGCTATTGGTTGAACTATTTGACAGCCGAGTATAAAAGGCTGTCAGACGAAGGAGAGGTGCCGGTCTACTTACAGTTGATGTTCTATTCATTCTTGTTTGAATAAACGGTTCAAGGTTACCTCAGACGCCTCCTCGTAATTTCCACCGCCGATTTAACACCCCCCATCCTACTCCCTCCCTCCCCATCTTTTAACTATTGTATTTAATATTTTGTAGTATTTATATAGTTTTATCTTTTAATACTATAAGCCTTTCATAAGTTACCCTGTGGTAAGATGGGCAGCCAGTAAATTTGATAAATAAAAATTAGATAGTGATACCAAGGAGACATCTGAGGTAAATATACACCCCAACCACCTAAATATTTTTTTTGAAATGAGCTGTTTTAAGGAATAAATAATATCAATGTTAATGTTACCATTAATTTTTATACATATACTAAAGATACGTGGAACCTTAAAGTCAGCATTGGGCAATTGGTTGGACAGGTTCCTGCAGTTTTCTTAGCAAGAAGGTAGAAGAGGTTTTCCATTGCTTATCTCTTAGGGTTGAGGGAGTATGATTGACCCAAAATCAGTCAACTGTCTTTGTACCCAAGACAGGACTGGAACTCACAGTCTCCCAGTTTCCTTATTTGATACCTTAACCACTACACCAAATTAGCTCCTTAATATTTATTTATATTATATAATTTATTTATTTATATGTAACTTGAAGGTCATTTCTCACCTTATGAAATTTAAAGCATTGTGGATTGAATTCATTGGCAAGTATAATTTTTCAGTTGTTGCAAGTAAAAAAAAAGGCTTGAACTCATTCTGTTCAGCACTCAATCACGCAGTTATATTCTATCATTGTTCAAAATTTTGTGCTTTTTGCGATAGGAGTCCTGGTATTTTTGAAAGTTTTCCTTGGCTTTTTAAAATTATTCATGAACAAGACTAGGCTCCTTTTCTGAATATCCTAGATAAACTCTTGTGCAGCAAAAGTCCTTTTCGTTTTTCCAGTAGGATTAAAAGTAGGTTTTTGCCTTTGATATTGCCTTACAGTATCTCCGGGGGTGAGGGGATCTTCTATGTAGTATAAATACAGGCTCATCATGCAGGCTCATCATGACTGTATGTCTGCCATGACTATGATTTCCGTGACACAAACAATGTTTTCTAATATTATTTTTCCTGTCATTAAATTGGCAGCTTTACCTAAGAAGAAGCACTGTAATATATGTATGCTTATTTGATATGTACATATAAAACATCTATTTTTTCTTCAGATGGATCCAGGTTTCCAAAGAACACTGTAGGTATAATGGATCTGAATGGCCTGCTAAATATTTGATAAGATTCCCCTGGAGCAGAATAAATGAAGAATCCCCGATGTTCATGTATATCACCCTATTCTTACCAGTCTTATTTTGTTTAGGAGAAAAAGAAAGATCCCGGGTAGAAAAGATGCAGCAGAAAGGCTGATATAAAAACAACCCTCTCCTGAAATCCCTACAGCCTAACTTCACAAAGTCTCATAACCAGCTATCTACAGAGCAGTGCCCATGAAAGACATCAAGGGGTCAGGGATGGCAATGGTTATTCTCCATACCAGCCCTAGCTTCATGGACAATGCCACATGAAAAACCTGGCAAGGGACATTCAGTGCTCAGTTAGGTCCTGCAAGCAAGGTCAGCCCATTTGTCCTTGGTGCGTGTGTGTGTGTGTGTGTGTACTGTACTGTATGTATGGAGACAGAGACAGAGAGAGACAGAGGATAGCCAATATATCATCCTCCTTAAGATTTACTTAGGAAAATGTAAGGAATTTGAATGCTCCAAATTATGCCATGAATGATATGAATGGTTGATTTTATTATGGAATCAGACCACTTTGAACCATTGCTTCAATGCAACACAATTCAGCATTTCAGTTTAAAGATTTATATAGAAGGGATGGCACTGACCATTTTATCTGATTTGGCACTTAGCACCAGAAAAAAGCCATTTCTGATTACCTCAACTCTTACATAGTAATATTATGCATCAGTATGAATCTAACTCATTTTACTATTCATATTATAAGGGTAGAATTCTAGTCCATTTTTAAGGAAACAAAATTGTTTATATTTAGAGGATCTAATATAGAATTTATTGCTTCCTCTAATTTACATACTATTTAATGAGCATTTTGTTTTGTTTTTTTAAAAAATGTATAGCATAAGCATTTTATATGTAAATTCTCCTGTGTAAACCGTTCTAAAATATAATTAATATATTCCAGTAAGATATCTCATTTCAGAAGAACATTTGTGAGCACATTATGTGGAGTCTTGGTGGACTTTGATGCAAACATTTATGCCATTTCAAAACCTGTCATGGAATTCTTTAACACCTCTCTTCTGAAAATCACTGGGACACACAAGTTCCTTTGTATTAAAATAAATGATTACATGTGGGTCAATACAAAGGAACTAAACTCAAAAATCTATTCATTAACTATGCCTTTAGATCACAATGTGGTTGGTACCAGTTAGAGACATATTTTAAATTTTAAAATGGCCTACATAATATGTTATCTTTCAAAACCTATTTATTATCCTCGAGTCTGCAGATGATAAAAAGTGTATTGTTCAATATCTGGCACAGAAACCCATATGCAGAGAATAGATTTTCCTGTGTGAGTTTTGGCGCAATGTGAAAGAGGCTTTCATTTCACTCCTCTTCTATGAATTCCTGGTGGAATCTTATAGAATCCATTAGCATAGCCACCTTGTTCCTGACTGGATACTGACAGGACAGACACCAGAAGGGGTCTGTCAGTAAATTGCTTCCCACATTCCCACATTAACGTTTTATTTTTAAATCTGAAGAATTTCCCCACACCCACACACATTTGTTTATGAAAGGTTGTTTATTTATTAACTAGATTTATAAGACCACCTGACTCAAATGATGTGATTCTGTATGGTATGCAACAAAAACAACAAAAATAAGTGCAAAATATATCATGACAACCAAACACAATGATACAAATACAAAAAAGGAACTCTATTCAACAGGACCCAGATGCCGGGGGGCACAGGTTTTAATGGCTTTCTTAAAGATTAACCAAGTTGAAGCCTATTGTATATCAAGGCAAAGGTAGTGGGGATGGCGTTACAAAGCACAAAAGCAACCACTGGAAAGATATACTACCTAGATTTTATAACATTACAAGATTTAAAAGAGAAAACATCCTAAAGGTGGCAGATGTTCATAGGAGTAGGCAGTCCCACAATATATTGTAATCAGCAATTATTGAAATATATTCATCAATAAAATTGTTATCCATTTTTGTCAACCAAATTTGTCAACCAAATTAAACCTGTGCAACTTTTCTCTACGACAACAGTATGCTTGGCACATGGCTGCTAAGGAAGTGAAACTTCAGAGAAAAATAATTGGCAAGCAAGAATGTGAAAGAATTTGCCAATTTTGAGGGGAGTACATTTGTGATTTTTTGCTTTCACAAAAACACCATGTGAAGTCCAATTCAATTTCTTCTTTCTCAATTAAAAATCTGCCAAGGTCCAAGACACTGCACTTTTTACATAAAATAACATTTTAATTTACATCTCACATGCTTTAGCCTCTTCAACCTGAATGTATATGATCACCTGGAGATCAGAGAAAGCAATGAAGACTTTTGTTTTGATTTTTAAAACATGAATCAAATAGAACGTTCAACATGACTTGATTGAACTTTGCTCACAGGAAATTATCACAGGACATAGCTGGTCCAAATGGAAGGCCCTCGGTTGTACAATGTCATTTGCTCTCTCTACAGCCACCCAACCAGAGCAACAATTTATTGCTCTCATAATACTGCTCTTGGTTTCATAGTTAGGCATTTCTTAATGCCAATTGTGAAGTGTTTTATAAATAAGTAGAAAGTGTTATTTTATGATGATGATAATAATAATAATAATTAGGAGACAAAAAAAATTCTCAAGATAAAGTGGGGAAACCTCAGCCAGGCCAAACACAGTGGCGTAATATTAATATATTAATACTATTTGATTTTTGTGGTTGTTGTTTTATACAATAGATGACAGGTGTCAAACTCGCAGTGTCACTTTGCCATCATTTGATGTTCCATGACGTTTTTCCCATTTGCGGAGCTGGGGTTGGTGTGGCCTGGACATGAAGCATCCTGCCCACAGGCTGCCAGTTTGACACCCCTGCGATAGATCATCTATATAACTTCATTTATTGTAATACAGTCCTGGACAGAGTCTTCTGATAGAACCTATGAAAATGTATGGGGAATCCTGGTATTGAGGAAATCAGTGAACTGCAACCATGACCAGGTTTAGACTAAATGATCTATTATGAAGGAGAAAAAAAATTAAAAAAGAATTTTTAAAAAAATGCAATATAACCAGTATGCAGGGGAAATCCTGCTTTATTCTTCTCTGAAATGTTAGTTTTCTATCACCTGGCCTGAGGATCAAGGAGTGTGAAGTCCATAAAATGGTTGTATTGTTCTTGAATGGTTGTGCAATCTGTGGATTGTACTATATATGTGTAATTGTTTAATGGTGTTTAATGTTTGTATTATTTGTATGGCTGATTTATTTGGGAGAAAGTACAGTTTCTATTTAAATTGTATGACCTCCCAGATTCATAAATATAAGTTGAATAAATACATAATTCTCTCTACAATATAATTTTGTTGAACTCATTAGAGTATAATATACAAATTAAATTCAAAATAGGAGTCAAAAGGGAAAAAGAGAAAGTAAAGTGATAAAGAGAAAAAGAAAAAAGCCATGAATTTCCAACGCTTTTTTGGTGCAGTAGAATCAACGTAATAACATTAGAGCCACAACTTTTAACTTTACATACTCAACATATACTGGTCATTTCTATAACAACAACAACAACAACAACAACAAAAATCCTCATCTAATCAGTAGATCCCAAAAATTGACATTTCATTTTTTTTCCTGCTTCCAGCACAAACTCTAGAAGCTGCTTCCAGATAGAAATAAAATTAGATGCATTCTTGTCTTTAATTATAGCAGTTAATTTGGCCATCTCTGCTAGTTCCATCAGTTTCTCCAACCATTCTTCCCTTGTGTGAATTAATACACCTTTCCATTTTTACCCCTAAAGCATTCCCACTAATAAATAAATAGTTCTCTCATGCAAAGCTTAATCACCAGAAAAAATGTTAGTATTTGACATTGCTGATGGTGGAGTCTGGCTCATCATTGGCTCCCAGCATTCTGCAGCATTTACTTGACGTGAAGTCAATTGCTGCACAGGTGCTATCAATGGGGGTCCTTGGTGGGTTGTCCCAGTGAAAAATGCAGCTGGCTGTCTTTATACAGACATCTCCCCTGCTGGGCACACAGAGTCCAGCGTATCTTTTCTGCCTTTAGCGACAATGGCTCCTTTTCAATTAATTTACTTCATATTTCCTGACACTGTGTTATACTTAAAATCAAACAGATGACAGAGGCAGGTTGCATGTTTCTCTCTCTCTCTTCCTGTCTCACAGAGACAGCTACTGGACAGCTTGTGGTATCCTGTACTGCTATGAAGTTGGTCTTTGTCAAAATGCCACCGTTTCTGGCAACAGCTGTGTGAGGGAATGCAATAACACCAACACATCTGGAACATCCCACTGTCTGATATTTCAGGAAGAATATTGAAGAGGAAAGGCAGCTGCTTTCATTCTCAGATGCTTTAGAGAGATAGTGTAGCCTTTATGTGTCTGTGTGTCTGTGTGTGTATACATATATATATGTATGTATGAATGTATGAATATATGTCTGTGTATGTATGTATACATACACACACACACACACACACACACACACACACACACACACACACACATATATATATATATATATATATATATATATATATATATATATATATATAGAGAGAGAGAGAGAGAGAGAGAGAGAGAGAGAGACTGAGAGTGAGTGAGTGAGTGAGTTACAACCCCCGGTATGGGAGGAAGTTCACTACTTCCATTCTCTGTCCATCGGCTCGTCACAAGAGACCATCCAGACAGAAACCCAATATTTTTACTGTTGCCTTTGTTATCACAAATCATACATACATACATACATACATACATACATACATATATATACACAACATACACAAATACAACATATATATAATTTACTTTTGCCATAAGTTTAAAAACTGGCATTCTGACATAAATGCTTTCAAGGAACAGTGGAGCATATCAACAAAAATAGCCTCTGATGTACAACTCCCTCAAAACACATTCATAGGCCACCCAACAACATAATTTAAATAATTGAAAAGAATACATAGTTTACTCACGTAAATACTAATTAGAAATGTTGGCAAGAGCTCATGTAGCTGCCCAGCCTGGCTCCATGTGGCAATTAAAATTCTTCTATATTTCAATGATGCAGAAAACAAAATGAAACCAATCAAATAATATCACAAGGACACTATGAGGGAATGCAAGTAATGTTTAAGAGGATTTTTTTCCCTTCAACTAATTTATGGAAGCTAAAACAGTCTTTTCCATAGGAATATAGGGGTTTTCTCTATCCACACCGTTTCTTTTCATATATATCCTAAATATTAACTATTTTTAAATTTTAATTTGAACTAATAACAAACCAAAATTTCACGAACCTTAAAAATGTGCATTTTAAAAATATTCTGATATAGTCTTTTCAAGGCATGGTGGACATAAAAATGGGCATATATAGAAGAATGAAATGAAAAGTACATTACAAAACATTGTTTGAAAATGTAAAAAAAATATTTTTAATTGGATTTTGTATTTACAATAGGAAAATTAATACAAAATTTGATAAAATACTTCATTTTCCCCCAAAATTTTCAAATCAGTGCAGACATAGGAAAAAAAATATGTCTACAGTTAAAAAGAAGAAAAGCTAAGGGAAACAAATTAACTAATTTGCCATACCACTGAAATTTAGATATAGCAGATTATAATGAGGAAAAAAGGGATGCGGTGGCTTCAGTGGCTAAGACGTTGAGCTTGTTGATCAGAATGGTCAGCAGTTTGGGGGTTCAAATCCCTAGTACCGCGTAACAGAGTAAGCTCCTGTTACTTATCCCAGCTTCTGCCAACCTAGCAGTGCGAAAGCATGTAAAAATGCAAATAGAAAAATAGGAACCACCTTTGATGAGATGGTAACAACGTTCCATCCGCCTTCAGCATTTAGTCATGCCGGCCACATGACCATGAAGATGTCTTCAGACAGCATTGGTTCTTCAGCTTTGAAACAGAGATGTGCACCGCCCCCTAGAGTAAGGTACAACTAGCACATATGTGCGAAGGGAATCCTTACTTTTATGAGGAAAACAATCTATACTTTTTTTTTCTTTTTGCCATCAGTTTTGACTTTTGGTGACTACCTGGACAAATCCCTGTAGTTTTCTTGTTAAAGTTTTTCAGAAATGATTTGCCATTTCCTACTTCTTCAAACTGAGGGAGAATGACTAGCCCAAGATCTCTCATCTTACCATTATGCCTAAGGTGGCACTGGAACTCTTCCAGATTCTAGCTTAGTGCTTTAGCCACTGCACTGAAGTGACTCTCTTGATTACTATGTTTACTTTCATATGAGGAGTATTACAAATATTACCTACCTCCTATACAAAATGTACTGACATTTTGCATACACACACAAACACAGAGAGAGAGAGAGAGAGAGAGAGAGAGAGGGAGAGAGAGAGAGAGAGAGAGATGATGATGATGATGATAGATAGATAGATAGATAGATAGATAGATAGATAGATAGATAGATAGATAGATAGATAGATAGATAATTTGCTTTCATATATTTATTATATATGAGGTCAAATCATATCTTTTCACTTAAATAGGGGAATCTAGGACATTTTTACTTTCAGTTATCATTTTAATTATTTCTACCAAACATCCTCATGAAGTATTAAATAAGGGAAAATCCATAATTTTCAGATGATGAACACTTAACGATGGGAGCAGCGTGAACACTTAATGATAAGGGAATGAAGTTTTCCTCCTTTTTTGCATGAAGCAGCATAGAAGTAAGGAAAAATGTAAGTTGTATTTAGTTTAATAAGTATGTTTATGTTTCCCTGAAAAAAAAATCTTCTGCACACAGAGATACCCTACAATTTTTATTCAGTTTGATGGAAACACATTTTGACAATTTTTTGAAGGAGAAACAAGCTTTGATAAAATACTTGCATGTGTTCTAAAAGTTTTTTCCACTTTAATTATAAATAGCTGAGACCATGGTTGAACAGCATATAATTATTTATTTAGTTATTGGACTCTCTTTGGCTTTGGCTTTGGCTTTCCACACTTTCTAAGGGGAAAAAAACCTTAAAGGAACTTTCCCACTGAACTTTTTCAGAAATGTGATAGACATGGAAATTTCAGAGTGGAAGAGAAAGGTGAAAATAAAGGTTTAAAAAGTTGCTGTAAGAAACTAAATTATTTTTAAAACATTTCATGAATAAAATAGCACAAAATAGCACAGTTTTATTTTTCCTAGGGGGGAAAATGTTGTTAGGAGAACATTTTTGGACATATTTTTTTGATGTAAGCAATGGTAAATGTTAATTAGTGGCTGTTCATTACATTGTTCCAGCAAAATTAGGCTTAGAATTATCAAACTAAGATTTTAGGACCATAGGAAAGTTACTGGTTCAACAAGACCTTTTGTGTCCAAAATCGCTGTCAAATGCTTCTTGAGAATCCACAAGATTCAAGGTGGAGATTTTCTCCAATTGCTGCTTCTTTACAATGAATGTTGCCCAGGGTTAGAAACAGCATGACGAGCTCATGTTGTTAATACAAGTATTACTTGACTTAAGACTATAATGGAGCCTTCATTTTCTATGTCATTATAGTTGTAAATTAAGGCACCTCAATCAACTCAATTTTACAACATTTTTTGTGCCTGTCATTAAGCTAAGGCAGCAGTGATTAAGTCAATGTGGTGGCCATTAAACAAATACTATGGTAACTAAGTGAATGCAACACATCTGTAAAGGGCATTTTTTTTGCTGAAAATTGAAAGTAAACTATGACTTCCAGCAAAAAAAAAAATTGTAAATTGCAGCCACAGAACACAGAAAATGTGACCATGTGACTATAACTGTGAACAGTTCTTAAGTGATGGGCTATAAGTCAAGGGGTAACTGTATCTATTATTGCATTGTTGTAAAAAAATTTAGAATTTCCCACCACCGAGAGACACTGAGTTGAGATGGGTGGCTACAAAAATTAAATTACACTTATACTCACCTAACTGTGAGTATAAGTGTATTTAAGGAGAAAACTGCCAACATACATCCAACATATTTATCACTTAATTTGTTATAAAATGAAATGCAAGGCACTTTTAGTCAAATGTAAACCATCAGTCTACATAAACTGCCTTGGTTATTTGTTTTTCATGCATGCTAATAACTTTCTATAACTTTTCGTTGGTCTACGTTCCCATTCTTAAGCAATGTGCATTGGTCATGTAACTTATTTCCCAAATACTATATGCAAGGCTAGAGTGTTTGTTTGTATTCTTCTTTATTATATGTCAGGTATTTCAGATAAATTTAATTAGCATCTGAAGAAAATGCTAGTGGATTATAAATGATTTTTTCCCACTGCAATCCCACTCTCATCTCTTTAAATGTATATTTTTTCATTGATAGTCATGTCAGAAAGAGGCTTTCAAGGTCAGTGCTACTAGTATTCGGAATACAGTTTGCATGCCAATTATTCCAGTGAAATTTGATAAGGATTTGTTTAAGTTTTTGCTTTATGCTGGCTTCAGGTGAACCACCTCCTCTCTGCTAAATCATGTATAAAAGGTCTAAATCAAACTTTGGGCAATTTGTGTCTTAAAGAAAAAATGGATTAGCACCCCAGACTTCCTATTTTGGAATTATCCCTTCTCCCCATGTTCTTTATTCTGATGTATGGCTCCAGTTTGTTTATACTTTTTAAGAACTGTTTTAAAATAATGCATTGCAAATGAATACAAGCTAGTGATGCTCATACACATTTCATTTCTGAGCCTGGGTGCTCAGCAGGAAGCTTAAATTACATCAGCAGGCTGAAGCTTTTCATGGTAGGGTTCATGTTTAGTGAAGCCTTTTTTAAAAAGCACGAAAAAAACTTTTGCAAGAGTAGTCTTCCTTTCCAAATCCTCTTTTGCTTTTTACCCTATCTGTTTGTTAATAACTTGTTTCTATGTGATCTTTCACTGTTTGCGGATTGTGCTAGATAAATTGGAAGTTACATGCTAACATTTGATAACGTCTGAAGTTGTCTTATAATATTTATAACATTTTCTGAAAAATCTGCAAGGAGAAGAATACAATTGTGGAGGTTGCATGGTAGAAAAATCTGTAATTGTAACTTTCAAAAAGTCTTAGGAACTTTTTCTTATTATTAAAAACCCGATTTGGGCATATTCATTGATAACCCGATGGTTATATTATTACTAGGGATTCTTGATGTCAAGATCTGTTATGATGCATCTATTCATCTCTTTGAGTCAGATCTTAGATCATCCATATTTATCAACTGCATTATGCAAGAAGATCCCATGTCTTCTTTATTTTCTCCTGTAATATATCATTTTCATTTGTATTTTAAAAAATAGTCAGAACATCAAATGTTTGAGACACTTTGTTGTTTTACAGCTATTTAAAATTGTAGGATGAGGGCACTGCTAAATAACCAGCAGAGCACCATACTCAGCTGCTTCACATTGGTACTTGTTTTCCCATTTAACACCACTGTAAGTTCTTTACAACCTTAAAATAATTCCATGCCCCCTGACTTAGATGAAATGTCATCCCCAGATCTTTCAATGAATTAGAGACTATTTCAATTTTTCCTTATCAAAGAGATCTTTCTAGTTCTCTTCATGGGACATGAAAGCAAAGGCATGAATTATTTTGTGTATCTCAAAGACAGCAAAAGAAAGACTTTTTTTTATGGAAAGGCTTAAAATGAAATTTCTAACATTTCTATGATTGCAGCCATACATACAGAAAAAAAGTACACCAGTTGATCTGAGAAGTTGGCAGGAAACACATTGCACTTTTAACAGATGTAATTTGAAAAAATATAAAAAACAATTATGGCACTGATTTTAACTGACAAAGAGCCAGGATATTTGACAAGCTTTTCAGGGAATTCCATTTTATAAAAAACGACATCATGTATTTAAACATAGGTTCTTATTTTTAAGAAAAAATAATTTACTTGGCAACATTTTTCATAAAAATTGTGTTTTAACAAGAAATACAAATACATAATGGAACATAGTTCTGAAAACAAATAAAGCAAAATCTGGAACTATGAGCAAAGAATGATGAATGAGAATTTCAACAATTACATGTAGAAAGAAGTAAATAGAGAATAATTACCACTAATGTTAATGTTACTTTAGTTTTGAACAGCAGATTTATAGATGGGTTCCGATTTTGAGGGAGCCAATGTAAACAATGAAATAGATGTTGTCACTCAATAAGCTTTATACTAATTGGAATAATGTCCTTATCAAACTTTGAATAGTTGGACAGTGTATAATTTTTTTTTTCCTTTTTCTTGAATTGATTTATACTCAGCCTCCCACACACCCCAGTGAAGATTCAAGGCAGCTAACATTTAAACAAAAAACAAAAAAGAATATATGAAGTTAGAAACAGATTAAAATAGCACTGAAATGTGAAATGAAATTTATTTAAACATTAATTTGAAGAGAGAGAGACAGAGATCTTTTCAGATTTTCTAAATATAAAGGTTGACAACTGCTATCACAGTGTTTTTCCCCCAGCTTGGGAACAATGCAGCAGTTACATAAGGATGGGAAATCCTTGAAAAGACAGGATTGGAATAAAAGAAGCAGTCCCTTAGATGCTTGGCTTCCTTTGCTTAAGATTTTAAAAGGTAATAAAATAAGTTTTCCAGTGAGCCAAACTCAACTTCTGGTTACTTAATAAATACATCCATCCATGTACGGATAATTACCGTACATAGAAGTACTTTGTCACTTCTTCCAGATGTTCTTTTGACTTCCTAATCTAGCCCATTCTGTCCCAGGATTTCCTGATAGTCTTCAACTCAGGTACTAACTAGGTCTGATTCTGCTTAACATTTTCAGATTCCCAGCTTAAAATTCAGTATAAATATTCCAAATTGCATACAGAATGTTCAGCTTTTCTTGGTGGCCTGATAAGGGATGTGTATATGCTTTCCTTAACTTTTAGGTATAACATTGTAGTTTTTTTAAAAAAAATCCTAGCCTTGTTTGTTTCTGCAAGCACACAGCATGCATATACTCCACTTTTAGCACATACATTTGTCATAAAAAAAACCACAGTACAAGAAACAAGGGGCACTAAAATGCTTGTCTGAATGCCCTCAAGCTGATAAATCTATCAAAGGAGACTCTCATTTGCATCCTAGCTTGTATCTCGTAAAATGCAAAAAGGAGCTTCAAATAAATCCCATATATACTTTAAAATAATTTCCTTTTGTATTTAATCTGACTTCCACAACAGCAATGAAATACTGACCTAATTAGACAATTGCCTAGCTTTCCTTGTGATGATGATATCAAAGAGTAAATCAAGACACATGGCAAAATAATTTTCAGTAAACAAGCAATAGAATAATGGTATACATTAGATACATTGTCCTTTTGCGAAAAAGAAATGAATATCACTAAAGGACTTCCAGAAAGGATTGTTATCTGTCTAATAAATATGCAGTTTTCTTACCTGACATATACAAATGGATGAGCTGCATAAGGTTAGCATTTAGAGATTCAGTTCCTCCTTAATGTTTTACTGATGCTGCATCTAGGATTCTGAATTTAACATTGAGAGCTCTGAACCATTTCTGAAATTTAACTGTAGCCATTATAGTTTTTCAGTTCATCTTTTAAACACTTTATTTAAATACTTTTATTTTAACTTTAACTGTGGGAAACTCAGACAGATTATATGTGTTTCCTCCGATCTTATCAGATTTCTTGATTATTTGGAGGGTTCTGCTCAAATGAATGCAAGTAGAATTGATATCTGGCCTCCTTCTTGAATGTGGGAAGGTTGAACTTTGAAAGGATGGTATCATTGGAGGTCAAGTTTTATGCATGCATTTTTATCTCCTTAATTTTAGCCCTCATGTAATTTGCCCTTAGGAGAAGAAGAATCAGAAGAGTTTCTGAATCATCTGAACTATGAAATTGCTTTCAGTATCTTTCCAATGAAAGTGGTTCTTAAAATGCCTTCTGTTTTTCAAGGACATCAGTAACAACCCTTGCCTATTAAAAAGAAGTGGAATAAGGTGATAGCTATAGGAATGCCTGCATTTATCAGGAGGATCTTACAACAATAAATTCCCACAAATCTCCTAATAAATCAAGCACTATTCCATTATGCCAAGGTATCAAACTCATTACTCTCCAGATGATGTTGACTCTTGTAATCCTTCAGGATTAGCTATGCTGGTTGAAAAAGCTGCAAAAAGTAATTCAGTAGCATCTGGAAGACTTTAAATTCTTCTTCTCTGCATAAGCCATGGCCTGTAGAAAAGAAAGCCAAGAAAGTCAAAGATATCAGGAAGAAATGTAACCATTTCAGAGCACTTAGAAAAGACAAGAAGCTGAATGACCACAACATTTGTAACAATATGGAAGATGGAAACAAACAGACCCAAACACAAAAAGAAAAGGGGGGGGGAGAATTTTTCCAAAAAAAATATATGAACTCAGAAAGAAATTTTAGCCTCAAATTGGTATGCTAAAAGATGCCAATGGACATATAACAGATTCAAAGAAGACCAAAGATGAAAGAGTGACAAGGCGTATAAGGGGTTTTTTTTATTTATGCAAGTTATATTCAAGTTATATTCTGAATATAACTATATATATATAGTAAGGGTAGATGTATTGGAGGAAGATGAACATGGTTTTAAAATTAGAGAAAGAAACATTAATAATTGCATTATGCTGATGATGCTCCTTTGCAGGCTGTAGTAATGAAAATCACAACACAATGAAATACAGTGAAAAATGAGATTAAAATCTATCTATATAAAAATGGGTATGTGTATGTATGTTACAGCATAACTCTGGAACGCCTCAAGCAATTTCAACCAAATTTGGTACACAGATGACTTACTCTTTGGAAACAAATATTGTGGGGGTAAGACACCTCTAAACCCCCTCAGCGTGTGTGTTTTGTTAAGAAACAGCCTTTTGTGCGGTAAAATGGCTTCTACTGTATTTCCGTAAAATTCCTTGCTGAGGCTTGACTTCAGGACACTACTCCCCCATTGCAGGGAGGTGGAACCGATTAAGTGGTTCCACCCCAGGCACCTAATGGACCCGATGAGATTTCAGAGGGAGCTTGGAGAGATACCTGACTCCCTTGCCCGCAATCTGACCGAATCCTTAGTCGCTGCCTGGAATGTTGCGGTGACTGAGGCACTGGATCGGATTGCGCCTTTGAGGCCTCTCCATGGCAGTGGATCCAGGAGGGCACCTTGGTTTACCGAGGAACTCCGGGAGATGAAGCGCCAAAAGAGACGCCTAGAGCGACGTTGGAGGACTAGTAACTCTGAATCTGACTGAACACTATTAAGAGCCTTTATTAGGACTTACCTAGTGGCGATACGGGTGGCAAAATGCACGCATTTTTCCACTCTTATTGCGTCCACGGAATCTCACCCAGGCGCCCTGTTTAGGGTGACCCGCTCCCTCCTGAAAGGTGAGGAGGTGGGGGAACCCCTGCAGGGAAGAGCTGAGGAATTTGTTCAGTTTCTGTCGGATAAAATCACTCAGTTTCGGACAGACCTTGACTCCGCTTGGGCAATACCAGCCGAGATGCCGAGGGTAAGCCTTACTCGGATTTCCTGGGATGAGTTCAAATTTGTCACCCCTGAGGAAGTGGACAAGGCCATGGGAGCAATGAGCACCTCCACCTGTTTACTGGACCCGTGCCCCTCCTGGCTGGTTTCGACCAGCAGAGAGGTGACACGAAGCTGGCTCCAGGCGATTACAAATGCATCTTTGCAGGAGGGGTCATTCCCACAACCATTGAAGGAAGTAATGGTGAGACCCCTCCTCAAGAAGCCTTCCCTGGATCCAGCCATCCTGAAAAACTACCGTCCTGTCTCCAACCTTCCTTTTCTGGGGAAGGTTGTTGAGGAGGTGGTGGGGCTTCAATTCCGATGGACCTTGAATGAAGTGGATTATCTGGATTATACTTTCAGTCTGGTTTCAGGCCTGGGTACAGCACGGAAACCACTTTGGTCACACTGATCGATGATCTCTGGTGGGGCTAGGGATAGAGGGCATTCCTCTATCCTGGTGCTTCTTGACCTCTCAGCAGCTTTCGATACCATCGACCATTGTATCCTTCTGTGATGTCTGGAGGAGGTGGGAGTGAGAGGCACCGTTTTATGGTGGTTCTCCTATTACCTCTCCGACAGGTCGTAGTTGATGTTGGTCGGGGGGGCACAGGTCGACCCCTAGGCCCCTCAAATGTGAGGTGCCGCAGGGTTCGGTCTTGTCCCCCCTCCTATTTAACATCTGCATGAAACCGTTTGGTGAGATCATACGACAGCACGGGATAAAGTACCATCAATATGCAGATGATACACAACTGTATCTATCTGCCCCGTGCCAGCTCAGTGTAGCGGCGGACATGATGTGCTGATACCTGGAAGCTATCAGGATCTGGATGGGGATGAACAAATTGGTGCTCACCCCCGATAAGACTGAGTGGCTTTGGATGTTGCCCCCAAAGGACAGCCCAGACAGTCCGTCCTTGATCCTGGGGGCGAAAACCTACATCCCTCAGAGAGGGCCCACAACTTGGGGGTCCTCCTGGATTCGCAGCTGACACTGGAACACCATCTGTTGGCTGTGACCTGGGGGCCTTTGCCCAGGTTCGCCTGGTGCACCAATTGTGGCCCTATTTGCACCGGGGGGCACTTCAAACGGTCACTCACACCCTTGTCACCTCAAGGCTGGATTATTGCAATGCGCTCTACATGGGGCTAACCTTGAAAAGCGTTCAGAGACTACAGCTAGTCCAGAATGCAGCCGCGCAAGCAATATTGGGTGTACCGAGGTACAGCTATGTTACACCTGTGCTCTGCGAGCTGCATTGGCTACCAATTGGTCTCTGGACACAATTCAAGGTGTTGGTTATTACCTTTAAAGCTCTACATGGCTTAGGACCAGCGTACCTGCGAGACCGCCTACTGCTACATACCTCCCAACGGCCGATAAGATCCCACAGATTGGGCCTCCTTCGGATACCGTCAGCCAGACAGTGTCGGCTTGCAGGCCCCCGGAGGAAAGCCTTCTCTGTGGCTGCTCCGACCCTTTGGAATCAGCTACCCCCAGAGCTACGGACCTTACCCACTGTCATGGCCTTCAGGAAAGCTGTTAAAACCTGGCTGTTCCAGCAGGCCTGGGGCTGTTAACCTTATTGTTAAGGTCCAGCCCCGATTGGAACGAATGCATGTTGTGAATTTTAAACTATTCTTTTTATTTTTCTTTTCTTTTTTCTTCCTTCTTTGTAAGCCGCCCGGAGTCCTTCAGGATTGGGCAGCCTATAAATTTAATAAATAAAATAAATAAAATAAATAAAATAAATAAAATAAATAAAATAAATAAAATAAATAAAATAATAAATAAAATAAATAAAATAAATAAAATAAATAAAATAAATAAAATAAATAAAATAAATAAAATAAATAAAAAAATAATAAATAAATAAATAAATAAATAAATAAATAAATAATAAATAAAATAAATAAATAAATAAAATAAATAAATAAATAAATAAATGGCTTCTACTGTGCAGCGCAGTGGAGTTGCCATGGTAATGGCTTCACAGTACTCCACAAGGGGATTTTGACTAACTGCTCTGCTGCCGCCTAGCTTATATGATGTTTTTATTTTGTATTTTACTTGATGTTACACTATATGTTTTTTTTTTTCCTGATGTTTTTATTGTCTCTTGCTTTATACCACTTAGAGAAGTTTGGCTATTGATTGGCTTTAAAATTTTCATAAATAAATACATTAAAACATCCAGGAATTTATCATTAGGAAATAAAATGCAGATTAGAACTTGGTTAGGATGCAGTGAAAACCTTGGAAAAGATATCCAGATACGAAGATGTGTCCATATCTACAAAGTTCAAAATCCTGCATGCAATAGTTAAATCTTTAACACTCTATAAAAGTGAAAGCAGGATAGGGAGCATATTAGTGTTTTTAATTGTTGTCATTGAAGACTTCTGAGAATACAATAGATAGCCAAGAAAGCAAAAAGATCATATATAACAAATCAATCCTGAATTCTCATTCAAGGCCAAATTATCTGTACAATAGAAGTCTAGTCATCAAATCACAATAGGGGGGTAAGGTAAACGTTATCTTGCACATTTGCGCTAGTCATTCCCGACTCTAGGGGTCAGTGCTCATCTCTGTTTCAAAGCTGAAGAGCCAGCATTGTCAGAAGACATCTCTGTAGTTCTGTGGCTGGCATGACCAAACACCAAAGCACATGGAACGCTGTTAACTTCCCACCAAAGTGGTCCTTATTTTTCTACTGGTATTTTTACATGCTTTCGAACTGCAAGGTTGGCAAAAGCTGGGACAAGTAATGGGAACTCACTCCGTTACTAGGGGCTAGGGATTCGAACCGCTGAACTGCCGACCTTTCTGATCGACAAGCTCAGAGTCTTAGCCACTTCCCTTTAAGGGAGTAAACCACCCCTTTAATTTCAATTTGAAATTCTTTTATAGTGACAACTCCCAGTTAGCATGTAGAGCAAGGTATTTTATACTACCTGAAATTTCTAGGGGTCTTCCAAGGCAATCCCGGTAGAGTGCATAAAGTGTAGGGTTAAAGGTATGAATGCTGTCATATTACCTATTTTTTGTGTGGCTATGTAAGAGGACAAATGGTGACTTATGTTATGGACACATAACATCATCAGGCAAATGATGCAAACTGTGTGGGAATTGACATACAAATTCATAAGGGAGACATTTGTGGGATGATGTAATTATATGCATATTCTTATTTTGACATCATCACAGTTTGCACTATGCTCCTGCCAACCATCCTACAGTGAATTGAATATGCAGTTATGGAAAACAAAACAAAAAGGATGCACAATAGTAAGTCTATAGATGTCTCTGCTATGCATATAAGGGGGGAAAATCTTTAAAAGAAGGAAATTACATTATCTGTTTCAGCCACAGCTGCAGAGAACAGAGAATTTCTCTTCCCAATGAAAAATATGATGAATAGTTTTTGCACATTTCTCTATGATTAGTTTGAAAAGGCTATAGGCAATAGAAATTACGAAGGAAATGATCTTAAAATTGACTAAATTTATAAAAGTAGGCCCACTTTCTTTATTAGCTAAGTTCTCTTAAAGTAGAGAACCACAAAAATGAAGTTTTTTTTTCTTGTTCTAACCGTTAGAAATGTGCTTTTAAAAAAACATTTCACATGAAATAAGCACCTTGTTTCTTGAGTTAAGGCAAATACCGTATAAATAAATCCAAATTAAAATTTGAACTCAAACTTACTGTTACCTTTTACAAATCATGTTAAATGTGTTTTAAAATTAATCACATTGTTGAATATATGCATTGTATACTTTGTAAAATTATTCTGAAAATCTTTAAACAATTGCATAAAAATAGTTATGTGAGGTACGTATCTGGATGCCTGAAGAAAACCTTCAACTAATAAATATTGTTTACTTGAATAAAAGTAAATGTAAATAAAAATAGCTAATTATATTAGCTCCTAGAATAATTAGCCAACATCTATGTTATAAAAATACTTCTTCATACTAAGAATGCAAAACAAATGTTTTAAAATATTACATGAACATTAAAAATATTGTTCAATAATTCTTCAGTCACTAGGCCACATGACAATTGTATTTAGTTGGGATATTTTTAGGTTGTTCTCTAGAGGTGATAAACCTGATCTACAAAATATTCAGAAAGCAAGAGACCAAAAGGAAACAAACAATCTGGGGCACATGCTTCCTTATCACACATGTTGCAATCAACAAGTATGTAACTGAGAACAACACAAAAAGAAGGGAACAGTCTAAATCACAACAATACAACCAAGCAAGCCAGGCATATAAATTACAACAATCCTGCTGAAGACAGACAGGAAAAACTACCACAGTTTAAAAAACAACAAACAAATAACCAACAAGTCCATTCTCTTATGTTAAAATTAGCTTAGCAATGAAAGATTTGCAAGAATAAAGGGAAGAGGGAATGAGCCCATCTCTAGTTCACACAAAGATAAAAGGATGGATGATGGAAGCATATTCACACATGTAAGATTCCATTCCATTAAAAGAAGTATTGGCCTACATCAATTTATTTATTTATCAGCACAAACACAATGTGTGTGTGTGTGTGTGTGTGTGTTATTTGTGCTGATAAATAAATAAAGGGAGACTAGTACAGATCTATTTCAAGCTATTTAGCTCTCATCAGCTAGCCACACCCTTACTGGGATTCAAACCTGTGCTGTATTGCATCTTAGGCAAACGTCTTAGCCATTATGCCACAGGTCTCCTCCTTATCAGCTGAAGCCAGGGAAGAAGGTATATATTTAGTGTCACAACCCCTGGTAAGCCCCAATTATGGGAGGAAGCTAACTGCTTCCATCATCTGTCAATCGGCTTGTCACAAGAGTCCATCACGACAGAAACCCAATATTTTTACTGTTGCCTTTGTTATATTTTGTGTTTTATTTGTGCTGATAAATAATATACATATGATAAATGATATACATACATACATACACATACATACACATACATACATACATACATACATACATACATATGCACACACACACACATTTTCCACCATAACTTATAATAAAGTATGAAATAAGTAAACCAACAGCTAAAAAATACAGTGAAATATTCTGATGATATAATAGTACACATAAAAGCTAATGTAATTCTGAGCTATATTAAAAGTGCTATGCAAATTAAACAAATTAAGTTACAAATACACATTTACATTAGTGGTCAGGCTAAGCCAAAACAGTTTAGTAAGTTGCCTATTAGTGCTAAAGTTACTTTTGACAAAGCTGTCTTCATTGGTGGCAGCTTATCAATAATACACCACTTCTTTCAACTGAAATCTGTCCCTTTGTGATGAATGTGTTAAAAATGACAGCAAGGATCAATGGCCTTTTCAATGGTGAAGTACAGATGGGAAAGCTGGACCCTGAAAAAAAAGTGTGAGAGAAAAGGCAAATATTTTGAATTACAAATTTGGAAAAGTTATAAGATTGAGAATGGAAAACTAAAGCTTGTTACTGGAGATAGTTCAAGAAAGCATCATTTTTCCATGGGGCAAATTGCTGCTCTATATTCTAGCTACCTTGAATATAAAGGTAGACAAATAAAGTGTCTTTATTTGGGAGTGGGAGGCATACAAATCCTAATAAACTTGAAACTTGTCTTCAGTTTGTGCTTTGACAAGTAGCTGCTGAAATTGTGTTCTCTCCTCTCTCCCTTCAATCTTGAAAGGATGTTGGTGGGAAAACTGTGCTTTCTTAAGCACTGCTCTAAAGAAGACTCCAAAATACCTTTGAGCATCCAATGACACTGAACTCTAACTAGAAAGAAGGCTGGGGATAGGAAGGATGGTCTTGCTTGTCGCCCTGTCTAAAGTCACACTGACTAGTATTTGGAAGTTGAACTTCACGATCTAATTCACCCAGTTGTTTCTGAATGAAACCCAAATGGGACAATATAGAGCTTGATACTTGGGGGATTCATAGAGCATTCCCAATCAGAAGGAAACATCTGTTATAGTCCATGTCTGCCTCTGGCATTATTCATATTTCATGCCTGATGGACTCTGCTTTTGGACCTTAGAGGTCCTTTAACCAGGTCTCTCTTGTGCCTGCTTTTCCTGGATGCAAGTAGACGATGAATCCCTGGGGTTGTTATTCAGATGATTACTATTGGCTGATGAATAAACTCTTGACAAACCATTGCTGGCTATACCTAAGAAATGTCTTGGTTCACTAACCACAGCAGATTTATAATTTGCAGGAAATCCTAACCTTGACAAGCAAAAGTTGCCACACTGTATTGCTGTTATTTTTATTTTTTATTTTTGGGTTTAGTAGTTACTATGTTAGAAATGATAAATCACCACTTCTTGCCCGAATAATTTCTAGCTTAAGAAGTAGGAAATAGAAAATGTGGTCAGCATTATTTTTAAAAGGGTTTTTTTTAAAAAAAAAATCTTATTTGAACAGTGTTGTTCCAATTAACATACAAGTTTGGGAAAATTATGTCTAATTCAATTGCTGATATATACTCAAAAGAAAGTAGTGGAACAAGTCAGGGTAGTCTACAGAGATTTTTACCTGTCAAATTCAATAATTGTAAAGGAGTTACACTGCAGCCACCATTCATTTAGATCAAAAATAATTCTTTAGTGTTTTCAATTTTTGAAAAGAATCTTTGTGATTTAAATGAAATTTTCAAAAATATTTGAAGTTAATCATCTATTTTATTGTGTGTGTATACCAGGGCATATTATCTCCATAAACCATCATAACTTATCATTTGCTGCCAACACAAAATAATAATTTTATATATACTGTATTTCTGTGGGTGCATTTGACAGCAGTACAGAAAGTTAGATCTGAAAATTCAAGAGAATGTAAGCGCCTAAGAAAAGCTGTTCATCACACAGAGGCTAATTCAGTGTATATGATAACTTGTTGACCCAAACAAGTTTGTGTGAGATTTATCAGCTATGTAAATGCTAAAAAGAGGTGCTAGGCAAGAATTTGGGTCATGTAACTAGAATTTGGAAGGCTAATAATAATAATAATGATGATGATGATGATGATGATGATGATGATGATGATGATGATGATGATGATTTGAAACTCTATGGAAAGTCAGAAATAGAAATCCAATCATTGACAAACACAGTCCGAGTATTCAGCTCCGATATTTCAATGCAGTTTGGTATGGAAAAATGCGCCACTGTATCCATAAAAAGGGGCAAAATCACTGCATGTGAGGGAATTGAAATGCCCAATGGCCAATTAATTAAATGCAAAGAAAATGAAGCCTACAAATACTTAGGCATTCTGCAGTTGGATAACATCAAGCATGGAGAAGTAAAAACTATTGTCAGGTGAGAGTACACCAACAGAGTTAGGAAAATTTTGAAATCTAAATTGAATGGTGGAAATACAATCAAGGCCATAAATACCTAGGCAATACCAGTTATAAGATACACAGCTGGTATAGTTAACTGGTCACAAGCTGATTTGGACCTTTTGGACCGAAAAACCAGGAAACTAATGACAATGCACTACAGTTTACATCCACGTGGCGATACTGATAGACTATATCTGCCCCGAAAATCAGGTGGCAGAGGATTATTACAAGTGAAGCAAACAGTTGAAGAAGAAAAACATGCACTGGCTGATTATTTAAAAGAAAGTCAAGAACATTTATTAATCGAAGTAAAGAACAAAAATCTACTGAAGGCCCAACAGACGAAACAAGAATACAGAAAAGATGTGATAAAATCAAGAATGGAGAGTTGGCAGAACAAAGCACTGCATGGCCAATTTCTGGAAAAAATAAAAGATAAAGTGGACAGTGAACAAACTTGGTTATGGTTAACAACAGGTACATTAAAGAAAGAAACAGAGACACTAATCCTGGCTGCGCAAGAACAAGCTATGCGCACAAATGCCATTAAGGCCAAAATCGAAAAATCCTCTGATGATGCCAAATGCAGACTTTGCAAAGAAGCTGATGAAACTGTTGATCACATACTCAGCTGCTGTAAAAAAATCACGCAGACTGATTATAAATTGCGGCACAATTCAGTAGCACAAACGATCCATTGGAATTTGTGCAAAAATTATAATATTAAAACAACAACAAACTGGTGGGAACATCAGCCTGAAAAAGTCACCAAAAATCAGATGGTCAAGATCTTGTGGGATTTCCGTATACAAACCGACAAAATACTGGCGCATAATACACCAGACATCACACTGGTTGAGAAAAATAAGGTCACAATCATAGACATCGCAATACCAGGTGATAGCAGGGTCGCCGAGAAGGAACAGGAAAAAATCGCAAGATACCAGGACTTAAAAATCGAAATTCAACGACTATGGCACAAACCAGCAGTGATAATTCCAGTGGTAATTGGCACACTGGGTGCTGTTCCAAAAGCACTGGAATTACATTTAAAACAGTTAAAAATTGACAAAATCACCATCAGTCAAATGCAAAAAGCCGCACTGCTTGGATCTGCACGCATATTATGAAAATACGTTATGACGTCCTAGGCCCCTGGATGGGACCCGACTAGTAACCAATGCCAAATCCGGCAAAACAACTGGCCGCTGTGATACAATTGTATAATAATAATAATAATAATAATAATAATAATAATAATAATAATAATAATAATAATAATAATAACAACTCCGCCGTTGCCGGTCCCAAGCCCGGATGAGAAAGGAGGAAGGTTGGGATCAGGTTGGCATATGGTCCCGTAAAAAAACCCCCGCCAACCCATACAATATGGTGAAAAAAACGAATAAGAATTCCATACCGCATCGGTCGTCGCACGGGTTAACAAGGGCCGCGGCGGATGTTGGGGTCCCTGGACATCCGTCGACAAGTGGGCTACAAGTGGACCAGCCAACAAAACGACAAAAATATAGTGCAGATGAAAACCGTGCCATAATGGCCTGTTACTACAACTCAGAGCCAGAAAAAAGAGGATATTTAAAGCGAATGTATGAATTATGGAAACAACAATATCCAGATTCAAATGTTAGTGAACAACGACTAGCAGATCAAAGGCGATTTATTATACGGAATAAAGTGTTTAGTGAAGTTGAACATGAGGAAATTCAGGCAAATTGCAAAACCCAAAAAACAATATCACAAGCGGAAATAACTGATATTCAAGACACAACTAAAGACACTATAGTAGAACTCCCAGAAGAAGCTCTCAGGGAGGAAATAACATCACCACCACTAGAACTAGTTATCACTGAACCAACTGATGAACTAACTCAAAAACAAAAAGAATTGAAGGATAAGATCATGGAGCATTTTCTGCTTAATGAGGAAAGGCAACGTTTACCATCACTAAAAACTGTGCCTAAGAAAATTTTGGCCCCTATCATGAAAATGGTTAATGCAGTGTTTTCAACAATTGAACCGGGATCCATCTTGGAAACAAACCAGTTAATGTACAGCGCAGCTGTAATAGTCACTAATGAACTAGGCATTAAAATTAAAGTACCTAGTCACACAACAGAAAAAGCATCAAAGCCAAAGTGGAAAATCCGTCTAGAACAAAAAATCAAAAAATTAAGGGCAGATGCTAGTAACTTAAAGAACATGCATGAGCAACGGCTTAAAAACAACAAAATCGTAGATCGGCTAATCAGAAGATATAGATTGGATACAAGAAACATCAATGAAGCTGTAGAGATTGTAAAACAGCAGATAACAGCAACAGCTAGAAAAATTGAAAGATATGAGGCACGAATCATCCAATATAAACAAAATCAGCAATTTCGATCAGACCAACGGCGTTTTTATCAATGTCTTAATGTGAATGGTGACACCAAAAGTGAAAAACCAGAAAAGCAGGCCACAGTTGAATTCTGGAAAGAATTGTGGGAAAATGCAAAGGACTACAACAAGGAAGCAAAGTGGATACATGACTTTGAGAAAAGCATTGGCAACAAACAAATGCAAGTATTAGAAATAACAACTGAGATGATCAAAAATCGAGTTAAAAAGGTAAAGAATTGGACATCACCTGGAAAGGACCAATTACATGGTTTCTGGCTCAAATATCTGACCAGTTTACATGCAATATTGGCCAGGCAACTGAATGAAATTTTACAAAAGGGCCAAATTGATGAATGGTTGACAACTGGAAAAACATACTTGATTCAGAAAGATCCAACTAAAGGAACAACACCTGAAAACTATAGACCAATAACATGCTTACCAACAACCTTCAAATTACTCACAGGCATTATTGCAGATAACATGATGGATTATTTGGAAACAAACAACATCTTGCCAGTAGAGCAAAAAGGCAACAAAAGAAGGAGCAGGGGCACAAAAGATCAGCTTCTAATTGATAAAATGATATTAGAAAATTGTAAGAACAGAAAAATGAACTTGAATATGGTCTGGATTGATTACAAAAAGGCATTTGACTCACTGCCACATAGTTGGATCATAAAATGCTTAGAAACAACTGGAATTAGCAAAAATATTACATCCTTTACTGAAAAGGCAATGAAACAATGGAGAACTGAGTTGGCAGTAGGGAATGAGATCTACGGAATGGTTAATATCAAGCGAGGAATTTTCCAGGGTGATTCACTTTCACCTCTTCTCTTCATCATCGCAATGATCCCACTATCAGTAATCTTAAAAAAAATGAAATTAAGCTACCAAACAGCCAAAAAAGCTGAAAAAATTTCGCATTTACTATATATGGATGATTTGAAACTCTATGGAAAGTCAGAAATAGAAATCCAATCATTGACAAATACAGTCCGAGTATTCAGCACCGATATTTCAATGCAGTTTGGCATGGAAAAATGCGCCACTGTATCCATAAAAAGGGGTAAAATCACTGCATCTGAGGGAATTGAAATGCCCAATGGCCAATTAATTAAATGCAAAGAAAATGAAGCCTACAAATACTTAGGCATTCTGCAGTTGGATAACATCAAGCATGGAGAAGTAAAAACTATTGTCAGGCGAGAGTACACCAACAGAGTTAGGAAAATTTTGAAATCTAAATTGAATGGTGGAAATACAATCAAGGCCATAAATACCTTGGCAATACCAGTTATAAGATACACAGCTGGCATAGTTAACTGGACACAAGCTGATTTGGACCTTTTGGACCAAAAAACCAGGAAACTAATGACAATGCACTACAGTTTACATCCACGTGGTGATACTGATAGACTATATCTGCCCCGAAAATCAGGTGGCAGAGGATTATTACAAGTGAAGCAAACAGTTGAAGAAGAAAAACATGCACTGGCTGATTATTTAAAAGACACTCAAGAACATCTATTAATCGAAGTAAAGAACAAAAATCTACTGAAGGCCCAACAGACAAAACAAGAATACAGAAAAGATGTGATAAATCAAGAATGGAGAGTTGGCAGAACAAAGCACTGCATGGTCAATTTCTGGAAAAAATAAAAGATAAAGTGGACAGTGAACAAACTTGGTTATGGTTAAAAACAGGTACATTAAAGAAAGAAACAGAGTCACTAATCCTGGCTGCGCAAGAACAAGCTATCCGCACAAATGCCATTAAGGCCAAAATCGAAAAATCCTCTGATGATGCCAAATGCAGACTTTGCAAAGAAGCTGATGAAACTGTTGATCACATACTCAGCTGCTGTAAAAAAATCGTGCAGACTGATTATAAATTGCGGCACAATTCAGTAGCACAAATGATCCATTGGAATTTGTGCAAAAATTATAATATTAAAACAGCAACAAACTGGTGGGAACATCAGCCTGAAAAAGTCACCAAAAATCAGATGGTCAAGATCTTGTGGGATTTCTGTATACAAACCGACAAAATACTGGCGCATAATACACCAGACATCACACTGGTTGAGAAAAATAAGGTCACAATCATAGACATCGCAATACCAGGTGATAGCAGGGTTGCCGAGAAGGAACATGAAAAAATAGCAAGATACCAGGACTTAAAAATCGAAATTCAACGACTATGGCACAAACCAGCAGTGGTAATTCCAGTGGTAATTGGCACACTGGGTGCTATTCCAAAAGCACTGGAATTACATTTAAAACAGTTAAAAATTGACAAAATCACCATCAGTCAAATGCAAAAAGCCGCACTGCTTGGATCTGCACGCATATTACGAAAATACGTTACGACGTCCTAGGCCCCTGGGTGGGGCCCGACTAGTAACCAATGCCAAATCCGGCGAAACAACTGGCCGCTGTGATACAATTGTACAACAACAACAACAATAATAATAATAATAATAATAATAATAATAATAATAATAATAATAATAATAATGGCACTCAGCAAGTCAGATTAGAGTGCTAATGATTTCATAGACACAGTCATGGAAACAGTTAAAATGGTTTGCCATTGTCTTCCTTCCAAATGTGAATCTACCTACATACCTTTTGTACAAATCTGGCAGTACTTGGTTGTTTCTGATCGATATTCTAGCAAGTCTGACCCTACTTAATTCAATCCCCAAACATTGCCTAGATGTTGACCACAAAATCTGTTCTGACATGAATTTAGTTTGTGATTTTGAGGTTCTGTATAGCCCTGTATGGGCTAATTTCCATGATCTTTAAATATTTAGTTGAATTCATTCTTCCTTTCAACTGCTCAATAGTTCCTATGATATTGACTGCTACACAACCCCAAAATATAATAGAACCGCCATTGTGCTTCTCAGTTAACACTTTTTCAAATGTATTTGGCTGTCCCAAAAACTTAACTCACATTTCATCAGTCCAAGGCAATTTCTTCAAAAACATTTCAAGATTATCAAAGTGTTCTTTTCCATATTTTAGATAAAGTCTTTTGGGAAGATGATGGGGGGGGGATTGCTTTTGACAAGTCTCCCATACAGATCACTCTTATATAAGCAATTCTTTTCCTTGGACCAGTTTAACCACTACTCCAGCACAATCTAAACTTCTAGTAATAATGACAGTTGGTTCATCTTCACAGATATCATCAGTTTTTGGTAAGTTCTGATAAAGTCTTTCAGATCTTACCTTGGTTTCAATAGATTATTTCTTAATAGCGATTTTTTTTTACAATTGAAACTACTATCTTCTTAAAAGCCTTTGTGAGAGTGATTTGTCTTTATTTTTACATGTTTAGAGAACTGCCTAGAAGCACTACTACTTATTCAAAATAGACAGAAAAGTCACAAACTGAAAGTTTAGAAGGCTCTGAATAGTTGCTCACCTGTGGAATTTTCTGCACCTGGCTAACTATTTTGTATATATGTATGTGTGGAGAACTTAATGTTACAGTCAGCATACAAATCAACTGGAAACTTCTACACTTACCATATTCACATTTTTTTTTAAAAAAATACAGACATTATTCTACTAATGAACTTTCAAGTTGCAAACTTTTGCTCAATAGTTGCCACACAACCACACAACCCCAAAACATAATACATAAAACAAAACATAATACAAACAAACCTGTTAGCATCCAGTAAATGAGACACAGGAAAGAGCCAGCATCTGGTCCACCACATACATAGGCAGCATGCTGAAACCAAGCCTCTCTCATCCTCTCCAGACCCCTGGGAATCTTGGTTGGAGTGGTGACACTCACACAACCAGCAGCAGCATAGAAAGATTTGATGGGCCCAGAGAATCTTGCAAGGTAGTGGGAAAAGGTAGGAAAGGAAATTGTGAAAAGGCAGGAAAGAGACAGTTGTCAGCACACTACAGTATGTATATGGCATGCCAGAAACCAACCGCCTCTAACCCTCTCTGACTCCCCCCTCCTGCCTCCTGCCAATACCCAAAGCCCAATGGACAACCATCCATGTAAGGAAAGAACTGCATTTTGCATATTTTTTATGCTTGTGGACTTGTGAACAAAACAGACTTAAAGACAGCCTCTTGGAACATAAGCCATTAATAATAGGTGACTGTATCATTACTTTATGAATATTAGAGTCCGGGCCCCATGTGTTGTGGCAGAAAAAGGTGGTACTGTCCATAAAGCTTGATAGCATAGAGAAAATTAGTGGATTTTCTGCACATGGATTAGAGAACAAACACAAGAATATGATATCATCAAGAAAGTAAAAGAACTGAAATGGAAATGGGCTGGTCACATAGCAAGAAGAACTGATAGCAGGTGGACCAAGGCAGTCATAGAATGGATCCCAATTGATAAAAAGCATCCTCGAAAGAGACTTAAAACAAGATTGGCAAAAGGAAGCTCGGGACCAGATAGGTTGGAAACATGCGAATGAGGCCTTCATCCTGCAGTGGATAGACAATGGCTAAAATGATGATGATCATAATCATCTGCTAATGATGATCAGAACAATATACTGATCCCATCTCAGGTCTACCTTAGCTCCCCACAAAAAAAAGTTGATAGCCGAATGCAACTTCATTATCAGGACTTGCTCTAATGTAAATTAATAAAGCAATAGAAACTTTAATTAAATGCAAGTGTCTTCTTGACTTGTAAATCAGCAGCTTAAAACTGATCAGATTTCCATAGCACCTGTTATAGACTTCTGCTGTGATGTGTCTGATGTAATTTATCAATCCATATTGAAATTAGGGTTACAATGGTTTAGCTTTAAAAAAGAGGACACCCTGGGGAAGAGGTTATAAATGTAATACATTCTCTTCATTTATTTTTGCTGCTCTACACAGTGAAACTGTGAATGGCTCATTAAATCAGTTATTGTTCTTTTAGTCTTTCCCAAGAGAGCTAACTAAGCCTAAAGCAGTATTTCAAAATCAAAAAATCTCTGCCACTTATAACCACTTTGATATGCAATGCATACTGCACTAAGTACTTGTGATGTTACACTGATACAATGAATGAGTCATTAATTAATTGTAAACTAAGAGTAACTTTCTAAAAATTAATTGAAGATAGTTAACTAGATTCTAAATAGCTAGGCAGCTAGATATCTGGATAGCTACACAGACAGACATTGCTTAGCATTAAATCTATGCCTGGGGAAGGATAGTAGAGTATTTGGAACCACATGAGCTGGTTCCTAATGCCCAACTGGCCACAGTCTTGTGTTGTTACTCTCTCAACAGTGAGATGGGTGCAAATAAATTTAATAAATAAATATTCTGGTGTCTGAGATTATATCTGCATTTGCTGAGTTGCTTGATCATGAGTATGGGCTACCAAGAGAGTCTGGAAAGTAGGAAAGAACATTGTCATCTTCTATGTACCTCATGCCCATTTTTTTTCCTCCACTGAACTGGAAATAGTATTTGTGGGCTTGTGCTGATGGTCTGATTGCATTCTGTGCATTGCTTTATTCTGGATCTGATGGCCAAGAGCCAATCTGTGGTTCATTTACCCGGCACAAGGGCAAATCCATAATGCAAGGTTGAGGAAAGTTGAAATTGGTCACTTTATTTCTGATCAGAAGCAAAAGAGCTCTCCATTGGCAAACAAAGGAGTTGCGGGGACCATTGAACAAGACTGACATTCTATTTTTTACCTTAGGATACAGACAATTCAAACCATCAATAGAATGATTGGTTACAAATTTCTTATCAATATAACATGTGTATAAGTAATGCTGTTCAGCATGTTCAGGTGTTCTTAGCATGACTTATACCACCTATACCTCTGCTTGCCCTACAGCCCAAGCTGAACAAGTTCTAGGTAGTGTTCTAACCCCTTCCTGTGTATCCAGCTATAGTTTCTGCATGGGGGTCTATCTTCACCATTTCTTATCAAGCATGCAGATCTTATTCTCATCTAGCTAAACTTCTGGCAGCTTCCTGTTCTGAGTTTCTACACAGACAAGATGCAAACAGACTGAAAAGAATTGAAAATAATATGTTACTGTTTAAACGAAGTGCTTTCAAAGTTGGAGTCTCAGGCCTGTCAGTTCTGAAACTCTGTTGGTTATTGTGTCTTCATTCTCCCAGCTTTTCCTCTTCTGGTCATCTTGTTATAGGTCCTTCTTGGAGATTAAAACATTTGTTTGATGTACTGAATATCCATGGTTTGAAACCTGCTCAGAATATAGAGTGCCTACCGTCTCTCTCCTAATATTCCCTTGTATTTGTATCCACTTCATGTATCCATAATCATGTTTATACATATACCTATTATCTAATTCATGCTTGACAAAATGAACGAATAAAAATTTGCTGAGATGCTTCCTTTTCCTCTATGTTTTTTAAAGTATACTTGTGCACTGATTCATTTTTTCCACCAGTCACTTGAGGTGAAAGTTCCCAAATATTGCATTTGGTTCTGCATAGCAGGATCAACTTAAGAATTCAGTTTTAAACATTAAATTAAGACCAAAGAATATATCCTAAAAAATTGTCAAAAGATATTCCCAATTCCAGTGCTCCAGATTTCCTTTTTCTTTATTTACTATTTTAGTGTCATATAATAAGGCATCAATAATTCCATTCTCTTATTTGAAAATACTACTTGACACCCACCCACCCACAAATATACACATACCATGTTCAAATAAATCTATATTTTTTTCAACTGAAGCCAATTTCTTGGCTTTTTTAAAAAAAAAAACCACTTGCTACTATAGAAAGTGGATGTGGTGGTAATTTTCTTCCTGTTCTAATTATAGTTAGAAAATTTAGTTTGGTGTTTTCTAGAATTCCTATGAAATCTAATGTTTAGTTTCCTTCAGCTAAGATTATTAATTAGGGCTATCCTATGTGGGTAGAAATCAGATGTATCAGTAGATGGCAGAAGAAAAATAGAAAAACTTATGTCTTTGTAGCTGAAATCCCACAGCTTTGTTACCACTATCATCTCAGATAATAACATAACATGTCTGTAGTCTCATCCACTCTTAATATTACCTAGATGTTGATGACATGTTACAAAAGCAAGTGGTTCTTAAAAAAGCACCATGTATCATTTTGCTACTTATAACTCCATCACAATTCCATTACTTTGTCATTTTTTTAAAAAAACAAATCCTGCTAAATGAGAAATAATTCCATAGAAAGGTGCTTTGGCAAAGAGTAGGTGAGTGTTCAGCATCATTTTGCTGATTAAATGTGTTCTCAATTATCTCCCTTATGGAATACTATATAAAGTGTAAAAACTTAACATGACTAGTTATTGTATTTCTTTAATATATATTTAATGCCTTTCCTTTATGAAAGAAGTTAGCACTCTTATATAACTCTGTTATATAAGATAAAGGTTTTTAATAGGGATTTGCTCATACTGAGAAATACATTCTAATACAGATGTGCTAGATGAGACTACAAACTCCCTGGAGGTGGTATCAGCCCTTTACTAATTACTGGAAGTATGTGGAACACTGAAGTACTTGGATTATTGTACTATAGAAAATGTTAAATACTAGATGTTATAAATCCCTTTGCTAATACTTTTTTCAATAAGATATTGATTTCCTTCTATATAGTTCTGCCGGGATTACTTGCACTCTGCATATATGAAATTTGTTCTGATAACTATACACACTTCTTTGTCCTAATGCTGTCTATTTATTACCATGGTTGCTCTCCCTTATCAGCTGATTTATTATAATACAGAAACCCTGGAGAGTATCTCTAAATATAGGAGAGTATCTCTAAATATAGTCTAATTAAATTATGCTAGTGTGAATTATTCCTTCTCTCAGAATATTCCAATTCATTAAAAATCACTTCCTTAAATACAATATCTATATGTGGGATTATAATAATCATCAAGGTTAAATGTAGATTTGGAATAAAAACTATAACAAAATGTCCATACAAGTTGAACTCTGTGTTTAAAATGATAGCTGAGCTTTAAAGTTATCAACAAGATAATGAATTATGGTCAGGGGGAAAAAATCCAGATACTTGATTTTAGGTTTCATTTAACAGCAGAATCAAGAAAAGGAATCAGGTATATAATTATAATTAAATTTCAGTCACAGTGAAGAATATTCTAGATATTCCTATTTCTAGATTAGAAAATCAGAGCTAAAGTACAAGAGTCTGTGCAGTATTAGCAATTGAACAGAATTTATCAAACTTTTCTAGAAAACTGAAATGACAAGTCTATTAGTAGAAAGGTTACATTCATCTCTGACCTACCGTAATGGTTAGTAAGCAGAAGAATTATTAAGTCAAAACACAGTGTAATATTACAGTAGAACATGATGAATTCACTCAGTAACTCCCTCTTTCTGAGTGGGGGTAAAGATTATCTTATGATGAAATGTTTTCATATCTCCTTTCTAAAATCATGCAAAGTAAAGCATTAATTTTTGCCAAGAAGATGGACAGTATATGCAGGATGGCCAAATTGTTTGAAAGATAATTGGTAGCAGAAAAGCAAATAAACCACTTTTTCAGTATGAGAGATGTTCCAAACATTCTGGAAATCAAGACCAAGAATCCATTGTTTTTAATTTAAAATTGGCTCTCTGAAACCCATGAAACTAAATATTGATCTGAGGGAACACAACATCTAGGTATGCAAGCACCTCTATCTTCCAGAAGGCTTCAAAATTATCATCAAGGATTGGGGATGCCAAAGATTTCTCCATGGGAAGTAGTTTTAACCAGAATTTGAATTGGCACAGACTTGGATAAACTTCAACAGTGACTAGTCCTGATTCCAAGCACAAAATGTATGATGACACATTATGGAACTCAAAAGTAAAGCTCTAATGAGGTCAGATTGAATTATTTCTAAGGTTCTCAGTCCTCTATAATAACAGCTCTGTGAACCACAGAGCAAATATTTTTGTTGTCAAGCAAAGTATTCAATCTGGTTTCAATATTATTATTTGTTTGTAAGACTTAAATTGTGTATTACATATACATTTAAAATATTTCCTTTCTACTTACTTGTATGTATCTGATAACTGTTCTAGGCATATTTCTCTTCCTTGTTCCTGCATAGACAATGAGATAACTTTCTAGCATGTTTTCCAACACAAACAGTTTCTGCTGTCACTTCTTAGATAGGTGTTGACTAAACATGCTTCCCTGCAGGGGATAAGATGAGTTAAAGTGCTATGTCAGACAATATTTATTTACTGACTTAGTTATTTAGGAGGCCACCTAACACAAGAATGATTCTGGGCTCCTTATATTAAAAGGGAAAAGAAAGAAAAACAATGTTCATAAAAGAAAAAAAATCCAGATCCAGATAAACTACACTCCATTTGTCACAAATATGCAACTAATGGGGATTCCATAACCACTTTAAACCAAGATCTGGCAGAATGAACAAATGTTTAAAAACTTCTGAATATCATCAGGGTGGGAAACACACGGATCTCAAGGAGGATATCATTCCAAAATACAGGGATCAGAACAAAGAATGCATACTTCCTGAGTCCTGATAGAAACTTTGTCAAAGAAACTTTGTCAAAGTTGAAGAAGCTTCTTGGATAAGAAGCGAAGCATCTTCAAAGAAAAAACAGAAAGTCCAGTTGGCTCTTGAAAAAGCACCTTTGGGATTAAGGGTAATAGTTTCCTATGTTGCTAAAAATTGACACAGACTTAATAGTTTATAATAATATTTTTTTTAAAAAAAATCAATGTTTTTCAGAACACATTTTTTTTTCCTGGAGAATCTGTATAATGACTAAAAATCTACTATAAGTTGAATTTGGAAAAATAGAATGGGTCTGAATAAAGAGTGGAGCAAGTCAGTAGATTTCATTTTTCCCATATTTATTTAATTTGCACAACAAATGAAACTGTGGTCAGATTAGAAGAGCTGATCAGATGGAATCAAAATTACAGAATGAAACATTAGCAGTGTAACTTATGTAGACAACAGCATTTCAGCATAAGAAAATACATTACAAAAGTGAAAAAAATGGTTTCATGTTAAATAAAAGGGAACAAAAGTAATGTCAACTTGTATGAGTAGTGAACTTACAACTGATGGTAAAAAGTGAAGTACTCAAGGGTAGGTAAAAATCAACAGTGAGTTTGGTTAATACAATATTGTTTAATTATTAATTTATTAATTTTAGAGAAGAAGGAAATGACACACTAACCCTGACTCTAAACATTGCAATTTTTTAAAAAAAATCAGAATAATTCCTTTCTCATAGTAACGTAAAAAAGTAATGTGAAGGCTGTATACTAAGAAAGAGCAAAATAAACATAAAATAAAATAATAAAATAAAAGTAAATAAAAATAATAAAATAAAAATAAATAAATTAAAATAGATTTCACTTTTCATTATACATTTGGCAGACCTTCTCAAAATAGCAAAAACTGCATGTGAAATTTTCTTGGAACTGGTCTATTGAAGATGGAAGCCTTCCCTGACCTTTTTCCAGATATAAACATACATACCCATTTGTATTATGCCAAATGCAGAAAAAGAATAATAGTAAGTCAATAAAATAAAATTCACTAGTTAAAAAAACATATAAAGAAATATACCTAAATCGAGTTTACAATAATCCCATTCTCTACTCTTCTCCATGTCACTTTACATTTGTGAACCATTCTTGCAAACTATGTGGCTTCCACCATATCCACACAGTTTCATATACTGTTTTCATTTCTGTAATCATATTTTTCTCTAAATACATATTATATGTTTTTTTCTTTGCACAACAACTATTCTATTACACTGTATGTATTTTTCCTCTCACTATTTTCATTCATTCCAAATACTTGTTCATTTTTTTTAAAAAAAAATCCCATTCATCCATTACATCTTCTAAAACAATTCCCTTCCACCTCAGATCACATTTATTTAGGATATTGCACAATCCCCCCCCCCCCACTCCAACCTCATGTCTGGGTTTTTTTTTTAATTCTATCCACATTGTGTACTGCAGTATACCATAATTTGTAGCTATCACCACTAATGGATTCTTACTTTCATACACATCCACAACAATCTAAGTGATAACAGTTAATATTTTCCAACATACATTTTAGCTTTTTTTTCCATCCGTATATGAAACCTACAGCTTCACTTCCTGTGTACTCACCAATTCCACAAGATTAGACCACTTTCATTAAGACCTTTATCATGCCTTTACTCTCTAGTATGTTTCCTCTGAGATGCAAAGATTATTGTTCCATTGCTCAAAAAGGCATTGCAGGGAAGTGCTAATCCTTGGAAATCAGATGATGTCAGTGGCAATACATATTGTTTCAAAGGAAATCAAGGGAATGTGTTGAGGTAATCTCCAGGAATGAAACTTGTCTTGAAGGAATGTATTTATACAGTTTAGGTAACCAGACAAAATCACCAAACTTCTATTTTATGCTATTAGCATTTGAACTTTGTGACTTTGTGAATGGAAGTCATCCTGTATGTTACAATCTGTAATTGTAATAAACAGCATGTGGACATATGCATAAGTTTGTATTTATTTATTTCTCATGTTTATATAGTTTATATTGGAGGTGATGACCCTTTGAGAGCTGTATGCAACAGAATTTCATTTTATTGTATGCTAATTAGTGTACATTCAAAGTGACAATAAAGTTTATTCCACTCTACTCTACTTTACTCTACTCTTTTGATCATAAAGGAAAAGGATGCTCATTTCCTTTTATATTCAACTCAGAAATTTCAAATTCAACTCAAGAACAGAAATATCAGTTTTTACTAAGTCCAGGATATAATTCATCATGAAAGATTAGAAATGTTGTTGGTTAAACAGCAGAAGAAAATATTTAAAAAGCAAAATAATTAATCAAATAGATTCATTAATGAATTGCTGTTCATTCATTAATTTATCATGCAGTTATATTATTGTTTTAATATAGAAGAATGGTAGAACATATATATATATATATATATATATATATATATATATATATATATATATATATATATATATACATATATATATATATATACATATATATATATATATATATATATATATATATACATATATATATATACATATATATATATATATATATATATATATATATATATATACATATATATATATATATATACATATATATACATATATATATATACATATATATACATATATATATATATATATATATATATATATATATATATATATATATATATATATATATATATATATATATATATATGTTATATTTATGCTGATAAATAAATAAAGGGAGACTAGTATAGATCTATTTCAAGCTATTTAGCTCTCATCAGCTAGCCATACCCAAGTTTGGGAATCGAACCTGTGCTCCATTGCCTCCCAGGCAGGGAGTTAACCATTTGAGCTACAGAGAACGACTCATCATCAGCCAACCAGGATGGGAGGTATATACTTAAAGTCACAACCCCTGGTATGCCCAAGTATGGGAGGAAGGTCACACTTCCACTCTCTGTCATTAGGCTCGTCACAAGAGTCCATCCAGACAGAAACCCAATATTTTTTACTGTTGCCTTTTTGTTATATTTGTTATATTTATGCTGATAAATAAATAAAGGGAGACTAGTATAGATCTATTTCAAGCTATTTAGCTCTCATCAGCTAGCCATACCCAAGTTTGGGAATCGAACCTGTGCTCCATTGCCTCCCAGGCAGGGAGTTAACCATTTGAGCTACAGAGAACGACTCATCATCAGCCAGCCATGGTGGGAGGTATATACTTAAAGTCACAACCCCTGGTATGCCCAAGTATGGGAGGAAGGTCACACTTCCACTCTCTGTTATTAGGCTCGTCACAAGAGTCCATCCAGACAGAAACCCAATATTTTTTACTGTTGCCTTTTTGTTATATTTGTTATATTTATGCTGATAAATAAATAAAGGGAGACTAGTATAGATCTATTTCAAGCTATTTAGCTCTCATCAGCTAGCCATACCCAAGTTTGGGAATCGAACCTGTGCTCCATTGCCTCCCAGGCAGGGAGTTAACCATTTGAGCTACAGAGAACGACTCATCATCAGCCAGCCAGGGTGGGAGGTATATACTTAAAGTCACAACTTGGGCATACCAGGGGTTGTGACTTTACGTATATACCTCCCACCCTGGCTGGCTGATGATGAGTCGTTCTCTGTAGCTCAAATGGTTAACTCCCAGCCTGGGAGGCAATGGAGCACAGGTTCGATTCCCAAACTTGGGTATGGCTAGCTGATGAGAGCTAAATAGCTTGAAATAGATCTATACTAGTCTCCCTTTATTTATTTATCAGCATAAATATAACAAATATAACAAAAAGGCAACAGTAAAAAATATTGGGTTTCTGTCTGGATGGACTCTTGTGACGAGCCTAATGACAGAGAGTGGAAGTGTGACCTTCCTCCCATACTTGGGCATACCAGGGGTTGTGACTTTAAGTATATATATATATATATATATATATATATATATATATATATATATATGTATGTATGTATGTATGTATGTATGTATGTATGTATGTATGTATGTATATGTATATATGTATGTATATATGTATGTACGTACGCGCGCACACGCACACACACACACACGTGTGTGTGTGTGTATAGATAGATAGATAGATAGATAGATAGATAGATAGATAGATAGATAGTCATTTCATGTTTATGTTTGTTTTCATTGTCTTCTTTTGGACTCCTTAAAAGGTGCAAAAAATTAGGGTGTAGACATCTATAAGCAAGCTCTGGAGTCCTTAATATTTTTGAGGACAAAGCCATTCATAATGATTCATATATAGATCAAGAACATACAATTTCATATTCAAAGTAAAAACATCTAGTAGTTTAATTCACTTGAAAGATTACAAAAAATGTTCTAGATACTTCCACCCCCCCCCCAAAAAAGTTTCACATTCATAAAATATTTGTCCTATACTTCTCAGAGTTGCATTTTGTAGAAATACAACATCCATTTGCTTGTTAGTCAAGATATTTTTTCTCCATTTACAGTGTAATCAACCTATTATGTAAATTTTAGAAGGGAGAATGTATACCAAAAACTTGCAAAGTTTTTTGTCATAAGAGTAAAGGAAAAAGCAATAACATTCATTACAACATCAAAACATCAATGAATAGGGACAGCTGTTTTCAAATCTGTCACCTAAACTGTATTTTGAATACAGTAAAGTACTATGAGTTTATGAGAAATTGGGGCACTTGTATATTTATTGAAACATGCAGTACTTCGATTCAAGCACATTGAATATTTTTCCTATATAACAATATTAGAAAATATTATAACGAAATAATATATTTCAAATCTGATATGAATTAAGTCATCTCGCAAAAGTCGCATGAAATCAATGGAATTACTATTCTGAAATTGTTATTCATTTTAAAAAGAAGATTGATTTGCTAGTTCAGGTTATTTCTTGTTGGCATTTGAGATTGGCACATGAGATACAAGAGAGAGGGAGGGAGGGAGTGAGCAAGGGAGAGAGAGATCTGTGTGTGTGTGTTTATTTATCTTCCGTCATGTTCTCATCATAGGCTAAATAATAACAGATATATGATGTAGGTTAATAGAACTCAGTGAAAACCACCATTTTTAAGCAGAGGGCACTTTCAAAACTTCGTGGAGCCAAGATTAAAAACTGAATTTTAAAATGTTATCTTTAAATTAGTATAAAATGATATTAAAATAATAAAATACAATTCCTCTGATCCACAAGTTTTGGATTTTTCCCCTTACCTAGGTAATAAAGATAATTTTCTAATATTTAAGAACGACCATATGGAGCAAATATAGGTTGATAAGGATTGGAGTTCCTTAGCCTAGTGACATACTACAAGCAAAAAGATGTTGACATGTTCCAAAGGTGATTCCTTTCAAAAGGCAACTAGACTTGTTTTGCTAGAAGACATTTTTATTCTCAACCAAGGAGCTTCTTCAGGTTAGTCTGAACTGACGACCTGGATGATTGAAAATCTCCATAGACAAGATGAGAACATGTTCTGCATTTCAAAAATAAATTACAATAAACTATTCTTGGTGCTGGCCCCAAATAAGAGTTCAGCCTTAAAAACCCAAAAGTTTTGGGTTATTATGCATACCAAATTTTTACTCAGAAAATGATGATGGAAAGAAAAGCAACATTCCTATCTTCTCCCTTTTCTCAGAGTTTTAGACTTTTTCCCAGAAGGAATAACAGAAGTTTTAGATGGATCAGTTAGTCAAAAAACTGACATAAAGAAAAGACAAATCTTCTTCTTCCAATAGGAGATTCCCAGTCAGAATACTCCCTTCTTTTTGAAACTTTGTGAATAATGAAATCCTATTCATCTTTTGACTCAATTATTTTGAAGTTATAAGAGGCTGGAAAGGATGAAACAGGTTGTTGATGGAGGTATTGTTTCTTTTTTTGTCAGGGTTTGTTGACATATCTAGTTCTGTCTCTTGATGCAAGTAAACACCTGGTAGTCTTTGGGATTCATGACTACTGCTGGATGAACAAGGAGAAGCTGTTCCCAACTTTGGCTGGTGGACAATTGGAATTCTATATACCAATATTTGTCTGGACTGTTGTAATGTGATCTACTTGAACTCTTTGAATAGGAAGTTTGAATAGGAACCCTCTAGGAAGTTTCACTTCATCCCCAAAACTGCAATATAACTGCTGATATATCATTGACACCTTTGTTCCAGGTCCTTGGTCCATGGAGTATATGATGCAGTGTGTTAGTTATGACCTTTAAGACCCCGCATGGCTTGGCATTGGAGTACCACCTTATCCAACAAGTTTTGACCTACTTAACTTGGATTTTCTAGGAGAATCTACCTGTAGTTCCTGACTTTTATGAGCAAGAAGGATGGAGACTTCGGTGTTCTCTTTTATTTCTTGGGTGCCTGTACTTTGGGAATAGTCAACCTCTAAAAATATGATAATTATTAGCTGTCGGTACATTATGAAAAATTAGATTATTTGAGATTCTGAGAAAGTTGATGCCACTTGCTATAGATGCTTTGGTTAATTTTGATGCTTTTTTGTCTTTATACCAAAGATATTGTATTATATTTTGAAAGATGTATGTAATTGCTGATAGTCTTTCTTGATTGCAGCAGTCCTCAAGTCAAATAATTAAATTATTCATGGGTCTCTCATGAAACTTCAGTGTGGTAGTATAAAGAAAGAAAGAAATGAGGAGCTGAGGTGGTGCAGTGGTTAGACTATAGTACTACAGACTACTTCAGCTGACTGCTAGCTGCAGTTCAGCAGTTCAAATCTCACCAGCTGAAGGTTGACTCATCCTTCCATCCTTCCGACATGGGTAAAATGAGGACCCAGATTGTTGGGGGCAATATGCTGATTCTGTAAACCATTTAGAGAGGGCTATAAAAGCACTATGAAGCTGTTTATAAGTCTAAGTGCTTGTGCTAGCTAGGAGCAAAATGAATATATTTCTGAAGAAAAAAAATAGGGGGAGATAGAAGCATGTTCCTGGGTCAAGGATGTTTGCTGCTTTACTTTTCCCATAGTACTTATATATTTAAATTTACTGTAAGTAATGGGACTTGCAGTGATGATGCAAATCAGGTATGCAACACACAATTTCCAATGCTGTCCAATTCATCCTGCTTCAAAGAAGTCCTATCATATTTTGGAGAATGTCCCAAACCTCTGAATAAGCCCATATGTTTCCAGGGAAGGCTCACTAGTATCTCAGTATTGCCAATAAGTTTTATTTCATCTGCTTTCTGTTTTCATTAACCGCTGCTCCTATTTCTATTTGTATCTCTTGCCTCTATAAAACATAAAGGGATTTAAGAATAGGGAGCACACATGACTGAAAACATAGCTGCCAAGAAATATAAAATATTCACATGAGGAAAAAAGTATCCATAATCATTCGAACTGAAAATATTTGATAGTTCATTGTGATTTTGATCCATGTTTTGACAGGAAGTTCCACTGTGGGTTATACTTATTATACCATGCAAAGTAATTTGTTATAAAAATAGTCATCAGCAGCCTCGTATCATTGTCTTATTTGAGTAGGGAAAAGCTAATATATCAAGCAGAAGGGTGCAGGAGGTGGAAGAAATAATTATACACTAACATTGCTTTGCTCCAACTGCTATTTGTAGACGTGACTACAAGACTACTAGAACAAATTTGCTCTTATTTTGCAAAGTGTATACAGATGAAGGGCTAATTAGCCCAGGTTGCTGCTGAGGTGCAACTTCAGATGGATTATATTTGAAATTTCAGTTACTTGTCTTTGCAGGAATGAACTTTATACAAATCCAGCTGTTTAATTTTCAGATTAAAAACTGAGGACTTTACTACCTCCATTGTGCCAGAAAAGAAAATGCCTATTTTTAACCTTACAAAATTTAAAATGCTACTTTTATACAAAAATGATACTGACAGAAAGTTATTATAACACTACACACATCGATGGATCAAAGGGTGAAGTGATATGATTCTTTCCTTGTTTCACAGAAACAAAAGAATCCAACTGTGTTACTCTGAAAGCACATTGCGAGATGTGGAACTACTGCCTGCTTAGGAATCCCTAGGGATCCATTAGAGAAGCCACCTTTTGAGTTTCTCAAGGAAGACATCAGTAACACTGAAAATGAGTCTAATTCAAATTTGAGATTTGAAAGGAGAAAGAATTAACTTAAACAAGTTCAAGATCTGATTTGATTAAAAAAAACAGCCATTAAAAAAACATCAAAATACCAAAAGCAAGATATAATGAACATAGCAGAAATGGTTGCTGGTTTAAAGGATATTAATTCCGTAAATTTTTGGCTACATAATTTTATGGGTTTCTCATTGTACGTTTTTTAAAAAAATGTTTCTCCTACCCTTTTTTTAAAGTACAGAAAGAGGCAATGCCTAACTGAAGCTGGATATATTCGAAAGAAAAAGAAAACCTACGTACTATTGAAGCTAGTGAATATTTTGATGGGAGAACTCTAAGCAATCCTTGAGCTATAGATTAAACTGGGAATTTAAAAAAATATAGGAAAAAGCACTGACCAATTAATTCTATAAAACAACACAAACACCTCCAAAGATTAATAGGAATTAAGACTAAGTTCAGAGAGCTTTCACCTCGAGGATAATAGAGATAGCACAATAGCCTCCAAACTGTCCCATATAGAGTTTAGAATATTCTGCTGAAACAATATAGAATCTGTCCTACTGTCAATTGGAAAAAAAGTGATCAAAAGATATTCAAAAAGAACGTTCATGTTATAGACTGAGGATGCTCTACAATGCCCTGACCACTGACTTTTTCGATTAATATAGCTATTATGGCGTGCTCTTAGTATTAGGTTGTCTCTTCAATTTACATACCTGTAAAAAGAAAAGAAACAGCAACAGTGAGAGAATCTCCAAAAACAGAAGATCCTAAAACTGAATCTTGGGAAGTGATCCAGAGGTCCTTGATTCTATTCAGTGCCTCAAATGGTTCTAAAGACTCAAATTCAATTGAATGTCCTTCGAATTGAATCTTGCCTACAAACTCCATACAGTTCTAATATAATGAAGAGGCATGTTCTACTGCACCCTTAGCCACAGAAGCTCAGTGAGTGATGTCAGCATAATCACTCTGTCTTAGCTAGTCTACCTCACAGAATGAAGGTTGTGGGGATTAACAGGAGGACCGAGCACTATCTTGAGTTCTCTGTCTGCAGAACCTATGCTGAAAGTGACAACTCAAAGGAAACATCAATACTACTAAGGTAGTTACATTTCCAATTTGGAGTTCTCATTTCTCCTGAGACAGCAGGAGAAATACAATCTCACTAAATGAACAATTCTCTAGGGAAATTGAATTATGCTTTCTAGGGACTAATGAGGCCTTCTGACTTCAGTTGAGGAAGAAATCATTGAAGTTTATGTTTTGCAACTCAGATATATTTTTCTCTCCTCTATTGATATGGATATGGTTTTGCCACAGAGAGAATGAGAGAAAGAGAGAGAGAGAGAGAAAGAGAGAGAGAGAGAGAGTCTGTCTGTCTGTCTGTCTGACTGACTGACTGACTGACTGACTGACTGACTAAGACCAGGAAGGATACAAAGATTTTTCAGACTTAAACTGCAAATAGCATTTCAGAATTAGAGAGCACTTGCTCTCTCATGCAGCTGAGTCAAAATTATATTGCTATTGGTGGGGTATACTGGCTAAGACAGGGATGTCAAACTCGATTTCATTGAGGACTGCATCAGGGTTGTGTTTGACCTTGGGGGGTGGGGGGCATGGCCAGCTTGATGTCACTCCTGTTGGGGGCTCCTGTGGTGGCCCAGGTGCTCTGCCAATGAAAATAGGCTCCAGAACTCTGTTTTCAGCTGCCACAGCTTCCTGTAACCCTCTGCCAGTGAAAATGGAGCTTGGGAGGGCTGTGGCAGCCAAAAACAAAGCCCAGGAGCCCATTTTTATTGCAAGAAGCACCATGAGCCAGTCCTTTGCTGTTTCCAGGATGGCTCCATGGGCCAGATCTAAGTACCCTGGGGGTTGGATCCAGTCCCTGGACATTGAATTTGATACCCCTGGGCTAAGATTTTGGACCTAAAAGCAAGGAGAATGAATTCAAATCAAATTCTTAACAATGGAAACTCAATGAATAATTTCAGACCAATTAGTATCTTTTAGATCAAATTACCTGTCAAAGGGTTATTGTGGGAAAACAATGGGAGGAGAAAGGTTTGCTAAGTAAGCCATCTTTAAACTCCTGGAGGAAAGAGTTGATATAAATGTAATAAATAACTAATTTGGAGCCTCTTTTCAAAGTACTATGGAGAGGGGGAGGAGGGAGAGGAATTCATTGCCTGCTTGCTCCCATGCCAAACATTAGAGTCCTTTACAGTGCAAAAACTATTTTTGATTTGTTGTTTTATTGTATAATCATTATTTGGTTTGAATTTTCAGTGAAACTGTTATATATATTGAGAGGGAAAGACGCAGGAGCCATGGAATCAGAGAGTAATATGTTTATTGCGAGATGACAGCGATTCAAAACGTCCCTGCAACTGTCAGGGTATTTATACTCGAGCCCAAAGCAACTGTCAAATGACCAGCCAATCAGAGAGCTGGTAACAGGGAACATTTGCATATATAACACTCCTTCCCCCCAGTTATTTGCATACTCAACACTCCTCTAACATTTGCATATATAACACTCCTTTCCCCCCCCCCCAAGTTATTTGCTTTGTGTGCAAAGAAAGTCCAAGCCTGTCGGTAACTTTGGTTTTTTGGAGGCAGGTTGGTGTCCTCGTGCTTCAGCTTCCCGTCCAGCGCCAGGCCTTGCTTCTCCCGGTTGTTGGTCAGCAGTGGAGTCAGCGTGTAAACCTTGCAGAAGGTGGAGCTGGGAGGCAGGCAGCTTTGTAAGGCAGGTGGCCTTGGGAGGTAGGCAGCTTTGTAATGCAGGTGGAGCAGCAGAGGCTCCAGGCAGCAGCAGCTGCAGACAGTTTGTATTAGGCAACAGTATCTGTTTATTGCAACAATACCGTTTGTAACAGTAGCAAACAGTAGACCAGACAGTCTCTAAAGTTGTGTCTGGTAGATCTTCTCGGCAGAGAGGCAGGCAGACAGGCAGCTTCAGCCATGGTTGAGCCGACGCGATTCGTAGCTCGTCCCTGAGCAGAGGTGGCGGCTCCAGCCAAGGTTAAGCATAGGTTGCCCGTCCCTATGACTGATGGAGTCCGTGCCTGTGGATCTACTCAGGTTGGCGTGATCGGAGGCGAAACCTGAGGCAAGGCAACTGCTGCTGCAGCTCTGACAGGTCTTCAATATATTTTCCGTTCGCGTTCGCTTGGTTGCGTTGCGACTGGCTTATTGTTTAGTTTTATTCTTATTCCAGGCTCTGCGGAATCGCGATCCCACCTTCGTCGCCAGTGTTATATATATTGAGAGGGAAAGATGCAGGAGCCATGGAATCAGAGAGTAATATGTTTATTGCGAGATGACAGCGATTCAAAACGTCCCTGCAACTGTCAGGGTATTTATACTCGAGCCCAAAGCAACTGTCAAATGACCAGCCAATCAGAGAGCTGGTAACAGGGAACATTTGCATATATAACAGAAACCACACTGGGGTTGATTTTGTTTAATATTTTCAGTTAATCTGGTAGCTTGTTGGGGGAAGTGGGGAAGCAGCCTTACATAGAATGCTGGTCTAAGTAAAAATATTGTTCATTTACTATAGTACAGTATGTAGGGGAGTAGGCAAAAGATATTGCTGGATCAAAAATCAGAGCAAATATTTTTTTATTGTGCTTGAAATTTGTCTACCCAATTATATACTATATAATTGATATATATATAATGGAAATATAAGAGAAGAATTCAGGCCTTCAACCAACAGTGAATAAGAGTAAACCTGCCGATTATGGATCATATGTTGAGAGATATGTGAGAGATCATATGTTGCCTCCATCCTCAGATCTTATTTTAGCTCCTTGTAGTTCAGCAGTAAGCAAGATCTATGAACCTAGATACACACACAGAAATACATGCAGGAAGATTGTAAAATCAAACCATGGTATATTTCATTGTCCACTCTGCCCATAGCAGCAGAAGCGGCAGCTCATCTTGAGGCCAATATTTCAGATGCTGTAATTTTTCTTGACCTCTCATATGTGCAGTGCCCAAATTAGTGGGAAGAGAACTATCACCTCTGCAGAGGATGGAGCAACTGCACACATTCAGTTTAAAATGGAGCAGTTACACACAACCAGCTATCAATGAATGCATCAGAGCAATGCTAAACATTGTGACTATATAAGATTTCACTAAGGTATCAAAACAATTCAGTTACATAGACAAATACTTAATATTATGTGATGTCAACTCAGTAAGAAACATTCTGGATAATGTTGAAGTTTCAGCTTGCACACATATACTGCACACAGCATAGCCATTTATTTTTTTCTTTCAGCTTATAGATCTTCCCAACCTATGGATAACTGCTTAAGTGATATGAAGTTATACATAATTTTTATTGCACATTTAATTATACCTGGGATACTTTCTATCGATATTATAGTTAGATTGAAGAAGAATTAGAAATTTAGAATTTCCCCAAAATTATCAAGGACTATACAATATCAACTAGACTTACAGTAGGTCGAATGTAACTGGTCCAAGAGTTTAAATTTGTCATGTGAATCAAGTTGAATCAAAGCCTACAGCTGACAACTAGTCTTGCTGAGAAAATTCACATTCAAGTGCAGGTTCAAAAGTTCTGGAGGGGTTCCAATCTCAGCACATCTTTAACGTGTCAGATTGTGGAGAACTAATTTCATCTAGATGATTAAGATCTTTCCTTTGTCTTCCACACATCCTTACATCTCACTACCTTAAATTATATTACTATTGGAACCTATAGCAGTATAACTACTGTTTGGAATCATTTAAATAAATCAGACAAAAAGGTCTCCTAGAAAAACAATTTTCTGATTGCAAACAGAATGTCTGATCTATCATTAATAATGAGAATGAGCTAAAGAAAGAATTATATGACAAGTTAATTGGGTTTTGATCAAATGCTTTTGCCACTTATAATATATATCATGCTTGAATAGTTAGGAAACCTTTCTTTTGCTCATAACTGTTTTCCTTCAAGGGATAAATTGGCAACTTTCATTCATGTGAAGAAGCATTTATTCATGCAAGTAGTTCCTTCTATCATTTTGATTTATTCACCAGGCCTTACTAGGTAGTATTTTTATTTTGAGAAAGAATAATGGTAAGAACTGATTTCATTCCACATCCTTATCTTGGCTGCTTGCTTAAGCAGATGTCATTGCATCTCCCATATACAAGAAGAATGGCTGAACTGGGGATTGATATATCAGTCATCATTTGTTCTCCTGCTCTATCCTCCCATTGGCTTCATGAGTCTAGTAGTGTAATTAAAGTTATGGACAAAATGTAAACGTATTAAGAACCTTTAGATTATTTATTAAGGCTTTTAATTTAACTATATCTCAGGGTTTGTGGAATTTTTTTTTAAGATTAGAGCATAGTTTCATATAAACCTAGTTTCTGATGTCATTTTCTGAAAGATATGGACGGGGAGCACAAGATAATTATGTTTCATCTGCTTTGCTTCTACAAATAATCCCACAGAACCAATGGATGTCTCAGTTTCAATTTTTCTTGGAATTCCAAAGCTTTTAAAAGTTATAAAGAGAGAACGAGAAAAGAAAGTGCTTATCCTATTGCTTGGCAGAAAAATAAATGATGGATAATGGGAAGAGAAAAAGAAAGCAGAGGAGGAAGAAAGAAAGGTAGGTGGAAATCTGGAGCATCTAACAATGTGGATAGGCCCCAGTAGACTCCTTGACTCCATGGTCCCTTAATTTAGGAATTTGTAGACATATCTTGGATTTGGATCAGCCAAACTAGTAGTGGAATTCAGGTCTGGGTTGCAGAATCAGCAGCGACCCAGCCTTGCCATGCCCCCAAACTGGTTCCCTCACTGCCGCTGGTCTGCTGCCATTTTCGTTTTTAGTGACCACACGTGTGCAATTCACTTTAAATTGTTCTGTGCATGTGCAAAGAACAATTTACATTGAACAGCGCAGGCACGCACAGCGTGCATCTGGCACACGTGCGAGTGCATTGCACATGGGTTGCAAACCGGTAGTAAAACCAGCAGCAACCCACCTCTGAGTTGGATCTAGAATTGTATGGCTATCAATGACAAAGTAGAAGAAGCAACAGGTTCTACCGCAAACCACAAAGATGACAAAATGATAACATGTGCACCAATACTACCATTTGGAATGGCATGCTGATATCTATAGAGGGACAATCGAGAGCATCCTGTCATATTTCATTATTGTCTGGTTTGGAAGCATTACTGCTTCAGACAGGATGGTGGTATAGATGGCAGAAAAGATCATTGGTAGCTCATTTCCTTCTATCCAGCATATAGGCAATGCTTGAGCAGAGTCCACAGAATTGTCTGAGACACTACATATCCTCTTCATGACTTGTTTTCCTTGTTACCTTCTAGGAGGAGGCTTTGTAGTATCCAAAGCAGAACATCTACATTCAGTCAAATTTTGTTCCATATAGCACCAATCTTGTGAACTCTCAAGTTTCCTCTTTGCACTATATATTCAAAATGGACAGTGATTAATATATAGCAATAGCAATATCACTTAGACTTATATACCACTGCATAGTGCTTCACAGACCTGCCTAAGGAGTTAACAGAGTCAGCATATTGCCTCCAACAATTTGGGTCCTCATTTTACCAACCTCAGAACAGGGGTGGGTTTCAGGCGGTTCGCGGCGGTCCCCGCGAACCGGTTGGTCGGCGAACCCGGAAGTAAGTAACTTCCGGGAACGCCGAAGGATCCACCCGCCCACCCACGTTTCTTACCCGGTTTTGACGAGTTCTGCGCTTCCACGCATGCGCAGAACGCATACAGCGCCTGCGCGATCCTCCAGGAGCAGCTAGAGCATCGCACAGGTGCTAGTACGTATGCGTGCACTGCACGCGTGCACGAGGATGCCGCCGGAGAAACCCACCCCTGCCTCAGAAGGATAGAAGGGTGAGTCAACCTTGAGTCAGTGAGATTTGAACTGCCAAATTGCAGGCAAATGGCAGTCAGCAGCTGTAGCCTGCAGTACTGCACTCTAACCACTGGGCCCCCATGGCTCACAAATATACAAATATACAAACATATACACATACACATATACGTACACACACATATACTTACACATACACACATACATACACACACATACATACACACCTGTGTGCAGGTATACATTTATGAATCTATTTAGCATGTGTATATGTGTATTATGTATGTGTTTGTGTAGATATATATTTTCTCTGGAGAGCAGGAAACAGCATTTCATTTTTAATGCGAGACAGTGTGCTCACAGTAAAAAAAAATGACAATAATCTTATCTGATGCAAGTATTAAGTCACAGCATTTGATGATGAAGTTGTTACACATGCATCATCATTATTGTCCCTTTCCTTCCTTCTTGGATGTCAATGATGAGAAACACCTGTGGTCAACAGAGTAAGGCTTTCAGGCTAAGCAAAGAGCTCCTTTTCAATTTTTCCCAGGTTACATGCAGACTTTTCAAATAGTGGCAACAGAATAAAGAGGAAAGTATGAAAACACCTCAACAACTTCTTGAGAACAACATAAATCTAGGATGCAATATAAAGTGAGAGAAAACAGCAAATAACAATTAACAGGACTTAAATCTTAGCATGTAACTGAGTTTACTGAGTTACATAATAAAACTTTCAACAACTCACTGGCCACAAAAAATGCAAAATGCATTGGCAGAAAGTAAATCTAATTCAATAGTGAGCTGCTGAGAATGGAATTAAAGGGATGACGCACTTACCTGTAAAATGTACATACAACATTTTGAAGCACTAAAAGAAGAGTTTGAAGATGTTGTTAGCATACAGTGTTCAATATTCAGGTTTATACATATTTTTAGAAGGTGTTGTGTAGCAAAGCACATTACCAAAGAGGAAGAATTAAACCTGCTTGGCTGTTAAAAAATTCAGGCAGGCTACATAATCAGATTTTCTTATGCATTAAAAAGCTGCATGAAAGAATTGGGTAAAACGCTTTGGTAAAATATGAAAATATCCAGTAATGTAAAACACTTTCTTAAACAATTCTAAAGTCAGTATGTGGAAACTGTATGTAGACCTGAATAATTTAAAGACTAATGCATTATAATAGATGTAATAGGTAAGATACATTTTAATATGTCACAAAATTAGAATTTGCCATTCAATATGTAGCTGGTTTTATATTGTATTTGCTTTCAAATACCTATTTGTCACAATTGAGGGTGCCCTTTCAGGGCAACTTTCACCAAAATCATAATTGGTGAAGCAATCCAAACAGTACACATCTTTCTTTTGGTTCTGACCAACTTTTTCTAATAATTTCCAGGGGAGCCAAACACCACCCCCACCCCAAAAATACCAGTAATATATCATGAGTTTTTCAAAAGAGATACATTTACTACCAAACCTAAAGAAAGAAATGAAGTGTTCAAAGAAGATTAATCATATGTCATCAAAAGTCTCAGAATTATTATAATGCTGGTTATCAAAACCTGCAGCTAGTGATCATCTGTTACTGTCTAAAGGATGTTTTTATAATTTCTTTGCCAAGTAGATCCATTGTGTTTGGTTTCTCTCATTTTTCCCAAATCTAGTTTTTTTTCCCCTAGTTCATACAGTATCTGACTGGTCTCTTGAGGTGATGATAGCAGTCTCTATTTCATCCAGTTGATTTTTCTTCCACTCCATGGTGGAAACTGCCTCTAATTTCATAATTGAAGACATATCTCTTCTTTTCTCTTCCTAAATGTGCAGCTTTTGTAACCATACATGATAATTTGAAAGACCATTTCTTTAATCTTTTTGATGCTTTTTATCATTATACATCCCATTAAGTCTTTATGATCTTTTTATGTTTGTTATTGACCTTTCACCTTAAGGTTAATCTCAATTTCTCAAGCCCACTGTCCATTTTTATGCATTCTTGAACCTCAGTAAGCAAAACTACCTATCATTGTTTTATGATGACTTGCGAGTTCACTAAGTTATGCTGGCTGATACCTCTTACCATAAACTAATGAGCTATGTGCTAAAAAAAATGCCTACCAGAGACTGAAGGGTTATGGGCTCAACATGAATATGCTTCTGTCATCCAATTTTCACCAGGAAAAAAATAGGCTTTGAAATCTTGAATGGCACTGAATACCAAACCAAAGTTAGTGCATTTGGAACAGCAGAGCCCTAAAAACAAAAGACACTTGAAAATATGACAGCTATGTTCCCATCAACTTTATTACAAGGAAGATTCCCCAAAACCTTACCAACAAAAGCCTTCTCTACAAATGCTTTGGAGAAATAGAATTGTCTAATGTGTATTAATTCATTGTGAATTTTACATGGATTTGTGAAAAGAATAGATACTTCTCTGGCTGAAACATATCCCAGGAAGGACCTAAATGGTCTTACAAACAAGAACATTCTCCAGCTGAAATTTAATATATATAGGTAGATTTTCAAAAAGTGATGCATAAGTAAGAGAACACAAAAAACTTAAATTGGAATTTTTGAGAGGAAATGAAATGTCAGCATCTTACCTTGCTGAGATGTACAATGTCTGCCTCAGAGTTATTTCTTAAAGATAAATTGAAGGAAACCATTGCCTCTTAAGAAATGAGCTCTATTCTGAACCATGTCCAGCTACTTAAGTCAAATTTGAATTGGTGTTTCCAATCTCTGCCACTAAGCTCAAAACTATAATGGCTTAAGGCCAACTGTCAGCCGAGTTGATTGGAAGGCTGACTTAGAAGGCAAATCAGTGGGATTAATAATGTCTTTTATGTCATAAACATGTGATACTTTCCCCCTACCTTTTGACGGGTTTTTAAAAGCATGCAATTTGAATTATATTCAAATCTTGAAAGTGAATCATGAATGTTCATCCATTTTAGTTCAATAGTAAGGTTATTACATCATGTGGCAGATGAGATAATATTGTTAGCCATTTTAGGCAACCCCTTTTTCTCTCTTGTTCTAAATCACAATAAGCAAGCCAAAGAATTAATGAATTGTGATTTAAAAATCAGCTATGCCGTCTTAACAATAACATTCTTTTCAAAAAGACCACTTTTAATCTTGTCTAACAGATAATACCACAATTCCTAATGCAAGAAGTCATCTTTTTGAATCCAAATGAAGGCCCTTACTCATCTAGCTTTTGTATAAATCCCATAATTTAAGGGGAACAATCTCTTCTCATGCTGGTGCAATAGTTGCCTGATGAAGAAAGAAACCATTGCAATAAACAAGAGATCTCCTATATCTATGAATATATTCCTTTTAATATTTGTGAGGTTCCTGTGGAGATACACTGAGTTCAAAGGCAAATTCTGTGTATTTTCATCAAAGTGTCATGTTGAGAGAATCAGCATTTCTTAAATTAGTCCTTTAAATGAGAAGTTTAACATTTGAAATCTCAAAACAATTAAAGAGTTATCCTGATCTAAAGGATTTTATTTTGCACATATCAAGTATTCAAAGTACAACACTTTTCCTCAGTGTGCACCAAAATGGGGGGAAATGTAATCGAAAGCTATTTGTGCAGCTATGAACGATACAGTGCTATAATAAAGGAAAGGTTATGTCAACGCTGTATGTATTTGTCTAAAGATTGTAAAATTATAAAAAAGAATTATATTGTTAGTCTTAAGGTGTACAGGCACTGATATACGTAGGGAAAGGAAATTGCAATCACAGTAAGTCTGGTAAATCTATTACAGTGTACTTGGTGCTTTTACCACCATAATCTTTTTTTTTTAAACCTACATACTGAAATGTGCAAGTTAGAGAAGTTAAATGCATTTAAGAAGTTGCTGTTAGTTACAAAGTTGTGTCTGACCTATTGTGACCCCATGGACAATGTTCTTCCAGGCCTTCCTGTCCTCTACCATCCTCTGGCATCCATTTAAGCTCACGCCAACTCCTTTGGTGATTCCATCCAGCCACCTCATTCTCTGTCGTCCCCTTCTTCTTCTGCCCTCAATCTTCTCCAGTGACTCCAGTATGAGGTTGACATCAGTCAAAGATTAACAGCCTATTTATTATTTTTATAGTATTTATGTAGCAACATTCCTCATGACAAGTGCCTGTTAGCCTTAATGGGAACAGAGTTAAGATTGAGTCTGTGCACATTTTGCAGAACCAATCTACATTTGAAATTTTTCCACTCCTTAATGCTCATTCTTCTAAATCGGAATGTTAATTAAAAGTGTTGCTTTAGCAGAGTATTAAAACTGAAAGATGAGATTTAACTAAGTCAGGGCTGTCAAGCTCCCGGCCCATGGCTCAGATGCGTCACGCACTGGCCACTCCTACACCCAGTTTAGTGAAGGGGAAAAAGTCCCAATGTGTCATGTGATACTGCCATGATGACCTGAGTTTGACATCCCTGGACTAAGTAGACAAAACTTCTTTTCTATGAATCCCTTCCACAGCTCAGATGTTTGTTGGTGAGATCAGATACACAATCACAAATGCAAGTATTTATTCAGTTAGGCAGAATAAGGTAATGCCTCTTCTCCTTTACAGAAGGTGACTGGACTGACAGCTGACTTCTAGTGATGGGATTATTTGTTCCATCACCACCATCTTAATAAATAGGATGTTTTCACTGGCAAAGAGCAAGTTCTGTAATAAGATAAAATTAAGGATGCTGCTATTGACTTCATCTCCTTCAGCATCTGTTTCCTGAATCTAATGGACCATTGTATCTAGTGATAGAACTGATCTTGCAACTGATCCCATTCATTGCTTACTGCAGCACACCAGTAGTATATTAAAGTTCTTATTAAGTATTTCCAAGAAGAACTTATTACTTTCAAGATAATCTGTTCTACCATTAGTCCTCTACTGAACTTTTAAAACTGTTTAGTGTAAAAGGTCCATATTCTTCTTTTAGATAAACTTTATGTCATGTCTTTTCAATCTTGGCAACTTTAAACATGTGTATGCTAACTCAGATACTACACTTGATCTTAGCCAAAAGGCCGAGAAGCGATAACTAACTCAGAAACCGCCATTCATCTTAAAGCTGCTAATGTGGAGAAACACTGCTCTAGCTTTTCTCAAATGTAGCAAAAAGGAGGAAAAGTAAGATTTCAGGTGCAGTTTGTCCAGTGGAAATTCAAATGGAAAACTTACTCATCATGATCTGGACACAGCACTAGACTGACTTCCTAAAAACAGGACTGTTTATTTTTTAACATTTTAACTTATTGTATACATTTCCAAACAAAATAAGCCATAATGTATATTAAGCTAAATGGTTTGATACATAATTTCACTAATATGGTAAGTATTCCAATTTAAGTATCCTTGTGATCCATACATGGACATATTTATAGAAGAAATTTGTACAGAAATTTGTGCAGAAATTAATGCCCTATCTCAAAGCAAATTACAGCTGGCAATTTCATTTCTTCACATTAATTCCAAGGACAAGGAGGACACACTGCTTAATATTTGTATTTACATTCATTGGAGTGGAAGGATTTACAAGTGACTAAACAGACACACAATAGGGAATACACATTGAGAGGAATGTACTAGCAACTGCTTTTTGCCTACGGCACTCACAGCTGCAAGCCATATGCTGGTTAGGAGGCAAAGGCCTTAGGGTGTAACTGATTAAGGTCTTGTCAACTTCAGGTGCAGCTTGTTAAGTTGTCTTAACATTTTAAAGAAGTGCTGAACCTCAGAGAAAAGGTGCTTAGGAAGAGATAGTTTGTTAAATACTCCAAAAGTCAGACAATGTTTCATTTTAAGGCTCTGCCACATAAAGTGCATGAGGACAAAAAGGCACGTCCTTCTTTTGCTGGAAATCTGGTAAACCTAGCCCTAAAACTCCATGCATTCCTTCTTAGTCATCACTCAGAAGCAGTGACTTTTTGCTGCCATTGCTACAAAGGTGGTATTCAGCCGGTTCGGACCGGTTCACCGGAACTGGTAGTAGAAATCGCCCACCTGCCCCAGCTCTGTGCTGTCCTATTTAGGCACACTTTTAAGCCACAGACATGCATGCAAGCCACATCTGTGATCAAAGCACATGCACGGAAGGCCGTTTGCATGCGTGGAAGGGCGCGCTCACATTTGCAAACCAGTAGGGAAAGTAAGTGAATACTACCTCTGCATGGCTAGTACTAGTTTGACTGAGTCTTGATTTTGAAATACTGCTGCATTTGGTCAAGGTTCTTGCGTCTATATGGAAAGCTGAAGATTCAGCTGAAGCACACATAATGAGATCAGTATTGAGTTTATTCTTAATTCAATAGCTCTTTAGGTATTAAAAAAAATCTCATTTGTTTTACTAAATCCCATTTCACACTCTGCAGTGCTCACTCAGAAAGTGTTAATTGCATTTGAAAGGTGAAGATTATCTCCCATGTGTCAAATTGTATCGTAAAGTAACTGAAATCCTTTATATTCTAAGTTACTGTCAAGAGGACAAAAATGTAAAACCTCCTTTTTATTACTAAGAGCACTTTAGCAACTTTTTTTTTAAATGTCCACAGTGGTATGTTTATTTTACACATTTAAAAACTCTTATCTAGCTGGACTTTTTAAGTTTGTTTATGCTAAATGGGTTCTTCAGAACCCATTTAGCATAAATACTGCATTTCTACTTCCCTGCTTCTAAGTTTACTTTTCTATGGAAATCAGTTTTAAATAACTGATTAACACTCTTTTTTATTTTTTGGTTTTTCCAGTCAAAACATTTTGTTGAATAAAAACTTTTTTGTCACGAGACCAAGAAGAGCTTTGCCCAATGGCATTTTAAAAAATCACAGACAGGAGATCTCTGTATCTATCTATATGCTACTACAACTCTCATTGCCATGATTTTTAACTGGGTGAAATGTGCATCGTAAGGCGATTTTGATACCTCAAATGAGCTAATTTACAGAATGTGTCCAAAATCTGGGAACCAAAACTCCCAAAGGAATGAAATTAGGTGAAGTCGGGGCAGCTTCAGTGCCACTGGCTGCTGCTGCAGTGATGAGATGTTTATTTTCAACATTTCATGACAATTCTCCAGCTGTTCTCACAATCCCTCATTCCTTTCCCAACCCAGCAGCAGTGGCTAACCTATTATATCTCTATAGCAGAGAATTGAGCTGAGAAATATCGCAATTATTCCTTTTCCCTATATGTGCATGCACACATAGACACAGAGTCAACATCTCTTCCAGAGATGCCTTTAAATTTTGGCTTCTCCCTCCATGATGCTGACCTAGTTATCATTAAACCTCCACTGGTTAAAATGGATCGCAGTAAGATAATCATCTCCTCAGCATGTAACATGGAGAATCTAATCTTCAATCTCTGAGAATGTCTCCTTATTCTGTTTAGGAGATTGGATGCAAAGTCAGAATAACCGCTGAAACATTTTCTGGACCATTACAATCATTCATGTGTCTGATGGAGCATTTATTAAGTTTACTAGGATTTCATAAGTTAAGTTTCAATTGTGGTTGATAAATCAAGGAAGCATTGACAGTTGTTTCTTCAGTAAAATGTGATGGAGCAAACCATGGCTAGGTTTAACATGAGAATCCAGATATAAAGTTAGTAATCATATTAAATCATGCATCCATTCAGGTGACACCTACCTCCTTGTCCAAACACTGCTGCTTATATAGTACATTTACCACCTGTGTATGTTCTCAGGTCATTGTTAAACAGTTGTGACTCAAAAGGCTGAGAATCATATCCATTAAAAATCTGAAGAGCTGCTGCTGCGGCCACTCACTAGAAAATATGGTGCTAAATGGATTAATTTTATGCAATTTCATCTATTTGTATGCCAAAATAAATTGTGCTACTTTTTACTAAATAACATAGGTGTTCATATTTTTTCCCTTGGGACACTAATAATTGTTGCCCAATAATTTAAAAATTCAATTATTCTTTCTCTCTCTCTCTCTCTCTCTCTTTTTTTTTTTTGTATTTAATGAAGTTCAAATTTCACTACCTCTTTACTCGAGGCAAAGAAAAAATTCTCAAAAGATACTGAATATAATAAGAAGATGATTAGAAGCCTTTTACTGATACATAAATTCTTTAATCAGTTTGCTGATACGCTGAATAATATTACTTTGTTATTCAAAGCAGGAGGGGGGAAATAGTACCCTTTCTTAGCATTTGCTAGATGGTTCAAAATCATTTTCCATTCTTTTCAATTTATTTTAAATCTGGGTAGGTGGAGACCTACATTCAACCAACAACTAACCTTTGAAGAGTAATTAAAAGCTGAAGATAGTAAAGACCTTTCAGACCAATCAATTCACCTATAAAAAGCTTCCTTTGATTGGAAAAGCAAAATGATTAATGTTTCTGAATGAAACAATTTAGCTGCTATTTCTTTTCACTAATGTGCCAAGCAGAACATGTTCAAAAGTACAACATTCCTGAAAATCTAACAAATAATGTTCTGATGCAGTCCTGCTTTCTTTTTGCACTAAATGAAATCATTAGATGCCTTCAACATGTGGCAGCCATTCAGAAAACATGCCTCTATCAATTCTCATGACTACAACCAATGTCAAACCAGAGATTTTCAGTGATATTGACGCTTCTTCCACTAACGTTAATATTTAATTCTGCTGTGTCTGATTTTACAATGGAAAGTGAATAATCCAGGGGAAAAGCAAAATAAATAAATAAATGTTGAGTCAGAGTAGTTGCACTCAAGGATCATGATGAGACATTGAGGAAAGGTTCCCCCATCACTTTAAACCATAGAATTGACTTGCTTGAAGCTCAGTGGAATGTAAAGAGTGAAGCAAGTGTATCAAGAAACAAATGTTTAACATGTTGAATTGGTGTAACATGTAAATCTAGTCCAGGACATCTGTTTCCATTCTTTTTCTGATTGAGAATAGCTGGTTCTTGAGTAGGTCAGAAAATCAAACTTGATAATAGATGGACTGATCTCCAGTCTCAACCTCTAACCACAATTGTGAAAGTAATATTTCTTAGAAGAGTTCCAATCCTATGAGAGAAGATGTGTGGCACATCCCACAGAGATGGCAAACCAGAAGTGGGGTCCTACAGGTTTGGACCGGTTTGGACCAGTTTGGCCAAGTAGGTAGTAACTTGGCCAGCCACTCCCCTGAACCAGTTCTATCGGTAGCACCATCTTGTTTTTTGCTTCTGCGAATGCGCAAAAGCAATTTTTCACTACTGCACATGTGTGCTTCACGTGCATCAAGCGAATGTGCATGCAAAGAGTGTCCTGGAGCAAACCAGCAGTAACAGAAGCGGGAACCCACCCCTGTGGCAAACCCATGAAGTGAAAGCATCACACAATTCAAAAAGCCATCTTCACAGCCAATTAGCGGTGAATCTATAATTTTGAAAACTGTAGAAGTCAATCCCCAGACAGTCTTAAAGAAAGGCAATTAAGGCCTTTTTTAAATATATATATATATTTCCTTAGCAGGTTTCAACATCTAGGCTGGGCTACTTTTTGTCACAGCAACAAAACTTCCTGACATGTGTATAAAGATGCTTGTACAAAGACTTGTTTTATTCCATCATTTATGAATATCTCAGGCCCAATATCAGCAGTATGTTCAATATTTGAAACAAAGCTAACAGAGCAGTCCTGTTCTTGAACCCAATGGTTCTTGAAATCTCATTTATTTCAGAACTATCAATGGGCAAGATCATCATTCTAGCCATTGTCTATCCATTGCAGGATGAAGGCCTCCTCTGCATGTTTCCAACCAATATGGTCCTTAGCTTTCTTTTGTCAATTGAGCCCACAATACTTGCTGATGTTGCTGGTCCATCTTATTTTAGGTCTCTTTTATGGATGCTTTTTATCAATTGATTCTATGACTGTCTTGGTCCACCTGCCATCTGTTAATCTTGCTATGTGACCAGCTCATTTCCATTTCAATTCTTTTATTCTTTTGATGATATCATATACTTGTGTTTGTTCACTGGGCAAAATAATTGCTAATTTAGTTTGCATTGCTTTTATATCATGTTAGCTAATAGTATTTATTTCTATGGCATAATAAGTAAACTCTAGTTTTTCAAGCATTGCTATCCTACAATATTCAGCATCTCTTAACTGTTTGATAGTTGTGTCTTCAAGAGATAAACAGGAAGCACTCACTGATGAAGAAGAAAGCCAGCCAGAACAAAGCTTGTGTCAGGATAAGGTAGAGAACACCAGTTCAATGACCGTATTTTTTTAATATAAGATGCTCTGAAGTATAAGACACACTTAGCTTTTGGGGAGGAGAACAAGGGGGGGGACCTGTCTGTGCCTCCCAGCGAATTGCCTTCTTCCAGCAAACAGCCTGTTTCAGTTTCAGCTTCAGCACAGCCTGATATGCACAAGCAGCTCATTGTTGGTTGGATCGGCTTCCTGACAATCAGCTGTTTCAGGCTACAGGGATTGCCATAGCCTATTGCCGTCTCTATGCACCCCATTTTCTGCATGTTCAAGGTGGAAAGGATTGGAATGGGCAGAAAATGGGGCATGCAGAGGCTGAAAACAGGGTGCACAGAGGCCAAACATGGGATGCAGAGCCCAAAATGGGGCACACAGAGGCAGCAATAGGCAATGGCAATCCCTGCAGCCTGAAGCAGTTGGTGGTCAGGAGGCTGATCCAACCAACAATCAAGAATCAACCAACAATCAGCTGCTTGTGCTAATCAGGCTGTGCTGAAGCTGAAACTGAAACAGGCTGTTTGCTGCAAGGAGACAAATCGCTGGGAGGCAGAGGCCAAAGGGTGAAAGCCAGTGGGACTATATTTGGTGTATAAAATACACCCAAATTTCCACCCTCTTTTAGGGGGGAAAGTGCATCTTATACTCTGAAAAATACAGTAAATGTCAAGTCAGATGGTCTTAGTAATAGGCTAGGCATGAGACAAAGAAGTGGTAAGGGGTCTTGCCCTTGAAGAACTGTTGGTAAGGCAACAAGTGAAAGCTTTGGTGAGTTCTTCCTGTTTTCATGTACATGGGAAATAAAATCACTTTCCAACTGTTGACTCTGATACTCTGCCTTTTCTCTTAACTGAAGACATTTATGCGCTTTCTCAAATGTTTGCCTGGAATATTTGCAGAAACCCAAAATGTATCAGCAGCCAAGCATTGTTGGCATTAATGGAGACACTATAATTACAACACCTTGGAAAGTAACCATTTAAAATGTATTTTCAAAATAATTACCTGATACACACAAAATCTGTTTGGAGTGAAACAATATGTAGCAAATGTTCCAAAATAACCAGCCAGGTGGTGGTGGTGGTTGTGTTTTTTTAAAGGTTGTATGCTGTCTCCATTGAAATGGCAGACTCTGGCTGATTGAATGCTGTTTGCTTGCATAGAAGCAAGTATAAGAGCAATCTGCCAGCTCCCTAATTAGGATAAATGTACAAGCTGTCTGATTTTAATTGAACAATAAAGTCAGGTTTTTTTTTAGATATGGTAATTGGGTACCCAAAAACATGTATATTCTATTTTGGAATTGTAAACCTTAACTATAATTAATATCGTGTGTGTGTGTGTGTGTGTGTGTGTGTGTCTGCGTGTGTCTGTATGTGTAGATTAGATTAGATTAGATTAGATTGACAGTTACTTCAACCCTAATGGACAATTGGTATGGAAAAAAAAGAAAGAAAGAAAACCATTACTTTAGCCTAATGTTATGCTTGCAGATACATGAATATATCTGAGTATAATGTATGGGCAGGCAGGCAACAAGTCATCTTACCCTAAAGGTTTTCAGATAGGATTCATTTCTCTCTGTCCTTTAAAGTAAATAAAAACTGAATAAAGCAGCATCAGCTCGTCATTATCATCACACATTATACATATGGTTTAATCAATCATAGTTTCTCTCTAGAAAATATCATATGAACATAAAACATTGGTCTGGTAATCACCATGCTGTATAATCAGAAGAGATGCAAGATTGGAAGAAACCTCACACTAGGAAGAAATATATTTCTTTATTAGATGGTTGGTTGTTTTAAGTAAAAGGAAAAGAAAAAGCTGTATCAACAACCATAAAAGAAAAATGCTTTCCCAACTGATGTTTTATATGCAAAAGACATATACCAAATTCTCTTGAGATCCTCCTGACCAAGAATAATCAATAATTTTAGCATTTGACAGAAGATTTTGGACAAAGAACTCAGTGGAAATAGGAGGTTTAATTGAATGTTAATCTTTAAAACTTATTTTCAATACTGCCTGTGTAGTCAGTACATTGAGAAACATTTGATAGCCTGTAGATATACATATGAATTAGGGTAGGAAATCCTGTGTATAAATTGAATTGAATTTTAGATATACAATATACTTCAGAGAAGTATTTAAAACATTAATTTTGCAAATTTAAGGCTCATTTAAAAATATTTGTCTCTATTATAAAGACATAAAAAACCCTACCAAAATTGTTTAGTGTATACATTAAATAAGTAATAATGTATCTTGGTATCATCAGCTCATATTCTGATCACAAATATGAACAACATATAAATAAATTTCATGTAAAGCAATTATCAACTCATGCTCAGCTACATATTTTATTCTTTTCTTCTATTTTTTCACGTTATTTTGTATAAAGTAGTTATTCCTTCAGTTCTACGCACTTCCATAGTAATTTAACCAGAGAAGCATATTATGTGACGTTTAAGAAGAAGAATTTTACATTACTTATAAGAAAAAAAACAATTGAAGACAAGTAATAATTATTAATAATTATAAATAAATTATTAAAACTATTAATAAATAGTTAATAAGGAAGGAGATAAAAATATGGAATTAACTTTGAGAAAAATATCAATAATAGTTCATAAGAATGGAGACAAAAATAAGGAATTAACTTGGAGAAAATGATTCCAGATCAAAATATACAGCATTATCTTAAAATACCTTGTTAAAAGATACGTATTATCTAAGATGTGTGGAACCATGACAGTCACATACAACTGACATTTTTCTGGCAGTTTGTATTTGGTAATGTGTTAATTAAAATGCTTGGATTAAATGTGGGAAAGTCAGGCATCAACTCTCTGACAAAATTTTTAGGAGAAAGTCTCATTAAACTTGGTTGAATCTTGTTCTAAGTAAATGCAGATAGGATTGTATTGGCAATGTCAAATGCATTGACTTTAGAAGTTTATTAAGGGATTTTGGCAATCTTATAAAGTGCTACTACTTGGGGGAAAAAACAAAACCCATGAAAAAATATATGAGAATGATCAAGAGCCATGAAATGGCCAGGGGAAAAAAATGGAACTGAATGAAAAAGAATCTTGGCCGACTCCTTAGAACAAGAGTGTCCAACCTTGGCAACTCTAAGATTTGTGGTCTTCTCCATATTGGCTGAGTTAACATCTACAAGTTTCAGTTGCCAAGATTGGACAACCTTGCCCTAGAATATAAACAACAACACACCATTCTGCAGCACTTGGCTGCAAGCCTCATTTGTGTTTGCATTTTAGAAATAATTTTACAAAAGAATTGGATTTGGGTAAGAATATCAAGCAGTCAGCTGTTTTGAAAGTGAAGCATCAGATTACATTTTAAGAACCTACCTTGATGCATTTTATTAGTTTTATTCAGCTTTGCTTCCTATTATTTATGAATGGTCTTCTTTTATTCAAACAATTACATAAAAAGTAATTGAATAAATTAAACTTGGATTTCACTCTACAGTTCACTGTAAAAATACATTTATATTATATGTGTCATATAATATAAATATAATATGTGTCATATAATATGCCTCCTTTCATTTTTTTAAATAAAGTTAATTTAAAAATGAGCATTTACACTTATTACTAAACAAGATCAGTATGGTAATTATATTAACAGTTCTTTCCATCTCATTCCTTTCATAGCAAGCAAATGCATTTGTCTTCCCTTCCATCTTCTATATTTTTTTTCAGATCTTGGAGATATCTAATCAGATGTCTATTGAACAAAATGGAATAAAATTGTTTGTTTCATTAATTTCTGGTTTCCTTCCCATTTTTGGGGGGAAAGACTTCCATGTGGTGTAAATAAGCATATCCCTCAATTTTTCCCTGAAGAGTCACTTTATGAAGGAAAGTGAGTTGAGAGGGGAAATGTGACTGATTATTCAAAAGTCATCTGCAACTTTTTCCAACACTAAGGGAGGATTTGAGGCTGTGTTTTTATCTTACAATATTCATATTTAGTTCTGATTTTGACAGATGCAATAGCAATAGCAGTAGACTTATATACCGCTTCATAGGCCTTTCAGGCCTCTCTAAGCAGTTTACAGAGAGTCAGCATATTGCCCCCAACAATCTGGGTCCTCATTTTACCCACCTCGGAAGGATGGAAGGCTGAGTCAACCCTGAGCCGGTGAGATTTGAACCGCTGACCTGCTGATCTAGCAGTAGCCTGCAGTGCTGCATTTAACCACTGTGCCACCTTGGCTCTTATGATGCTGTCCATTGGATTAATTATTCAATTAATGTTGGAATTTTGATTATAAATGAACAGTGAAAATGTATGTCTATCTTTAGAAATTTGTTCTTATTCTGCACGTTGTACACATTGATCTACAGTTGGTAGATTACAAGTTTATTTCAACTAAAACTCCACGTAATCCAAAACAAGTATTTTCAATATTCAAGTTGGGAATCCCCTAAACCTGAGGATTGGACAAGAAGCAATGTGTGGAAACTAATCAAGGAGAGAAGCAACTTAGAATTGAGGAGAAATTTCCTGACAGTTAGAACAATTAATCAGTGGAACAGCTTGCCTCCAGAAGTTGTGAATGCTCCAACACTGGAAGGTTTTAAGGAGATGTTGGATAACCATTTGTCTGAAATAGTATAGGGTTTCCTGCCTAGGCAGGTGTTAAAGACCCCAAGATCCCTTCCAACTCTGTTATTCTATTCTGTTCTATTCTATTCTATTCTATTCTATTCTATTCTATTCTAGACATTTGGATTTGATTTATACTTATATTTGTCAAATGAACCAAAGACTTACATTCAGTTTATTTTGGCATCATAAGTTCTATTCTAAATTGATTTCAGTATCACATCAACTCAAAATCACAAAACTTTCATTGTCCCAGTTTTCTTGTACCAATTACATATAGACAATTTGCTACCTTGTAAATACTCTGAGGCAGAACATATTACAATATTTGGTTCTAATACAGTTTCACAATGAAAATAAAAAATATTCTGTAAGCTAGATAATAATTTTTCATGCAAACTGAAACAATGCAGTCTGATGCATTGTTTGGAGACTCAAATAATGCAGTGTGATGCAGGTAACCATGAAGTCATCTAAACCTCAGAGCCATTTTGTATTTCTAAGAAATATACTTTTCAACTAAAAGATTATTATTTATAGTGCCTTTAATTAAAAGACCTCAAGGGTTTTTCCGAGGAATATTCAATGAAACAAAAGATCAATCAAAGGTTGTAATATATATGTGTGTGTGTGTGTGTGTGTGTGTGTGTGTGTGTGTGTATGTATATGTATATGTATATGTATATGTATGTATGTATGTATGCTTAAAGTCACAACCCCTGGTATGCCCAAGTATGGGAGGAAGGTCACACTTCCACTCTCTGTCATTAGGCTCGTCACAAGAGTCCATCCAGACAGAAACCCAATATTTTTTACTGTTGCCTTTTTTGTTACATTTGTTATATTTATGCTGATAAATAAATAAAGGGAGACTAGTATAGATCTATTTCAAGCTATTTAGCTCTCATCAGCTAGCCATACCCAAGTTTTTGGGAATCGAACCTGTGCTCTATTGGATTGAGCCAATTGACAGATGTTGGAAGCAGTTAGCTTCCTCCCATAATTGGGGCTTACCAGGGGTTGTGACACTAATATATATATATATATATATATATATATATATATATATATATATATATATATATATATATATACACACACACACATACACACACACACACACACACACACACAATACAATACAATACAATACAATATATATATATTGTTCTCTGAGAAAAAAGATGACTTATAATTTATGTTTGATTATTTCTTAATTATAAAATGAAAGCAATAGGGACCACAAAGGCCAGTTTAGTATAGAAAAGAACCTCCTCCAGAGGTTTTTTAATGGCATATTAGCATAGTCAATCCAATACCTTGTGCAGTACATTGGCACTCCTTCTGTGAACCAACTCAGCTTGATTAGGAAAAGACGTATTCTTTAATCTTATGGTTGCAGAGAAAATAGGAGGAGGAAAGAGTTTTATGAATGTTCATTGCCTTGAGTTACTTCTGAAGCAGGGATGTCAAACTCAAGGCCCATGGGCCAGATGCGGCCCGTGAGGTGCTTAGATTTGCCCTGCAGGGCCGCCCTGGAAACAGTGAAGGACCAGCCGCAGTGCCTCTCCATGCATCCCTCCTAAGCTCTGTTTTCGCTGAGAGATGGTTGCAGGAGGCCATCACAGCAGAAAATGGAGCTCGGAAGCCCATTTTCACTCAGAGAGCTCAGGCCACCATAGGCTCCCCTGACATGTGTGATGTCGAACTGGTCATGCTCCCCCTGGCCATGCCCCCTCTTCCCAGTCCCTGTAGGCCAAACACAATCCTGATGTGGCCCTCAATGAAATTGAGTTTGACACCTCTGTTCTAAAGTAATAAAGGCAGAACAAAGAGCCCACAAATAAATGAATAAAATAAACCTTGGGGATAAAGGAGCACATTTGCTGATATGTGAATGATATGAATTAAGAGGTGCATGAAAATCAGACCAAATCCAGTGATCTGAATTTGAATTCAAGATTGGGAAATGCAAGATTCCATTTGAACAGATTCAACCGTTCAGTTTGATAAAACATCCAGCTATAGGTTCTAAAGGGAAGTATCCAGACTTTGTCTTGTTTTCTGGCAGAATGGAATGAGAAAAATAGCAATGGCAAATCAAATACAGAACATTAACTCTACACTGCTTCATCAAGATAGCTTCAAGTTTTTCACTACAATAAATGTGTGAAATATTGAACTGAGAGAAAGCCTCTGGCTTCAAATCGTAAGTGAGCCTCTCTGGCTTTGTAGAACTTGGGCCTTCCTCAGTGATGGGTTCTGGATCCTGTTCCAACTGGTACGTTGTCATCCACATGGATGGGCGCACAAGTGCACAGTACGCACTTGTGTCTTACTGCCTCAACGAGCCTCCACGACGATCCAGCTGCTCAGCCGAGCATTGCGCAGGCATTGTACGTGTCGTGCACATGCATAGAAGCGCCAAAGATTTAATAGACCAGTAAGGAGCTTGGGCGGGTGGGTATACCCTTTGGAGCACCGTACCGGAATGGTATCCAGTGCTCCAGGCAGGTTCCGGTACGCCCGTACTGGGGCATACCGCCTGCAACCCACCACTGGCCTTCCTGTTTCTAATGCAATTCATATTCCATTTTCATGCAATAATATGTATTTATAACAAAGAAACCAATAGAAGACAAGACAGAGATAGAAGAGAAAGAAAGAAAACAACATGAATACATGCACACAGAGAGAGTGTGTGTTGAATGAATCAGACTTAAGAGTATACTTAAAAGAGCTGAATAACTGCAGGCAAGTTAGACACTTAAACTAAAAATGACTTTACTGCAAATCAGACAAACACACTGTAAGATCAGAAAAGTCAAAATTAAGAGTATTGTCTGAGAAAAGTTTGTCCAAGCAAGAAAAAATATTTCTTCATTTAGTATATTTATTTACAGAAGCTCATATGCTACTTGAATCTAGCAGGACTTAGATTTTCTTCTAACGGCAAAATATTGAAATAATAGAATAATATCACAAAAGATTAGCAAAAAATGTAAATCTGATTTTAGGAGGTAAATTATTTGATTCCTTTTGGGGCCCTGCAAATAATAATCAAAGACCCAGAGCAACCCCCACCTACTTAATCTTTGTGAATAAATGGTTCCATGGATATCTGGGCCCTAAGTTACATAAGGCTGCCGAGTCAACTTTAGGGGTGTTCTGTACTTTAGAGTCAGTCGCCACAAGCTCTTTGGGGTTTGTGTGAAGACAAATACGGTACCTATCTAAAATAGCTCAGTGTTTTCTAGAATTGCACAGCATAGCAATAGCAATAGAATTTAGACTTATGTTCCGCTTCACAGTGCTTCACAGCTCTCCCTAAGTGGTTTATGGAGTCAGCATATTGCCTCCCACAATCTGGGTCCTCATTTTACCAACCTTGGACGGCTGGGTCAATCTTGAGCCTAGTGAGATTTGAACTGTCAAATTGCAGGCAGCTGGCAGTCAACAGAAGTAGCCTACAGTACTCCATTCTAACCACTGTGCCACCATGGCTCTAAAATGGCATAAACATACAATCTCAGAAAAAGACATTGCTTTGTTGCAAACAGTTATCAGACCCATGTTCTTTTGCTCAAACACTCCTTTTGGAGATCGAATCTGAAATGCTTTGCAGCCCAAATAGAGATAAAAAAGAATGCCAGAATAAAAAACCCCTTCCATTTCTCTTCCTCTCTGTGTCTCCAAATGAATCTGTCGGTACAGATTGTAGAAAGGAGAGGCACCAAAAGAAGGGCAGCCATCCTACCAAAGCTGATAATCAGAGGTGATAAAATCCATTAATTGCCTATTCACATTGCTATCAAAGACCCTATCAGTCACAACTGCCTCTCAGCTTTGTAAGTGTAGCACCTGAAGCGCTGCAATGCCAGAAGCATTGAAAAATCCATTGAATCTCTGAATTGCCTTCAAATCTCTTCAAAGTACTTCAAAGGCACCCGATTGGATATGAAGGGGAGATTTAATTGACTTGTCCTACTAATTAAACCACCCATTTGAAGCTTCACAAAACCTCATGCATTAGGCAGGAGATCTTTATGCTTGTCAATGCTCATGTAGATATTAAAGCCCTTACTGCATCTGAACCATGGCAAGATTATATTATCATTTTATTACCTGGGCATTGATTGTGGGATTGTGGAAAGTCTTTCAAAAGCTTCTTTATTGCCTTTGGATACCATCACACTCACCTATTGCAAATCCATTTTTAAAAGATGTTCGGCCAACAAGTTTTATATAAATGCATGCAGTGATCTAAGTACTTATTTACTGTAGAGGAATATCCCTATTTTATATCTTAATGTCTTTGAGGGTTTCTTCTTTCAATGTCAGTAAATCAAGTTTACAAAGCAGAAATAATAGTAATTGTTTTAAAGTTCTCAATGCCAAGACTGTGAGAACTTCCTAATTGGAAAAGACAAAACTTATACCAGCTCTGAAATTAGATGGAAAAGAACTGTGGTTTTCTTCCTTCAGGAGGGCTGAAAAATTTGCCTAAAATAGTATGTCTCTGTGCTCAGTGGATATCCAATCTGGATTTAATAGAAAGATGTTGTCATGCTTGGAAGCCATATTTTATAGTGGGCCTCAAGCCTGCCACATATTCTACTGTGGGAAACTGGGAGGAGGGATTGTATGAAGCATGGGAGGTGTGTAGTCAAAATAACATTTTTTCTAAATGAGTTAAGGTCAACTTGCCCCTGCGTCTGGAATGGCATGCCTGAAAGGAATCTTCCTCTGGACAATGACTGATTGGACCATGTGATGGACATGTGGGTGCTGGTCAGGGTATTGAACTTTCAACTGGGTGGAGAAAACCTGGAAGCTTTCAAATTCGTGTTTTCCCAGATGGGCCAACATGGCTTATCTAATAAATTGGAACCTTGAGGAACCTCTAGCCTCGGATTCTTATTTGATTGAGGATGCTATTTGGAACTCTGACAGATTTGTTTATTTAACTTCCTCCATGAACCAGTTATACTGAATGCCTACCTAACTGACTGCCTCTTTCACTATCATTATACTGACACATACTTGAATATAAATCATATATAATTCCTACCTTGCATGAATATAAGTATGATATTTTCTGAATTGAGGCTTTGAATTAAAAATTATGGAAATGTGGCTCACAGAGTGAATCTTTTTTTTAGTTTCCTCTTGGATGCAGATATTTCTAAGTTATAAAGTAAAATAGAGATTTAATGTGACACTTATTGAATCACTCTGCTAAAGTAACAGTGACATGTCTGAAGTTCCTAGGACACCCTTGCTCTTTGTCTTCAATTAAAATTGGCTCTTGGGGTCTCCTTGGATTTTAATAAAGTTTTAATAAAGTTAATGAAATGCCAATATCCAAAGAGAGCTCGTTTTATTTAAAATCCCACCTGCAGTAAGTGCAGGTTAGCACTAGAACAATTGTCCTAGGTACCCCAAACTTTTATTCCATGTATTTTATTGTGAAACATGTTCTTGCAATATCAAGTCCTTGACATAAAGCTTTGAAACTTCAACCTTTGCTTGTTTCATATGATGGATGCTGCCTTGCTCCATGAACTTTGGTTATTGGTAGGAACACTATTGAACTTGGACTGTATTTATGACTATGTCTTTGCACGCTGGATTTATAACCTTAAAATTCTTAAGTAATTGATTCCAGCCTGAAGGGGTCAAGACACAAAAGTTTCACTGAGATATATTTTTGAAATATTTCCCCTGTACTACTTTAAGCAGAGTACAGCACTGCAGACTACAAATTGTGCAGCAAATAACTTATATAGAAGTTGAACTAAATCAATGCAATAAGTGGATTACTCCAATTCAAAAATTTTTTTTTTTTAAAAAAATGTCCTGTTTTTACAAAAAGTTTGAGTTCTGATCTCTGATTTGCTTTCTTGGACTTACAGGCTTGCTGCTTTAACTCATTTGCAAGGCCAGTCTCTTCAAAGTGTGTGTGTGTGTGTGTGTGTGTGTGTGTGTGTGTCCAGAACTTAAAATATATTATCTACTTAGCTTTCGTTACCGTCTGCTAACATTGTCAGAGTGTAGAAAGTATCATTAGATAGATAGATAGATAGATAGATAGATAGATAGATAGATAGATAGATAGACAGACAGACAGACAGACAGACATACATACATATATACACACATATATATACACATACATATATATATATGTGTGTGTGTGTGTGTGTGTATGTACGTATGTATGTGTATATTTATATGTATATGTATGTATGCACATACATACACACATTCAATAAAAATGTTATACAAGCTCTCTCTGTGTGTGTGTGTGTGTGTGTGTGTGTGTGTGTGTACACTGTTGCTTGTAAAACGGTTCTAAATATTCTGAGACCAGTGGATTACCAAGTATATAATATACTATAATTCAAATAGTTTGTATTTAGGAAATAATCTCTCATAGAATGAATATGTTTGAGCTTTCTTTCCTTCCTTCCTTCCTTCCTTCCTTCCTTCCTTCCTTCCTTCCTTCCTTCCGTCCGTCCTTTCTTCTTTGAATCTTTCTATTGTATGTTAAAAAACTCAAACAGCAAAGCAATACACAATTGTTCACAATACACAAGATGTACAACACATTGCTTGCACTTATGGCAATATTAGAGTCATTTGACACGACAATGACAGTAAATAAATTTCATAATAAAAAATAAGGAACTCATCATATTAATTGGTGTCTCCTCAGTTTTGTGGGTTTTGCCTCAGATAAATGCTAGACTGAGGCAAAGTGTTGAACCAATGAGCTTTCTCTGCAGCTACTGGAAATTATTATTGGTTTGTAGTTCTGATCTAACATCATGACAATATCAAATTTCTCTGAATCAAATTACATGTCCAAGGCTTTACTAAATATTTCAGCATTATGCCAAATAAATAAGAAACAAGAAGAAAATCAAACTGAACAGTGAGTGGCTTTTAGAAAAGGGTATATGGCTATCAAATATTTCATTAAGGAATCAAAAATTAAACCCATTGTTTGGTGAAAAAAAATTTAAATACTAAAATTGATTTGTTTGGGGAAAAATAAAATACTCACTTCTTCCCTTCCTAATTACAGCACAATTATTTGTTGTTCTTTTGATGAATTTCTCTTTCTTGGAATGTAGTTCTCAGGGTTTATTCCCAAAGATTATGCATAATTTTAAAGTTTCCCACAGTAAGGATCCACTCTTCTCAAGACAGGATAATTCAGTATTGTTATATAAAATCCCACTTATCCAAAATGTAAATTGATTTGGAAGATGAAAAATAGGAAAAAGGTATATTTAAGAATAACCTCCTAAGAAAAAATGATTTTACACAATTCTTCTTATATAAACTAGCTTAATTTGCCAGGTTTTACCTTTCAAAGGATATCAATCATTTGGACAAGACTGAATATCCCAATATTTCTAGCAGATATAAGTAGAAATTATATTACTATGCCCAAAATGTTATACCATGACAGCAGTGTTCCAATACCTGGGGAGCTGCTAGAAAAAAGTGGAGGGTCAACCTATTTTCCAAAGCGCCAGAAAGAAAGATAAGAACCAATGGATGGAAACTAATCAAGGAGAGAAGCAACTTAGAACTAAAGAGAAATTTCTCAGTGGTGAGAACAATCAACTAGTGGAATGGCTTGTCTTCAAAAGTGGAGACTTTTTGAGAAGAGTCTGAAATGGAATAGTGTTTCCTGCTCCAGCAGGGGATGAACTAGATGACCTTCAATGTCCCTTCCAACTCTGTTTTTCTATGTTTTTGAAGACATGAGAATATCAGACTGAATAGAATGAATACTTTATACTCCAAAACTAAAAAAAAATTAAAAAGCACTGCAAATCTGTTTCACAAGACCAAACATGTGCCTTATTAAAGATTGAAGATAAAGTCGATACTGTTTGTCAGGACAAAACTTAGCTATTTCTTTCATCATTCCTACTTTTTCTCAAATGGCGGACAAGTGAATGTCTTAATATGCCACTGGCTCCATACCTCAGGCAGTCAACTTTAAAATTCAAAAGTGAAACCCAGATTTCTAGAACTCACCTTTGGATCAAATTGTCTTCCTTCCCCTTTGACATACATGCAGGGTATAAAGTTTTTAGAGCAGGGGTCTCCAACCTTGGCAACTTTAAGATTTGTGGACCAGTTCCTAGAATTCCTCAGCCAGCTGGTTGACAAGGCTGGAAATCCCTGCTTTAGGAAGTTGTTTTGTACATGAATCAGGGACTATTTCAACGTCTACTGCTCAGGAAATCTGATGAAGCAGATCTCTCCATAATATTGGCACATTATAAGCACACTTCGGATGAAGAGCACAGAAATCAAGGCAGCATATAGACATATAAAATAATGGAAATGTGCCTAGAACTGTCAGATATTTTGGGGGACATGAAACAAGGCAAAAACCTGCCTATCTGTATCTCCCCCTCTCATAATTAAGGTAACAATTTCTTGTTAGTAGTCCCATTGCACTGCTGTTCTTGAACATTCAAACTCCATGTTCACAACAGTTGCATAAGGATAAATGCATTTTTTGAACCTGAATTGCACATTCCAGAATAGGACTTGAAATAATTAAAGATTGTTCAATAGCAGGAGACTTTACTATATTAAAAAAAAGAAAGAAAGAATGGATTCCTCATTATAGCCACAAGGCAGGAATAGTTCTAAATTATTTCAACCAGATTTTTATATTTAACAGTTAATCCATAGCTAACCAGAAAGATCAATCCATACTGCCTGCTGCTTTATCACTCCACATTTTTTCAAATATAGACTTACACTAATTAGTACATTTCTATTTTTTTTTCCTAAAGGAAACTTTTAAAATAGCTAAATAAATTAAAAATAAAAAGTTCTGCAGAAATTATCTGGAGCATTTCTCATCCTGGGATCTAGTTTATTTATAAAATCAAAACTCTCTGAGAATCCATAATTTTGCTTAGACATCCTCAATTTTTTAATGCTAGATGGCTCATGTATAAAATTGAGAGAATGTTATAAACCTTGGTTTATAACAGGGCTGTCAAACTGGTGGCCTGTGGGCCAGATGAATCATGCACAGGCCAGCCCACACCAGCTCTGCAAAGGCAAAAAAATGTCACAATATGCCATGATACGTCACATGATGCAATCGAGTTTGAAACCCATGGTTTATAAGAATAGGGCACTTTGGTGAGTGGCAAAGGATCATCCACGTATATTGGCCATTAGAGGTACCAGTCTAACACACAATGCAGCTCCACCTCATTGTAAATGTACATCCTCTCTACCACTTAATAACATGATTCAACAAGGTGGAGAAAGTAAGCAAAGAAATGCCAACCAATCCACTAATAGCAGCTCTGCCTTGAGTCAAGTTACCAGGAGGGATGCTAGTTTAAAACTGGTACAGTCAACAACATCTGAAGCCACTGCCCAGATGCTTCATCCATAAGGATACATTTGGGCAAATTGGCTGGGTTCTTTTATTTTCTGAAGCCCCCTCCCAACCTGATCCAGTTCATTTTCCAAACCAGCTTCTTCCCTGACACCAAATTTCCTCCTATTCTGTTTTTGGAAAGTTATCCTGCTCTTGGGCAGATAGACTCCTGAGCTCTTTTACATAATTCCTTTCCAACATTCCATTGGGGTGAAAACAATAAAAAAAATATTCTGGAACAGACTCATTGCAGAAGATTTTAAGAATATCCATGTGCATAATTTATAAAGCTATTGTGAAGTGACAAAGGCTTCTACTCTCTATAGAATTGTCTGTTTTGCTGAAGTTCAAAAGAGAATGTGGTTGCTTGGAATAAACAAAGAATAAAGTGTAGCAACTTGGTTGAAATAATCCATATTTTGGGAAAAATAATAATGTTTATTAGAAAATATCTAAAAATGCATCAGATGCAACACAGTGAAGTTTGTTTATTCAATGCCTGTAGATTGTGAATAAATATATCCATTAGGAATGGATAGAATGGAATGTTGGATTGGAATATCCTGAAAAAAGGCCAATATTGAATAATAAGAACACCAAAGAGGATGCCTTGAATTCTGCAGATATTTTGTTGTAGGTCTGACTTCCTGGGAGGAGCCTGCTGGTGGTGGCAGCAAAAAAATCAGCTGCCTCCGAATTCCTGGCTACGTACCTGTTTAGAGGATCTTCCATCTGACGTCTTATCAGGTTTTCTTATCCTTCAGGCAAGAAGGAAAGAAGAAATTGTTTTGCTGGCAAATGCTCTTCGATTTTTGCAGCTTTTGTGCTTGCAGGGAAAGGGGGGCTAGCCCAAGGCAGAACAGCTGTCCGTGCTGGGAACTTCAAACTGCCTTGTGCAGGACAAAGTAGGTCTCCCCCACTCTGTTCAAAGTTTTGTTTGATTTAATCTTATCACGAGCTGAATCCATTTCCGTGCACAATAATTGTTTATCAACATTTTAGCTTCTTTTCTTTTTCTTCTCCGAAAAATTATTTACTTAGAGGCTTTTAAAATGGCGCCGAGCAGGCTGGTTTCTCCGGTAATAATGAACACTTTTTGTTAATCCTCACAAGAATTCACAAGAATTCAAAACAAAAGAGATTGCTTATCATATGTTTTGGTTTCACAATAGGCCAGCAGAAGCTTTTTAATTAGTTATATTTCTACAAGAATTTCACTCCTTCATTAACTTTGCTTATTTGGAAGTTAAATGGTGATGAATCTGCTGAACGGTCTTGTTACAATGTTTACTCACTGAAAGTTTTGCCAAGCCTTAACTTCAAAATAAAAGGGGAACTCAGCCTCTTTACTTAAAGCTGCATATTCAGGCAATAGAGTTTTATTAACTGCAGGCAGATAAATTTTGAAATGGCTTCAAAACCAAATATTAACTTGAAGTTGTAAATTTTTTTCTTATTACTATTCAAAATACCAGCTTCAATTTTGTAAAAGGCTTTCTTATCCAGCTGCGTTACAAGATGGCGATTTTATAGCTTCTGCGTTTGATATATGACACACTCAATCAGCTCTATTCTCCTGAAGACTTCTCCTTATTAACTGTTAAAAGTCTATAAATAGTATCCCATTTAAAACCGAGGGGAGCAGAGACTTTGTTTGTTTGTGCGTTTTTTATAATGGCTCCCAAATCGAAGCAGTCTAAGCGTTTCCTTAATAATACATCTCAAGAAATTGTTACCAAATCGCTGCCCTTGCCTCCCACGCCCTCTACTGGAGATCTCTTAACGCAAGAATTTCTTTTTGAAACCCTTAAAGAGTTCAGACAGGAAATTAAACAACTTTTATCGGACTTATATGATAAACTGGACGCCAAGATTGCTCAAACAAGGGAAGATACGATCAGAGTTATGACTGTTATGACAGACTATGTTTCTGAAATGGAGGACAAATTGGAACTTTTGGAAAAAACTAATTCTAATTTGACATCTAAAATTCAAACGTTACAACAGGAAGTTGAAAATGCTCAAAAACAACTCGTTATGATAAATTACAATAAGACTGCGTTTGCAATAAGAGTCAGAGGATTGCGTGAAAAGGAACAGGAGAATTTGAAACAGACCTTTTTTGAAGCTCTCAGACGTTCGGTGGGAAGTCCGGGATTTAACTTTGATTGGCAGATTCAAAAAATTTATCGCCAGAACTCGTGTGTAGCAAAACAACGACAGCTTCCGAGGGACATAATTATATATTTCACCACAAGAGAATCCAGAAATGCGATAATACAGAAGTTCTACAATAACAGGCTGCGAATCGATGGACAGGACTTGATTGTTTTTAAAGAAATACCATCTCAAATATTAAGAGCAAGGAGAGACCACACTTTCTTAACTGAAAAACTCAGAGATTCTCAGATACAATATAAATGGGAAGTGCCATCTGGTTTCACAGTCACATTTGAGAACCAAAAATATCGTCTCAATTCTGTTTGCGAAGCCCGAGATTTTTACTACAAAACTCTGAAGGCGGGACTTCCTGATTCACCCGGACTTGGGGAAAGACAAGGAGAAGGAGAAGATAAGCAGCGGGACACGTGGCTACAAGGCGGAGGGTGTTGCTTTCCCTTTCCGGAAGGGCAGAAGAGTAAAGAATAAAGATCCAGCTATGCCTTTAAAATACTTCTTAAATTTTTAATTTGAATAAAATTTCAGGACTCCTGTCTGGTATAAAATGACAAAGCTGTATACCGATGAAGAGATAGCAATAATAGCAGTAGACTTGTAGAGATATTGAGACTGAAAGAAGCGGTGCTGAATTTGGACATATATTGTATGGGACTTATATAAGACTTGTTTGAATCTTAATTTAAACTGCGCATGATCTATTCTTTGGGGCGAGGAGAGCGGAGATCATAGTTTTCTTGGATTGTGGTTTGGGATGAATGGAGTCGGGTGCGTGGGGTAGATGGAAGGGTAGTGAAAGTTCAATTAGATTACCTTGATCCAGAATGTAAGCTGATTTTTGTATAAATTGTTATTTGAATACAAGGTTAAGAAAGATTATCTGGAGAGTCTACACGAGGGTGGAGTAAATATGAGAGGAGCAATGGATGAGGAAAAAATATATATGCAGACACGGGTAAAGGCAGAATGGGAGGTATAGAATTTATATGCGGAAGCAGGTAAAGACATTGTTTAAGATTTTAAAAATAATGAGAAGCTGAGTTTAATGTTAGAGAGTATATTGACTTCTCTTTCTTGGGGGGGGGTTTCCCCCCCTTTTTTTTTCTTTTTCTTTTTATTATTCTTTTCTTTTTTGTTCTTTATTTTTTATTATTTTTTATTATTTTGTAACTTCTAATCTATTTGGTTTCAATATACTCCAGACTTTGCTTGATAAAGAACGATGCCGGGAATGGGACCTGGGAAGTCGGAAGGGGGTCAGGGAGGGGGGTTCAGGGGGTGGGTGGGGGGGAGGGTGGAAACATAGACTCAATTTTCAGAACAATGAATGCACTTGGATACTGTTGCTTTTTTTTTTCTTTTCTTCTTTCTTTTCCTTTTTTTTTCTTTTGTTTAGTACAAAAGAAATAGACCAATGAATACTAGAAATACACCGAAGCGAGGTGTAGAGGGAAAGAAGAGGGGGGAATTAAGAGGGAGTGAGAAGGGAATGTAAGGAGGGTGAGATGGTGGGAAGGGGAGAAAGGAATGGCTGAGGGGGAGGGGAAGTAGAAGAGGGGATTGTTGGAAGGGAGAAATGAAAGTTGGAGGGGTAGAAGGAAGGGTGTATGTAGGATAGAAGTGTTATGAGTTGTTTATTGCTTCTTCTTTTTTTTTAACTGCACAGTATTTAAGTGATTGTATAAAGGAAAATGAAAATGTAATAAAAGAATCTTTGATTAAGATATTTTGTTGTAGGTCTCACTCTTTCATTTTGCTTATTCAAAGTATATCCTAGCTTTCTAATCCAGCAAATACAGTTGTTGTACTTCACAGCTAAATCTATAAAAATATTTGTAGAGGATCCATTTTATAAAAGAACATATGCTCCATGTAAAATATTCATTCTCATTCTTTGTACATGATTAAAGCTCTTCAATATAATTACTTTGTTGTGGTTGTTCACTTTTGTACACATCCCACAATCATTCAGTGTCTGTCTATTAATTCCAAACCTGTACCTTCTTGATTTGTGATATATATATATATATATATATATATATACACACACACACACACACACACACACACACACACACACACACACACACATATATATATATATATATATATATATATATATATATATACACACACACACACACTTCTTAAATAGCCATTCAGTTTGCAGTTATATTTTTCCTGATTTACTTTACTTCTATTCAACAAAAAAGCATATTTTTTCTTCTTTCAAAATTCATTCCTTGTAACAAAACACACAGTGTCCACCAACAGTAAAACCTCATTTTAATGGATTTTTGGGGACAGTGAGTACTCGTTATGGTAGAATGCCTGATTAATTTGGAAACATCTTACTAAGGAAGCTGTTACTTATGTTATCCTATCATTATGGAATATTTCTAGAGACATTTAAATTTAAGACAAAATGAATGCAAATTTAGCTATCTCATCTAGATTATTTGAGAATATCATTTATTTTCAAGGGAATAATTGAGTATAGAATTGATAAATTACATCTAAAGTTTCCCAAATTGGGGTCAGCTAAAACAGTAAGTTTTCTTACAATATTTACAAATCTCAGAATTTTCCATCTGCCTTTAATAAACCTTTTAACAAGATTCATCTAATTGTTTTGGTTTTCACCATTTGTGTACAGTTGTCAATCCTATGTTACACCATTCACAATACCCTGATCTTTCATACTTTGCCTTGCATCATATATCAGTCACTGAAAATCATTTGGATTCTCAGACAACAACATGGTATTACCTGCATACAAAAGAACATGAATATTCATGACACCAACCACCTCCCTTATGGGTTTCCCAGGCACAGAACTTTCATTCATTCATTTCATTTATTAACTCATGCTCTACTATTTATTTCATTTACAATACAAGTTACAGTTTTCCATATGCCACAATCACCAGATGGGCCCATAGATACTAGTTTCTGGTCCATGACACTTTTTAATAAGAGAGAGAAAGATATAGACTAGAATTCCAACTTAATTATATTTGTACTTCCAGCAGCGTTCCCTATTCAATATGGGTACCTTTTGACCAAATATGTCCCAAGTGCAAACAAGGCTCAGTTTCATCAAGCATGCCCTCATTATTCTACAAAAGCTAGGATATCTAATCTAGACACTATCTGACAAGTCAACATTCTGTTAACTGATCTCACCAAGTAGGATGTGTATGAAATATAATGATACACATAGGCTGTAACATCCATATAAATTGACTTTTCAAGCATCCACTGAATTAGACACAGCAGAATTCCACAAAACTATGTAATTTTTTTTAAAAAAATACCAAAACAATTTTCAGACATTTTTCTTTAGGAATCTATAAAATGAAAAAGGTTTTTTTCCCCAGAAGACAATGGTGAATAATGAGAAATTTCAGTATCACAATGTTTATGCTTTTTCTCTCTCCTGAGATCAACCAAGAAAATAGGAATCAGATACAGCTAATACAGAAATCAGAATTTGTCTGTTTATTTTAGCTCACCCAAGTGCCATAAGCCAGGAAAGTAAAAGCTGATTAAAAAGCCATAAAACACAACATCAAAAGTTACTCAACAGAAAAGTTTTTCTACGCAGATGTAATAATTTTGGAGAAACAGTTACTCTCTCCCTAGAAGAATTAAACAGATACAATCCAGCTTGTTGGCAGATGTTTTCCATCATGCAATCAAACCAGACTGCTACAGATTGACCTAACTGAAGCTTTTACTCATGCCATGAGAGACAGCAAGGCTAAACTCATCAGCATTTTCAGAGTTTTCATAGCAACATCCACATCATCTTTTAAAAGCCAGATGCAAATCATTGTAGCAAGTAGCCTTCCCTACTTAAAAAAGATTTAGTGTGGAGTTTCAAATCTTAAAAATATCAGAGGGTTCGTCCTAAAACAATATAGATTTTAGGGTGCAGTACTTTCACAGTCAGTTTTCTGCTTCGAAAGCCAAGAGAATACTGATGGAAATTATTCTGCACATGGACAGACAACAATCTCAGTCACACTTCCCCATCAACATTTTCCTAAGCAGCCAATGTCCCTTGATCAGACCTGCAAGGTACTCAAAACTTCATCCTAGTTTCCAAACTGTGGAAGACCTTTACAGTACCTTGGTTTAATACTTTGGTTCTTGACTTATGACCAATATAGAGCCTGGAATATGGATCATAGGTTGTTGCAGTCATATTGCACAGGACAAAATCAATATGGCAGGTAGTCCTTTTGGCAGACAAAAGTCCATGTCAAAACTCAAGGAAAAGTTTAACATGGGGATGTTTATATCCAGGCTGGCTCCAAATGCCCCATCCTGTAAGTGTCCCATGTCAAAATCCCACCTGGCTTTTGGCACAGACTTTTTCAGCTAGCATCCTTGATAGCAGAAGAGCTGCTTCATGGTAGGACAAGAACCCAACAATTTGATTAGAACAAAATAGTTACAATTAGAAGCATGGGGTTGAATATGAGTTCAACTTAATAACAAAATAAGACAAAATGTTATTCCCCTAAAGTGATCATTCTTAACACTAAAATAACCATTGTTGTTAATACTGATACTATAACTTTGAAATTCATATTAAATCTATATTCTTGGCTATAAAGTAATGATTAGATCTAAAGTATGTAAGATGAGAAGGAAGACTGTAATCTAAAATTTCCATATTTATTAAGCAAGAGGAACAATCACCACTTGTCTGATTTCACTGTTGGGAGTTGTCTGTAAATTACATTGATAAAGCTTGAATATTTTATCAAATAAGGGAAAATAAAACAGACTCTAGTGTCCCTATACAATATGGACAGTAGATTTTATATCAGTTGTATCAAATGAATATAATCGAAGCTGTGGGTAAAATATTAAATCAAGATAAAGGTTCTCAACAGTTTGGAAATTGTGATGAAGTTTTAAGTGTCTTGCAGGTCTGATCAGAGGAGAATGTCTGCTTAGGAAAATGTTGATGGGTAGGCAGGACTGAGAAAGTCGACTGTCCCTGTCCATACACTTTGCATCAGTATTCTCTTGGCTTCTTCATACTTTAGAAACAGAAGTGTCTCCCAAGAGAAACCGTAACAAACCAATTTTTCTCAAAGACATATCTTCTACCGAGTATTCTGATCCTCTATTATATCTATTAAAAAGCCCAGGAGGAACAATGTTTAACAATATTGCAGGCAAACTCTGCCCACAGTCTGGAGTTCAATCTTGATGGGTTCAAGGTTAACTCATGCTTCCATTGGCTGTTAAATGAGAACCCAGATTGTTGGGGGCAATGTGCTGACTCTGTAAACCATAGAGTGCTGTAAAGACTATATAAGTCTATGTGCTATTGATATTACTCTCAGAGGGTTCAATCCTGTGGGCAGGAAATTCAACGTTAGCAGCCAATATTCAAAGAAAAGTAACTAGATTTTAGTCCTAATTTTACTATGTCATCCCACCATAGAGGACAACATTGAAGACACTGTTTGTACTTCTCAAAGGTTTATCTCACACAGTTTCTATCTTGGAATAGTTGCTGAGATAGGCACCATATCAAAATTCAGAACATGCTTAAATGGTAAATAGCTTTAAAGCTGCAGGAATAAATAAATCACCTCTGGATTGGTAAAAGATGCCAATGTCAAAGCCGATTTTGGGCATTATAACTCTATAATTTGAATGTGTGATTCTCTTGAAGTCTGAAAAATAATTTCAAGGTTTTTAAACATCTTGAGTTACTCAATTTTGTGGTCATTTAATTGCCATGTATGGATTCTTGGGTGCTTAGCAAAGACCGTTATTAGTGACCTTTTGTAGTTTAGCATTATATCTGAATCCTTTCAGGAGACAGCGAGAGATCTTAAAGCATGTTTTAAACCAATTGGTGCCTGGGATAGGAAGAGTGCATCATCAGCATACAAGAGCATTAAGGATGGCCTCTAAGCTAATTTCAGAGGAAAGACATTGAGAGTGTTCTTTAGGGACAACCAAAGAGTTTTATAGAAGTGAAACAATGATGGAGTTAGGCCCAGACTATATCCCCTCACAGAAGGAAGTGCTTTTACTAAGATAGTATTTTTTAGGATAAATCTTAATTTTAGGCAGATTTCATGTAGCTTATATAAGCAACAATAGTAATACAATGCAATACAATAGCGGAGTTGGAAGGGACCTTGGAGGTCTTCTAGTCCAACCCCCTGCTCAGGCAGGAAACCCTATACCATTTCAGACAAATGGCTATCCAACATCTTCTTAAAGACTTCCAGTGTTGGGGCATTCACAACTTCTGGAGGCTTGTAGTAAACACCCGCCTACTGCAGAATTAACGAGATTATCCCATAATTAAAACTCTGGATATTGAATCAAAAGCAAAGCCAAAAGTCAAGGAAAGTGTGAGGGAGAATCTTGATTTGCTTTCAAATCAAAAGCTTGGTCCAAACTCAGCATATATACAGCACCTGCCTGAAAGTCTCTAAAGCAAACACATCTGCTGGCTACATTGCAGCTGCAGAAGGCAGTTATATGATCACAGAAAAGAAGGAATTGCAGGCAGTTGTTTGTGAGTGCTCCTTCCTTCTCTGAAACTCCTTTTTCCTTTGAATCCAAAACACTGCCCAATATTAATCTGTAGGGCTCAGGTTGTGCTGCCTTCTAGGAAACAACAATAATTATCTATGATACTTCTAACAGTTTGCAAAAGCACATATAAGGCTAAAATTTTAGAAACAAGTTGAAATTAAAAATTAGAAACCATGACTGCAAAAGACAATCTAGGCCTTTCTGCATATGCAGTGCTTTAGAAGGAAGAGTTCCTGATACATTTAGTCCTGAGCTTACAACCACAATCGAGTCCAAAATTTATGTTGTTCAGTGAGAAATTTGTTAAATGAGTTTTGTCCCATTTCACGGCTTTTCTCACCACCCTTGTTAAGTGAATCCCTGCAGTTTTAAAATTAGTAACCCAGTTGTTAAGTGAATCTGGATTCCCCATTGACTTTGCTTGTCAGAAGGTCACAAAAGGGGATTGTATCACACCATAAATGTCAGTTACTTGTCAAGGATCCCAATGTAAATCATGTGACCATGGGGATACTGTGACAGTCATAAGTGTGAAAAATGGTCATAAACCATTTTTTCAGTGCGGTCAATAAATGAACTGTTGTAAGTCGAGGACTCCTGTACTGCAGAGGTGGTATTTAGCCAGTTCTCTCCAGATTGGGTGAACCAGTAGCAGTAGCAGAAGCTGCAGGAAGCTCCAACCACCCACCCTGATGTAATGTGCGACCTTCTGCATATGCACAGAAGGTGGTGTGCATGCGCAAATGTGGCACATGCACTCACATTTGCAAACCGGTAAGGAAGGTGTTCTGACCCCCCCCCCCCCCGGCCAGAATACAGTCTTGGCTGTTTGCCACTATTTAATGAATGCAATAACAAATCCTTTGGCTGAAGGCCCAGGCAAACTCACGTTCAAGATAATAGGCTGGCAGCAATCCTGAAAACTCCAAGAAAGCAACACAGATAATTCCACATGACATAGCTAGAATACAGATTTCTTCAACAATAGTTTGAACGGTTGTTTTCTGCAAATGTCCCCTCCCAACGCCTCATTTATAAACCCTCTTGTGAGGGGCCCAGGCACAACCACCTGTGTGTTATTATCATCTATAAGACTGCCTACGGAGTTGCTGCTTCCCTTTCTCAGCCCTTCGTAATCTAGCATCAGGGACAAACTGCCTTTGATCCTCCCCACTGCTCCATGCCTCAGGCGCCTCCTGGTCCCTGCTCTAAGTCTGAACCCTGCACAGGATCCTCCACATCTTCCATGGCAGACTCGCTATCCGAGTCCATCAGCAGCTCTACCGGATCCTGCTGGGCCACAACAGGAAGGTAAGTGAATCCTACCGCTGCTGTATTGTCTTATCTTGTATTCTTGTATAAAATGGGTTCCTCCCTTAGTGTTAGTGTGCTAGCCACCTTGCCATGCACATTATTCACAGAGGAATGGGTATCATTGGCCAAATAGATTCTTTAGTTCCTTCCTTTCTCCAATCATGCAGGAAGTGAATGTTGGAGGCACAGATGATAGAAGAGTAGAAATTACAAGCACATCATTAGATGCAGAGTCAGGAAACACCCCATACTCTTTTAATGTTTTCAGCCTTGCTGAACATTTTATCTTCCCTGTTACCACCTCATGCAGGCAGTCGAATTCAGAGACAGGGCTGTGTGGCAAAATGCTGTCAGGACATGAAATATTTCAAACTGCATCTTAAAAGGACAAAAGTTAATTGCAACACCTGGTGTTCAATTTTGCACCAATTCCATTTGACCAGGCGAAGTTGGTTAGTCTTCTCCATTTAACTACCACAGATGGGTTTTATTGTGCTCTCTAGCTGTACGTCCATTTGTCTTCTGTTTTTCACTGGTGCATTTTCCAGTAATATGATTTAGAAAGATGGATTTGTTTTGTTTGTAGCATGTTCTGTCCTTACCGAGATAAAAGATTCCAAGGAAAATTATTACTTGTTGTGATCAATCTCTTAAAATACTGGAACATTTCCAGGGCACATTTTATCTTAGATCTGTCAGTAACATCATATAACTGTGTTGTTTTTGTTTTCAGTGCATTAAGAACTGCTGTAAACCATTGTGCTAAAAACTGAATTAATTCCACTTGGGTTTTGCTCTCCAAAATCTATCAGGAAATTGAAAAACACGAATGGACAAATGTTTTAAAAGGTGAGCATTCTCTGTAGTTTACCGTCTGCTAGCAAACTTCTTTATCAGTCAGCAGTAGAAATGCTCCCCACTTGTCTGCCATTTGACCAGCTGGGTGCTTGATCTAAGTCAAAGACTAACTAACTTTAATGTGCAGATTTCTTCAGTGACTCTGCAGGCATTTCCCACTGGCATGTTTTCACACAGAGAGACTTTTTATTGTATTGCTACCCTTCATTATTCACAGCATATGCAGTCATGTAGAGAATAAAGATGGTGGAACTCATTCTTCATTGGCAACATGCTGCTCTGCCTTCACTGTTGGCTGCCTGTTTAGAGTTTGCACATATCCAAGAAGTTGTGTTTAATGTTCTCTTCTTCCTGTCTCTCCATCCATCATCTCTATTGTAATTAATGTTTATTTTTTTATCAGTTTTACTTGAGGATTTCCCCAAAGCAATGTGGATCAATGTATGAACCTGTTGGATTCACGATTGATCCCCCTCCCCGTGTCTCTGACATAGCCTTACAATGGAACTTAAGAACTACTTTACATCTTTGTTGGAATTGTTGGGTGCTTTGGTTTCTCTGGACATTTTCTATTATGCAAAAGCTTTGAAAAAATAGCTAATATGAAAGCAATAGCTTGTTTTTTGTTTTCTGCAAGAATATAAATATCAGTAGAACTGGGCAGGGATGGAGAGCAAGGTTTTTAAGAAAGGATAGAAATGGGACAAATGGAGGATGTAGGGCAGGGGTAATCAACCTTTTTATACCTATCGCCCACTTTTGTATCCCTGTTAGTAGTAAAATTTTCTAACCACCCACCGGTTCCACAGTAATGGTGATTTATAAAGCAGGGAAGTAACTTTATAACATTTATAAAGCCGAGTTACAGCAAACCTCTACCGCCCACCATGAAAGCTGGAACGCCCACTAGTGGGCAGTAGGGACCAGGTTGACTATCACTGATGTAGGGAATGGCCTTGAAGGGAAGGAGGAAGAACTGCTACCAAGGCAAAGTATTATATATTATATTACCAGTGCAGGCCACAATCTACTCAAACATGACTTGAGAGCAACATAACTTCTGGAGGCATAATTTGGATTAAGTTGTTAATGAAACAGCTCAAGTTAAATATGGAAGAATTGCCTGAATGTCACCCTCAGGAAAACAGCTGTTCATTTATTCTGTTACTGCTTCTTTGTTTCAGGTAGATCTGCTCTCCTTTCCCTACCAAAGTTTCAAATATGTGTTTGCCTCTCTACAACATATGGCAATAGAGGAAAATGAACTCAAACATTTTAATTTTCAGGACCTCAATTCTAGCTGCCATACTTCCTAACATCGCTTCTCCACATTTCTTGTTTGACACTAATCACATCCCCACCACTATGGTTTATTTGTCTACTATCTAGTTATCTCCTTATCTTTGAGCAAAAAAAAATTGGGGACATTGGCATCAAACAATCCAAATACAATAATGTGTATTGATTACTGGCACCCAATCACCAGTTCTGCATTCCAAAATAGTTCACATCTTTTCTAAAGCCAATTTAGCCAATTAAGCTGCTAAGTAATGCAGCTGTTTTGTCTTTAAAAAAAAAAAATTTCCCCAAGACCCCACTATAGTCTCTAACATATTGCTAGATCTTTCAATACACACACCCACACCCACAAACACACCCACACACTAAGATAGATGAGAGAGAGAGAGAGAGAGAGAGAGAGTCAGACAGACAGACAGACAGACAGACAGACATATAGAAAGTAATTAATCATGTGGTTAACTATACTAACTATACATTAGTAACACAATAATTGTTCTCTGTCTGGTGCAACTATAAGCACAATTTTTAATGGCATATCTTGTCTCTTTTGCCAGGGTGAATACTATTAGTCAGTATTGTACTTTGAGGATTTTTTTATGTTTAGAATTGGAAATTTGTCCCAAGACTAGAATTTTAGATAAGGATGAAATGTGCAAGAGGGCAGAAATAAAATGCAGGAGGAGGAGTAGAAAAAGAAAAGATGAAGGATATTGTCACTTCACAACAGCTCTTGATAAAATGTATTTTCATGATTCTGAATTAAATGAGAATAATATATTTTAAAAGGTAATCCGCTACAAAAAAATATAATAGTGTATGTAGGAAAATATATGTAGCAATACAAGTTTATATTCAAGTGTATTATATTGCAATTATCAATATTAGTATTGGAGTTGCTGAACTGCTGTAGAAAAAAATACTCAAAATGTGTTTTTTCAATACTTTTGAACATGCATTCTCAATACCTAGAAAATATACTGTATTTTGGGAAGTATAAGACACATCTTTTCCCCCCATAAAAGAGGGTGGAAATTTGGGTGCATCTTATAGTCCTAATGAAGCTTTTTTGGAAGCTTTTTTTTTAGCCCTAATGAGGCACTAATGATCTTCAGTTCCAGGCAAAGCATGGAAGATTGGAAGGACTGCTCACTCGTCAGCACCTCATTAGAGCTGAAAAAAAGCTTTAAATATTGTTAGTGCAGCATACTGTTGGAAAAATTTCCCAGTTCATTCCAGCTGGGAGAAGCCTATGAGAAAGATTTGAAGACTCCTTAAGAGGTACTTCTTTTGTCCAGTTTCTATTTTTGGGAAATAATCATCTCAAGGGCAAGGCAGAGAGTTGCTGTGACTATGTGATTTCTATTCTTTTGGGATAATCCCTTTAAGGACAAGGTAGGGGCTTTTCCTATCAGCTATCTGAGTTTTCTCAATGGTTTCCTTCAGGCAAACGCTAGGCTGGTTTGTTGATTCAGCTTTGTTACATTTTATGAGGTATTAACTGTTTTTGGCTGAATGCCCAGACTGGTGCTTGGGGAAAGAAAAAAAGTGGCAAAAAGTGTTATTTTATTATACTATATTTGCTTGTTTTTCTGGTGCTATAGGAATAAAATGAATACCAAGTAGACAGAATTCACCCCTCCCCTATTTTCCTCCCCAAAAACTAAGTGCGTCTTATACTCCAGTGCATCTTATACTCTGAAAAATACAATAATCTGTTACCTCAATCTCTTCTTTGTCTCTCATTATAAAAGGTAAATATTATATTTGTAAAGTTACAGTGTTACAGTATACTTTGTTCCCGAAGCTTATATTACAGGTTTGTGTATGAATTCAAAGACTATTTGACCCATCTGCTCACAATGTGATCAAATTTAAAACTATAGCTATTATACTCTAATTACAATAGGCAAAACATGCTATGATCATGATAGACTAATAATGCAATAAGATGCTTATCATTTATTTCATTTATCTGATGTACATATCTGCCTCTTGATTTTTATGGATATTCAAAAGGAAAGCAGAAGCTAAATGGGTTTTAAAAGAATTAATTCAAAAACAGTGAACAAGGCTAATCTTGATGGAAGTGATGCATCTTTACAGTTTTTCTAATTGTTGAAAAATGGAACCAAACGTAACTCAGAATAACAGAGTTGGAAGGGATCTTGAAGGTCTTCTAATCCAACCCCTGCTCAGGCAGGAAACCCTATCTCATTTCAGATAAGTGGCTGTCTAGTTTCTTTTTAAAAGCTTCCAGTGTTGGAGCACCCACAATGTCCGACAGCAAGCTGTTCCACTAGTTATTTGTACTCTCTGTTAGGAAATTTCTCCTCTCCTTGATTAGTTTCCATCAATTGCTGCTTGGGCAGGAGGGAAACACGTAAGCAATAAACTTGGGACCACAAGAAAATTTTGATATCATTCCCAAATATTATCTTGAAACAAATGCAGTTATAGGATGTTTATTTCATATCTAATTGTAAGGAGACATTAAATGCACAGAAATATTTGTTATTTATTATTCCCTTGGTATTTTAGCATTTTCTTTTATTTCTAACTCCAAATTCCTAGTGGGGTCTCTTCAGAAGGAAACTGAAACAAAGAATGCACTCATGTTTTTATACTAGGCAAAATTCCTTGTTATTAAAATGGTAATTTTTATAGCCCTGGTGCATTGTTTTATTTATTAAAGGATAGTCTTTCTTTTGCTATCTATTTTATTGTGCTTCTAAATAAATATTAAAGTTGCCTGAATGGCTATTTATTTTATTTATTGCTTTTAATATTTATAATTGCCTTTCACTTAAAACTACCTGAGGCTACCTTTTTCTATAAATCTCTCTATATCTCTTGAAATCTCTGTGAAATTGCGCTTTAGAAACTTACATTCAAAGAGAAAGCATCATAACACCTTGTTTCTAGGAAAAAAGTGCCAAATAAGGCCAACTCTCTTTTATTTCATGTTGTTCATCAGATTGTTTTAATGGAAGGATTGAAATACAATTTATTTCATTAAAATTCATTAAATAAAAAAATAATAATGAATTTTAATGAAAATTTAATGGATTTTTGAAAGGATCTTACATAGCCAGGTACTATACTGAAAATGTAAAACCAACTTATTTTGCTAGGTTTTTCCTGATATGGCCAACATCTGTATATGTCTTGATTAACCCAAAGTTGCTTTTTTCAAGCGGCAACTGGACTTCCTTGTTTTTTTTCTTTAAAGAACTTTAAAGAAGCAAAACATTTTCAAGGAAAAATAAGTCCCCATTGCATCTTGAAAAAAACACCTTTGGGACAACCATGATCTGCATGACTGAGAATCTCCATAGACATGTCTTGATTAACTTCAGGCTATTCCAGCATAGTCTGTATGGAATTATTATGGGAGGATGGCCAGAAAACTAAACAGTTCTCCATCTACGACTTTTTTTTACTATATATTTTGCAAGAAAAATATAATTTCATCTCAACAATTATGTGGCTTAGGCTGAACTGACAGAGGGTGAATGGCCAAAATAATCCACTGAATTCTTACAGCTTGAATCATAGCTAGTGCCCAAAACTGGTTTTCACCATGTAATGTTCAATTACCTCTATTGTTTGATCGTTATGTTCCTGGGGATGGTTTTAAAAAGAAATTGTCTGCCTTCAGCATGAGAAACTTTTGCAGCCTTCAAAATTCTAAGTGAACAGGGCTAAAATTAGGATATTATATTTGTGGGGAAGAGAAAGGGCAAAAAGGATCCCTCAAATTTTGCAAAGTCTGCTCTTTCCACACACACAGCATCTATAAGGGACAAAATCAAATATCTTAATTTTCCCTAAATGTTAAATAACAACTTCTCCTTGCAACTACTACACCTTTTATGTAAGATATAGGTCAGAGTGTGCCTCCAAAGAGTGAGAAAATGCTACTTTCTTCTGATTTTAACCTTAAAAGCTTTAAAATGTTAAGAGACTGCCTGTGTCAGGAACATTCTCTCTTATTTCATGGACAAGTTAAAAATGTGCTTAGTAAAGAATGTATCCAAAAGGGTTCAAAAATTGCTTAAGACTAAACTGAATAGTGAGAATACAATCAAAGCCATCAATAGCAAGACATAGTAGAATAGAAGACAAAGAATTGGACATTACAAAATATCAAGATTTGAAAATCAAAACTGAAAAACTATGGCAAACTGCCCATGGCAGTTCCAGTGGTTATTGGCATGTTGGATACCACATCAAAAAATTAATTAGAAAATTTGTGCATTGGCAATATTTCCATCTGTCGATTCCAAAAGAAGAAACCGCTTGGATCTACATTATGACATCCTAGGTTGTTGGGAAGAATTCAATGAGTATGAGGCAGCTGTGAATTCACATTGTTGTGAACAGATAATAATAATAAAGGAGTCCCACAGATGAAACAAATTGTGGAGGAAGGAAAGTATGCAGTCAAAACTACCTTAAGAAAAGCCAAGAATCTTGCTAAAGGAAATCAGTCGAAGAAAGCTCTTGAAAACAAGAAAGGTGAAGGCTGAATATAAAGAAAAAAGAAAGGTGAAGGCTGAATATAAAGAAAAAACAATTGAGAACTGATTTGTTAATTGGAAGACCAAGCCAATGCATGGTCAATACTTGAAAGATATTGAAGAAAAAGCTGATTTAAAAAAAACTGCATGGAGTTGGTTAAGATCAAGAGTATTTTTAAGACATAATTGAAGACTTTATTTTAGTGACTCAAGTACAAGCTTTGGGGAACTAATTCAACATGTAACAGACAACAGCAAATGTCACTTTTGTAGTGAAATGGATGAAACAATTGATCAGTTTTGATCAATATGATCAGTGGTTGCTGCAAAATTTCACAAATTGATTAGAAACAGTGCCATAGCTAAATTTTCAGAATTATTAATTAGAAAATCTATGGAGATTCTCCGTCATCCAGGTCATGATTGCCCCAAAGGTGCTTTTGTTCAAGAGGCAACTGTACTTTCTGGTTTTCTTTGAAAATGTTTAGCTTCCCATCCAAGGGAGGCTTTGTCTGTGTTAGAGTGAGAAGGGATTAACCCCTGTGGTTGTTGACAGGCACAAATCGCCAGGAACATTTATTGAGTTCAAAGCACAGAGGAGTTTATCATTGCTACATGCCCCAAAGGTATTTTTTTCAAGATGCAACTGAAGTTTTTCTTTGAAGATGTTTTGCTTCTCATCCAAACTTTTGGAACTGCCTATCTTCTTAGATGCCACTTAATAATTCTTAAGTCTGTGATTAGGGTTTGAATTGTTAAGTTTCCAACTATCATAAACTATGAATCTAATTGTCTGTCTGTCTGTCTGTCTATCTATTATCTATCTATCTATCTATCTATCTATCTATCTATCTATCTATCTATCTATCTATATCTCTCTATCTATCTATCTGAATGACATAGCACAAAAAGGTGGAAAGTATCTGGCATGACATTAGGATATCATGTTCACTAGACTGATGAAACCATCAGTTTTCATGGATATGGCTGACTGGCTCCCCTCTAAAGACTAATTTGAACCAATCCTGCTTAGCTTCATAAATCGCCTAGCCCTTGTTTTCTGGTCTGTCAAATTTTCTCCATCTTCAGTGATCAAATCTTATTTACAAGAAAAAAGTACAACTATCTCCAATGTAATCACCTACTCCCAACACTAAAATATTCACAAGGGTTGAATGCCTTCCTGGAGGGACACTGCAATAAATCTTCATGTGCACCCAGTGAGGAACACATTTGTGTTATGTGCTTGTAGGCTCTCAGAAACAGATCTACATATTCAATTTAAGATTGAATTAGCCTCTTGTAGTACAGAGAAGTATTGATCAAAGAGGATATATCACTTACTATTTAGTTCAGTATTTAGTATCCTATATGCAGTACAGCATTTTATTTTTAAGGAACTGTGGATCATGAATTATTACATTCATTTAAAAAGAGACAACTTCCCAAGTGTAGCTTAGCAACTTCCACAGCTGACTGCTAAAAAAAATGTTTCAAAAGAATCAGTGGGTACATCAGACAGCACTAGAGCAAATTGGTTCCAATCTCCAGGCAAGATTCTAATGAACAGTTTAAAAGAAGAAGAAGAAGAAGAAGAAGAAGAAGAAGAAGAAGAAGAAGAAGAGGAGGAGGAGGAGGAGGAGGAGGAGGAGGAGGAGGAGGAGGAGGAGGAGGAGGAAGAAGAAGAAGAAGAAGAAGAAGAAGAAGAAGAAGAAGAAGAAGAAGAAGAAGAAGAAGAAGAAGAAGAAGAAGAAGAAGAAGATTGGTCTTTTGGGGTTGTCATTTTTTTTTCCAGATTCAAGCACTGATGTTCCATTTTGGCACAGAAAATAATGAGAAGAAGAACAGAGAAACAATATTAATTGGTAGACCTGGGCATTTAAAATTATTTTTTTCTTTAAAAAGCTTGTGTCTCAAGGCAGTTGATCAGTTGCTAAATTCACATTTTTTAAAAAAAGAAAAAAACTTAATTTAAATATTTCACACTGTGAACAATTCCCAGGGACAGATAGTCCTCACCTACTGAATGTGTTTGAGAGAGGAAACTCCATCATTAAGTGACAAAGCCATAAAGTGCAATGGCTGTGCTGATGTACAGGAGTAATTGCAACAGTCCCAGTTGCTATCACTAAAAATATATTCTGGGGTCCACAGCATTTACAATCACATGATCACTATTTGCAACCTCCTGTCAGCTTCCCCTTTGACTCTGCTTGTCGGAAGTTGGCAGCGAAGGTTACAAATGGCAATCAGGGACCAGGGGGCATTGCAGCATCATAATATGAAGCCAATCACTGAGAACCCAATTTGCCATCACACACTAAGGGGATGCTGGGACAGCCACAACTACAAGGACCTGTTGTAAGTCCCACTCATTCAATGCTGTTGTGACTTAGAACAGTCATTGAAAAAGTTTACCTTAAGTGAGGACTATCTGCAATATGCAAATTACACTGGCTTAAATATTTGCTATCTGATACAGCTGTTGAGGGGGCTTTTTCATTCCCTCAGCAGACAATCACGCTTAAATAGCTATAGCAGTGATGGTGAGGTTTTTCAGCCCTGAGTGCTAAAAAGGGAGTGTGCGCTTGCACACGCTTGTCAGACCTGTGACCCCGAAGAGGATTGGCCCAGGAGGCATGCACACACCGGGAAATGAACTTCTGATTTCCAGCTTGTGCATGCGCACCGGACAGCTGGTCTTCTGGTTTCTGGCACGCATGCGCACACTTTGATCAGCTGGCCAGTGCACATGAGCATGCCAGAAACTAGAAGTACAGCTCTTCTGGTTTACAGCAGTGCTGCATGCGTAAAGGCTAGCTGATCATCACATACATGTGCACACCAGAAACCCAGAAGAGGAACAGGTGACACTGCGCGTGCCAGGCGGCAGGGCTCTATGTGCCCCTTCAGGCATGCGTGCCATAGGTTTGCCATCACGGAGCTATAGGACCTGGTTGAAATGATAGAAGGTTTAGACAAATACATTCAGATTTAGCATTATAGCATATGAATGCTGTGAATTATAAAATAATCTCTCGACTCAGTAGCTTAAAGTTCAAATTCAAACACCCTGTTCCATAAATGTTTTTTTTTCCATTGGAAGGATAGTCAAACTTCAATCATTCTCAGCATAAATTTCTTGCCATGTGTTCAAAGGTGAAAACATCTAGTTACTGTGACAAAGACTTTATGAACAAAGCTCATATTTCTGTTGTTTACTTGATGACATTCGAAGACATTTTAAACAAATTACTGTAATATTCTAGTTATCCCTCTCTATTTGAGTTTATGGGCATGTGTAACTGAACAGCACTATCTTTATTAGTAACACCTCAGATTTTACAGGGAAATATAGTTTTAACTTCTATTAAATAAAACCCAGTTGTCCTAATTTAAATTTTCTTCTTTTTCACATTGTTTTTCTCAGATTAGAATAAAAACAAAATGACATTCAGTTGACACAAAAAGGACAATAGACTTTCAGTGAGCCCTAGATTTAAACAAAACAGCTAAACAGAGCTTACAAGGAACTAAGAAAGAAATCTCAAAGAGGCATGTTTAGAAGCTCTGCAGAAAGTAGATAAACAAAGATAATCTGTGGCACACACACTTTTCCCCCAAAAATATTGTTCAGGTCAGCATTCCTCCAATCTGCTGCTGTTACTGACATTTAAATACATATTTTGGAAAATGTGGAGACCCTATTAAATGAATACCCTGTCTGCATTTCTGTCTTAAAAAGTAGGAGATTCATGTTTTCCAAGACTTAAAATTTGTACCCTCAGGTAAATTCAAAATTAGTTATATGATTACCATTTGAAAAGCACTTCCCACTTCTTTACATAGTATACTGAAAGAGTGAGGGCTTAAAGGCTGAAATTTAATTGCATCTACAGTTTGCACCACTTGCTTAAGGGATGAATCAAGAGGAAGAGGTAGCTATTTGACCTATACCTCTTCTTTCTGTGAACACAGCAATATGTGCCTGGTTTTGAGGTCCATGTACTGCTGTGCATATAGCAGTGCACTTCCTTGTTGAGCACATTGATGGTGCTCCATCAATATTTCTCCATTCCATGTCATGGCTTGCAAAACAGCCATTAATTAACCCTCAGATAGGTACACCCGTCATTGTGCAGGAGGGGGTGATAAAGTCAGTGGATTTGATGTCTGGCAGTGAATGTGGAATGGATATAATGAGCATTCCTTTATTTCATTTAAAACATTTATAAGCTGCCTATCTTAATTCCTCAGTCAATTGGCACATTGCAAACCAGTTTTTTTTAAATGTTTTTGTATCCCATCTTCATTATTTTTATAATCCAAGGTAGTGAACCTATCCAATATACCTTCCTCATTCTATTTCTCCACAACAACAGCCCTGTGAGGTGAGTTGGCATGAAAGAAAATGACTGGTCCAAAGTCACCTAACTGGCTTTCATGAATAAGGCAGGACTTGAACTCATGGTCTTCTGTTTTCTTGCCTGCTACCTTAAACACTAGAGCAAATTCAAGCTCTTGGATTCCTTTGACATGGATCAATCAGAGTTCAGCTTTCCAGGTTTAAATACAAGACCAGTCGGCTCAGTTCAGTTACCTTTGAACTGCCTACAAATACAGCACAAAAAAGCCACAGCAGCTGGCAAAACATCAGAACAAAAGACAATTAGACTATGTCCATGCAGCCCCAAAACTCATCAACGTTCAACAAAGCAGAATCTGAAAAACACTGTACCATTTTTGACAGTTCCCACAGAATTTGTCTGAAAAAAAAATGAATCTTCTGCTAGCTCCCAATTTCTCATTAAAATGTTCTTTTTATGACTATCTGTGAACTCTGAAGCAAATCTGACTGAAGCTATCTTGGGCTGCTTCACAAGTTGCCACAAACTCTGAGAGGGGGAAGGGAGAAGGGGAAATAGATATGCTTGCTAGTAGTCAAAACAAAATGTTTTCTTGTGGAAGCCAAGGTCATCCCAACAGGTGGCAGTTGAGGGAGGAGAGGAGTGATGAAGCACCCTGCCAGCTATTCACATTGGGCAGTGTGACAGGTGACATCTGGGGAGGGAATTATTTGCTCTTTTCACTGTTCCTGCAGTGAAAAACTGCAGGAACTTTTATAGTTGGTTTTCACTAGCTGTGCCAATATAATATATCCAATAAACATGTTCTTTGAGGAATCTACCTGCCTTAGAGTTCTGATTTTAGTGGATGCATTACTTGGAATGCTGACACTGTCCTTTCAGATCACCCTCATTCTCCTGTGGTATTTTCTGGTGATATCATTAAAATAGTAATAAAAGAAAATGTACTAGTTTTGATTATGCAGGATTAACTAAGAGAACAAACTGGTTGTTTAATTAGTTCAATGCTATTCCTCGAAGAAGATTGCAATTATGGAGTTATGCCCTAGGTTCATGGACCATCTGTTTCAAAGGATTTCTGTAGGGGAGAACAGTTAGTAGTATTTAAGAAACAACTGGGGTTCAATTAATCACTATAACAGGATGAATGGTTGTTTAGATTATCATAACCTGAGCAATAACCTAAGATGAACTAGACCAATTGTATTCACTGGAACAGTTCAGGTAGTCTTCGACTTACAACAGTTCATTTAGTGACTATTCAAAGTTAGAACAGCACTGGAAAAAAATTACTTATGACAGTATTACACACGTATGTCTGTTACAACATCTCCATGATCACGCGGTCAAAATTTAGATGCTTGGGAGCTGACTAGTATTTATTACCGTTGCAGTGTCCATGGGTCATTTGATCACCTTTTGCAATCTTCTGGCAAGCAAAGTTAATGGGAACTTAACTTGTGTTGCTAACTTTAGAAGAGTTGTAGTAGTGCAGTGGTTAGAGTGCAGTACTGCAGGCTACTTCTGTTGACTTCCGGCTGCCTGCAATTTGGCAATTCAAATCTCACCAGGCTCAAGGTTGACTCAGCCTTCCATCCTTCCGAGGTGGGTAAAATGAGGGCCCAAATTGTTGGGGACAGTAGGCTGACTCTGTAAACCGCTTAGAGAGGGCTGTAATGCACTGTAAAGAGATATATAAGCCTGCTATCGCTATTGCTATTAATAGCTGCACCTATTCATTTAACATCTGACAAAAAAGGTCATAAAATGAGGCAAAATTCACTTAACAACTGTTTCACATAGCAACATAAATTTTGGGCTGAATTGTTGTCCTAAATTGAGAATAACTGTACGTATCTGTGAAGGCCTCCACGACAGTCCACTTACCATATTCCTAGCAATAATAATTTCTAAATGTCTTTTGACATGGCTCAACTTTTGACTTTCTACTTTGTCTACTCCTTCTGATGTTATTCTCTCAACGAATCTGCTTATACAGTACATTCTGAACCTGGACTGAATGTACGATGACAAGATTGACTTGATGGATTTATTATAGCATATGAACTGCTGTTCTTGAGGCCAGGTCAACTCAATTAAATTGGTGTCTCAGTTATCCAGAAGCTTCCCACAGAAGATTATTAAGTTGATTGTTTTGATAAGGAGAACAGTAAAATCAGTGAAGTGATCAATAAAATGAGTGGAGAATTCCTAATCTTCTCACTGTTCTACAGCTTTTCTTCCCAAACTCTTTCAGTGTCAACAATACTCTCATATCTCAACATATTCTCAGTAATTCCAAATGGTCTATCCCAATGGTGAAATCTAATCTCCCCCCACTGGTTCTGTGGGCATGGCTTGGGGTGTATGTCATGTGACTGGGTGGGTGTGGCCAATTTTTTTCACTTTCAGCTATTTTTTAGCTTTTTAAAGCATTAAAAAGCTTTTAAAAGTAGCTTCTGACGAGCCGCACAATCATCAGAAGCTTTTTTAAAGCTTTTTAAAGCATATTTTCCCTGACAGTTCACCCAAACCAGCAGGGAGAAAATGCTTTTAAGATTGAGGGCTCACAGTTGAGCTGTGCAATCCTTAGAAGTTTTTTTTTTACTACCAATACACAGAACCAAGGACAATCATCACTATCAGTTTGGCCAAAGTGGGCTGAACTGGATGGATTTCACCCCTGGTCTATCCACTAATCCTTTTGCTCTGATCCATTGTCTATGCCTTCCCCAACCTGCTGCATTCTAATTATACTGGAGTAAAATTCATATCATCCCCACCCAGCACAGTCATTCTGAGCTAGGAATGATAGGAATTGTAATTTAGCATAGTTTTTACTGAAAAGACCTGTGATCAAAATTAGTCTCTTCCGCTACTCTGAAAACTGCAGCACAAATCACCCATAAGGTAATATTTCCTTCACTGGACTATCCTTAGCATTTAAAAATAAAAGAAAATTACATATTTTTTTACTTTGGGATTGGTTATGTTCCAATACATTTCTGTTTTCTTTATGGGCTTTTATCCTCAGTCATCATGACTAACAGGAAATCAAAAAGAAGCTGGAGGCACAAATTTGGAAGAAAATTCATATACATCACATCTTTATGAAACACGTGTCAAATTGCACAGATAACATTAAATAAAAGGACAGCAGGAGGACATGTGGAATAAACTGTAGCCTGCTAGATATGCCCATATTACAGCTCTGCTTTGTGAACTGCACAAGTTTTGCTACCAGGTGGGATTCAAGGTGCTAATTATGACTTATAAAGCGATACCTGGCATAGGACCTGGTTATTTGAAGGACTATCTATTCCCGTAGTTGTCCACCCTGCCGGTTTGATCCAGGTTTAGCATGCTCTTAGTTCCTTTGTGCAGTGTCATATGTTGGAGCCCAGATAGCATGCTGTCTCTCTCTCATGATGCTTGCCTTCTGGAATGAAGTTCCCCAGAGAATGGGGTAGCCAACACACTGATGGTATTAAACATATGGCTCTTCTTCCAGGCTTTGAGGCTAGACTGGTTGGGTGTATGATCTGACTGTTGCCGATTGGATTTCCCTTTGTGTGTGTGTGTGTGTGTGTGTGTGTGTGTGTGTGTGTATTGTGTGTGTGTGTGTGTGTGTGTGTGTGTGTGTGAGAGAGAGAGAGAGAGAGAGAGAGACAGAGACAGAGACAGAGACAGAGAGAGCTGCTCAGTTGATTATGGCTGCGCACATCTCAGAGAAGGGAAGGGAAAAAAGGAAGTGGGGAGAAAGAAAGGAAGAAGGATGGAAGGAAGGAAGGAAGGAAGGAAGGAAGGAAGGAAGGAAGGAAGGAAGGAGAGAGAGATCTTGTAGTTGGCCAAGCTGACCTATATTATTAAAATTTTGAAATTCAAGATACCTGAAAGATATCAGATTGCCTATCTCCTTGTAGCAACATATACCATTTTCAATCTTTTTTCTACTAAGAGCTCCTGCTTCATAACTATGCACTTTATCAATTTATAGATCAAATATAGGGTTGCCAAAGAATTCAGGATTATCCCAACCAGCCTATAAATGCTAATGGCTTTACAATGTAATGGAAAATTCAACTCATGTGCCCTGCATCACAAGTATTACTGTACTGTCCCAACATCCTGAGAATTTCCTCAGATGGTTCAATAAAAACCTGAAATGAAACATTCAGAGAAGTGAATCCATCTGTTCTAATTTAAGTACCCAAGGTCTAAGAAAGACATGGTTAATTAGAATGCTTTACAACCTCAACCCAAGTGCGAGAATAATCTAAATAAACAAGCTTTTGTATTGTGAACAAACTGGCTGAAGGTCAATTGTTTCAGATTTGTAGTTCAGGATTCATAATAAAAAAAAAGAAAATGCTATATGTACCCTGCCACAATTTCATAAACCCATAACTGGCTGTAAGTATACTACTAGACTTATTTCCCCAGTGGTTATATTTTATGGCATCCTCTGTTCTCCCATTAAGTCTTGGTAGTATAAAATATTCATAAACATCATCAATATTTATAGAAGCCAACACGAGTAGCAGAATTTTTTGCAATGTCTCTCCAGAATGACGGCTTTTAAATGGAGCCGTACAACTCATGCTGAACTGCTTGAGATTCATCTCTCCATCACTCTCATTAAAAGATTTTACAATCTAAAGTGAGCTGTGGACAATCTTATCCCAGTCTACTAAAACTGGGAAGTTCTTCCCTATCACAGTGATGTCCTCTCTGTTTCTTCAATTACTTCCTTGAATCTTCCTCAGAAATAAATAACCCATGGTTTGTTCTTCTCAGTATGACCTTTCTTTGTGGAATTATATCATCTATGAGAGTACAAGCACCAGTCAGCTCAAACTAAATCATTTGCTGCAACAGCTACTCCTCTTCTTCGCTTGCAAAGGGCTCTTGATCCAATTTGGTCAGACATTCCAAGTCATTCTTCATCTGAATGGTTACATTTACAATAACTTCCTTAGCAGAAAATGAATATGTAACCTCTTCTAACCTGGCTTGATTGCTGTAACTTCACAGGTAATGTCCCTGATTTTTTTTTTTTTTTAGCAACTATACGAAAGTAATTTCCCATGTCTTTATTTCCAGGAATATATATATATATATTACATTTCAGTATAATTTGCAGTTTTTATACTCCCTAGAATTTAATCCAAATAGCATCTAGGCTGATTCAAGTTAGTTCCCATGCCCATATAAGGTCACCCAGGTGCTGCCAATGCCTAGTAGCATTTCTTTAATAAAATCTCTATTATTATTTTTCATGAGTTTTGATTTCTACTAGGAACAAGGTGTTTTCCAAATGCCAATATTTACAGACCATCTTTGAATTTTTGTAGAAAGGGAACAAGTTTGAGTAGAGTATTTTCTCAGTGTAGTTTTTGTATTTTGTCTAAATAAGGTCATCCTGTGCATTATTGATAGACTTGAGTAATATATTACTCAATAAAATATATAATATAAAATATAATAAACTATATTTTAGTAAACTCACCTGCTATATTGATTGACCTACCTAAATTAATTAGGGAGTTACAGAGGTGGTGCAGTGGTTAAATGCAGCACTGCAGGCTACTGCTAGATCAGCAGTTCAGCGGTTCAAATCTCACCGGCTCAGGGTTGACTCAGCCTTCCATCCTTCCGAGGTGGGTAAAATGAGGACCCAGATTGTTGGGGGCAATATGCTGACTCTCTGTAAACCGCTTAGAGAGGGCTGAAAGCCCTATGAAGCGGTATATAAGTCTACTGCTATTGCTATCTGTGAACACCTAATTAACTAAGATTTTCTTCCCATTCTATAATATTTTGAAATAGTGTTCTGGTGAGAGGAATGAGAACAGAGGTGGTATTCAGCGGGTTCTGACTAGTTCTGGAGAACCGGTAGCAGAAATTTTGAGTAGTTCGGGGAATTGGTAAATATCACCTTTGACTGGCCCCGCCCCCATCTATTCCTGAGTCCCAGCTGATTGGGAGGAAATGTGGATTTTGCAGTATCCTTCCCCAAGCCATGGCATGCCCACCAAGCCACAGCCACAGAATCAGTAGTAAAAAAAATTAAATCCCACTACTGAATGAGAATATGTATAAATAGGATGTAGAGCTGGGAATGTAGGTTACCCCTTCGTCTTCGATCAAACTATCAAATGTTAATGACATTCTGGGGAAGGGTGAGTCTTTATTTTGGGAGTGCTGCAATAACTAATATGCTGCTCCATGAGTTTCCCCCTTCAGCTTTAAGGATCCAGAGCACTCACTTTGCAACAATCTGAGTTTTGTGTGTTTTGATATTTTGGTACAGTATTTTTGACAATGGTGCTAACATCAGATAGTATCCATTCTCCATTATTGCTGGGCTCCTACTAAACTGTGTTACAATGAAGCTGCTGCCAAGAGTGCAATCTGTATTTTAAAGCTGGTTAAGACAACAGCAAAATCTTTTGGACTTTATAAATAAACAGAAAGCATACATGCTTCCCTTTGGATATTCTGCTTTCTGCTCCTGAACGTCCATTCCAATATTTGGCACGGCTTTAAAGGGATAGGTCCTACACATTACATCCTGAGGAGTGTTACTATTTCTATTATGCCAGATTTGAGCAGATGTATAGTGTAATACCCTCGCATATAGCAGTTTCTCCCATCTCATGAAACTGGCAGAAAAATACTCTTTTCAGCTTTCCAAGCCTTAGAGAATGAAGGAAGCTACTGTTGCCAAATCCTAAGAAAAGAAGCTTTTGAAAAATTCATTACTGAAGTTTGCTATGTCTCAAATCGAGGAAAGAAGATTTGGAATGGTGTTTGGTTGGGATAACTAGTGCGGGTTTTTTTCCTACTTTGTACAAATCTGAGTTCTTTATCCTTTAAAACTTGAGAGAGCTTTTAAGACAATGGCATCTCAGTGAATACTTTTATACTATATGACTTTCACCAAGAATATGAAGTGATGAAGAACATGACATGTCATGATGCCATTAATGTCAAGACAAGTTGAACAGCTAATGAATGATCTTTGAAAATAGATGTTACAATGTCCTTAACAAACCAAAGGATATTATGGAGGCATCTGCCAATAATGTATATATAAAAAAAGTCATATCTAAAGATTTCATCGTCTGAATAGGAATTTTTACAATTCTCACATAATGGTACTCTTGTGTAAAATATTGTATTACTTTTCCATGGGAACCTTCTCAGTTTACCTAATGGTAAATTGCTAACAAATTGATCATATGTTTTTCTAAGACCATGTTATTCTACATCCTATGAAGACCAAATATCTAACATATTTCTGTCTGTCAAGCTCTATCAATAGTTATTATAAGATTATTGTAAATCTTTTGTGGAAGTCTTTCAGTGTTTCTCTTTTGCTATGATATATCTCTATGTTTTATTTTAGTACTACTACATATTAAAATGTATATCACATGGTAGAGCATGAAGCAAAACATAATTTAACATATATTGCATCATAAGACACTATTCAACAGGTTGCAATCATTTTTTAAAAAATGTAGGAATTTAAAGATAATGTTACCTTAATAAAATGAAAACTTTTAAAACCAGTCTGTAAGTCTAAGCATTTAAAATTATTATTGATCACCATCACAGTCTTAGCAAGACATAAGATAGTCCTTGACCTTTGGCCACAATTGAGTCCGCAATTATGGTTATAAGTTATGGCAGTTATTAAGTGATATGCTCATGTGATCACTTAACAAGCACAACCCTGGCTCTTTCCATTGCAGCCATTAGATGACTGTGTAAGTTGTTAAGCAGAGCATGGGCTACCTGAGGGAGGGAGACAGGCAGGCAGGCCCTGGGAGCCTCAGGCCCAGGCCAGGCTCACGTAGCACCTCTTCAGAGCTGAGGTGGTACAGTGGTTAAATGCTGCACTGCAGGCTACTTCAGCTGACTGCAGTTCTGCAGTTCGGCTGTTCAAATCTCAAGGGTTGACTCAGCCTTCCATCCTTCTGAGGTGGGTAAAATGAGGACCCGGATTGTTGTTGGGGGCAATATGCTGACTCTGTAAACTGCTTAGAGAGGGCTGAAAGCCCTATGAAGCGGTATATAAGTCTAACTGCTATTGCTATTCATGTATGGCCTGCAGTGGGCCTCCCAGGGTTCTCCCATCTCCCAAGGCATTCCTTGCACAGCTCTCAGGTTGCTACAATTGTGGCTGCTTCCAAAATGATGTCTGGTTCTGTAATGGAGCATGAGATAACTTCCATATAAGAAGGCCACATACTGCATTGGCTGATTTTCTTTTGAAAGGTGAACTTCAGAAAAGATAAGTGGAGCAAGGCATGATTGGGTGGTGAGGAGACCCAAGAATCTGGGACCCAACAGGAAACAAAGAGAACAGGCCCAAGGCCTATGGGAATCCAGCCAAGTGGAAAATGGATCCAAGGGATTCAGCAGGTTGGGATGAGAGAAGATAGGTTGGCTACAGAATCCCTTGAAGCATCAGTCATCAGTCATATGTCATAGTGGCATGTTTACAATACAATAGCAGAGTTAGAGGGATCTTGGAGGTCTTCTAGTCCAACCCCCTGCCTAGGCAGGAAACCTTATACCATTTCAGACAAATGGCTATCCAACATCTTCATAAAGACTCCCAGTGTTGGGGAATTCACAACTTCTGGAGGCAAGCTGTTCCACTGATTAATTGTTCTGTCAGGAAATTTCTCCTCAGTTCTAAGTTGCTTCTCTCCTGGATTAGTTTCCACCCATTGCTTCTTGTTCTACCCTCAGGTGGCTTGGAGAATAGTTTCTTTGTGGCAACCCCTGATATATTGTAACACTGCTATCATGTCTCCCCTAGACCTTCTTTTCATTAAACTATACATACCCAGTTCTTGCAACCGTTCTTCATATGTTTTAGTCTCCAGTCCCCTAATCATCTTTGTTGCTCTTCTCTGCACTCTTTCTAGTGTGTCCACATCTTTTCTACATCGTGGTGACCAAAACTGAATGCAGTATTCCAAGTATGGCCTTACTAAGGCATTATAAAGTGGTATTAACACTTCACATGATCTTGATTCTATCCCTCTGTTTATGTGGCCTAGAACTGTGTTGGCTTTTTTGGCAGTGCTGCACACTGTTGGCTCATATTTAAATGGTTGTCCACTAGGACTCCAATATCCCTGTCACAGTTACTACTATTGAGCAAGGTACCACCTTCTGTATCTTAAGCCTATCTTCTGGAGTGTTGGCTTTCCTGCCAACTTGGTGTCATCTGCAAATTTGATGAGTTCCTTATTTATCCCCTCATCCAAATCAATGATGAAGATGTTGAAGAGTACTGGGCCTAAAACAGAGCCTTGGGGTACTCCATTGCATATTTCCCTCCATGTAGATGCAGTTCCATTGAGGACTACATGTTGAGTGCGGTTGGTTTATTACATTAAATACTCCTGTGATGGTGCAGTGGTTAGAATGCAGTACTGTGGGCTAACAGCAGGAGTTTGATTCTGAATGACTCAAGGTTGACTCAATCTTGGTAAAATGAGGACTCAAAGGGGGCAATATGCTGATTCAGTAAACCACTTAGACGGTGCTGTAAAGCACTGTGAAGTGATATATAAATCGAAGTGCTATTGCTATTGCTATTAACTGTGGGATTCTTTATGGAAATTATGTTCCCCATCATTTGTTATTTAAGCAGCTACATCTGATGTTTCATTTCATTTAAAACCCGAAGGGTTTTTTTTAACAGCATAGTCAAAAATAGAACATAATAATAAATACAATGCAACAGAAGCCATAAATTAAAAGCCAACTGCTCTTAAAGGCAGCTAACAATAAGGTACATTATTTCAGAAAATCTCCTAGGAAAGAAATAAGGTTTTGATTTTCAATGGAAGCCCATCCCATCTAAATGGGGAGCAGAGTTATGGAAAGCACTTTAAAAAGGTACATAGAAACACTCTGAATAACCTCTTTTCAAACATTATAGAAGACACAACTTTTACAAGACCAATATGGCTCTTGCTGCCTATGTGTACAGGCATCTCCTGTCATTTGCACAAGATAAATGCCCTAACAGTTCTCCTCAGGGATAACATGCAGAACAGAAGTTGTCCTAAAGGTGCCTGTTGGTTAAAATTCACTGAATTTTGTTGTAATTGTTTTCAGGGACATAAAAAGGGAAGCATGGAATGGAAACAGTTCCTGACTCCGGAGAATTAAAACTGTATACAGCCCGATGGGGTTGCAACTTAATTTGAATCGTGCTCTTCCAGGTATCTGTATCTCACACAAATGTGTTTGAGGTTGTTATCTTAAGAGACATCCCCTTGGAGTAATGTCTTACCCTGAGTTTAGAAGGTTCAGTAATTAAAGGAAAGCACAAGAGAGTCCAAATTCTTTTTATCTTCTTCAAGATGAATTATAAGGATAGTTAGACTCCATAAGATGAGGTGCATTAGACGAATTGAATCGGTAAAAGGTATATTACATATTCTAGGCAGTCATAGGAGGAAAATATGGCACCAATTTGGGAAAGTAAAACAAAACAAAATATCACTCTCTCCAATTATAGACTTGAATGTAGGTCTCTAGTTTAAAATGAACTCATGGGAAAAATCGGGAAATAATTTTTTCCTGCTTTTGAAAGTGGGTTAAAGGAAGATGATCCATAAGCATTTTTCTTATTACAAAATAATATCACTTTTCATAACTTCTATCACTTATTCATTTCTATATTAATTTCTAACTTAGTGGAAAATGAGCAAACATTTACCTGAACTCCTTTTTATACCTGGCAGTTGCATTTAGTGTCTTTATATGTGTGTGTCAGTGGTGGGTTTCAAATTTTTTAGAACCTCTTCTGTAGGTGTGGCCTGCTTTGTGGGAGTGGCTTGCTGGCCATGTGACTGCGTAGGAATGGCTTGCTGGCCATGTGATTGGGTGGGCTGGCCAACTTGTAAAATGTGGTGAAACTCACTTAACAACGCTCTTGTTTAGCAACCAAAATGTTGATTCAGAAACATTGCATTTGAAGCATGCAAGTCTTAAATCTATCAAGTTACAAGACCCTTGTATCCCTAACTCTTTAGAAAAAAAACCTCAGGGGTGTTGAAACTTGACAGCTTTAAGACTTGTGGAGTTCAACTCCCAGAATTCCTCCTCCAGTCATGTTGGTCAGGAACTTTGGCACTGAAGTGTGCAAGTCTTAAAGCTGTCAAGTTACAAGACCCTTGCACCCCTAACCCTTTAGAAAAAACACCGCAGGGGTGTTCAAACTGGACAGCTTTAAGACTTGTGGGCTTCAACTCCCAGAATTCCTCCTCTCGCTCTTCATCTTGATGATATGCGGACGGGCGGGGTAGGGAGCTGGAACCAGTTCTAAACAGCACTCTAGATTTGTGGAAACTCTTCTATAGAAGAGGTTAGAATGGCAGGAACCCACACCTGGTATGAGAGAATGATGATCTATGTCTCTCTGCGTGTGTGCACTTAGCTTTCATAACCAAAGCTTCTTACTTTCTGTTGTGAAAGAGTAAATCATCAATACGTTAGGGATCAGCAGCATCTGTGCAGAAATGGGGGCAACAAATGGGAAAAATGATTACACTTGTGTGATTTTATCATCAAGAAACTGCCATAAATTATGTACTTGTGTTAGATGTTGGGATGCTGTGTTACAGGAATGGCATTTACATGATGTTAATGAGCATGTCTATGCTTTTTAGATCATCATGGTTTGCTGCGAATTCTGTTGTTCTGTCTGAAACATTTCAGTGAACAAGTCAGACGTATATTACATGCTAACTTCTGAAGGTTGGAATACTAACAGAAGAACTGCTTTAATTTATCTTTTTTATATTTCCTATCTTGTAACAAAACTCACTGCAGACCTCCTCCATCAACAAGGAAAGATTTTAAACATAGGTGATCAGATCAAGTATTTCCTACATATATTCTTCACACTTCCATTTAAAAAAAAAAATAATGGAAAGAATTACAGTCTGTGTGCCTCTTTTCCGTTTAACCGCATTTGTATGCTTGGGTGGAAAAATGGAAATGCTAGGAACTAACTAACACCTGTTTAAGTAATTTCATCTATTATTTTGATCTCATAAACATTTTTTCAAGAAACTATATTCCAAATGTCTACATTCACATTGCTGTGTGCCATGAAGTATATAAGAAATTAAATTTGATCCAAATTAAATTAAATTTAGTTGAATTAAATTAATCTAAATCTTAAATTAAAGTCTACAGCCAAAGAAATGTATTCACTTAGTTTTGCCATTATTGAATATTCTCCAATTTTGGTCTTCCAAGGATGTGCTAAATATGTATTGTATATTGCAGCTGTCAGCATGTCCCTTAGTAATACTGTTCATCTGCTTATCCCAAGTCCTTGGGAAGTCCCAAATCCAGTTTACAGATTTGACTGACTATGCAACCAATCATTATATACATCTACATCTACATCTACATCTACATCTACATCTACATCTACATCTACATCTACAAATACATATACATATACATATACATATACATATACATATACATATACATATACATATACATATACATATACATATACATATACATATACATATACACTATATTGCCAAAAGTATTCACTCACCTGCCTTTACTTGCATATGAACTTACTGTAAGTGACATCCCATTCCTAATCCGTAGGATTCAATATGACGTTGGTCCACCCTTTGCAGGTATAACAGCTTCAACTCTTCTGGGAAAGCTGTCTACAAGGTTCAGGAGTGTGTTTATGGTAATTTTTGACCATTCTTCCAGAAGCGCATTTGTGAGGTCACACACTGATGTTGTACACGTTTATGTGGCCTACCACTTTGTGGCTGAGTTGCTATTGTTCCCAAACACTTCCATGTTCTTATAATACAGCTGACAGTTGACTGGGGAATATTTAGGAGCAAGGAAATTTCACGACTGGATTTGTTGCACAGGTGGCATCCTATCATAGTTCCACGCTGGAATTCACTGAGCTCCTGAGAGTGACCCATTCTTTCACCATTTTTTTAAAAAACAGTCTGCATGCCTAGGTACTTGATTTTATATACCTGTGGCCATGGAAGTGATTGGAACACCTGATTCTAATTATTTGGATGTGTGAGCGAATACTTTTGGCAATATAGTGTACATATACATATACATATACATACACACACACACACACACACACACACACACCAGTTCTTTCTATTATTGACATTCTGTTGTTTGGAGATTTTATCCATGTTATTACCAATGACAGACAGTTTATATAACTACCTATACATTAATATAATTTAAAGTCATTTAATACAAGCCTATTTCTTTTGAGTCTTGCAAAATTTTGAAATCTTACACTTGTTTCTTTTCCACTCTCCACATACATCTGTTATTTATTTATTTATTTTTGTCTGCCAATCCTGCAAACTTTTCTAGTGATTTGGAATTGGTACCATTTGGAATAAGAAATTCATCTTGGGTTGTATATTTTTACCGTTGCAATAACTTCCAACCAAGAAAGTTTTAGATTTTTCCACCTATCTGCCTCCATATATTTAAGAGTTGGCTTATGCATTTGACCTCTGTTTGTATGAGCAAATAAGATTTTACAGATGAGATATCTCTCCTGCCCCATGCGCTCTCATTTAAAAGAAATTAAACTGTATACTATCATTCTGGAACTTCTCCCCTGTTAGATAGTTTAGAAAGGTGATCAATATAATTCACCAAGTAGTAAACTGAGAAATGAAGTTTGAATTGGTGTTCTGCTACTTGCAGAGGCCATAAAGATAGTAAGAAAAGTAGTGTCAAATTTTATTTTATGCCAACCTGAACTTTATTGTCAGCAAAAGCCTTCAATTCATTTCTGATATATTTTCAGTCAACTTGTATCAGAGGAAACCAAAGTTATACAGCAAACTTTTAAAATGTTTGTTTAGGAACACAAATATCGTAAACATTACTTTTTAAAAAAATAGAATAAATGTCAGGATGATACCTCACAACACAGAAATACAGAAATATCTGAGATTTCCATTTAGTATTTTTAGTCATCTTAGCAACAGAAAAAAGATACATTTCCAAGAATGTAGGTATCAGCAATCAAGAAGAAAATATTAGCATGCATAACATACTTGCTTAGAATATCAAATCACATTTATTGTTACACTGGAAGATCAGTAATATTAAAAATGTTACATAATAAGAATAAAATGAAATAATTTTGTAAAATTAATACCTGTGTATCCACATGGAGACCGCTTCTGAACTTTGTGCTTGAAGTGGAAAATAATGAAACTTTGATTTTGGATTTTACCGATTAAATTGATAGATTTTTATAGAAATGGCTTGTTTATATTATTATAAAAAAAACAAAAAGTTGTGATTTGATGTTAATGTCTTATTTTACTGCAACAGAGAGGCGGAAGTCAATGTTTCTTTTTCCTACCCTTCCTTACTTCTCTTCTTCCTCTTCTTCCCCACCATTCTCCTATTTACTTTTGCATATTGTATCTTATTTTATCTTATAACTCAATAAAAATGCTAAACAGAACAACATAGAAAACACAATAATATTTAGGATTTCTGTTTAATATTTGTAAACATATTAGCAACAAAAAAAAAGATACCCGTATTTTTTGGAGTGTAAGACACACTGCAGTATAAGATTCCCCAAGGTTTTGAAGAGGCAATTTTTTTTTTAAAGTAGGTAGGTAGATAGAGGGATAGACAGGGAGAGAAAGAGAGAGAAATTCAGTAGGGAGGGAGGGAGAGAGAGAGAGAGAGAAAGAGAGGGAGAGAGAGAGAGTAGGTAGGTAAGAGGGATAGAGAGAGAAAAATAGAAAGAGATAGAGAGAAAAATACAGTAGATAGGTAGGGGGAGAGAGAGAGTAGGTAGGCTGGTAGGTAGAGGGATAGAGAGAGAGAAATAGAGAGAGAAAAATACAGTACAGAGAGTAGGTAGGCTGGTAGGTAGGGAGAGTAGGTAGGCTGGTAGGTAGGGAGAGAGAGAGAAGGTAGTAGGTAGATAGGTAGGTAGGTAGGTAGGTAGATAAAGAGAGAGAGAGAGAGAGAGAAATACAGTAGGTAGGTGGGGGAGAGAGAGAGAAAGAGAGAGAGAAATACAGTAGATAGGTAGGGAGAGAGAGAGTAGTTAGGTAGGTAGATAAAGAGAGAGAGAGAGAAATAGAGAGAGAGAAATATAGTAGGGAGGGAGGGAGAGAGAGTTTGTGTGTGTAGGTAGGTAGGTAGAGGGATAGAGAGAGAGAAATAGAGAGAAATAGAGACGTGTTTCTGCTAGCACAGCATTTGATCAATGTAATTCTCATTAATCAATTAAAGAGCTTTCCAAAACGGGAAAAAAAGTTTTTGCACTCTGCAAGTGTCCCAAAAACGGCCCGTTTTTCGAAAAAATGGGCCCATTTTTTGTCAAAAAAGTTGCATGCATAGCCTTATGGAGGCTTATAGAGTGCTGCTGGGGGCGCAAAAAACAGCCCGTGGTTTGCTCATTTCTGCCCTCCCCAGCCCCAGGAGCTCTCTGAAAGCCTCCATAAGGGTATGCACAGCCATTTTGGTGAAGGGGTGTGGCTTCGGGAGGCAAAAAATGCTGTATTCGGTGTATAAGACGCACCCAGATTTTCAGCCTCTTTTTTGAGGAAAAAAGGTGCATCTTACACTCCAAAAAATACTGTACGTTTCCAAGAATTTAGATATTAGCAACCAAAAAGAAGAAAATAACAGCATGCATAACATACTTGCTTAGAATATCAAATCAAATTTATTGTTACACTTGAAGATCAGTAATATTAAAAGACATAAAACAATAAGAATAATATGAAATGAATTTGTAAAATTAATAGTAATAAGATGGTAAGTTTAATAAAATTGTTTCACTTAGAACAGTGTTTCTGAACCTCAGCAACTTTAAAATGTATGGACTTTAACTCCCAGAAGAAAGTCAGAGAAAGTCTGACTTAGAATATTAAAATCAATATAACCCAATTCATTATGAAATTGCCTTATACAGCATGAATGATGACTTATAACCTAAAATAACCTCTCCCAAGAGTGGTTTACAATTGAACCATAAGTTTTGCAGTGTTAGCCAGTAAACCAACAGGGTGGATTAAGTTCAGCTACCTGAACCCTTTGGACCAAATGAAGGTGCTGAAATATCCTAGAAACTGCACAGTGCACCTTGAGTAATAAGCAGTGAGGAGAGAATTTAGGATGGAGTACCATCAGCAGTATGTTGTCATAGGAAGTGGTATAAATTATCATCTATTCCCATCGCACCCATGAAGCTCTAACAACAACTAATTGTTGTGATGACTTGAGAGTTTAAATCCCTTCCTGATCTTTCTCTGCCCTCAGAGTCCTATCTTCAGAAAAAAAATGTTTTAAAAGAAAAAAATATTTCTTATAAAGACATATTAAATGAGAGGGGTGAACTGAAAACCAGATTAGAAATAGAAGACCAAGCGGTGGAATTAGAGTGGTGGTCGTACCTGCAGATACAATTGTGTTATATGAAAGATGTGAGAACAAGGGGTTTTTATAGAGAATGAATGACATTGGCAAAAATATTATTGGGGACTGATGGCAAACTGATAAGGATACTATACAATTATTTATTAAATTACAAAATGGAAGAAGAACAAGTTAAAGAGACAATGATAGTATGGGCTAAAAAAATTGGATATAATATAGATTTGGATAAATGGCAAAAACTTTGTGAGAAAAATCGGGAATTGACAAAGGCCACATCATATGAAGAAAATCTCTATAAAATGTTCTACAGTTATATATATCTTTTATTTCATTTTCATTTTCATTTTATACAATCACTTATATACTGTGCATAAAAAAAAGAAAAAAGGAAAAAAAAAACCCAACATAACACTTCATTCCCCCATACACCCTCTCTTCTCCCCCTCCAACTTTCCTTTCACCCCTCCAGCATTCCCCTCTTCTACTTCCCTACCCCCTCAGACATCTCCCCCTCCCTCCATTTCACCCTCCTTACATTCCCTCTCACTCCCTCTTTACTTCTCCCTTCTCTTTCCCTCTTCTCCTCACTTTGGTGTATCCATACAATTCAATTTGTTTTTTACAATAAAAGTAGAAAAAGAAAAAAAGAAAAAAAAGAAAAACGAGCCGCAGTACACAAGTGAATTCTTATTGTTCTAAAGATTGAAACTGTAATTCCACCCTCCCCCCTCCCCCCTATAATCCCCCCTCCCTAACCCCCTTACGGCTTCGCAGGTCCCATGCCCGGCATAATTCTTTAACAAGCATTTGAGTATAATAAGGCCAGCTAACTTTAAAATTAAAAAAATAAGATAAAAGTAAAGCCAAAAAGAAAAAGGAAAAATAGTAGAAAATAAGAAATAAAAAAAAAAAAAAAACACCCACACTCACACACAAAAAGAAAAAAGAAACAAAAAGGGTCAATAAACCCACTACGTTAACACAGCTTCCCATTATCTGTAAATCTTAAACAATGTGACTCATTCCAAATTTCGATTATTTTGCTACTTGCAGGGTTTCAAACTGTATTAGAGCCAGGTAAGTTGATCAATTAGAATTCCCCAACTAAAAGTCTCCTTGCTTTGTCTATCTATTCAGACCTTTAATTTATCTCTTTTTTATCCAAATATCCAAACCTTTCTATAACACCATTAAACTCAAATACTTCTTTCATTTTTCATTTCCAACACCTCCCTTTCTATCCTTACCCTTCGAGGGGAGGAGCTGCCGCCGTCGGGAGCTCAACAAAGCTCCTGCCAGGACTCTGGTTCGTATATCTCATAAGATCTATAGATATCTCCCCTTTCTGGCAGAAAGGGGCAGAGAGGAGGTCAGTCGTTAGGATCTCTTTGTAATTCATAGCTTTTCTTTTTGCTGTGAATGGAGAAGAGGTTCAACATTAGCTGAGCCTTTACTCCGGCCAGTTTTCCGCGCTGCCTTTTTTGCAGCCTAGGCAGATTGCCTCCCCCCCCAGGACAAAGCTAAGCTATTTAAAAGCCAATCCGGGCGGGGACCATTCCCGAGGAATTTCTTCTATTACTATTTAAAATACCAGCTTCAATTTCGCAAAAGGCTCCCTTTCTTTTTTAGCTGCGTCACAAGATGGCGATCTCGTAGCTTTTGTGTTTGATCTGACGTAGCTAGTTGACCCTACCCTCCTGAAGGCTTCTCCGTACTAATTGCTAAAAGATTAACTGAGGGGAGCACAGACTTTGATTTTTGGCTCGCTTGACTGCTTGTCTTTTATTTTTATTCTGGAATGGCTCCCAAACCTAAACAGAAGCGCTTCCTTAATAACATATCTCCAAAAACTGCTATGAAGTCGCTACCCTTGTCTCCTACACCCTCCACGGGAGATTTGCTAACACAAGAATTCCTTCTCAAAACGCTTAATGATTTCAGACAGGAGATTAATCAACTGATATCGGATTTATGTGATCAATTTGATGCTAAAATTGCTCAGGCAAAGCAGGATATGATCGGAGTAATGACAGTCATGACAGATTATATTGCTGAAACGGAGGACAAATTGGAACTTTTGGAAGAAACTAACCTTAATCTGATATCAAAAATTCAAACGTTAGAACAGGAAATTGAATCTGCCCAAAAAGAACTTGTCATGATAAATTATAACAAGACTGCCTTTGCTATACGAGTTAGAGGACTGCGTGAAAACCAACAGGAGAATTTGAAACAGACATTCTTTGAGGCTTTCAGTCGCTTGGTGGGAAGTCCGGGACTTAACTTTGATTGGCAGATTCAAAGAATTTACTGCCAGAATTCCTGGGTAGCAAAACAGCGACAGCTTCCGAGGGACATAATAATATACTTTACTACAAGGGAATCTAGAAATGAGATAATACAGAGGCTTTACGGAAAGAGGTTGATAATTGATGGGGAGGACTTGATTGTTTTTAAAGAGATACCATTTCAAATATTAAGAACAAGAAGACAGTACGCTTTCTTAACCGAAGAACTCAGAAACTCTCAGATTCCATACAAATGGGAAGTCCCAGCTGGTATTACAGTTACATTTGGCAACCAAAAACACCGCATTAACTCTGTTTGTGAAGCCCGAAAATTTTACTACGAGACCCTGAAGGCGGGACTTCCTGATTCATCCGGATCTGGGGAGAGGCAAGGAGAAGGAGAAGACAAACAGCGAGACACGTGGCTACAAGGCGGAGGGTGTTGTTTTTCTCTTCCGGAAGGGCAGAAGACTAAAGAATAAAGACTAAGCGATGTTTTTAAAGTTTTATGATTTCCGTCTGGGATAAAATGGAAAAGTGGCATATCGATGATGAGACATGGAGACTGAAAGAAGCGTTGCTGATTGTGGACATATATTGTACAGAAGTTTTGTCTGAACTCTAACTCAAATTGTGCATGAACTATTTTCTTAGGCGAGGAGAGCGGAAATTGTGATCTTTTTGAGTTGCGGTTTGGGACGAACGGAGTTGGGAGGTGCGTGGGAGAGGGAAGGGCAGCGAAAGTTTAATTAGATTACCTGGGGCTAGAACGCAAGCTGATGTTTGTTTGAGTTGCTATATCAATATAAAGTTAAGAAAGATTGGTCGGAGAATCTTCAGGAAAGTGGAGTAAACATGGGAGGAGCAATGAATGTGGATAAAATATATATGTGGATATGGATAAAGGCAGGGTGGAAGGTATAAAATGTTCTACAGATGGCATCTGCCCCAGCATGATTGGCCAAAATGTTTAGCAATATGTCCCCAAACTGTTGGAAATTTAAACAAATACCTTGCACATATTACCACATGTAATGGACCATGGACCTGTATAAAGGCAAGGAAATTTTGGATATAAATTCATATGTGGTTAGAAAAAATGACCAGACAACATATAGAGTTTATGCCATAATTATTTTTATTAGGCATTATATCAGATGGTTATGATAAAGGGACAATATACCTAATATTACACCTCTTGACCATGTATGTGTAGCAGTGGAAGAGTGAAAATACCCCTTCAGAAGAGGAGATGATAAGAAAGATATTAGTCTGTGTGGAAATGGATAGATTAATGCTAAAAATAAAAAATAAAGGAGATACGGAATACTGTGCTACATGGGATAGATTCTACCAATGGTTAGAAACACAAGGTAGAAGTTGGAATGCGAAAGAATCAGGTTAGGTGGACATGGAAAAGATACTAAGTATGTTTTAAAATAGTATATATGCTATTTTCTTTTTACATTTGTTTTATGGCAAGTGGAACGCCATGACAATTATACTGTACTCAATATATTTATATGTAAACAATAAAAATATATTTTTTAAAAAAGAAAAGAAAAATAAAACAGAAGGAGAAACACTCCACTCTCAGCCTTGTCCTGAAGTACATGTGGAAGAACAAAGCTGCCCCTTTCAGGCTCAAGATCTGTTATTGTTTTTGTTGTTTTTATTTATTATTGCCTTTATATTTCTATCTATAATATATATATATTGATCGATTGATCTAATCTATCATCTATCTATGATAGATAGATAGATAGATAGATAGATAGATAGATAGATAGATAGATAGATAGATAGATAGATAGATGATAGATAGATAGATAGATAGATAGATAGATAGATATCGAGAGATTGATATCTATCTATCTATCTATCTATCACCTATCTATATCGATCTATCGATCTATCGATCTATCGATCTACCTCTGTCAAGGTGGCAAACATATTTAATATATTTGCCTTCTATTTTTGCACAACAACATCTGTAAGGTGTGTTGGGTTGAGTGTGATTGTCCCAAAGTCACCTAGCCAGCTTTCATTTCTAGACGGTTATTGCCAGATGTGTCAGCTGCTAATCAATCATTCCTAAACTATGTTTCTCCTATTTCATCTAATTCAATCTTCTGGTTTCCCATGGGTTGTTCCATGGTGAAGTTAAAGGCCATGTCAAACTATAGCATAAAAGAAAAAGGGTAAAGAAAAACGTTTGCTTAATGTGATATGATTAATGTAAACATAGCCAATGTGGTTTTAAAATCATGTTTTACGACTTATCACTGTTTATGAACAAGACTTCTGTAATGAATCCCTGCATGGTATTGTATTTTGATGTGTGCAAGCATTGTGCAGCCATAAAGGACCTAAACTCACCTACCGTATATACTCGAGTATAGGCCGACCCGAATATAAGCCGAGGCACCCAATTTTACCACAAAAAACTGGAAAAGTTATTGACTCGAGTATAAGCCTAGGGTGGGAAATGCAGCAGCTACCGGTAAATTTCAAAAATAAAAATAGATACCAATAATGTTTTTGAATATTTATTTCAAAGAAAAACAGTAAACTAGCGGTGTATTCAATGAAATACTTCACTCACCTCATGATGCTGATGTCCCGCTGTGATGATGATGTCCCGTGCAGCCGCGGGAGCGATGTCCCGCCTCCTATGACACACGGCACAGTGATTCCTATCATTGGATCACTGTACCAGAGGAGGTGGGACATCGCTATGTGGCTGCTTGCCATAACAAGGAGGAGGTGGGACATCGTTGCAGAGCGGCAGGAGGGGGAGGAAGGGGAATCGTAAGACAGCCCTGCATTACATTAGAACGTGAGGAGGGGGGATGGTGCGGTGCGCGCTGCGCGGCAAACTGACACAGAGGGAGGGGAAACTCACAGGGGCACTGGGCCATTCACGAGTGTCACCCAGCGGCATGGCCCCGCCCCTTTTTCTCCTCCATTTCGGGCAAATTTTTCACTGACTCGAGTATAAGCCGAGGCAGCTTTTTTCAGCCCAAAAAGTGGGCTGAAAAACTAGGCTTATACTCGAGTATATACAGTACTTAGGAAACATGCCTAAAAATATCATGAGTGGTTAAAAGAATGTCCAGCTTCTTAATACAATGTAATATTGGAATGTTTTATGCTGTTATACAAATTATTACCTTGTTTTTACTTTGCTACAGGTAATGAGAATAAGATGACCATAGGAACCTCTCCATAAAAATATTGTGACCTCTTGCATAGTGGCCAAATAATCTTCAAATTATGGGGGAATAGGATAGTTTGTACCTGCTGAAGGCACTGTGGAAAACTATTAATCTCAAACCATGAACTTTTACTTGCAATTTAAACCTTGCTGATATGTTTTTATAGGTCTAAAGTTCCCACAAACACAAAGCGATTTATAAAAAGCAACACTCCCAGTGATATAACTATACAAGAAAGTCCTTTTCTTTAATGTTTGAGTCCTATTAACCTGAGGCCATAATATCAGAATCTTTCATTTTATGAGAGTAAATATGACTGTGGTTAAGATAAGTAAAGGTAAAAGCTCCCCTCACACATATGTGCTAGTCATTCCCGACTCTAGGGGGCAGTGCTCATCTCCATTTCAAAGCTGAATAGCAAGTGCTGTCCGAAGATGTCTCTGTGGTCATAAATGCCGAAGGCATACAGAACACTGTTACCAAAGGTGTATATGTTCAAGCTTTCAACAGAGTCAATCCAGAAAGGTTTTTTAAAATCCTACTTTGTATGCATTTATGAACTCGAGTATATTAATGAATGGATAGTTTTTCCCAATAAAACAGGGAAATAATATTACTGGACATTAGAATTAAATTGATTGCCATGCACCATATCTAGTGAAACTATGCAAAGCACACAGGGGCAGGAATTTCATTTGACCTGTGCAATAGAAAAATAATCCATAAATATCTGCCAGCAATTTATGATCTTTTGACAAAATATTTCAGTGCCTCAGCACAGCTGTTACAAGGGGGAGAGAAAATATTCAAAGCCAATAGCTTCAGAATTTATTATAGTTGTCTTTTCTTACCATTGAATTAGAAAATGCTGAACTAAACAGTTTGTAATTACAAGAGGAAATATTCCTCAAGAGCCTTCATCTGTGGTAAATTATAAGTGCATAATAGTTCTCAGGGTTTTATAGTTAAGTTGGAATAAGCAAGAAATGAACAAATCTTGTAGGCAAAATGAAAACAAGACTGAACCGAGAAAGCATATAAAACAACATATAGACAAACCCACACATGCATAATTTTCCATTAAACTTTAATGAAAGGAATATTATCTAAAATACCTTTAGATTCCTCAAATCATTCAGTAAAGGGAATATTATTATGGTGGGTCACCGAGTTAGTCAGATGTTTAGTAGATTTGCCATTTTTATCCACCTATTGAGTTCTTTCCAAAGACCTGGGATATGCAGATGTTGTTTGATAGTGTTAAAAGTATTGTCATTGGATGTGAAGTATTCCAAGTAGAGTGTCTTTAATTGACTGATGGTAATGTAGCTTAACTGGTGCTCCAGATATTTTGGTTTTGGAATTGCATCCAAGGCACCCATCACTATTGGTACTCCCATTGCTTTCTTTTGCCACAGTTATTCTACTTCTATTTGCACATCTTTGTATTTTGTAAAAAACTTTTTCCATTCTTTCCTGTTTATTCTGCTGCATCTATATACTGCTACAACTAGTAACCAGACATTTTGGTCTTTCTTGTTGTCTTTCTTGTCTACAATTGTTCAGTCTGGGATGTGATGTGGCAGGTGCTAGTCTGTTTCAATAGTAAAGTCCCAGAGCACTTTCTCTTACTTTATCACTTTTGTGATCCTTCCAGTTATTGTTTACAGAGAAATGTTATTTCTTGCAAATATGTATGCGTGACTTGTTCAGCCTTGCTAACAGAGGAATGCAATGACAAAAAATAGGGGTGATAGTGAGTTCTCTTGAAACATTCCTCTCTTCATATTAACTTCTCCCAGACTATCACCACTGAACAGCAACTGTGTCTTCTATTCAGGGGTGGGCTTCAAAAACTGCAGCAATGAGTTTGCTGCCCTTTTGCTGGCTGGGCATGGTCATGGTGGCCATTGCCTAGTTGGCCTCCTGCACCATGGGGGGGGGGTGTTTGTCACCCTTCCCAGGCTCCGGAGGCTTTCCTACAGCCTCTGGGAGGGCACAAACTGCTTCACCCAGGCTCCGAAGACCCTCCGGAGGACGGAAACAGGCCTGTTTCCAGACTTCTGGAATCTCTGGAAGTTTCCCCCCTTCCTGAGCCTCCATGTGGGCCCTGCACTTACCTGGCATGATGAATGGGCCACATGTAGACTCCTTGGAGGGGAGGAGCAGAGTGGGGGCGCAGCCAGGAGTAGGATTTGGGGGGTTTGCCGAGCCATGCAGAATCTTCGCTAGAGGATCACCCAAATCCACGTGAAGCCCCCAGCAGCTAGTTAGTTGTCAGTTAGGAGGTAATTTTTTGGTTGTCTGCTGTTTGGGCAGTTTCTTTTCTGCTCAGGTGGAAAGAACTTGGTTTGCAAATAGATGCTATTGGACTGTATCACTGCACCAATTAGCAATTTGAAAGTAGTTGGTAAGCAGGATGTAGTTATCTACAGCTGCCCTTTTTGTTGGATCCTTCCTTATCAGGTAGGTTTTGACAGATGTTGACCAATCTTCAATTTCACCTCTTTGCAATAAGCAGCAGTAAACTGCTTGGCAATGAGTAGTGTCAGAAGTTTTAACCAAAAACCATGTTCATTATCTTACTATTATTATATGGAAGGATAAAGTTTAATCTACTGAAAAGCAAACGTCATTTCATCTTTGAATCTTCAGCAAGATAATATGCATTTTCCTTTCATGCTACATTTTCAATTGAAAAGTTATATTTAAGGACTAAATTATTGCTTTTTGTAAGCCACATAGAACTCCTAAATTTAAGGTAGAGCATAAGTGTTAACACAAAAGTTAAAAATACGGTTAATGCAATAATCAGAGGCATATTCACAGAAGAATATGCAATTTTGTATTCCTGTTCTACATTTACTTACTTTGTATAAAGCAATGAGGAAATTAGCGTATCAACACCATGCCCAGACTTCCATTAAACCTGGCATGCCGTGACTATTCCTGAGATGAATAATCATTTTGAAGATAGGTTTTCAGTGCCTCATAAGCCATAACAACTTTCACAATGTTGGTGAGCTTCTAGAATGGGCGGGAAACTATGGCCCCTTTATGACTGTAGAATTCAATTCCCAGAATTTCTGAACCAGCCATTCTGACAGTCTACAACACGGGTGTCAAACTGGTGGCCCACAGGCAGGATGTGTTACATGCAGGCCATGTCCACCCCAGCTCTGCGAAGGGAATAAACATCACAATACATCACATGATGGCAACGTGATGTGGCGAGTTTGACACCTGTGGTCTACAGATTGTAAAGGGAGCATAGTTGCCCACTCCTGTTCTAGAATAAACTTTAGAGGTCAGGCTATACTATTTTCTTCTTTTTTTCTTTTCTGTTTTTCTTTTTCCATGCAAATATATGCCATATTTTAATTCAACACTGTTCTACCTATCTAGATAAATAATTCCATGGTTGTCATCACAGTATAATGATCTTTTCACTTTCATTTCTGATATGAAAGAGCTGTTTCTAATTCTTTCTTGGGCTTTCCCACTTACTCATCATCTCTAGCTGAGGAAGCCCAAAATGAGTGTTTTTTTGATGAGGTTTGATTCACTGGCCTGTTTTGGATGTGATTCACCTTGATCATGCTCACCAGGCTCCATTGCTTCCTTCCTCCTTTATTTACTCTAATCATCAATCTTTCCTGCATATGTCTTAGTACATTTTAGTCTATATTCAATTATGTTGTCCTTTTCTGTAGACATTTCTCCATTCTTCATTTTACTTTTTGCCAATAGCTTTAGGAAATGGAACACTAAATCAATCAACTTTTGTCCATTACTCTTCTTCCATATATGTGATGCTCAGATCAGTTCATCCCATTCTAACCGTCCTTAAAACAGATCGGCCAGTAGATATATTTAGATTTATTATAGAATTTTAAAGGATTTCAGTAAATCTGAACAGTTTTGACTGCCCGGGGTTTAAAATAGCAGAAAAAAATTATTTCTGCACCTTGCTACTTCATGATACTGCTGAAATGAAGAAATGTTGGATTAATCTAGTTTTTGTGTGGAAATATTATAGGTTTTCTGCCTTGGGCATTACATGATGGATCTTCAGATTCCAGTACAAAATGCACAGAACCTGAAAGCCTGAAATCTACTAATTCCTCCCTCTAAACATTTCTAATTGTACTTGCTGTAGATTTTGGGAAAAGTTCCTTTAAAATAATGATGAAATATGTAGATCTAGACATGATTCTTAAGACTCTGCATGAACTCACAGGGTGTGTGTGAATTATGATAGATGCTTGGTAACGTTATGACACAAATGCCTGACCTAATTGTTTCAAATGTTGTGACATAAACACCTAAGTTTGAGATTTGAAAGATGATACCATAGCCTTGTGTCATTATTTCATTGTCAAACTGAAACCACTGAGACTATTAATTTCATTATGACAACCTTGCTTTGAATTAACCTTGTAACTTTTTGGTACATTTGTTTCAGTAACATCATCGCTTTCCCAAATTTGTTCCCCTACCTAACTTGATTCCAGCCAACACCCACACCCACCTAGATGCACAAAATAAGATGTAATTGTTTTATTGATATGGGAAAGATGGGCTGCCCAAATCAGTCACTTGCACATCCCAAGTGAATCACAACTGCCTTGAGCAGCTTATATGAAGGGAGATACTAGCGCACAAGTCCAGAGCAGTAGGAAGAGTCATAGTCTGGAGACATTTTAAAAGTACAGGCTAAAATAATAGACTGTACTTCAATCTGAACTTTAAGAACAGGATGTCAACAGGCACAGGTTTCCACAAAGTCAAAATTGAAATAACAAAGACAATAGAGCTGAAATGGATGTCTGAAGCCAGCCACCACCGACGATGGGCATCTACATCACTGAAGTAGTACCTCAGCTCTGACACTGCCATGATTGCCACCAAGGAGTGCCATCTTGAGTCCCAGACTATGGCCAGCCACCTCTACGATATAGAACAATGTCCCAGTTGCTCTGACTGTCTGTGGTCTGTTTGTTCTAGCAACCTGCCAGCCTGCCAGCCTGCATTCCATCTGCCTGCAACTCTGTTGGCCTGCAGATCTTCCTGCCTTACACCCCATCTTTCAGCCAGCCTCCCTGTAATGTGCTCTGCTTGCCTCAGCACCATGACAGTAGGGTGAAATTCAGCAGGTTCTGGAGAACCGGTAGCAGAAATTTTGAGTAGTTTGGAGAACAGGCAAATACCCACTCTGGCTGACCCCTAAAAACATAAAAATTCCACAGAGTATCATCATTGATTCTATTGGTTCTGCAATTTTTTTATATTCTAACATAGTCTTTAAAGGTGACTCCTTAGCTTCATTTTGTTTTATCTGTGTATTATGACTCTTATATTATGCTACTTGAGTTGTCATTTTTATTTACTATATTGTGGATATTGTATTGCGTTGTGCTGTAAAAGGATCGATTTCTTTGATTGTGGTGGGCATCCATCAAAATCAAAAATAAACGTAGAAGTCAGATTGATTTTTGCAGCCTATCTCTGGTAGTTCTCATATTCAGTGCAAAGGGAAGCTCAAAATTTACTATTGCTGAATCTTATGAACAGACATTTCTGCAGAGCAGACTGAATCTTTATAAGGTAAAGTCAAGACAGGTCAATTTGTGAGATTTCCTTCATTCCTTCCTCTTCCCCTTTATTTTCCTTGTAACTGCATGATGTTTTTCTTTGCAAAATGACTTCAACTTCTTACTTCAACTTCCTAGATGCTCTTTGTTCTATTTAGATGGACTTTTTCTCCTTGACAGGTGTAAGCTGCTACAATACCAAGGAAGCCAGTAAGTCAACAATTTCCAGCCCTTATTCTGATACTAAGTGACTATCCTAGTAAATAACTGCAATGAAGAAAAACAGTGATGGAGAAAATTGCCAAATGAGTGTAGGAGCCTTTGTGTGAATGTAAGCCTAGGTTGAAATTGACAAATTGCAGCCATAATCTAAAAATGCAATAGACATAGAAGCAGAGAGGATAAAACTAGGAATCAAATACATGCCTTCAGAAAATTGATAATAAGGTACCAAAAAGAGACAGAGCACATGTAAAAGAACCTTCAGGAGAAGATGAAGAAGAGAAATTGGGCAAGGGGCAGACTTTAATCCCATCAGCAGCTGCCAAATTTGCAGATCAATAAAGCAAGGGCTTTGGGAAATAAAAAGGGATCTTTGAAGTGTGCCAACATATTGAATCATTCTGGGTCCTGACCTGGTGGCTTCAATTGTTCTAACTAGTGCTTGGCATTGGTGGGATTCAGCCAGTTTGCATTACTTTGGGAGAACCGGTTGTTAACTCTCTGAGCAGTTTGGTGAGCTAGTTGCTGGATGAAATCATTAGGGCAGAGAACTGGATATTAAATTATTTCAATCCCACCACTGGTGTTTGGCTAGTCTAGTTGAATACAATTTGGGTAGGGCTGAAAAAACATACTTAAATTCAGTACAACCTTGCTAAGGCTTTACATTTGGAGTGTCTCCATATATTGTATTAGAACTTTGAGAGCTTCATCGTTTCGCTGAAAGTGATTTCCAAATATTTCCAATTTCTTTTCTTGCTATCCATTAGGACTGTTATGTATCTATTTGGATCACTCATGTACAGAATCCGTATGCCTCAACTATTTCTGTGAATGGAGTGATAAACCATTAACCAAATGAATTCTACACGTCTGAGAAGAACTTGGTCTCTTGTTTAACTTGTTTAAGAAGGTTAACTTGAAAAAATGTGAGCATCAGAGAGTTTGGTGAAGGAAAGCTTCGGAGATTTAGTAGCTGCATCCAACTCCCAGAAAAATAAATATATTAATTATTCATTGCTATTGCTCCTTGCCCTCCAGCTCCAAAAAAGCAATATGTGCCCTTCAACTCTCTAATATTAATAATGGGTTAGATGAGGGAGAAGAAGCTAAAAATAAATCCAAACCTGACAAAAGAGTTTTTGACAAGGAGAAAACTAACTTGGGGCTGAGGTGAAGTCTGTTTTGGGTGAAGTTGCCATGTCTTTAAAAATGGGTCTACAGCCTGAGAATATTCTTTCATCCTTAGCTGTCATTGGGTACAGAATCTGTCAGGCTTCTCCTTCAGCAAGAATTGTGGTACTCAGTTAACATGTAGTCATTTTAATATGCAAATATAGATCAAAGCAATCCTTTAATATTGCAGACCTTTCTGCTCTGATTATATAAAACCAATGGATAAGAGGTACACAGTCTTTCTTTGTTAGGTGACTTTGCTTCAAAAGTCATCCAACTTTTTATATGCCAAATAATAATTTGCCTACTGCTTTCTTTTGAACAGAAAAAGATCTTAGAAGGATATTGAAATTTTGAGAACTGGCTTTATTTTTATTATCATTCATCATATTTGCAATGATTAAAGTCAACTCTGTGCCAAGTAAAATCAATGAGATACTGTTAATTCTGATCATCAACCTGACACAATGATTTGTGCTTGTAAAGAGCTTTCTCTAAATGGCTGAAAAGAAGCACTTTAACAAAGGATGTAGTTACTTGTGCTTTGTGTTGTTCCAATTTTTGCTTTTTACTATACTTCTGTCAAACTATAATACTACTGTGAAGAGTATCTTTCACTCATGTCAGAAGTGAATATTAAGCATTCTTCAAAAGTCATTTCCAGCTATTTGAAAAGATATTAAAAATGGAATGCTTGCTGTTTTAATCCACCAAACAGTATATTATGGTTTAGAATATAACCTTTTAAAAGGATAATGTATCATTCCTCAGAAATCATTTAAGAACCCATGCATTAGATTTTAGTTGTTGTATGCTACATGTAGCTTGCTGGAATTGTCATTTTCACAGCAGGATAACATGAATACAAGTTTCTTTCTGATCACATTTTTACTTTTCACTATTTGAAATAAAAGCCTTACCATTTAAAATAGGTAAGGCTTACCTATTTTATTATTTAAATTAATTTTATTCATAAGATAAAATTAGCCTGTTCTAGTTATACCAGGCTTATGGGAGCATCAGGTACTTACATCAAACAAGGGTTATATAGTCACTAATAATTCTATTTTAGAACTATAAAAATACAGATTTATTGAACATGAAAGTCTGAAACTATTAAGAGCAAAACAAAGAAAAAACCTGTAGTGATGTGGTTGTGTGAAATGTGTCATTAGGAAGCAAGTCTGTGTGTTTCTTTATTTTTTATTTATTATTTGTCAATCATGTATAAGATAACAAATATAAGTATAAACATTATTATGAATACAGGAAATGGATATAAATAAGTGGGGATAGTAGGACAGGGACAGTAGGCACTCTGGTGCACTTATGCACACCCCTTACAGACCTCTTAGGAATGGGGTGAGGTCAACAATAGACAGTCTAAGGTTAAAGTTGTACGGGTTTGGGAAGAAACCACACAGTCAGGTAGTGCATAAGGTTCAATTATCCTATAATCCAGTAGCATATAAAAACAGGTATTTGGGGAATGCAGCATCAAGTTCTCCTTACCTGCCCAGAGTCCACTTGATCACCATATTTCCCAAGTGCATTTTTGACATTTCTAGCAAAGATGACTGTCTTCTCCTTGATTCCGGGTTAGTTTCTAAAATATACAACAGTGGCCAGATCTCATCCATAATTCTCTCACACATGAGTAATCCACTACAGAAGTATCTCTTATACACTGATGCAGTGTGCAAAGTAATACTTCTGTAGACAACCTGGATACATCAAGGATAACCCTTTGGGGATGATCGTTCAGAATATTGCTCATTTTAGTCTAACTTCTAATTAGTCCCAACAAATCTCACAAGATCTGATTACAACTGCATGTATTTTCCTGTAGATACAGAAATGGTTTGCTCAAATATTCTCAGCTATGAACATGCAGGCTGAAGTTATTAGCTTTAATTTCTTTCCTTTTGCAGACTTCATCTTTTATATTAGAATATATTGTAATGACATATTGGTGATGTTACCTTGTTCTGCCTATGGCACTACCACCCCCAAAATATCCTGTAAAACTTTAGCATTAGGGCATTACATACTAGCTATAGATGCATGAATATCTTCAGTCAAATGCCAGGGTTCCGTGTGTTTAAGAAAGCCAGCTACCTTCAGAAATGGTGGAAAACTCACTCTTCATGCCAAGTAGAAATAAAACTCAAAAGCTTTTGTATAAGGAATGGAGGAAGAACACCATCTTTGCCTCAGGCAATAAAATATGTTGTACCTGCCAGGTCTGATAAAATAGCTTTTCTTCAACCAGGAAGTCACTGCACTTCAATTATGTATAAATTTAACATGGGATGTGCCACTCAAGAGTATGTGAATCTACCTTATTTCTAAATTGGACATTGCATTCAAGCAAATGATGTATAAATTTTGAAGTTACATAAAATTGGCCTTAGTATTATATGTATCATTTGAAGTTATACTGTAAAACTGGTGGCTATTTTAAAATTGGATCCCAGAATTTTTAAATAGAACTTCAAATGATACATATAACATTACAGGTTAGGATACAGTATAGTATTAGAATCTGAGAAATGCACATTCAAGTCTACTTTCAGCCATCCAAATTCAGTGGATGATTATGAAACACAATCCTCTCTCAGCCCACCCCAGGACTGTAATGCAGATAGTCCTTGACTTACAACCACAATTGTGTCCCAAATTCCTGTTACTAAATGAGACAAGTGTTGTTAAGTGAGTTTTGCTCCATTTTACAACCTTTCTTACCACAGTTATTAAGTGAATCACTGCAGTTATTAAATTAGTCACACGGCTGTTAAGTGAATTTGGCTTCCCCATAGACTTTGCTTTTAACAGAACTTTTTATTTTTCTTTAAAAAAAACACAAATATGTCATCATTTGTCAATCATTAAGACATTGAAGTACAATTTTTTTTTGATGTGTGTACCCCTCCCTCCCTCCACCCCCCCACCCCCCCTCCTCCTTCCCCCCCCCGACTTCCCAGAACCCGTACACGGTATGGATTTTTAACTAACACAGTCTAAAATCTATTGAGAAAAAAGAAATAAAGAAATTAATGACATTCTAGATTGACCTTAGCTTCTTCTTACTGAACTGACTTTTAACAGTTTAAATCATTTCTGATCTTAAGCATAGGCTAACTGGAATTTCTTAGTCCCGTATTTATTTTGTATATAGTCAATCCATTTTTTCCAGTCTCGTTTATATCTCTCATTTGAATGATCTTTGAGATATGCCGATATTTTAGCCATTTCAGCTAAGTTTGTTACTTTCAATGTCCATTCTTGAATTGTAGGCAAGTCTTCCTTCTTCCAATATTGCGCCACCAACAGTCTTGCTGCAGTTATCAGGTGCAGAATCAAATTGGTCTCTACCACTGTAAAGTCAGTACATATACCTAGTAAAAATAACTGAGGACTAAACTTTATCCTTCTTTTAAAAACATTTTGCATGCCCCACCATATTTTTATCCAAAATGCCTTAACCTTTTGGCAGGTCCACCATATATGATAATATGTAGCATCGAGAGAACCACACCTCCAACATTTAGGCTGTACATTCGGATACATAAAAGCCAACTTTTTAGGATCTAAATGCCATCTATAGAACATCTTGTAAAAATTTTCTCTCAGATTTTGAGCTTGTGTAAATTTCACATTTCTTACCCAGATTCTTTCCCATGTATCCAACATTATTGGTTCCTCAATATTTTGAGCCCATTTTATCATACAATCTTTAACTAATTCTGTTTCCGAATCCATCTGTATTAATACATTATATATCCTCTTTATATGCATTAAGCTTTGATCTCTTATTTGTTTAAGCAGATTATCCTCAACTTGAATAAAACCAATTTTTTGATCTATTTTCCACCTAGCCTGTAATTGCCCATACTGGAACCATGTTTGAACTACCTTCTCCTCTTTTAATACCTCTAAAGATTTTAATTGTAATACCCCCCTTTCCGAGGTAAGAAGCTGTCTGTAGGTAATTCTGTCCTGTTTTTGTGCTGTATTCATATTTTCAATTGCGTGTCTAGGAATTGCCCACATGGGTATCTTGTCATTTAATTTATATTGGTATTTCTTCCAGACCCGCAATAAAGCATTTCTTAAAATATGACTTTTAAAGTTCTTATCCAATTTTTTGTTGAATAACAGGTAAGCATGCCAACCAAATACCAGATCATGTCCCTCAATGTTCAATATTCTATCATTGGTTAAGTGAATCCAATCACTAATTACAGATAATACCACTGCATCATAATATAGTTTTAAATTAGGTAGTTTCAATCCTCCTCTCTCACGTACATCTTGCATTATTTTCATCTTTACCCTCGGCTTCTTTCCTGCCCACACAAATTTGTTGATACCCTTCTGCCATTCTAAAAGGTTCGCATCTTTTTTAAGTATAGGTAACATTTGGAAGAGAAATAAAAATTTTGGTAAAATGTTCATTTTCACTGCCGCTATCCTACCCAGCAAAGATAAGTGCAATTTCTCCCATTTTTTCATCTCTGTCTGTATGCTATGCCAAAGTGGTTCATAATTATGCTTATATAATTTCCCATTTGAAGTTAAAATGTTAACTCCAAGATATTTGACTTTTTTAACTACCTCACATCCTAGCATCACTCCTAATTCTTCCTTTTGTTTAATATTCATATTTATAGCTAATATTTTGGTTTTTCCTAAGTTTATTTTAAAGCCCGACACTTGACCATATTGATTAATCATATTCATTAAAACCATACTAGATTCCTGCGGTTGTTCCAATATTATGACCAAATCATCCGCAAAAGCGCGGACTCTATATTCTTGCTGCCTAATCTTGATCCCTTTTAAACCATCCAAGCCCCGTATTTTATTCAACAATACTTCCAAAGTTATAATAAACAATAATGGGGACAAAGGACAGCCTTGTCTTGTACCTTTTCCAATTTGAAAAGAGTCTGTTAGACTTCCATTGACTATGATTTGTGCTGTTTGCTGTTGGTATATTGCTTTAATTGACTGTAAAAAATTATCTCCTATCTGCATTTTTTGCAGTATCTTCAACAGAAATTGCCAGTTAACTCGATCAAAGGCCTTCTCAGCATCCAAAAATATAAACGCAGCAGGGATCTGGTTGTTCTTTCCCAAATATTCTAATGCATTAATAATTAATCTAACATTACTTTTCATCTGCCTCCCTTGTATAAAACCTGTTTGGTCCGTATGTATCAATTGTTGAGTGACCAACATTAACCTATTTGCTAATATTTTAGTAAAAATTTTATAATCTACATTCAGTAATGAAATAGGTCTATAATTTTTGGGTTGAGTAGTATCTTGATCTTCTTTGGGTATCAAAGATATAAACGCTGTCTTCCAAGATGGAGGGACTTTACCTTCCGTTTGAATCATATTAAATAATTCTCTAAGAGGTTCTACCATTTCTAACTGTAAGTTTTTATAGTAAACCGCTGTCAAGCCATCTGTACCTGGTGCTTTCCCTGACTTTAATTGCTTAATTACCTGCAGGATTTCCCCCGAGGTTATTGGTTGATTCAATTTTTGCCTGTGTTCTTCTCTAACTGAAGGTATTTTCTCTTTGTCTAAATATTTGTCTATGTCTAAACCATTAATTTTATCCCCTTTATACAGTTCTGTAAAAAATTCCCAGAAAGCCTTTTGAATCTCTTCCTGTTGAAATACCTCCTTCCCTCTGTAAATCAGTTTAGATATATTTCGAGTTTTCCTTTTTTTCCTAATCTGATAAGCTAACCATCTGCCAGGTTTGTTTGCATTACAAAAAGTATTGTGTTTTGCATATAATAGATTAGTAGCCACCTGGTCAGAGATCAACATGTCAAATTGAGATTTTAATATGTTAATAGCTTCCTTAACCTTTGTATCGTCTGGGTTCATTGTTAACTCCAGCTCTTTTCTCTTAATTTCCTCTTCCAGTTCTGTTCGTTTTAACCCTTGCTTATTTCTATGTGTTTTATTTATATTCATCAAAACTCCTCTCATATACGCTTTGCTTGCGTCCCATACAAATTCCATAGATGTACCCTTATTCATATTCAAAACAAAATATTCAGATAGTAATTTTTTACAATCGTTAATATACTTTTCATATCTAAATAAGTTTTCGTTCAATCTCCAAGACCTTCTTGCCTGCACTACCCTTCCCAACTCCATCCAAACTGGGTTATGGTCCGAAAGGACCCTAGCTGCAATCTTTGTTTTCTTGACCCTAGAAAGCAAATCATTAGTGGTTAGAATAAAATCAATCCTTGAGAGGGATTGATGCCTGTCCGAGAAGAAAGTGAAGTCACATTCCTCTGCATTTCTTTCTCACCAAATATCTCTCAATTCAAAATCATCCATAATGTCAAAGAAAGATTTGGGTAACTTTGCTCGCATCTTGGTATTTAGGCGGGAAATCTTCTTATCTCTCTTAGTGTCTATCACTCCATTCCAGTCACCCAATAGTATACAGGAACTATAGTCCCACTGTACTAATTTAGCATGAAGATTTCTATAGAATCTATCTTGCTGTTGATTGGGAGCATAAATTCCCAAAAGTAATGTCTTTTTCCCTTCTAAGATTAAGTCTAAAGCAATATATCTTCCAAGGGGATCTGCTTCTATTAATTCAGCTTTCATATCTTTTCTTAAGTATACAACTATACCATTCTTCTTTTCCATAGCAGAAGCTGCAAAATGTTGACCAAGTTTTGAGTTGATCAAATATTTTTGATCAGTTGACTTGATATGAGTTTCTTGCAAACAAATTACATCGTTCTTAAACTGTTTGAGATAATGAAATATTTTCTTCCTCTTCTGTGGAGAGTTCAGTCCGTTGACATTCCATGTTAAAATCTTAGTTGTCATCTTTGGTTGGTTGAAGCATTTTTAGAGCTTCCTGCACGGCCTGTTTAACCTTAGGTCTAGCTCCTCCCATTGCTTCCAGATTTGTTGTTGTAGATCCTTGATCGATGGCCGATGATTGTTGATGCTGTTGCTTTTTAGCTTGTTTCTCCATACGTCTAGTAGTCATGCGGCTAGGTCTTGGTTCCATAGCACCTTGCACTTCTAGAGAAGAAAGATGCTCCATCTTGTCTGGTGGTTGTGTAGTTTGCTGTCTATCCTGTCCTTCTTGTGGTCTTTCTCTAGGTCCAGATGGTGCAGGGTGTCCGGCCTTCAATATATTATAATAAAAATCTCGGGCTTTCCATACAGAGTTGAGGCGGTACCTTTGCTTATCAAATGTAAATATGATGCCAAATGGTGCATCCCATCTATACTGTATCTGACGATTTCTGAGTTCTTCGACCAAAAAAGCGTAGTCTCTCCTGGCTCTTAACATTTGAGGTGGTATCTCTTTCAAAACAACCAGGTCTTGACCGCCAATTTGAAGCTTAGTGTTATAAGATGCTTGCAGTACCATATTTCTAAACTCTCTTGTAGTAAAATATATAACGATGTCTCGAGGAAGCTGCTTCTGCTTTGCCAGCCAGGAGTTAACGCGGTAAGCTTTGTCAATTTGCCAGTCTTGATTGGTCCCTGGTCTTCCCATCAGGCGGTCAAAAGCTTCCGATAGGATCTGTTTCAGGTTCTCCTGTTTCTCCTCACGCAGCCCCCTTACTCTTAATGCGAACTCCATTTGTCGGTACTGTATCATAATAATTTCTTTTTCAGCATTTTCCACTTTTTGTTCCACCACCTCTGTTTTCAATGTCAAGTTAGCATTGGCATCATTAAGAACCTCTAGAGTATCTTCCACTCCAGAAATATGTTCTGTTAATACAGTTACAAGACTCAGCATGTCATCTCTAATTTTATCAACCTTAGCATCAAATTTCTCATACAGCTCCTGTTTAAGTCCTTTTATTTCACTTTTAATTTCTTCTTTCATTTCTTTTATTTCCTCTTTTCTCTCCTGCTTTACCACCTCTCTATTATCTCTAAACTTATCTTCCATTTTAATTGTCTGTGCATTAAGAGCCTCGCTTAGATTACTCAGGAAAAATTCTTTCGTTAACACATCCCCAGCAGGGGGTGTAGGAAGCGGAGGCTGCAGCTTTGTGCCAGGCACTGAGGATGTGCCCCTGGAAGTAGAGGGTGACGACTTCAAGTTAATATTTGGTTTTGAGGCCATTTCAAAATTTATCTGCCTGCAGTTAATAAAACTCTTTTGCCTGAATATGCAGCTTTAAGTAAAGAGGCTTTTATTTTGAAGTTTAAGGCTTGGCAAAACTTTCAGTGAGTAAACATTGTAACAAGACCATTCAGCAGATTCATCACCATTTAACTTCCAAATAAGCAAGGTTAATGAAGGAGTAAAATTCTTCTATTGTGAAACCAAAACAAATGATAAGCAATCTCTTTTGTTTTGAATTCTTGTGAGGATTAGCAAAAAGTGTTCGTTATTACCGGAGAAACCAGCCTGCTCGGCGCCATTTTAGAAGCCTCTGAGTAAATAATTTTTCGGAGGAGAAAAAGAAAAGAAGCTAAAATGTTGATAAGCAATTATTGTCCACAGTAAACGGATCCAGCTCGTGATAAGAATAAATCAAACAAAACTTTGAGCAGAGTGGGAGAGACCTACTTTGTCCTGCACAATGCAGTTTGAAGTTCCCAGCACGGACAGCCGTTCTGCCTTGGGCTAGCCCCCCTTTCCTTGCAAGCACAAAAGCTGCAAAAATCGAAGAGCATTTGCCAGCAAAACAGTTTCTTCTTTCCTTCTTGCCTGAAGGATAAGAAAACCTGATAAGACGTCAGATGGAAGATCCTCTAAACAGGTACGTAGCCAGGAATTCGGAGGCAGCTGATTTTTTGCTGCCTCCACCAGCAAGCTCCTCCCAGGAAGTCTCCCCATAGACTTTGCTTCAGCAGTGTAATCCTCTGAAGTCTGCTACTGGTTCGGTGAATCTGCTCACCGAACCAGTAGTTAAAGAGCTTAAAAAAGAACATTTTGAAGCCTTCCAAGTCTGCAAAGGTAAGTAGAATAGCAAGGGGATGCCACGTGATTTAGATTAGCTAGAAAGCAGGAAATGCGGCGATTGTAGCTAATCTAAATAGCGTGTCACAGCTGATCATCTCCCAGCTGATCGTTGGAAATACCGGTTCAATCAAAACAGTAGGATTTTTTACTACTGATTCAGGCGAACCGGTCCAAACTGGTAGCATTTCACCCCTGCTCTGCTTGTTAGAAGGTCATAAAAGGGGATCCAGCATGACCCCAGGATACTGCAACCAACCTAAATGCAGGTCAGTTTCCAAGCGCGTGACCATGGGGATGCTGCAATGGTTGTAGGTCTGAAAAATAGTCATAAATCACATTTTTCAGTGCCATACAATTGTAACTTTGAATGGTCGCTAAATGAACTGTTGTAAATCAAGTGCTACATGCAGTGAGAAGAATTAGGCAAGGAATATTATATTACGAATCCCACCTTGTACCCCTGGAGGAATGACAGGATTCAAATTTAATTAATAAATTATAAGTAAAGCAGAGGGGAATAGAAGTGTAAAGCTAAATGATAGGTGACTGTAAGACACTGGAAAAAATTAATTGAAACTGTAATTTTAAGTCTTAGACCTACTGTCTAGTAATTTGTGCTGACATACACAGTAATGCCAAACTTCTCAGCAGGGATTCAAGTTCCCATCTCCAACTGTTCATCCGTTAAGTTGTATTACAGAGGACACTATGAACTGATCAATTAGCATATCTCTTACTAATTACGGAGTCACCCAGGGACAATGACACTAATGACAAAAACTTCAAGTTGATGAATGTACTCCGTTCACAGCTACTCAATGTCAAGGGATCACCGTGGAGCAGGTATATGTAGAAAAAGAAAGCAGATGAGCACACAGAACACCAAATTGCCACGTGTGCAAGTGCATACAGATCATTGTCTTTTAAGAATCACTTTTTTAAAAAGAAAATGTATGTCTTGTGGAATAAATGTAAATTGTTCCCAAAGGAGTCATTTTACATCTTTTGTCCTTTCTGTAGCAACTGAGCAGGCACCACACAATCAAGGGCTCTCTCTGATGTCTGTGGGCTGGTATGCTCTGGTGACAGTTCCCACTGCCATGTTTTGAACCATCAACGAGAAGCCCATAAATGCTGCTTTGCTAGCATGAAATGTTCTCTCTCTCTCTCTCTCTCTCTCTCTCTCTCTCTCTCTCTCTCTCTCTCTCTCTCTCTCTCTCCCTCCCTCCCTCCCTCCCCCCTTTCTCTCCCCCCCCCTCTGGGAAGCTGATCCAGTTGCATGCAGGGAAGAAAGAGCCTTTCTGGCTTTTCTCTGACTTGTAACTACTCTCTAGAGTTCAATAACCCACCCATCAGCAAAGCTGATCTGTTGCAAAGGCGAAAAGAAAGCATTTCAGGCATCTCTGTGGCTTTGCTAATTGTTGCAACGATCAAACTTCCTCCATGGGGAAGATGGCAAATGCATTTTTTTAAAAAATAGGGTGAAGGGGAATTGTGCTGGATGAGCACTGGATAAGCATTGGTGGTACCAGAAAGTATTTGCTTTTCTTGCTGGGAAGGGTGGGGGGGGGGAGAGGGACTGTTCTGTTATTTGGGGTTCACTCACAGCTGTCTGGGAAGGCAACAAATACAGTAAAAACTGTGATTGATAATAGAGGGAGAAAACAATGGTTGACTTGCAATCTATGCAGTATACTATTGGCTGGCTCAGGCTGGGCAGAAATTAGGTGGAATTTTAGTCTCAAATTCCAGAGATCCATGGATATGGATCCAATGCACTATAGTGTGCCAGAAATCATCCTGTATGAATTATATATTAATTTTTATTTTGTCAAATTAATTGAGAAATAAAAATAGAAACACATTGAACAGCACTGAAAGATACACAGAACTTCAACACTGATAATCATAGCATCCAAAATAGCAAGCAAAATGGTGAGAGAACATTATATTATAAACAGAAGTGCTCTCAAGAACTTTGTCTACATAGTTCAAAATCTTTTCTGATATTTGACTCCTGTTAATATCAGAGGGAATAGGGATGTTTCATCTTTAAGTAGCAAGAGGAGAGTCTTCACTGTCAAATTAGTAAAGAAGCATAATTCAGAAAATAATCACGGGATCTATTTTGTATTTCTTGGACCTTTACAATTCCATCCTTTGGACAGAGATCTACACCCATCAATCAGATCTGTAATCTAAAGCCATATATCAATTTCTTGTATAAGATATTTGACAGACCACATAATTTATCTTCTGGTTTTACATTGCTGAAATTGAACCAAGACTTGCTATTATTAAAGCTGTCCTTTTAAAAGTCACATGAATTGTCTTTTTTAAGGTTGCTCATCTGATGAACCAATATTGAAATATATTCAGCATCTTTTGAAACAAGCTTCATTCTGCCAACAAAGCAAAGTCATTTATAAAAAGAAGCAACGTGTAGTATAAACATACTTTCCTATATACAAACACATAATAATTTCTGAGTTTTAGTCTTTAAAAAAAGTACAGAAGGAAATCAATCAATTAAATAAATAAAATCCTGCACATGTTTGTGTGTGTGTGTCTGTGTGTCTGTGTGTGTGTGTGTGTGTGTGTGTGTAGTATTGATTTAATAAATCTTGTGTGACCATAGTGTAAATTGGCTATAAATAAGATGTTTCTATTTTCTAACACTGAAAACTTCTATCACTGAAAATAAGGACATGAAGCAGGAAGAAGTGAATGGGAGATGCACATGCCAGTATATACAAAGTAAGAACATTCTTAGTAACTTACTGATGAAGATTATATATTCTATTCTGAATTGAATTGAATTGAATTGAATTGTTTATTATTTATAGGACGCCCTTTTCCCTGAGGGGACTCAGGGTGGCTCACAATTCATGGGAGGGGGAGTGCAAGACAATATAACACAATACGTGAATAAACAAAATAATAACAATAAAACACAACAGTCATTCAACATTCTGGTGGGGCGGCGTAATCCTTATCCCCAGGCCTGACGGGATAGCCAGATCTTAAGGGCTGTGCGGAAGGTCTGGACGGTGGTGAGGGTACGAATCTCCACGGGGAGATCGTTCCAAAGGGTCGGAGCTGCTACAGAGAAGGCCCTCCTCCGCGTATTCTGTAATATCTTATTCCTCTGTCAAGATGAGTGTGTAAAATATAAATTTGTTCAAATGCATTTCAGTATCCTTTTTTGGGGATGTAATTGAGTAATATCTCAGCAGCAACCAATTATGCATCAATTCAGAAAAAGAGATAGTAAAAAAATCACAATTAGATTTTAACCACGGTTATATAACTTTAGGGATAGAAATTGAGAAATGCTTAAATTCAGAGGCTGGGTGGCTGTGATTTTCTCCTTGACTTTTAGGAAGCATCAGGCAGAATATTTTAGGGGAAGGGAGCAATGAGGTTAAAGGATAGGAAAGTTTCTTGCTTCCCTTGTTTTCAGCCGTTTAAAGTTTCCCAAGAAATACCAACATTTCACTGATTAAAGATTTTATTTTTTAAAAAAGCTGTAATCCTTAGACATTGGTACCTATAATGAAATACACAATATGGTTGTGCGTAAGGATACTTTACTTCCATGAAGATTTGTCCAGAACATCCTTCCAAAGATACTATTGAATGTGAAGGGGAAAAGTCTGTCATTTCACATCACCCATTGTCTTATTTGACAGTCCCAGAAGCTGGAAAGAGGCTTTACAACTAAATTGTGCCCTGCTCCTTGTATTTATAAGATGTATACACATACAAACAGACACACATACACACTTAAAGGGACAGATATAAAAATCAACCGAGATCCTTGATACTCTCTGAATTTGGTGTACCTTTCTCTGAGCTACAAATATTCTCCTTTAGTGAAAAAAAACCCCAACCCTATGATTGTTTGTTGAAATAAAAGAACTTTTAAATAAAAGTTATTTAGAATGCAAAACAATTTCAGTTTAAAATAGGTGTTCTCTAGTCATACCTCTGCTGCCTAGTTACATGCAAAGAAGGCAGCTGAGCAAGGGCAAATCAGCTCTATATACAGCTCATTAAGCACTCATCTCTAACCGTATACATCAGCTTAACAACATTAAACTGTATAATAAGTATCTGGAAAAGCCCACAAATCAAAGCCTCTTAAATATCTATGTCAGCAGCCCTTCAGATGTGACCAACAGATTCTCCACTTAAATTTTCCTCAGCTATCACCTAATGGAGTTCTTAGTTGCCATTGTTATTAGGAATAAGGACACTTGTCTTTTCCAATTTTGAACCCACTCTAACAGCACCAATTAACATGCAAGCCTTATCCTTTGGTCTTCAAGACAATCAAGATGGACTTCAGGCTTCTCATACGTTTGCCAGATAGCTGGGATGAAAGCTGAACTACAGTGCAGGGAAAGTTGGCTGCCTTCTATTTTTTAATCATCCACAAGTAATTTTATAAGTCTCACAACTGAATAAGCAGAAGCTCAATCTTTAACAAATTCTGTCTCCTTCCCAATGTATCCCACTGTCCAGATTAAAAACTAAAAAGCACAAAATTTAATTGGCATTAAAGGAAATTTTTTCTTATCCCCAGATGACAGAGGGGATCAGCAAATATTGAGAAGTCATCGGAAGGGAAGGTTAATGTTTGGTTATCATGCTGAGGATCAGCCCTAATTTCAAACCTTGAATAAAGGGTATGAAGGTGGTAAAAAGCATGCATGGACTTATTAACCAAACCTTACGACTTTAGTTGCTGTGTGATCTCATTGAAAAGCTGATCAATTATTTTAGAAACCTTTCATAGCCTAAAGATTAGCTGCTAGGATCCTGCTATGTAGTCCTCTTCAACTTGTATTAGTCTGTTGGGAATTAGGAAGAGAGGACTACATAGCAGGATATGTGTGTGTGAGGGGGGGGAGATAATAGCATAGTTATGGAACCCTCCCCCAGAAATGTAGAAGGTCTACTACTGCCCCATCTTACTGTCTTTGTCACATATATTGTGAATTTGACACTTCAGAAATTTATCCAGGAAAAATTTCTGGAATTCTCTCTGGAGATGAAGGTTCAGAGGCTATTTAATCAGAAAAGGGGAAGACTGCCTTCTCCTATATTCCTCCAAACTACAGTGTATATTCCCTTTAGATAGATATTAAATCTTGCTTTACTCAACCATTTAAATGTTAATCATTTTGCTATTTATATATTTTAATGTGTTTGTTTGTTTATTGGATTTATATGCTGCCCTTCTCCCAAAGGACTCAGGGCAGCGTACAACATTAAAAAAACACATATTACAAAAGTTAAAAAGAAAATTAGATAGAGTATCCAAAAACAATGTGCATTAATTGTCCAATTCTTTAAAAAAATATTGTTGGTATTTCTATATTTCTTTTATATGTCATTAGCAAGTAAAATGAGAATTCCATCAATGAAAAGCCAGATACAAACTGTAACAGCAATAACATTTTAACTTGTGTTTGTGTGTGTGTGTGTATGTGTTTGTGTGTGTATTTATGTATGTATGTATGTATGTATGTATGTATGTATGTATATATATATATATACACACACACACAAACACACACACACACACACAGAGAGACACAATTGGATTGCTTCTATCAATACTTCAAGAGTAGTTTGCTGCTGTGGTTTATATTAACTATACCATGGAGATCTTTGCTCTGAAAACTGAATTTTTAAAAAGCTTATATATTTCCCTGTTATATAAAACTAGCAAAATGTCTAAGTGATGTAGAAATGTGGTCATAAAAAAAAAGCTCTAGCTAAGTATGTTGAGGACTTCCAGTCTAATTTTCTCTCCCAACCAGAGTGCTCAAATTTTATATATACAAAAGTGAAGAAGGAGAGGAATGATCAGATATCCCAAGTAGAGCTACCATATCTGGGCTGCAAAAATCCTAGATGACCACTAGATAAGAATAAAGAGAAACATACAATATTCGGTGCTGCCATCAAGAGAGTCATCTGGACAAAAGTGTATAATTATCACTGTCTTCCTGTAGAGATGTAGAATTATAAGTCCTGCTTTTCAGTTGAAAGATGATTCTATCTTCAGTTCATCTCATGGTTCTCCTCTTGCTCAATAAAATAAGAAAACTAATTGAATGTCCTACAGTATTGTCCAAGGATAGACAAATCACATTGGTCTGCAATTTTCAGAAATCAATCTAAGAAGGTTTCCTTGGAAAATTGCTATCTTGACCATTTACCAAGGAAACCTTCTTCGATTGGATGCTAAAAATTGTAAACCAATGTGATTTGGCTACCTCTGGACAATTCTGTAGAACAGGGATGTCAAACTCGATTTCATTTAGGACAGCATCAGGGTTGTGTTTGACCGTGGAGGGGGGCTGGAGTGGGTGGGCATGGCCAGAGTGGGCATGACCAGCTTGATGTCATTTGTGTTGGGTGCACCTGTGATGGCCTGAGTGCTGTGCAAGAGAAAACGGGCTCCCAAGCTCCATTTTTTTCCATGACCGCAGTCCTCTGCCAGTGAAAATGAAGCAGCATGCAGCTCCCCAGGCTCTGTTTTCACTAGCACAGGGCTGAAGGAGGCCATTACAGATGAAAACAAAGCCTGGGAGGGCTCCTCTAACTCTGTTTTCACTGGAAGAGCCACCGTGGCCTGATCCTTCACTGTTTCCAGGTTGGCCGCATGGGCCAGATGTAAGCACCCCATGGGCCGGATCCAGCGCACGGGCCTTGAGCTTGACACCCCTGCTGGAGAAGGATATTCATGGTTCAAAAGTAGTCACTGATAATGGTAAACCCTCATTCTCAAAAAGCATTTCAAAACAAACTTACTTCATCTCTTCCTTTTACACCTAGGGGCAAAAATGAAGTCATCGGTAGCTCAAATCTAGAAAAAAAAAACAGTCTAATTTCAATTTCTTAATTTGCTTGTCCTTGAATTGAAAACAGCATGGAAAAGTAATGATTATATACTGTGAGTTTGTTTGGGTGATCCAGCCAGGGAACGCAGCTGATCAAGTACCCTGGAATCAAAAATTGATACACTCCTTCTGTCTGAGATGGTTTTCTTTTTCTACTGAACACATATTGTAGCTTGGGAAGGAATTCACATGGATCAATGCAGGAGAAAGGAGACACTACCTGGCCACCAAATCAGCAGAATAAACTCCGATCATCAGTTGGCTGATGGATGTTGTAGCCAAATCATTCTCATTTCCTTTTTCAACTTGTACATCAATTCAGTGGTAGGCCCTCTTCAGAATCTGGATTTCCAGGCACTTGAACGAGTAGGACATCCCTATATTCCTCTATGTTGATGACTCTGCCATAATTTCACATACCCCTATAGGACTGAAAAGAACAATAGCAACAATATTTCTGCACTGAAGGCAAAATCACCTGCTTCTTGATTCTTATAAATCTGAAATTCTGGTCTTTGCTACCACTGGAGAGCATAAGGACACAAATTAAAGCAAGTTACTGCATTTAAACATTGTAGGGTGGTTTCACTTCAGCACACTTCAGAATCAAGTAGCACTTACTGTAGGTCTATAAATGCTATTAAGTGCTTCTTTTATGCAACTGGAGGACAATTTTTCCCTGTAGCATTAAAACGTTTTGAGGCCAAACCATTGGCCCAAATCTTTATGAGACACAAGTAGAAAATTATGCAAAGAAGGGTGAACTGGAAACAGTGTAAACAAACATTTTGAAATAAATCTTTGCTGCACCCAATGGAACAGCAAATGCTCAATTAAGGCAATCCAGTTAAGGGGCTTGGAGGAGGAGGATAAATTTCTGGCTAAAAATCCAATTCTTCCCAGTCAAATTGACCCCCTTAGTTTTAATAAACTGTTATCCTTTTCTGTGGAAATAGGTAGTAGAATAGAAGTTGGCATTATAAGGACCTTCTGTTGTTGCTCCTAATTTCTTTAGGATGGAACCAGGTCAAACAATTCATCAAAGAATAAAGATATGGAGTTTTAGACTAAAGTTAATAGGCTGTCCCAATATGGCATAAGTTGGGGAAAAAAGAGCACCTTGGAGCTAGCAAGATATCTTCAAAATCTAACTTTTCCCAAACTGAGAATAGAATTTTTCAAAGCCAGGTATAATATCTCACCATTCACACTGCAGCAAGATAGATATGCCAAAACCCCATTAACTTATTCATATCCATTTCCTGTATTCATAATCATGTTTATACTTATATCTGTTATCTTATACATACTTGACGAAATAAATAAAATAAAAATAAAAAGATTTGAAAATGTTTATCAGCTATGCAATAGTCAAATTCTGTGCTGCCACAGTAAAAATAAGGCATAATTGATTATAGAAATAATCACTTTTGTTTTATTTATCACTTTAGGTATAATATGTACTATCTATCTATTTAACATCTATCTATCTATTTATCTATCTATCTATCTATCTATCTATCTATCTATCTATCTATCTATCTATCTATCTAATCTATGAAGTGATAGAATATATATTCACTTCATAGTTTATAATATTTTAGATTTATACTTGCTCAGATAACTAATAACAATTATAGAAGTGTATGTCACATTTCTATGGGTTATTTTATATTTTTCATGCTAGTATTTTATCCTATCTATTTGGTTTTAATTTGGTGTTATTTTTTTTTTTAAAATGCTGGTTATTGACCAAATTTTATTTATTTGTAAATATATACATAAAGTGTTTATATTTGTTTTCATAGATTTTCATGGGTATGCTGGTCTTGTTGTGTTCAGGTCTTTTCCCATGTAAGATTGAGATTGTCTTGGCAACATTTCGGCGAGGTCTCACTCGCTATCTTTAGCCTGGGTTTTGGCCTTAAAGCATGGTCGGAGCTACCATCTTTCTACAAATCTTGGTGTGTATGTGTGGAGTGCTGGTTTTGTTTCAGTAAGTGGAATGATTGGTCATGTGGTTGTATCATGATTGGTAGATTGATGCTGATTGGTGCAGGCTGTGTCTGTTGTTGTTTCATGCTGGGTGGTGGGTGGGGCTTGTTTGTTGACTAGGGCTGGTTTCCAGATGTCTGGTAGGCAGGAGGTATTGTCCCATTTATTCATGTTGTCGGGGTGCTTCTCTATTTCAATAGTTTCCATAATTATTCTCTTGTTGAAGTGTTCAGTTTTGGAGATTAACCTGGTTCCTTCAAAATTAATGTCATGTCCTGTAGCTTTAAGGTGCTGGAAAAGGGAGGAAGTCTTTAAGGTGCTGGAAAAGGCAGGAAGTGTTTATATGTTTATATAAATAGTGTTTATATGTATTTACACACAAACAAATTAGTCACCTACAGGCGAGGTAGGTGGCATATATGTTAAATTATAACAGCTATGTCATTTCTATATCCCATCAAATCATTTATTCACTAGCTGTGTACAGTACTGGTGACTCTGAGATTTAGAACTGGCTGGATATTGAGAAATATATTATGTTGTCATCATTGCATCTTTATCATTAAAAAATCAAGTCTCTGTAGTTGAATTACAAAAACTTATAAATCTAAAAGTATGTTTATTGGTGCATTTGTCACTGAATAGCCTACATATGCTATGTTTTATCAGGTTCATAGTTCAGATGTCCTGAATTATGACATCTGTACGCAAAATGTTACCAGACAGAATTATAATATATTGTAGATAGATGACCTAGTAGCAATTGATATACTGGATAGCAACTTTCCACAGCTCCAACTAGCATGGCCAAGTTTGGCTAAGCGAACTCTGCTCTGAAGTAAGCTGTGTGCCATGTTACTTACTTCTTTTTGCTGTCCTGGTCCATGTCTTTTGCATTTTATGTATAAGTCTGGTCAACTAATTTGTATGCACTTTTCTCATTTGCCACATTCATATAGCTTCACAACAGATGCACCATCATAACAATTAAGTTCATTATAAAAATAAGTCATTAAAATTGTATAATCACTGCTATATTCCGTATTCATTACAGCAGAACAACCAATAACACTGTAATAGCAGCACTAATAAAAGTACAATTCATTTACCCAATCTAGCAAAAATTACCATAAGGAATAAACTGCCTCATGCATTAAATAAGCAGCATGAAGCTCCGTTCCTTTCCTTTCCTTTCCCCTTCCCCTTCCCCTTCCCTTTCCTTTCTTTCCTTCACAGCTGCTCAATATGGACTGAGATTCCCACTCACAATGAGGAATTAACTTCTTTTTTCCCCCCAAATGTTTATCAATATTTACTTGCCTTCCTACAGACACAGAGATGTGCTTACTAAAAACTCCAGAACACCATAGAGATGTGGTGTTTTGAGGGTAGAGGGAGAGGGGAAGTTTCTAAGCAATGGCACAGAAAGATAAGCAACTATCCTGAACACTTAATCTAAAACAATGAGCTCAATCCAGATCAGGGCACTAGTGTGGGCTTATTCTAAAATAAAATGGCACAATAGTATTTCAAATGTGGCATGGTTTGCTTTCCATGCTTGTACTGGATGGAAAAAATATGATAGCTTCTCATAAATTATAAATATTTATGTACCTATGAGCACATTTAATGTTTAAATTATAAGAACAACTTTAGCATCATTCAGTAATTGAGCTATATCAGTAAAAACTACACACATGCTGTTTTCCTTTTCAATAATTCTAATTTTATACTGGTTTCAATCATTGGCAGCCTCCATGAATGTTGATAATGCACTAGATTTGTGGGTTATTGTTTTAATAATATATCAATAATTAAGATACAGCTATCCTTAATATACCAATAAACCAATTCTCTAATTTCCTACATTTGTAGGAAAGACCAATATTTGCAGTTTTCTGCAGTTTGCAATAACAAAACCATGCACAAATTGTGCAGATGAAAGGAAAATATAAATGGCATTGTAAATATTTGGGGGAAAATACTTAGAATTGTACAGTACCCTGGGAAAACATTTTGATCTTTGTAATGTTATGATTTTATTGGTATAATATTATTGTACCACTAGGAAAATATTTTAATGAAAAAGCAGTTAAAAGCTCTTATTGATAAATGTTACTAATTGAATTATAAAGGCTACCTTAAAGATAAATATGCATATGATTATACTCTTAAAAAGCAGTATAAAAACACTTGCAAGAGACTAAAGGATTCTGAAATGTCTTTAATTTGAAGAATTGAACTATTGGGCTCTTCCCAAAGGTAACCTACTATAAATACATGGTATCCACTGATGATCCAAAGATCTTTCTACCAAGGATAATTACAATGCCTAGTGACTTTTTTTCTTTTTTGAAATAGATGAAATCCTTTACCTTGGGATGTTGGGTAGGTTATGCACAGATAGATGATAGATAGATAAATAGATAGATAGATAGATAGATAGATAGATAGATAGATAGATAGATAGATAGATGATAGATAGATCTCATCTAGTTATCATCTAGGTAGATAGAGCATCCCTACATGTCCCTTCATCCCTCTAGCCTTCCTGGGAATTGTGGTGAGCCATTGGGCAGGACATGGCTCAGGACCGCCCCCAAGCCCACTGGAGAGGCGTCACAAGCTAAAGTCAGGGGCATCTTGTCGCTATACTGGACTAAGACTGCCTCTGACGTCAGCAAGGATTTGACAGCCGCAAACGCATGCGCTTCGCGGCTGCCCCATTGCCGAGCCACTGCATTGGTTGCTCGACCGATCCACAGCCTGACAATGGGGCAGCCGTGAAGCGCATGTATTCGCGGCTGTCAAATCCTTGCTGACATCAGAGGCAGTCTTAGTCCAGTATAGCGACAAGATGCCCCTGACTTTAGCTTGTGACGCCTCTCCAGTGGGCTTGGGGGCGGTCCTGAGCCATGTCCTGCCCAATGGCTCGGAGGCCCTCATCGCTTTTTACTCCCGGACACTTTCCTCGGCCGAGAGGAACTACAGCCAGATCAACAAGGAGGCTCTAGCTGCGGTGTCCAGGGTTAAAAAGTTCCACGATTACCTCTACGGTCGGCATTTTACCCTCTACACTGACCATAAGCCTCTCCTTGGGCTTTTGGCCGGTGATAGGCCGATCCCCCCCATCCTGTCTCCCAGGATGACCCGTTGGACAGAGTTCCTAGCCGCGTATTCCTAAGTGCTGTGCTACCGTCCAGGCAAGCACCTAGGGCATGCTGATGCCCTCAGTCGCTGCCCCCTTCCCTGCTCTGACCCCCAGCCGGTCCCTCCATTGCTGAGCTGGACCTTCCCTTCACCGCCACTGACGTGGCCACCCACTCTCAAGCTGACCCTGTCCTCTCTCAGATCATGGCATGGGTCCTGAGGGGCTGGCCTACAGGGGGCGTCTCTCCCGAGTGCCGCCCATTTAAACTCTGTCAGTTGGAGCTGTCACTCCATTGCGGTTGCCTTCCCTGGGGCGACCGGGTGGTCATCCCTTCCGCCCTCCGCCGCCAGGTCCTCCAGCGGCTCCATGCCAACCACCCTGGGGTCGTGCGCATGAAGGCGCTGGCCCGGAGCTACGTGTGGTGGCCCTGCCTTGACAGTGACATAGAGGCCTGGGTTGGCAGGTGCGACCCCTGCCAGGTGTCCCGCCCCGCTCCCCCCTCCTCCTCCTCTCGGAAGTGGGAGATGCCACGCGGGCCCTGGTCCCGCCTTCACCTCAACTTCGCGGGTCCCTTCCACGGCCAGGTTTTCCTGGTCGCTGTGGATGCCTACTCGTGCTGGGTGGGGCTAGTGTTCATGCACGCCACCACAGCAGAGAGTACGGTGGGGGCTCTGCGACGCTTGTTTGCTACTCACGGGTTGCCAGACATGGTGGTGTCCGACAACGGCCCGCAATTTTCCTCCGCAGTCTTCCAGGCGTTCCTGGCTGCCGAAGGGATCTGCCATTGTCCAGTCGTCCCTTACCATCCAGCCAGAAATGGCTGGACGGAGAGGGCGGTCCGATGGGCCAAGGAGGCTTTGGGCCGCATGGACCGTGGCGACTGGCAGGCAAGGGTGGATGCTTACCTTATGGCCCAGCACTCCACTCGTTTCCCCCTCATGCGGCAAAGCACCGCAGAGCTGTTGATAGGTCGGCGCCTGCGGACCACCCTGGATAGACTACAACCCCTCTATTCAGGACTTCAGCCTGGCAACCTGGGGCAACCTTCCCGTTCTTTTGCTATTGGGGATCTAGTTTGGGCCCGTAACTACCCGAGGGACCCTCGGTGGGTGCCTGCCACCATCACCGATGTAACCATCCCCATTTCCTACAGGGTCCACCTACCCGATGGCAGCGAGTGGCGGCGCCACCTGGATCAACTGAGGTGCCGCCACCCTCCGTAGGCCTCCAGTCAAACCGACACACAGAGGCCAGCCGCCGACGTCTTGCAGCCTGCCCCGGATCCACCGCAGTTCTAGTGCACCGTTCCATCGCTGGCCTTCCCCGAGTCAGGGCCACACCTGCCCGGCCGCCGGGTCACCGCAACCCCCAGCACAGCCCCCAGCAACAGCTCAATCCGCCTTCGCATTCCCTTCTTCCGCCCAGTTAGGCCTTCCATTGTCAGGCCCTTCCCACCCCCTGGCTGCCTACCGGCCTGTTCAAAATCAACTGCCTCTTCCAGCCGCACCCCCTCTGCCTGGCCTACCTTCTTCTAGGGTTCCGCCTCCTGGTCTAGGCCGCAATGACATCACCCGGAGCTCCACTCCCTCCAGGGAGGAGCTCTCACAGGGACGTCTTCACTCTCCGGCGCCGCCTCTTCAACTGAGGTGCTCTGGGCGTGTCCGCCGTCTGCCCGCCTACCTGCAAGAGTACGCATGCACCACTCTTGATGCATGCGCCCTCGCTGGGGGGGAAGAGGTGTTAAGTCCTCGGACTTACGAATGACAGCTCAGCAACAGCCAGGCACGCCGGAGCCAATCAGGCATGACCTGTAGTTGCCGGGCTGTCATGCACGCGGCTATTGGTTTCCCTGTCTGACAGCTCCGTATAAATCGCTGTCAGACAGGGAGGGGTGCCGGTCTACTGTTCTTGTTTTGCTGTTGCCTGTAAATAAAGTTGGTTGTCTTACCTTTACCTCAGACGCCTCCCGCCTGGTTCTTTCAGAGAACCTAACAGAAATCCTTTACCTTGGGATGTTGGGTAGATCATGCACAGATAGATGATAGATAGATAAATAGATAAATAGATGATGATAGATAGATAGATCTCATCTAGTTATCATCTAGGTAGATAGAGCATCCCTACATGTCCCTTCATCCCTCTAGCCTTCCTGGGAATTGTGGTGATCCCTCTAGCCTTCCTGGGAATTGTGGTCACATTTGGAAAGAAACTGGATGGGGAGAGGATCTTCTGCTGGGTCCCACATCATCAAATCATCCACAAGCACATACATGTGCTCTTCTGCCAAAGTAGCATACCCCCATAAGCTGGCACTTTAATTGACCAAAATTGATTAAGATTCACTAAGGAAGGGTGCAGGAAGGCAAGTTATGAACTAAACTGAGTTTCCACAACACACTAGCTATAACCACTGAATTAATCTAGGTTTGGTATTTACAGCTGGCTATCATAGTTAGAGACTGCCCAGCTCCCTTATAAAGCAACTCTGAAAGCCATACATATAGACATAAAACATAAAAGGTATATATATACATGTTATAATAGAAACATTTCAAACAAGAATAAAATAATTAAAAATCAGAAGTAAATATATATGTTTTAAGCAGTAATAAACCTGTAAACCTCTCCTGAAATGTTTTTTTTTTCAAAAAAACAAAAAACAAAAACCAGGCAGCAATCATTCCAGCACATTATTTATATTTTCCTTTTTTTAACTGTCTAAAATTTGCATTCAAGAGCAGCAGGTGAGTTTTTTGAATCTCCTATCTTTATGGCACTAAGAGAGGCATTAAAAATAAGTGGCTTCTTTTGTTCGTTTGTCTGTTTGTTTTTTATTGAGGTCAGTGCATCAATGATTTGGGCATGTGCCAATTCAGAGTTAGCCTTGCAGTACCTTTCCAAAAAAGCCATGATTAGCATGGGGCTAAGCATTTGAATAAGATGCTCCTCAAATTGTATGCAAACCTATGCAAGGAGGCAAGGTATCCAGGAGAAACTGATAAGCAGCCTTGAACGTAGGAAATGAACCTTTGCTTCTGAGGTAATATTCTCTTTGGCATCACTAGGTTTTGCTTGTTTGCTTTTTGCTTCTGTAGAGATCCCTCCTGTGTCCGATCATCTTTCTATACTCATGTTTTACATTGCCTGAAAGTGGCAGGTGTATGCTGACTTTGCTCAGGCTCTTACTACTGTGTTCTCTGCCAAGCATTTATCAGTCTTAATGAAGTGTTTTAATGGGCCACGGTGTTTTCTTTTTATGAGGCGTTCTTTTCTGATTTCATTTCCTAATGACGGGAAAGAAAATCTCTCTAAAATGGAGATAGGAAGGGGATGAGAAAGAAAATACCACAGATGGTTAGAATGGGGAAAAAGCAAGCAAATTTAGCCAAGGGCACCACCAGGATCCTCCCTGAATCTAAACTTCATTACCAAACCGATACATTCCTGCCAAAAATGTTTTTATTTTTTAATTTCTATACTGAGCAGGAGATTTGAATCACTGGTTTCAAATACAAGGATACAATGATCAAGACTTCTGGAATCCATTGAAAAGGAATGTTGCATTCCTACAATATTCAACAGTGTGGCCTCATGATATGTACTTCCTAAGGGTCACCCTTCAGGAGAAACAGCAAGTCAAATAAAAGTGTATTATATTTAATGTACAGATACACACTTATTTATAAAGTGTGAAGAGCTGATGAAGGGGGACTTAAGTAAGGTCAGAACTGTGACATAATTTTATAATGGTTGGTTAGAGTAACCATGAGGAACAGGAGGAAAAGCTGCAACCAAGACAATGATAGATATAAGAAATTTGAGTCCAGGGCAGTTATGTAATTTGAGAAAACATCACAGAATTGATTCTCTCTAATTCTCTTGAAGATAAAGGGAGGGAGGAAGTGGAGAAATACATTCAGAGTTTCTGTTAATGTAACTGGATAGGTTTCTATTAATGTAGCTAGATAATACAAGTAGTATTAGCATTCATAATGTTGGCCTCCTGCTCTAATCTATGTTAAAAGACTGGCATTTTCCCTCACTTGTTCTAAGTGTAGAAAGGGAATCTGCCATTTCTGATGTATCCCTCCCCTAGAGCTAACAGACAAAGGGAGGCTTTGTTTGTGTTAGGGTCGAAGAGGTTAACTCCTGTGGTTATTGTCAGGCACAAATCACCAGAAACATTCATTGAGTTCAAAGAACAGAGGAGTTATCATTGCTACATGTCGCAAAGGTGCTTTTTCAAGAGGCAACTGGACATTCTGGTTTTTCTTTGAAGATGTTTTGCTTCTCATCCAAGAAGCTTCTTCTGCTTTTTGGATGAGAAGTGAAATGACTTCAAAGAAAAACTCAGAAAGTCCAGTTGCCTCTTGAAAAGCATCTTTGGGACAACCATGACCTGGATGAATGAGAATCTCCATAGACATCATTGCTACATATACACAAGAATCTAGTCAACTAATGGTCAAAACTAAATTGGTGCTAGTTACTGTAAGGCTCAATGTAATTCATGTGGGGCTGGCCTTGGGCCTCTTGTGGCAATGCAATGACTCCTGAGTCCCTCTGGGAATAGGGTGGCATACAAGTCTAATAAACTCAACTCAACTCAACTCAACTCAAAGTGATAGCATGTTTAACTCCACATTCCAGCTCAGCCTGCTCTTCTCCTACATTTATATTTTTAAAATATTTCAATATAAGGTCCAATAGTACAGTTGCATCAGGGTCCTTAATGTAACAAATATTTTTCAGGTTTCTATTTTCATCTTTGCAATGTGCCTCCAACTTATTACATCTTGATTCACCTTGAGTGACTTTGGCCTCACCGAATAGTATCTAGCACATTGAACCATCTCTCTCCTCTTGTGCTTTCTCAGCCATATCATTCCTAGCAGTGCAAATGTATCAGAACTAACCTAAGATAGAACTAGTGATAGAGACAGAACAGCAACTCATTCTGCTTTCCAAGTGAGAATCTAATAATGTTATTTTTACGCCCATGGTGGAAAGTTTCAAAGGAAACAGTAAAAATTGAAGAAGAAGAAGAAGAAGAAGAAGAAGAAGAAGAAGAAGAAGAAGAAGAAGAAGAAGAAGAAGAAGAAGAAGAAGAAGAAGAAGAAGAAGAAGAAGTAGTAGTAGTAGTAGTAGTAGTAGTAGTAGTAGTAGTAGTAGTCCCTCCCGGAGAAGGGCGGCATACAAATAAATTAAATCTTAATCTTAATCTTAATATCAAATGTGGCATCTTTTCTTTACACATAATTCACTTTCTAAGACAGGTTGCAGCCCAGATAAATGTGTGTGTGTGTGTGTGTGTGTGTGTGCACGTGAAGTGAGTGTGCACATGTGCGTTCTCCCTTTTTGGCACTCAGTGCCGAAAAGTTTCACTGCTCTAAAGTCTAGATAATCGGACCTTCAAAGATAGAGAAAAGAAATGTTTATATCAGTGTTAGTTATAATTTGAAATGTTGATGTTAAAATGCATAACATTGTTTAAATTTTTACATCCAAACCTATATATAGCATTAATAAACAACTGCAAATTACATAAAGATATTTGTTGTACAACCATGGTTTCTTCTTAAGCTAAATACTTAACATTAACATCTCCACTTAAATGTATTGTTACGTATAATTGTGTGCATATGTTGAGAAAAACACACTAAGAAAAATGGGCAAAAATGACTTCCTTCTTAACAGCCTGAATAGACCAAATGGTAAATATTTATATTTGACATGCTGCATAATATATTCTATGCATGAAAACCTTTCTTGCTTAAATTTAGTTAAACATCTTTTGGAAATATATATTGCTAATTTTGATATTGCTGCATATTGCCCTAAGATTCATTCTTGATGATACCAAAGAATGGTTTTCCCATCTTATCTTGTCTTCTTTGTATGCTTCACTATTTTTTCTAAACCTTTCATCGTAAATAGCCAAGTACTTTTAGATTGAGATTTATTTCTTTGCTAGGTTAGTTATGAATAGACGTCTGCTCAAAATATTTATATTTAAAACAAACAGGTCTTTTCCTAAGCAGATCCTCAGATCATCACTGTATCCCCATACTTTCGTTATCAAAGATCCCAATCATTCTCATGGCTCATTCACACATTCAGTCATAGTATCTAGCACATTTTAAATAGACTGAACTCATTCAAAATTTTGCAACATGCTTCTAAAACCTCAGATTTAGTTTGTGTACAGGTAGTCCTCAACATATGACTAGTATGGCCACAATTGAGCCCAAAATTTCTGCTGTTAAATGAGACATTTGTTAAGTGAGTTTTACCCCATTTTATGACCTTTCTTGCCACAGTTGTTAAGTGAATCACTGCAGTTGATTAGTTAGTAACATGACTATTAGGTGAATCTGGCTTTCCCATCGACTTCTTAGAAGGTTGCCAAAGGGATCATATGACCTTGGGGCACATCAACAGTTATAAATAGGAACCAGTTGCCAAGCTTCTGAATTTTGATCACGTGATCAAGGGGATGCTGTAATGGTCATAACTGTGAAAAACAGTCACATTTTCAATGCCATTTTAAGTTTGAATAGTCACTAAACATAAGCTGAAGGCTAACTATTATTGTAACTTATCAGAGTCTTAACATGAAAATATGAATTCCTACCATCATACCAGGCCATAAGAGACTAAATGATACCAAACCTATTTATACTTTCCAAAATAAACTTGAACCCTTTCTTTCATAATTAAATTTACACTTTCAGTTTGTTGCATGTACTTTGCCTTAATTTTACAGAACCACAGCATAGATATTTTCCCTTAATTTTTCGCCTTTAATTTTGTTTGTGAACAAAATTGTTTTTTACCATTTATTCCTCTTGTTTTTAAATGACAGTTTTCCATATGCCAGGGTTATCACCGGATGGTTCATTGATTTTCATGTCTGTCACCCTGGGTTCAGTCCATCAGGCCTTTCAAATAATGCCTTCAAAATTGTCATGGACTGACTAAATGAAAGCTAACTAAATTAAAAAGTGGCAGCCAATTTGACCTAGTGATTAAGGCCCTGGATTAGAAATTGAGAAACAGACTTCTGCCTTAGACATGGAAGCCAGTTGAGCAACTGTGGGGTACTCCTTCTCTCTCATACCTAGAAGAGAAGCAGTGGTTAAATGCAGTTGAAAATGTAACCACTGGTCAATTTTGGCAAATTTTTAGCCAGAATAGCACAAACTTTACCCCAGGCCCACTTTTACTGAAATAGTTCTCCTATGTCATTCTATGCAAGCTAGGATCTCCATCTAGAGACTGCCTTTGAAGCCAACATACTGATACCCATATCCCATCCACTAGGATAGTTAAATAGTGCACTGACACACACTCAAATTATTCTGAACAGGTTAAGATACTAAAATAAACCATGCAAATAATCTAAACAGGATATTTTGATGCAAAATATATTGTGGAACAACACTATTCAGTCTAATAATTATTTGTATTGTTTACAAACAACATTGTTGATTGCAATATGAGATTACAACATGGCTGACATTCTTTCTAATCATACTAAATTATAGCTACATGGTAATCTGTCTGTGATCTAATATGACAAAAATATGCTCTATTCTGAATCAGATCACACTGAATAGCAGAAAGTCTTTGGGATTTCAGGTAGGGATTTTACATCCAGAACTTTAAATATTATGGGTTTAGACACAAAGAAAATAAGTCTTGAACGTGGGTCCTTCCGTACACTGTGTAGTGTCCTGAAAAAAATATATGAATGGTCAGTTCATTTTTCAAAGAGGAAACAGCTCACCAATGATATAAAAATGGTTTTCTTTTGTTACTACCAATGTGCTTACTTCCAATGGTGCTGTAATAAATACATTAGTTATTTGCTGAAACAGTGAAAAGCAATCCTTCTCCTTCCTCGAAACTTAAAAATGTCATCTTTAAAAGCCTATCCAGTCAACTGCCAAATTTGCTAACTCTGACAAAATTCTCATGAAATCAATGGGATTGCACTATGGCTTGGAAACTTGGTTCGTGCCTTGAAATTCAATCTTTACAGAATATAACTTAACCTTTTTCCTAAACATTTGCACAAAACTGATGACCTTAAACAACAAGATAGGTTTGTACCAGTGCAAAAAGATTTATGTTTTGCTAACTACCTTGTGTTGCCTAGCGTTGGGCTGCAGTAGCCATGACATGTTTTGCGGATTGATTATTTTCATTTCTACCAAATATCATTTTTTTCCCCACATTTCCCATCATTATATTATTAGTAGCATATATAGAAACTCTAATTTTCAGCAGTATGCTTCCTAAAAGTATATATGTGAAAGGTAGAGATGGTTTTATATTATTTAGCTTTTAGTGCTCAGGATGATAAGATAAAATAAATCTAGCAAATTAAAGCATGACTGAAATCACAATAATAAGGAATTAACAATGGCTTACATACCAAAGACATTTCCATAGCACAAGGTTTCTTGTGCGAGATGCAGAAACATTTGTTTAAAAATACAGAGCAACTCCCCCCCACAAGTTAACTAAGAGTTAATTCCCCCCCCAAAAAATTAACAATTATTCTGTATATCAGAAATGAAATATCAGCATGAGTAAATTTCCCTCATTCTAGTTTAGTGATTTTACTACTTCCAAGGACTCTGGAAATTTAACATTTCTGAAAGTGCAAGGTATAGTAAAAACTTCACTGTTCTTTCAAAGAATAATGATTCTCAGAAGTCTTTGTTGGAAAGCACAATACTTTAACTGGATTAATTTTGTGGTATAGGAAACCTCTTCAGGCTGAATTGCACAATTTTTGTAACCAATTGTATTCTTAGGGGAGTGTTCATCCCTTTCATCTCTATCAACTGATTTATCACTGTTAGGTAAGCTCCCCGTTGGGAGAGTGAGTACGCTCAGCGAAGCGTTGTGAGAGTTGTGTTGGAGAACCCAAAACAGCGTATAGAGACACTGCAGTTTAAATAGGCTTTTACTTTCGTGGAAATAGAGGTATCAGAGTCCATCAAACAGTCCAAAGTCATACAAAGATAAGACAGTCAGTCATCAATGTCTTTCAGAAAAGGGATAATTCAAATAACATAGTCCAGTATCATATAATCAGTCCGGTACACAAAGTTTGCTAGCAGTTGCAAAACTTACAATAGCTTATGGCACTTTCTAACAGCCAGCTTCCAAAACACTCAGATCAAATCAGCCCAGCATCTAACGAACAGAGAGCTAACAGTCATTCTGGCTCCCTTTTATGGCTGATTGAGAAAAAACAGCAACCAATCACATTTTACAGTATGATTTAAAGAAACAGGTGCAACATTGTTACATGATTTATATATTGCCAATTCAACCCTTAGATTATATTCCTAACAATCACTACTGATACATTTAGCTTGGACAAGATTTTGGTGCCAAGGAAGCCCATTTAAATATGGCTTCTAGGGCGTAATCTATGAGGGAGGCCATGGAAGGCCAATCATAGTCTAAACTGGGCCCAGCAACCCTTTTCTAGTGCTAGAGTTTGTTTTAATAGACCATTACTTCTCACTGAATTGTCGTTCTTTCCATAAATTGTGTACTAAAAAATGAACGCAACTCCCAGATTTCTGGGAATAGGATTGCTGGCTGCACTTTATCTTTTATTCTTATGTAGCTCATGTATTAAAACAGTTGCTGGTTCCAAGTTTGAGAACCTGATTCCCTAGAGGATCTCCCAGGACAGGAGCCCTTCAGCTTCTATCCAATTTGCTCCAAACAATCCTCCTAAGAAATGTCTTCCAGCTTTGGCAAGTGTTTCTGGAGAATACGGAGAGGAATTGGGAAGGAACGTGATGTAGTTGATAGAAGCAAATGGCATGGCCTCTTTGTTTTAACAATCACTTTGCTTCCATGTCACAAATCTCTTCATTAAGGTGAACCTACTCGCTGTCACTCACAGGACAAATTAATTCTTTTGCTAGCAGCTCAAGCATTTATAAGAAAAAGTTGGGAATGTGGTGTGTGTGTGTGTGTGTGTGTGTGTGTGTGTGTAACAGAGAAAGAATCAGTGAGCCCTTTGCTTGTTTCAAAATAATCAGGAACTTTTCTGAGTTGCTTTTAAGGTCCACATATTTTAGCTGAGAGAGAATAAATGAAATAGCATATAAACAAATAATGTATTCATTTAATTATGACATGTTTTCCATGCAGACTAGAGGTGGGTTACTGCCAGTTCAGCCCAGTTCAGATGAATCAGTAGTGGAATTCAGGCCTGGGTAGCGGAACCGGAAGTAACCCAGGCCTGCCCAGAGCCGAGGTGGCGCAGTGGTTAAATGCAGCACTGCAGGCTACTGCTAGATCAGCAGTTCAGCGGTTCAAATCTCACCGGCTCAGGGTTGACTCAGCCTTCCATCCTTCCGAGGTGGGTAAAATGAGGACCCAGATTGTTGGGGGCAATATGCTGACTCTCTGTAAACCGCTTAGAGAGGGCTGAAAGCCCTATGAAGCGGTATATAAGTCTACTGCTATTGCCATGCCCCTGAACCGGTTTCCTCGCTGCTGCTTGGATTTTAGTGACTGCATATGTACAGTTCACTGTAAATTGTTCTGTGCATGTGCAAAGAACAATTTACATTGAACAGTGCACATGCATGCAGCACGCACCCATTGCGCACAGGTTGCGAACCAACAGTAACGCCGGCAGCAACCCACCCCTGATGCAGATTACATGTTTTATATGCAGAATGGCCTTATCCAATCTGACTTTCTTCTGATATGTTTGGATTGCAAATTTTAGAATGTACGATTATAACTTCTGTCCCAGCCAGGAGAGAAAGTAGTCCTATTGTTGTTGTTTATGTTACTGTTGTTATTGTATTAGCTGGAGATTATAATTCCAAAACGTCTGGAAGGCAGCATTTTGAGAATATCTCTATTTTGGTTATTGCCCTTTCTAGCTTTAGAAAGATGAGTCTTTCCATACAGAGGGTGTTCCCTTTATTTCTTTTCAGACAAGCTTTATCAGGCCTTTGTAGGTTACTCTAATGAAATCAAGTCCTCCAAATAATATTTTAAAAAATATATATTAAAAAGGTAAGGGATAAAACTGAGAGCCATTTTCAACACACACACACACATCAGATATCAATTTAATGTGGTGATTAAGACTAGAAACCAGGATATTATAAATTCTAGTCCTGCCTTAGGCATGAAGTCAATTGGGTGATCTTGGGCCAGTCATTCTCCTTCAACCCTAGGAAACAGGCAATGGCAAACTATTTCTGGAAAATCTTGTCAAAAAATAAATCTGAGAGTTGTCCAGGCAGTTTCTAAAAAGCACAAATGACTCAAAGGGGCACACACATACACACGGACACACACACGGACACACACACACACACACACACACACACACAAAATAAAGTTACATAAATGACTGTGAATTACTCCCACTTCAGAACCCATAATGTTTTAGGGTGAAGAATACTTATGTCTTTTCCCATTGGCTTTATTGTGAACTTCTGTTTTTTTTTCCAGATAATTGAAACATGTGCAGGCACTTCTTTTCCAGAGTCTCTCCTGAATCTTTACAGACTCCGGACAGACTATTATAGTCTGAAACATCCATTCTGGTATCACTCAAGGTAGACAGTTACGCTCTTGGTGGATAAAGAAGCTTTGAAATGGTGTTTCTTTTTCTCCAGAAATGGTTTGATGACGATCAAAATCCATATCCGGTCTAATTAGTTAATCAAATAAACCTTGATATGCTAAATAGCACCAGGTTATTTATATGAATAAACTAAATATTTTGTAATTATGAGTGTACTATGTTTTCCATCAGAGAACTACTAATGGCTCATTTTTCTTATTGCATTATTCACTTTTATAAAATACGATGTACAACAAATCCTGTAGATTCTCATGATATCTAAAAGTTGAATTCACAGAACTAAATTGTTTGGTGTCTTTTGTTTTATTTAATGAGTAGCCAATCTTTTTTCTGAAAATATATTTGCCTCTTTGATAGATCCTTCACACTCTATGGCCTTTTCAAACTTTTAATTCCTTCCCTGTTCATTTTCTATCGTCACTTTGTTTACTGCTTCAAGAACGAATTTTTTAAAAAATTAACTAGATGACTAGTCAAAACATAGAATATTAAAAAGGTCAGATTTATAAGACATAGCATTTCTGATTTTTTTTAAAAAAATATTCTAATAAATGTATGTGGAGATATCACAACAACCATAATGATGTTTACGTTCCATCATGTGACTAATCTGTCCTTCTTATTTCAATAACTCCTGTCATACATATGACATTCAGTATCCTGATTTTATCATTAATCTTAAAAGTGTAATGAGAACTAATCTGCGTGTATCCATGGAACTTTATGTGTGGTCTATTTCAAAGCAGTTCATTTTTATGCAAAGCATCTCATTAAATGGCTTTGAAACATTTGCTCAGGTATGCCATTTTCCTTTCTTCTCCTTCCAGCTCCTGTACTAGATGAGTACTCAGCTTCTCCAGGCATGCTTCAATACTCTGTGGGAACAAAAGAAAGTAAGGAACTGAAATGAATAAAACTTCACATAAGTTGCATGGTACCTGCTTTGATAGAGAGAGATTTCTTTTCCAAATAGGGCATTTGTTACGCTGCTATTATTTCTTCATGAAGGTAGATCTTGAAATTGGCAGTTTTGGTAGCAAAAGGTTCAGCATGATGAACTACTATAGAAAACTTGCCTCTAAAAAGGAAAACGTTATTTTAAAAAAAAGAAGAAAAAGAAGAAAGGAACAGGTTTTTAATCATACTTTTCTCTCACTTGATGGCCAACATGTCTTTTTAACCTGAAACTCTGTCAACCATAACCATCTTTGGCCATCTGCGGGAAATCAAATAGTAGAAAGCTATAATAATGCTATTACATTTCTAATCAACCAGAGCATTGTTTCAAAATCATTTTGGGCACCCTTTGAGTCCAAAGCATTTGGCCCCGGTATCCTCCTGAACACAGAGAAATACAGAGAAGGTTTGAAAACATAGTTAGGGAAGAAAAGAAAGGAAAGATTATGGTTACTCAAGAGCAAGATACAGCCTAATAAGAGCTGCAGTGGCACAGTGGTGAGAATGAAGTATTGCAGGCTACTTCTGCTGCCTGCTGGCTGCCAACAGTTTGGCAGTTCAAGTCTCACCGGCTCAAGGTTGACTCAGCCTTCCGGAAGTGGGTAAAATAAGGACCCAGATTGTTGGGGGCAATGTGCTGACACTGTAAACTGCTTAGAGAGGGCTGTAGAGCACTGTGAAGTGGTACCTAAGTGCTATTGCTATTAAAACAATAAGAATCAGCGCTTTAAAGGGAAAGAGAAATGTTACACAAAAGAAACAAATAAAAAAGGAAATGTTCATGTTAATGGGGACACAGAAGGAAAAAACTGGGAACAGAAATGCTTTATGAGATTTGCAAGTCAGCTGCAGTTGTGAATATTTTTCCCAAAGATTGGAGAGCAGGAGATAGTTGGGTTGATTGAATATATTCCATAACATTGAAATAGAGAGCTTCTATAAAGAGTCTTTCTGGATGTTGGATGAGAGAATGGGAGCCTGTCTTTAAGCAAGTGGCGGGATTCAAAAAATGTTGCTACCGGTTTTGTGGGTGTGGCTTTGCAGGCATGGCTTTGTGGGCATGGCAAGGGAAGCATACTATAAAATCCCTATTCCCTCCCCACTCCTGGGGGAAGATTACCACAAAATCCCCATTCCCTCCCCACCCCAATAACCTGCTTTTCAACTCCATTCTCCTGTTCAGGGCAACAAAAGAAGATCAGCCGGGAGGCAGCGGAGGCAGGGATAGTCTGTTTGTCAGTTTTCCGAACTACTCAAAATTTCTGCTATCTGTTCTCCAGAACCTGTCAGAACTGGCTGAATACCACCTCTGCTTTAAGCAAACCATCAATGGGTTTCAGCTAGCAGAAATTACCATCCTTAGTACTCCTTGTCTGCACTCATTTTCATTTTTTTTCCAGCTGTTACTTGGTAAATCTTTGTAGAAACAAACAGAATCAACAGAAAAAGAAGAAGAAGAGACATATTAACAACTGTCGTGCTTAAAGGCTAGCTTGTTCTGAAAGAGTAAAATTGGAATTGTTGCCTAAGGTAGACTTTATGGCAAAATCCCAAATACATTAGCAGCAAAATTCAGCATTATCATTTTTTGCTATGTGGCACAATATCTCACAGCTACCTATATCTCTCCAAGAAAAAAAAAATCCAAAAAAAGATCCTTTTTTTTCTATTTTTCATTTCTGAATTCTGAATACAAATGGGAGGGTTTTAAAACAATAAAAAAGTTATGAGATTTTTTTTCTATCTGCATTTCAACTTATTTATTTATTAAATTGAACAACTCTGGGAAGCTTAACTGCATTCAAGAAAATAAATATTTCATATCCTTTTAGTCAGGGTTCAGTTATTAGGGAAGGGGATTAAATTGATATCACTTATTCTGAACCATCATTGTTTGGAATCTCGCTACCTCCATCACCGTCTATCTCTACGATGTTTGAAAAAGATCCTACCAAGGAGAGTATATTTCTCTGGAATCTCTGCATCACTGAGGCATCACTGTGCTGCTCTTTGTTTCAGAGAAATTTCTTTGAAGTGGGCACGCATTAGTAAATTCTGCAATAATTCCATATCAGAAGCACTAAAGTGCTTCCATGGTAGAAGGATCAGTTGGCGATATCACCTTTGTTCAGAGGACATCCAGTTGGGTGCTCCTTTCACGTCCTCATTAATGAGCCCAGCGAAGTGGTACCTATTTATCTACTCATGTTTGCACACTTTCGAACTGATAGGTGGACAGGAGCTGGAGTGAATGAAGGGAGCTCACCCCATTAAACAGAAAGCTTCAAATGTGGGCTTGCAAATTGTTGACCCAGCAATTCTAACCACATCAGCCCCCATGCCTCTCTCATTAGTAAACATTTTATAATAATATTTTTATAATCTAACTGTGCCAAATAAAAATATAGACATACACATACACATGCACACACACACACACACACACACACACACATATACATATTCTAGTCCTACCGTACCTGAAATCCACAGGCAAAGCCACAGCTTGGTTGCTACACTATGGGAAACTATCATTTGTTTTAACTAATGATATGTGGAATAAGCTATAATGGCTGATTGCACACCATGCAAAACCATAAAGTACAATTTCCAAGCTACAATGGATGGATTCTCACAGCATGTCAACTACAATCAAACAAATCATCTTGTAACTTAACAATAATATGTAAACTAGCTAGTAACTTTCTACATGTCTCTTCAGCAGACTTTCGCGTGCCTTTGGAATAAGCAAGCTGCGATCCACTTTATCATCTTATCTGCTGTGTAGTATTTTTTTGCATGAAAGAAACAAAAGGAGTTTTGTCTTTATGAAGACCTGAGCTGGTATTTTCTCTCAATGAAGAAATGAAGTTGAAGATAGATGCAACGTTTGATTGCTTTCAACAAATCACATATTCAGACATTATAGTATTGGGCTTAGCTATACAACTATGGAGATGCAATTTTTTTACTGAAATGTGCAAAGAAAGTAAATGATTGACCACCCAGTATGAACACTAAAGTCTTCTAAAGAAAGGCAGATCCTATTTTGTGTTCTTCAACCACTACAAGGTGTAATACGAAGCCACATTGCCAAACATTTTTGCATTCTAAAGCAATTCGCCTTAATAGTTGTCATAAGCATACATTCTCAATGTCAAAACTACTGGCACAATAAAACCATAATGAACAAATGACAGAACAGTGAAGACAGAATTTGTGGAGTTGCTGAATGCATGCATAAGCCACATATAACAGTTATGACTACAAAAGATGGTTTCTAAATAAATTCAAAGAAAATACCTGAATCTTTTTTTAAGAACTTTTAAGGCACTGCAACAAATTAAGAACAAATGTTTAAAACTCATATTTTACAGATTGCATAAGAAAAATATGAGTCCATAAAAGAAGCTCAAAACTATGAGAAGTTCAAAAATTAGTGTTAGTAAATAATCATTAATAAAGGAGAGAGAAACATATCTGAAAAAACTGTCTACAATTAATAAATAAACAATTAAAACAGCTGAGAAATTAATTGTTCCCCAAATTCAGCTATTGTTTTTATTGTCCATTTAACTGTGACTTTTTAAATGTTTTCACCTAATTGGGTGTTAAATATATGGTTGTACAAATCTATTTACATTTCATTTCTATTTCCTTTTTTCTGGAAAGCCTATACATTATAATAATAATAATAATTATTATTATTATTATTTTTGGAGGAAACCAACAACAATACAGTTTCCCCAAAATAGATAGTTGTTTCTTTTTTTTCTTTTCTCCAGACAACAGACCCTTCTAGGCAAAATTATTGCATACATTATTTCTTCAGTTGTTTTCTACACACTGAATCAATCATGTTATTGCCCTATGGCCACATACATTGATATTATGTACTTTTTTTCAGATGCTAAAGGACCCTGTTGTCTAAAATAAATGCATTTATGTATCATCTTTTCAACCAGCAAGAGACACATCTGGGGATGTACAGGGGTGGGGAGAGAGAAAAAAATAAGTATCATATCAGTTTGAAAGGCATGTTTTTTTCTGTTTTTCTTTTTTCATGTGACAAAATGGAGATAAGAGTTCCAGGGAGAAAAACAGCTATTTTCCCTGACAACTGAGAACCTCCTTGCTTAACATTCATACAACTTTAACAGAGCAAAATGACTGTCACAGTAAAGGCGGCATGAATCATATTTAAAAGGCTGTGATGTCATCCACCTTAATATAAAGACACAAAGATTGCAAAGAATGATTTATAAATTGTTATGTGGCTGAAATGCAAAACTGTTAAAAGTCAGTAACATTAAACAAAAAGGCTAGTTGAATTCCGGTAAGAAAGATTCAGGGAAGAGCCTGGCCAATTCAATAAACAGAAGCTATAGTTAGAGAAAACAATAAGATTTTTTAAAAATGATGCAAAATGAAGAACTTTTAAATGATTTATGCCTTCTGCTTTTTTATAATTTATCAGGAAATTATGCAGAAACTCTATCGTGCAAGATTTTTTTATTAAAAAACCCCCTTCTCTTTTAACCGTACACTGGCTGAGGGGACAAACATTTCTTATTTATAAAGAAGTTTCTCACTATCAGCTGTAGCAAAGGAGACTGGCAATACCTAGATTTGAAAATTCTGCTGCTTAAAACTCTTGTCCCATGCTTACTTTCTCACTTTTGCAAGTAAAATCAAAGATGTATTTTTTTAAAGAAAGAAGAATCCACAAGTGGTTGAATATAAGAAGAAACAGAATGGTAGCAGGATTTGGAAACATTTTCTCAGACTATGCATCTCACACTAAACTTTTCAGCATTATGGATTTCCATACAATGCAGATTTGCACAATGTCATCTATTATTTCACAATTACCCAGTTTAGAAATGATTAAAATCAGAACAGAAGTATAACACTCTACTATAACAAAGAATACTATGCATCAACTAAGTTCAATCCTTGGTTATTCTGCTACTGAAGGGATCATGGGTAAGTTCAAAAATGCCAGCCATGTTTTAAAAGCTTATTATCTTTTATTTGGGCTTGGATCATAGAATCGTCAAGAAGTAAAGGCCTTTACATAAAAGATGTACACCCAGAGATCTACAAATGAAAAATTCAATTGTAAAGAAAAATTGAAGGTTATCCTATCTGCGTTGATCTGAATATAGACTTGACCGTCTGCAAAAATATATCATGTTTTAGTTGTCCAAGTGATTTGAGTCAGTATAAGTTAAGTACTGAAAAATTATCTAACTTCAATCCTTCATGAAAGAAACATAATTTTAATTATCAGCCCATCAATTTGCAAAACTAGAAATCAAAATATGTGGCTTTGGTTATAGGTTCCAGCATTTTGTGAAGTATGTTTTTAATTCAAATTCTTTATTTCAAATTTTATAATTTTTGCATTAAGCAAAAATATCCATAGATGTAGAATCAAATTAACTCAATCACTTGAATGATTGTAATTTTAAGTGGCAGAAAACTATATTGTCAAAGTAGAGTGTTTTGGGGGTGAATTTTGTAAAAATAGTGTGAATGGAATAGGGAAGGAATAATAAAATGAGTGTTGAGACATTGCAATGCAAACTCCACTTCTTTCATAAGTGCATTCTCATGTCTCATATTTGTCTCTAAGAAGAAGAACCCCAAAAAAGAGTTTTGGAGATAGAAAGAAAGAAGATAAGTTTGACCTCCAAGCCAATACAAAACATTGAATACCTATAGCTTATTGGTTTGTTCTCCTTGATTACTATACTGTCTTATCACAAATTTATACACCTATCTCAGGTAGGTTGGCTTTCAGTGATTGATAAAATTTGGACATAATTTAAGAATGTCAGTTGGCATGCATTAACATGATGTTTCTCAGCTTGGCAACTTTAAGATGTGTAGAGCCGAGGTGGCGCAGTGGTTAAATGCAGCACTGCAGGCTACTTCAGCTGACTGCAGTTCTGCAGTTCGGCTGTTCAAATCTCACCGGCTCAGGGTTGACTCAGCCTTCCACCCTTCCAAGGTGGGAAAAATAAGAACCTGGATTGTTGTTGGGGGCAATATGCTGACTCTGTAAACCGCTTAGAGAGGGCTGAAAGCCCTATGAAGCGGTATATAAGTCTAACTGCTATTGCTATTGCTACATTCAGCTCCCAGATTTCCTCAGCCCTTCATCTAGGAGTTGAAGGGTGCCAGATCTGAAAATTGTCAAGTTTGACAAACACTGCATTAAATGTCTAAAAGTGGCATATAAAGGCTTAACATAGATGATCCCCAGGTGAGCAACGCTCATGCAGCAGCCTTGCTGTGCTGTATACACATTCATTGGCTGAGGATGACTCTGAAGTGCTTCTACTGAGAACATAATCACACACACACACCCAAAATCAATCTTTGTGGGGAGCTTATCTCCATTGAATGAATTGTTACTGATATATCACAAATACACTTACAATTGTGCAGGTACTTAAGAAAAATGCTAGAGCCTTTCTCCCCATTTTTTTTAAACTTTTCCCAAGCCTATTTCTAATGTTAACTATCTGCAGTCCTGGCTACATAAAAATTGATCTTTGGAAATCAGTCCTTAAACTTTTTCCAGAATGAAAGACAAAAAGAAAGGCATTGGGGGAGGGGCAGAAAGTCAAGATGGCAGGTGTGACCACATAGTTTGTGCCATAACCTTAACTTTTAAAAACAAAAACTTTCTTCCTTCATAGACATCCTTAGGAAGGAAATACATAAAGCAACAAAATATCAAAATTGGTGGTGTAATGTTAAAAGGTCCAGTTCAGGTTTTGAAGTACAGTATTTATAAATAATGGGACGCGGTGGCTCAGTGGCTAAGATGCTGAGCTTTTTGATCAGAAAGGTTGGCAGTTCAGTGGTTCGAATCCCTAGTGCCGCTAACGGAATGAGTTCCTGTTATTTGTCCCAGCTACTACCAACCTAGCAGTTCGAAAGCATGTAAAAATGCAAGTAGAAAAATAAGGACCACCTTTGGTGGGAAGTTAACACAGTTCCATGCACCTTCGGTGTTTAGTCATACCACATGACCACAGAGACATCTTTGGACAGTGCTGGTTCTTTGATTTTGAAACGGAGATGAATACTGCCCCCTAGAGTCGGGCACGACTAGCACATATGTGCGAAGGGAACCTTTACCTTTATGTTATTTATAACTGGGCAGGACATGGAAGCCATTCAATCCAGATCCTGAGAGTAGTGGGGCAGGCAATGCAAAAGGAGAACAAAGATGACCTCAGCCACAGAGGTTGGATTGAATAACAAGAGTAATATGATTTATTCTGTTTTAACCTTTTATTTAGACTTAAACCAACAAATCTCAGTAGTAGCTGCTCTGAAGAATTTCTTTTCTTACTTGTTTTAAATGTGAGTTTCTAACATCCCATTATTCTTTGGTTAACCTTCCAAATAGCTTTCAGCAAAGGTATTTATTAGCAGGTTTGTGGCAAACAAAATTGTCAGAGATCTGGAAGCAGAAAATGTCAGTCTAACTAATATGCACACTACATACACATAGGTCATTGTGCAATAGATACATGGAGCAATTCCCTTTCAACTAATAAATACATTTATTTTATTTTTTTGGCGTCCTGACAAAGAGATAATTAGAACACTTTGACTTGGTCAAAAAACACCAGAAGATTCTCTGTTGAAGACAGGATAGAAAAGTTATCCAAGGTGCATTTACCTGGAAGTTGAGGGTGAACCCCCTACAATGCCAGGCAACTTCTTTGTTGAGAGGAACTGACTCTCTATACAGTCTCCCAACATGGTCCCTTTAGGCTCCTTTGCAATTCTCTTTAAAGAAGTATGCTGCCAAGTCTCTAGCCAGCAAACAGACTTCTAAGAGTGACTTCTCCTCTCCTTCTTTTCTTCCCCTGTAAAAGGAACACCCAACCAGTGATAGGTAGAAACACCTCAGTGGTGGATTTCAATTTTTTTTAGAACCTCTCTGTAGGTGTGGCCTGCTTTGTGGGAGTGGCTTGCCAGCTATGTGACCGGGTGGGAGTGGATTGCCAGCTATGTGACCAGGTGGGAGTGACTTGGCAGTAATGTTACTGGGTGGGCGTGGCCAACTTGTAAAATATGGTGAAACACACTTAACAATGCTTTTGCTTAGCAACCAAAATGTTGGCTCAGAAACTCTGGCATTGAAGTGTGCAAGTCTTAAAGCTGTCAAGTTACAAAACCCTTGCACCCTTAATCCTTTAGAAAAAAATACCCAGGGATGTTCAAACTTGACAGCTTTAAGACTTGTGGACTTCAACTCCCAGAATTACTCCTCTTGCTCTTCATCTTGATGATGTGCGGACGGGCGGGGGGGAGGGAGCTGGAACTGGTTCTAAACAGCACTGTAGATTTGTGGAATCTCTTCTATAGAAGAGGTTAGAACTGGCAGGAACACACCCCTGAAACACCTTTACTGTTTTCATTAGAACAACCACCCCAGAGTTGTACATGTATAGGAATAACTTTAACTTGAAACATTAAGCTGCCAAATACAATTAGATGCATTTTCCTACGTCCTGCTGGCTCAGATCCAGCAGTTCAGACTCAATCAACTGAGTAGCTCCATTAAAGAAGCAGTAAAAATACAGTAAATATTTACATCAATGTTTCTTATTCTTAGCAAATTTAAGATGGACGGACTTCTGTTCCTGAAATTCTTGGTTAAGTTCCTCCTCTCTCTCTTCTTCCCAAGGTGCAGTGGTGAAATTCAATTTTTTTTACTACTGGTTCTGTGGCCATGACTTGGTGGGTGTGGTGTGGCTTGGGGTGTGTGGCTTGGTGGGCATGGCATGGGAAGGATACTGCAAAATCTCCATTCCCAACCCACTCTGGTGCCAGCCAGACATGGCATTTGCCAGTTCTCCGAACTACTCAAAATTTCTGCTACCTGTCAGAACCTGCTGGACTCTGGTATATATTCTGTCTTTGCATCTTTAGATTAAATCTGCATCTTTTATTAAATAAAAGGGAAGCGGGGGAACCCTTGCAGGGCAGAGCTGAGGACTATGCCCAATTCTTAGCGGACAAAATTGCTCGGTTTCGGTCGGACTTGGACTCCATCCCCGCAGTTCCAGCCGAGGCACAAGAGGATCAGGTGGAACATCTCTGGGTTGAGTTTCAGGATGTTACCCCCGGGGATGTGGACAAGGCCATGAGGCCTGTAAGTGCCTCCACCTGCGTACTGGACCCGTGTCCCTCATGGCTAGTTACTAACAGCAGTGAGGTGACACGAGGCTGGATCCAGGCGGTTGTGACCACCTCTCTTCGGGAGGGGAACTTCCCCGCCGCACTGAAAGCGGCGGTGGTGAGACCCCTCCTAAAGAAGCCATCTTTGGATCCAGCTGTTCTTAATAACTATCGCCCAGTCTCCAACCTTCCCTTCCTTGGGAAGGTTGTTGAGAAGGTGGTGGCCTTTCAGCTCCAACGGTCCTTGGAGGAAGCAAACTATCTCGACCCCTTCCAGTCAGGCTTCAGACCCGGTTACAGCACAGAAACCGCTTTGGTCGCATTGACCGATGATCTCTGGAGAGCCAGAGATGGAGGACATTCCTCCATCCTGGTCCTCCTTGACCTCTCAGCGGCTTTCGATACCATCGACCATGGTATCCTTCTGCGACGACTGCGGGAGGTGGGAGTGGGAGGCACCGTGTTGCGGTGGTTCTCTTCCTACCTCTCGGACAGGTCGCAGTCGGTGTTAGTGGGGGGGCAGAGATCGTCCCCTAGGCCCCTAACATATGGGGTGCCTCAGGGCTCGGTCTTATCCCCCCTACTATTCAACATCTACATGAAACCGCTGGGAGAGATCATCCGCAGGCACGGGATCAGATACCATCAATATGCGGACGATACCCAGTTGTATCTGTCCGCCCTGTGCCAACTCAATGAAGCGGCAGATGTGATGAACCGAGGCCTTGAGGCCGTTAGGGACTGGATGAGGGCTAACAAGCTTGTGCTCAACCCAGAAAAGACCGAGTGGCTGTTGTGTTTCCCTCCCAAAGATTCGACCAATATTCCATCACTCAGGCTGGGGGGTCAAATTTTATACCCCTCAGAGAGGGTTCGCAACTTGGGAGTCCTCCTAGATCCACAACTATCGTTTGACCACCACCTGACGGCTGTGACTAGGGGGGCATTCGCCCAGGTTCGCCTGGTGCGCCAGTTGCGACCCTACCTGAATCGGGAGGCACTCACAACAGTCACTCGGGCCCTTGTGACCTCTAGGCTGGAATACTGCAATGTGCTCTACATGGGGCTGCCCTTGAAGAGCATCCAGCGACTTCAGTTGGTACAGAACGCGGCCGCGCGAGTGATTGTGGGTGCACCGCGGTTCACCCACATAACACCTATCCTCCGCGAGCTGCGCTGGCTACCTGTCGATCTCCGGATGCGCTTCAAGGTGCTATTAGTCACTCATAAAGCCCTGCATGGTAGTGGATCTGGATACTTGAGAGACCGCCTCCTGCCAATCACCTCCCTGCGACCAATTAGATCACACAGATTGGGCCTCCTCCGTATTCCATCAGCCAGCCAGTGCCGGCTGGCAACTACAAGGAGGAGGGCCTTCTCAGTAGTTGCCCTGACCCTTTGGAATGAACTCCCCGTGGAGATTCGTACCCTCACCACCGTCCAGGCCTTCCACACAGCCCTCAAGAACTGGCTAGCCCGTCAGGCCTGGGGACAAGGATAGCCGCCCCTCCCGAATGATGAATGTATGTTGCTTATTACTTTTATTATATGTGTCTATGTTACTGTTTGTACTTCCCCTCCCTGATTTTATGTGAGCCGCCCTGAGTCCCCTCAGGGAAAAGGGCGGCCTACAAATGTTAATAAAATCTGAAAAAAAAAAAAAAAATTCACAACTTTTTATATCTTCATAGACCTTTCTTGGCTCTTCTGAGTTTTGTTTCTCTTTTTTCTACTCTTTGGGACAGACCTGCTTGTCTCCAAGTTCTCTACCAGATGCTTCTTACTGCTCCTTTTAATCTCTACCTCAACATTTCATTTCTTGTTTCTGAGTTCTTCCAGTTACAGACCTGTGCAACCAGAATCATCTCTCTCTCTCTCTCTCTCTCTCTCTCTCTCCCTCCCTCCCTCCTTCACTTCTCTTTTTCTTCTAGCAAATTTTTGTCAGTTTGCGTAAAGCTTAGTTTCATTTCCTATCCATCATTTTTCATTCTTCTAGTGACAACTGCTGCCATTTCATTCACAGTTTTCTTAAAATAAGTAGAACCCTGATCATTTATCCATTGGACTTTCAGCTCAACTTTTCCCTCACATGACATGTTAAGGCAACCTATCTCAATGTCAGCAACTTTAAGATTTGTAGACTCAACTCCCAGACTTTCCTCCAGCAGAATCCATAGTTGAAGTCTATATTTTTTAATGTTGCCACAATTGGAGAACCCTGAATTAAAGGACAAATGTTTTGTTTCCCAGTCTTGTCTTCTATTTCTTTCAAAGTGCAAGTACATATAGCAAACTTTTATTCAGCAGATAATTAATCAGACAAACATACTGATCTAATGTATATTTACTGAATCATACTTTCTTTCTCCCTGTGACCCCATAAAGAAAATGTAAGTTGGGAATGCTCATGTAAGCCATGAAATTTCTGTATGCTGCAACTAAGCCTGATTATTGCAGGTATGTAATTTGGATGGGGGGGATGAGAAAGCACACACACACACACACACACACACACACACACACACACAATCATTTTCTTTCCCATTTGCTTTAGAGTATTGTAAAAAAAATCAAATAGAAACCTGACTTGCTTGAAAAAAGAAACATTGAGGAAAAAGAAGTGATAACACAATGAAAGAAGCAAAACATTTTCACATAGCAAGCTATTTTTCCTGTACATGTAATCTATATAGCAAAGCAAAATCAACTTTGATTTCTCCATTTATAAACAATAGCCGAATGGTGAGGAATTTGATCCAAGACCTTGAGCTAGAAAAGAAAATTCATTTATTCTTTCTTGGATGTTGTTTCTATATGTTTTCATGTTCTGCCTCTGGAAATTTAGAAACAAGACAAATTTGTCATATGGTGTGTCAGTTCTGAGGGGGAAATAGATAACCAGTAGATTAAAGAAATACAGCTTGGAAATACAATTTTTGGTGTTTTATGCTCATACCCATCTTTCCATTTGTTTAAAAATTGTATTACAAAACACACTTTAATAAAATATATGAGGTAGGTTGGTTTATTTATTTATTTATTTAATTAATTAATTAATTAATTAATTAATTAATTTGTATGCCGCCCACTCTCAGGGAGACTCAATCGATAATTCAATTGTTAGACCTTTAGCAAAACATGAAACTTGTCTACACAAGGTCACTAATTCTTCAAGAAGGCATATTCATTATGAATCAAATTACATGTTACGTAAAACTTTGCATGCATGTATGTTTTAAAATTACAGCTAAGGGGAATGTAGATCAGCTTATAGTATAGCTTAACTATAGAATTAATGTAGAATGATTCATTGTATCAATGTAAGATTAATGAGGATCATTTTATACACAAATGTAGAGAATGTAACATGACTCAACATGACATTTCTAACATGCCGCATGAAATCTAAGCCAGATACTGGAAAGATGTGGATCATATGGATCAAAATAAAAAATATACTTGCAGCCAACCTAGTGGTCGAACAACATGTCATGATCAGGTGGATGGCACGCAGTGAAAAGGTCCATTTATATTGTAGTATAAGAACAGCTCACCTCAACCAAGCCAAAGCACATCTTACTCCAATATAAGGTTTCTCATAGTCTCCAGCACTTTGAGGTGCTCATAAGCAGGATGTAGAGATATATCTGTACCTGCTGTAGTTCACCTTCAACTGGTATTTGGAGCCAAGCTGTCCTCATTCGGGATGTAATATTGAGCTTTCTGGACTAACCAACCCTTCATCAACATGTTGTGCATGAATTTATCTAATCTCCTTTTAAAACTTAGTGGCTCTCACTGTGTCCTGATAGTTCTACAGGTTAGTTATATGCTGACTCACAATAAATCAAGTATTTGGGCCAAGAAGTTAGGCAAGCTCTGTTTTTGATGATGTATTGTCTTTGTCTGATTGGGGTTTACTGATTTAAGCTTTAGCACAGTAGGTCTTATGTTCAGAACTTTATTTTAATTTTTATACAGTCACTCTGTGAAATGGGCTGCTTTATATAATTTATATAAAGAATTTATATAAAGAATTTATGTAAAGAATTTATATAATTTATGTAAAGAAATGGAGAGAATAGCACTGGGAAAAGACTAGCAGGTTTGTGGAACAAAATGTAAGTGACATATTTTCTTCTTTCCTTTCTTCTTTCCTTTCTTGCTCATTGAAATCATCCAATTAGAATTGAATGATATTTAATATAATGAAGCTTCTGGTTGGTATGGTGACAAAATGAATTTGCCAACTTTTTCCTTGTTAGACTAAGGGGCTATCTCATCATCTTTTAGCTGTTTTATTGGTAAGTGGGAAAATCTTTTTATTCTTTTTTCATTTAAATTATCTCTTTTCAGTAATAAATTATGGATTTAAAATCAAAAAGACAGACAAAACAAAAGAGCCATTTTCCAAGTGAGGTGAAGAAGAGCAGAAAGCTCCAATTTCAGCTGAATTTCTTTAGGAAGAAATTCAGAGAGAAAGAGAAAGAAATGCAAAAAGCAACCAAAAAAGAAAATTATTTCTTTTTATGTGAAAAGCTTTTTTCTTTTATAATTTTAGACTGGCTGAATTTATGCAGATAAAAACCATAGTGAATCATGTGAAACACAACTTTTTGGAGGTGAAACAAAATTCTGACAGTTTAGGCCAGAAAATGAACAAAGTTGAAAGTAAATAAAGATGTTCAAGATGCAATGACCAGTTTGCAGGATTTATTTCATAGAAATTGTTGATAATTTTGAAAGATTCCTTATAATGTTAGGCAGGATTAAATCTTAGTATGACACAATTATACTTGTTTTCCCTTCATTCAGAATACAAGCATCTTGGGTGGGATTGGTTTTCTTGTTTGTTTGTTTCCATTCAGTATAAAAAATTCCATACCATTGGGATGTTTTTTTAATATTGATAGCCTGAGATCATATCCTGAAATTTTTTGGCAAGTGGTTTTTTTGGGGGGAATGCAATGAAAAAAATGTAATGATTTTATCCAGATTGCTCTTCCAAATCTTTCAGAAGTGCAATTTAATCAGTGCAATTTGTTTGTCAGGAACATTGTGGGTTTTTTTTCTGTTTTAGAACATGAAGAATCCAGAGATTGATTGATTGATTGATTGATTGATTGATTGAGACAGACAGATGATAGATGATGATGAAGAAGAAGAAGAAGGAGGAGGAGGAGGAGAGAGAGAAGAAAGGAAGATAAATATAGATGAGAGATAGATAGATAGATAGATAGATAGATAGATAGATAGATAGATAGATAGATGATAGATAGATAGATAGATAGATAGATAGATAGATAGATAGATAGATAATGGATAGATAGATAACTGATAGATGATATAGATAGATAGACAATGTTATATAGATAGATAGATAGATAGATAGAAGATAGATAGATAGATAGATAGATAGATAGATAGATAGATAGATAGAAGATAGATAGATAGATAGATAGATAGATAGATAGATAGATAGAAGATAGATAGATAGATAGATAGATAGATAGATAGATAGATAGATAGATAGATAGATAATAGGACAGGGTAGGATAGGATAGGATAGGATAGGATAGGATAGGATAGACGGATATATAAATAGATACGATAGATGGGTAGATACATTTTCAGGGAATAATATTATTCTGGAATCATCTGAATAAAAAGGTATAATTCATAATGTGTCCAAAGTAGAATAGTTTGAGCCTGGTCAATAAAAAGATGTAATATATTATTTCAGTTCAAGCACTAAGATGACAATAGTTAAAAAGCCAAGAGTCCTTTCCACAGGGCCCATAATCCAGAAAATGTCTTGTAAATTTCCTACCAAGAAGTGATAACTAATTAGAAATCACAATGGTAGCAAAAGAGAAGAGAGTTAGACATGAATCTAACATTCTGCACATCAATATTTTCTGAAGAACAATAAGTTCAAATTGTGGGATGAACTTTACACATCAGTTACGTTTCAAAGGTTTGTTTTTTCTTTTTTGTTTGTTTGTTTTCTTTTTTGCTTTGTTTTTTTCTCCCAAATGAGGAAAAATCTCATCTGGAAAGGCCAGGAAGTGAAGATGGTGGAGAAACAAGAGGTTTCAGGGGGAGAAAACTCCACAATCTGAAGACAGATTTTAGCAGAATATTAGCTGATGCCATTCAATTGGACTAAATAAAGGTAGTCCTCGACTTACAACTACAATTGAGCCCAAATTTTTCTGATGTTAAGTTAGATATTTGTTAAGTGGGTTTTGCACCATTTTATGACTTTTCTTGCAACAATTGTTAAGTGAATCACTGCAGTTGATAAGTTAGTCACCTGGTGAATCTGGCTTCCTCCTTGACTTTGCTTGTCAGAAGGTCGCAAAAGGGGATCCTACGACCTTGGGGCACAGAAACAGTCATAAATATGAACCAGTTACCAAGCACCTGAATTTCAATCACATGATCATGGGGATTCCCCAATGGCTATAGGTGTGAAAAACAGTCGTAAGTCCCTTTTTTCAGTGCCTTTAACTTTGAACAGTCACTAAATGAACTGTTGTAAGTCGCGGACTACTACAATACTCTTAAAGGATGTGTACTTCCTTTTCTTTCACAGGAAGGAATACTTCTTCTAAAATAGGCTGCTACAACACTATGTACAATATGAAAAATGAAAATTGTGCTTCAGTTAATGCATTTAATTCAAGTGTATTCAATGGGCTAATCAATTAATCACCTAGTCCTAAATAATACTTCGTATTTCGGGTTTTATCTGTACTTGCAATTGAAAACAAATTCAAGATTATGAATGAGGACACAGCTAGTAAAAACAGCAATTATTGAAAGTCTCCAAGCCAAATTAGTTTTATATAGTTTTACAAAATATAACCCCTAATGCTGAGGGTTCTGGAATTTCCTCGTCAGATGCAAGAGACCATGAATTTTAATATTATCTGTTCCTTGGTAACTTTATGCACTGCACTATTTAAAGTTTAGAGAAAATAACAAGCAGTCCTGCCTTTGTTTTGACTGCAGAAATATACAGAAAATTGCTTCCAAAACAAAGAGTTCAATCAATGACAGCTTTGGCAATTAAAGATAAGGTATGGGCTGTATGCGCTGAATATGACTGTCATATAACATCGCTGCACATGTCCGAGCCTTCAAATGAATAGAAACGCACAACTTGTGTCACCCTGGTGAGCAGCTGTCAGCAAATACAACAGATTGGAAAAAAGAAAACCTATTACAAAGAAAACGATGCAGCCACCAGATCCAGGGAGTCATCCTCCAGTGAACTAGGACTTTGTAGAAGGCATAATGTGGTATTCCTAAAAGTTGCAAAGGCCACTGGGCTTGTCCTCCTGACACTTTCTAAATAGGCTATTTCTTTTAACTATCTTCTTCTGCAGAAATGGTGGAGTTCCTTACTTGTCAATCGTTCTTCCCATTATGGTTCTAATTATGTATGAGCCCGCAGGGCTAACAAAATGGAAGCACAGCATGAGAGTTTTTTTATAAGCCCAGGTACATTGGGACTGGAACAGACAGCCTTTCGTGAGGTCTAAGTATGTATGAACACTGAGTCGAAGCTGGGGCAGGGTTTAATTTACTCTGGTGTTGCTGTAATTTACATGCAAATGGAATTAAATTAAACTACATTTAATGGGGTCTATTTCTAAAGCTATTCCTTTCAAATAATTTAAACGTGTTGCTTCATTTTTGCATTATGAGAGAGGGAAAAAAGGTGCAATTTTGCCTTTGCTATAGAATACCTGTACTAAAGAAAAAAAGACTTTTGCAAAATATAGTTACACTTCTGGCAAATATGCCTGTGGCTTGAGACTAACAATGTGATGGAAAGGTTGTTTCTGCCATGGTGCAGGAGGAAGTGCCCTACTTCAGACAGAGAGCAACAGAAACCAGCCAAGCTAAGAACTGAGATCTGAATAATTCAACAACAACAAGACATAATCAAATTCTGGCCAAAGAACAAATTGAGTCACTATTCAAACTTTCGTGAGACAACTAAATGGATAGGATTAGTACTGTGCAGTTAAACAAGGTAGTCCTTGACATAAGTTCTCCACTTACTAAATATCACCAATGGTGACGCAATGGTAAGAATACAGTACTTCAGGCTAACTCCTGAAGTATACTCCTCTGCTCACAATACAATACTTTATACCAGTGGTCCCCAACCTTTTTATCGCCGCGGACCAGTCAGCCTTTGATAATTTTACCGTGGCCCGCTGAGCGTGCGCAGGGGCGCACAGGGCTCTCTTCCCTGGAGCCTTTGCGCACGGCCCAGGAGCTTTTGCGCATGGCCCAGGAGCCTTTGCGCTGCAGCCTGGTCCTTCGCCTCCCCCCCCCGGAGAAAACCGGTCCGGAGAAAGCCAGTCCCCGCGCCTCTCACTCCCACACGCGCCACCTTCGAGCGTCACAGCCCCACCAGCCCCGCATAGAGCGAGCGAGCAGCTCAAGGTTACCTCCGGACAGCGGCAGTGGCCCCTTCCAGAAAAACCTGCAGCAAAGGCGCCAGTTAACCACCACCTGCTTACCAGGATTGGCTGCCTCGGGCGCTTGGGCAAAAGTGGCCCCGAGGAGGCGGACGCGCACAGCTGACGCGCGTCTTTCCGAGCTCCACAAAAAACCCCAACGGCCCCCTTTCGGTGCGGGCTGGAAGCCAGGCGGGAAGTTCCCGTTCTCTTACCTGGGCTGTGACGACTATTGGGGAAGTGTGCAGCGCCTCAGAAGTAAAGCTGCCGCCGCTGACGCCGTTCCTTGGAAGCGACGGAGCGGCTGAGGCAGGAAGGCGCGCGGCGGTGGCAGCTGTTCAGCCAGCCGCCTCGCAGGAGAAGAGCCGCTCTTGGGTTTCGCAGGGGGCGGCGGTGGCGGCGGTACCAGCAGCGCCCGGGGATTCCACCAGCGCCCGTGCGGACCTTTGGGCAGCTGTTCAGCCAGCCGCCTCGCAGGAGAAGAGCCGCTCTTGGGTTTCGCAGGGGGCGGCGGGGGCGGCGGTGGCGGCGGTACCAGCAGCGCCCGGGGATTCCACCAGCGCGCGCGCGGACCTTTGGGCAGCTGTTCATGTCCCCCGGCTGCTGCGCGGCCCGGTGCCAGGTACTCCACGGCCCGGCACCGGTCCGCGGACCGGGGGTTGGGGACCACTGCTTTATACCACCAGGCTTGACATTTTTGGCTTAGACAACTTAGAACTATGCTGCCTTCAGTCTGACCTGGGCATATTACACAAAATTGTCTGCTAGAATGTCCTACCTGTCAATGACTACTTCAGCTTCAACTGCAACAATACATGAGCACACAATAGATACAAACTTAAGGTAAATCACTCCAAACTCAATTGCAGAAAATATGACCTCTGCAACAGAGTGGTCAATGCCTGGAATGCACTACTTGACTCTGTGGTTTAATGCCCAAACTCCCATAACTTTAACCTTTAACTGTCTACTGTTGACCTCACCCCATTCCTAAGAGGTCTGTAAAGGGTGTGCATAAGTGCACCAACGTGCCTACCGTCCCTGTCCTACTGTCCCCACTTATTCGTATCCATTTCTTGTGTTCATAATCATGTCTATTCTTATATATGTTGTTTTATGAGGTTTTCGCGGGTGTTAGTATGTAGGTCTTTGGTTATTCAGGTTTTCTCCCACATAAAATTGGAAGTGTCTTATATATGTTATCTTATACATGATTGACAAAATACATAAAATAAAATAAAAACTCACTGCTCACTCCAAGAGTTCATTTCTCAGCGGCTCAAGGTTGACTCAGCCTTCTATTCTTCAAAGGTCAGTAAAATGAGGATCCAGATTGCTGGGGACAATATGATGACTCTATTAACCTCTTAAAGAAGCCTGTAAAACACTGTGAAGCAGTATATAAGTCTATGTGCTATTGCTATCATCTTACTGTGCATCATCTTTGACGATATGTCCTGTACTGTTGCCATATACATCAGCAGTCCCCAATTTTTGCGGCTTGGCAAACTAGTGGTGGTGATGGTAGTGGAGGGAAAGAGGGGATAGATTCATGACCGCATCGCTTTCACAAATGCAGCTTCATGTGTGCTTGTTCACCCACCACTTTTTCAGCCCGGTCCCCACTGGTCGATGGAGCTGGACCATGAACCAGGAGTTGGGGACCCCTGATGTACATAATATCAAGATCCTTGGTAGATCTGCTGAATCTGAGAGCTCAGGCAAGCATGCTAGATGCATAGAATATTCTGCTCAGTAAAACTATTGCATTTCATAAAATTAAGAAATATTTTCTGCTAGTTTTGGTCTCTTTTTACTTCTTGATAAATTCCAACAGGAAATTGTGATATGTTCACAACACATTTCATGGTTGGATGGGATAATGTCGACCTACATTAATATTATTGTATTTTCTCAGCTCATTTCATTAATCAGTTTTTAAGCTCTCTTTGTATCTATATGCACATTCATATTAAAATAGTATTTATAACAAAGAGGTTTATGGATATTGAAAATACATGATTTTAAATATAGCTAAATTTGGAAAACTATTTTAAAAAATAAGGAAAAACATAAATAACTTCACCTTTTTCATTTTCATTAGCTTAACAGTTTCTCTAATATTTTCACCAAAACTCTTTTCATCCCATTTCTCATCTTTTACCTATAGGCAAATAACATACCTTCACCTTGTATCTTAATCAACAAAGGTCCATTAACAGCTACCAGAAATAACTGTATATACAAATTTTAAAGAAGTAAATAAATATTTTCAAAATTATTTCTTCTTTACATAATATTTTACACAATGCCTTGTCATTTTCTCTAAAATCCTTCTTCCCATGTCTTATCTCATATCTATAAACCAATATGAAAACCTCACCATTCAATCATAATTAAGAAAAAATTCCATTAAGAAGGACTAGAAACAACAAATGGAAAATATTAATTTTTAATCTCTTCAAATGAGGTCCCACAAATTAATTTATCTTTTTGTCTCCCCTCAATTATAATATCATGGCTTATCATTTTCTTTCAAAATACCACAAAGCTCACTTTTTCCCATATCTTATCCATAAACAAATTGTTAAAGCATCTTTATTCAGTTCTATTTGGGGACGGAGGAGAATTAACTGCTGTTAGAAAAGAGGGGATCACTTACAATTTATCCTTGATCATATAAGTCTACCTTATAAATCTTAGTTTTGGTTTTGGGCTGTATGGGGTGTTCAGGGAGGGGTACCATCTCTGGTGTAGGGCCATGTCATGTCTTTTTAGGGCAGCTCATTTTAGGGCAGCTTTTGGGGCAGCTCGTCTACCTTTGGTCCCCGCCTGTCACTCAGCCCCACCTGTGGTTCCTAGTAGCTGTAAGATGTGCAGCAGCCACACCCTGAGCAACAGCTTTGACAGGCTGGCCAAAGCAGGTTGAGAGTAGCTGTTGGGTCATTGATCTTCAGTGAGATAGGGACTTGTCTATCCTGAACATGTGAAGACAGATTCTGATGGATTTAGCGGATGAAACCTAGTAGAATAGGACAACAGTCATGAAGGCAGTCTCTGCAAGTAATGTGGTATGGTAACAGCACGCCAAGACACAAAAGATCCCCTGGTCAACCACTGTGCCCAGCCCATATCCAATTGCCTTGACTCTTGTCCTGCTAATGGAGCAAGATGGAATCTGGGAAGAGAGAGTGAGGCTGACTCTGCGCACCTTTCCCTCACTTTAATCCAATTCCCACGCCAAGTCTTGACATCCCCTCAAGTAGATGTGAAGGTCCTCTTTGTCCATCTACAGGATGGACAAATATCAGTTTTGGTTTTAAGTATCTTGATTATTCTTTTTACATAATGTCCCCAAAGCTTATTTCTTCTCTCTTTGGCTTTTCTCAGAAATTCCTTCATAGAAATCTTTCGCATCTTTTTTTTTGCTAAATCCAAAATAAGAAAATTGTCTAGATAACTTTTCTGAAATAAGATCCATGTATCCAAGTCATTCTCCTGGTTTATTTTTTGACCTTTTAACTATTGAAACCTCAGCCCGTTCAGAAAAATAGGCAGAGCTGGTAGGTGGAGTATGGAAAATCAACAGCAATGCCACTTCTGGCTTATGGTGAAAGAAAGAAGTCTACGGTGTATTAAAAGTCATCTGACCAAAATAACAGTGAAGCAAATGCAAATATTTCTGAGATGATTAAAACCAATAAAGATAGTATAACATGATTCATGAAGAAACTAGCAAATGATAGCTGTAATATAAAAATGGATACACATTTAGGTAGCAAATGATCAGTTGTAGCTCCCAAAGTTTCCATCTGCTATTTTGCAATGAATTGTTCCTGAAGGGGACAATTAAAATTTGGTAAAAAGTTTCAGGCAGTTGACTATATTCTAGCTAGATTATGTTACATTTACATACTAGGCTGATGCTACATAATGTACAACAAAAATGTATTTGTTTTTCACAACTTATAGAAATAAGAATAAAATAATGAAAAGACAGATGCATACTTCTCTGTCTGCTTTTAAAAATAAGTAGATGGATCTAATACATATAGAAATATTACTATAGAACAGTGTTTTCTCAAGTTTAGCAATTTTTAAGATGGTAGATGTCAACTCCTGGAGTTCCCAAGCTAGCTGAATGGGGAATTCTGGGAGTTGAGGTCCACTCATTTTAAAGTTACAAAGATTGAAAACTGCCGCTATAGACAGTGATATCATACATGGCCTGCAGCAATACAAGTAACTAGTAGATGAGAACAACAAAGAGTTTTTTGCCAATAGCGGTCATCTGAATTTGTAGAATGCAGACACCGTAGCCCAGTTCTAATAAAATACATCTGGTACATTAACAAATGGAAGCATACTTGCTTAATTGTATCTCTGTAAATTGTGCTAATTTGGAATACATTTGGATGATGGGCTCTACTTCTCTCTGTTGCAATTGTTTCTAGAGGATCTTTGTTAGACTTCTGTAGCAAGAACAATGTATAATCTTATTGCACTTTAAGCACCAGCACATTTATTTTGACATAAGCTTTAGGGGCTTACAGAATCACTTGATAAAGTGGAATGTAAACCAGAATAGCTTATCTGATCATAAATTTGTAGTCTTTAAAGCGCCACAGGAACACTGTTTTTCTTTCTATTTGACTCATCTGTTTCTTCCAGGCTGATTCATTAGATTAAGTTTTCCCAAACCTCATATTGTTCTGCTGTTTGAATCTTCAAGCGTCCGATTTTGTCTGACTTGCAGCTCTTAAGGATAGGAATGCTGGCAGAGGCAGTTCTTCTTCTATTTTGCAAATGTGGCTTTATGTCGTAAAAGTTTACAAATGAAGAACGTAAACATATCAACATAGCTTGGCCCAATGCAATAGGGAATGTGGTAAATGCCCCTTTCAGAGCTGTGCGGGAAAGGGGAATTTCTGCAGGTAGGATTTGCATCATTAGACATCACAGCAGAAATTCTTAAAGGTGCACAAGCCATAATGAAAATCACAGCTGACTTTTATGTGGGTTAAAGAGGCAGATTAAGAATGGCCGCTTGGAAGAGGACCTATCTGCTGAATAGGAGTGATAGCAATGGAAATCCAACTCATTTAGAGATTGGAGAAAGTTTTGTAATACCTAGATATTTGGGCAACACATAAAGGCAGAAACCGGGAGTTACTTCCATCAGGGAAAAGCTTTGCATATTTAAAAAGATGTGATCCAAGCAGGGATGCTATTGGTTCACCTGAAACAGTAGTAAAATAATGCTTCAAAAAAGTAAAAAAAAAGTTCCAATGATCACGGAGCACTGTAGATTGTCACACAGCTGATTGTCAGAACTTTTTTTTTACTATTTTTAGCATTTTTTATTACCAATTCGGGTGGTAGTAAAAAAATGCTTTAAAAAGTTTTTAAAAGTTCCAACGATCAGCTGTGTGACAATCAGCTGTGCCATGTGATTTATATAGGAAATCCTGCTTCCTAGTTAATCTAAATTACATGGCATAGCTGTTCCCCCCCCCCCCCCCGCTGTTCTACTTTTCTTTGCGGACTCAAAAATGTCTTCTTAGCACCTGTGGTGCACATGCACGCAAAGCTTATGTTTGGTGTGCATGCCCGTGAAGTGTGAATGCACACACGAAGTGAATTAGTAACAGACTTCAGAGCATTTCCCCCCTGGATCCAAGACTTTTTTTTAAAAAAAAGAAACCCATCTGTTTGAGCTTCAGTTACCAATTAGCTTCACTCATTATGAAATCCCATTTAATAAATTGAATAAAATGAAATTTAGGAGAAGAAAAGAACGGCAAAGAAAAGGACACTTCTTAAGATACATAGGCACGCAGCTACACATATGACCTATGTAGAAAACATCAAACACTGTTATGCTGAGATGAAAAATATAGAATATGTCACTTCTAGAATGGATCATTTCAAGAGTTTCAGAATTTTGGATGAGGTGAGGTGGAAGAGAGACCACTGGCTCATTTCAAAGTTGGCATATTCCATGATGGAATAGTTTTTACTCATATTGGATATATAGGGTTGGCTGGCATGGCCTTTGGCTGGATTGTTCTATGTTGTTCTTGAACCTGAACCTAGCATATGTTTGTGTGTTTATATATGTGTCTATGGCCTTTTGTATATATGGCCTTTGGTTGGACTGTTCTATGTTGTTGTATTGGGAAAGCTGAGCAGTCATAAATCTTAATGCCTACCCAGAATTGAAAAAAGAGTGTGTCAACATTTATGAAGAATGGAATGGAATGGAATAAATAGAATAGAATAGAATAGAATAGAATAGAATAGAATAACAGAGTTGGAAGGGACCTTGGACGTCTTCTAGTTCAACCCACTGCGGAGGCAGGAAACCCTACACCACTTCAGACAAATGGTTATCCAACATCTTCTTAAAAACTTCCAGTGTTGGAGCATTCACAATTTTTTTGAAACTGAACCTGATGTGTGTGCATGTAAGGAGAGAGATTTTATAAAGCTGCCCAACTCAGGACAATTCTTGACCACACTATTTTGTAAATTATAAACTTCTGTGACGGAACAGAATGGGTACTCCCATTTTTATCTATCTTAAGCTTCTAAAATATGAATGTGGTAAAACAGTAAATGAATGCTGCTCCTTAGTCCACAAAGAAATATTGGTAAAAATCCTAAATGAGAAACAAAGTAAAATACCTAACTCTTTGTACAGTCAGCATAGCAACACATTCTTTTCAATATCTTTTCAAGATATTATATATATCTCAGAATACTTTGTCTCCCACTTATTCATAAAGTAGGCAATATTACAACTAAGGATAATTGTGTGAAAGAGATTTTAACTGAATCAAATATGGTATACTTAAGAGGCAGCAATTGAGCCTAAGTATACAGTATTGATTGATAGGAGCCAAGATTAATGTTAAGATGAAAAAAGATTTCAGATTTCAAATGGGAAAACCCGTGTATATAGAAATGCTTTCTTAAAGCAGTAGATGCATAACCATAATACCTATCTGTTTGATAAGACACAGAGAGAATTTGCTTCTAATGTTTGTTATCTATATGTAGGAGATGACCAGGCTGAGCCTGAAGGTGGGGTCAAATGCATCATCAGTCATGAGTCCTCAGTGTACCCATAAGAGATCTTAGTCCAGCCCACCTAGAATTCACTTATAGTCTTAACTCCCACTAATTTCCCTTGACCATTAGTAGTTCAGATTCTTGTAGAGAGCTTAAGCTTACAGTAAATCCTTATATACATTTGAACTGTCTGAATCTCCTGATTTCCCTGGTGCTTGACACTATATTTCCTAAACTTTAATCTCTACTTATGAATATATCTTTAAAGGTAATAGAAGAGCATTTTTTAAAAAATGGCTACATTATCCAAATGCTTATTCAAGAACTAGAAAATGAATTAATTCATTATATCATTCAATTTAAATCATGTTTGAAGAAAAAACGAATATATCCATTTTAAACTCTCAGCTATTAAAAGAGCAATATTTTAAATCATGCACACCAAAATAAATCCTTCAGTAAAAGAATGCAGCAATAACATGACTGCACAATTTGAAAGTCATGTTAATGAAAAATGCAGTGTTCATGTCAAATTCTTCTAAATGCCCCCAGAAATTTAAAGACTGGTAAATGCTTTCAAATTCTTGCTTATGACAGATGAATGTGTGCTAAATGATACATACACACATAAATGATATATACACATATAACCTATCAAAATAAATTACTTCCAATCAGCAAGATGATTTATATATTCAAGTAACAAAATATAAGTCTTGTATTTATTTGCCATCCAATCTGTTGAGGAATTATCCACAATACATGGGAGATGCAAACTTCAATGGACTGAACTATCAATTGAATAATAATGTAATACTGTACTATTGTTTGGGCTCAGAAGCTAAGATGGATTGGGCTATTTGAGAATCCAGAAAGTAAATCCAAGAGTTTTAGGTAGGACTATGAATTTGAAAAAAATATCTTATACCACAACCTCATGCTCACATTTTTGCCAAGAAAGCTCCATGGATATGTCAAGACAACTGAGTTGAGGCACGCTCAGCTCAGAGTAAATTATACTTATACCAATAGCTTTAATTTGAAAGTAATCTTATTAAATTCAGCAAGGCTTCATTGCAAGAAAGCTAGCTTCTAAACGCAATTTAAAGAAAACTATTGATTAGAGTGACAGTCGAAGAGCAAAAGTGGAAGATTGCTCTTTCCAAGCATATCTCTGAGTGATCTACAAGATATTATGTGAAACACAACATGGTTGTCTAAATAAAGCTTTCCATAGTCCTGAGCTTCTCTATGCAAAGATTCTCTTATTATTAGTCATGTGTTTAAAGCATTTTGGATCATGTCACTTATCTTGTTCAAATGCATTTTCACCAATTAGAGCCAGAGAAACTGCAAGTTTTGTGACACAATTTATGTCACAGTTTGGCACACAGCAAGGCTAACAACCAAATAATTCAGTTACAGTTGGTGCCAAAGCGCGATAGTTTTTGGCATTATCCCAGACCAATTATTCTTCAGCTGGTACAGAATGCAACTGCACAGGCTGTAAATGGTACCGGCTATTCAGCATTTGAGGGGTCCTTGGTACTCTCAGAGCTTGGTTGTTTTCTTGTATATGTTTCATTACCAAACTAAGTGACACCAACAGCACTGATGGTGTTACCTAGTTTGAGTAATGAAACATCTGCAAGAAAATAACCAAATTCAGAGAGCACCAAGAACTCGTTATTTCAACCCTGAGCTGCAGAAATTATCTTTTATTGGTATTCTGCATATTAACACCACTGCTTTGTGGGCTGCATTGGTTGCCAGCATGTTTCTGAGTGCAATTCAAATTTCTGGTTGTTACCTTTAACACCCTTCATGGCTTGGAACCATGTTAATAATCCCTGAATAAGAGAGTTGGAAGGGACCTTGGAAGTCTTCTAGTCCAACCCCCTGTTCAAGCAGGAGACCTTATATAATCTTGGACAAATGGCTGTTGAGTCTCTTCTTAAAAGCCTCCAATGATGCAGTAACCACAACTTCTGAAGGTGAACGTCATAACAATTAACCACTGGTAGCAGCTTTTATGTGACAGCTGAGAGACTATCTTCTAGTCATTTCTACCCATCCAATCTGGTCCAGCAGGATAGGCATGGTTGGGGCCAGAGGTTGGTTCCTACCAGTTTGGACCAGTTCAGCCAAACGAGTACCGGCAGCGACCCAGGCCTCCCATGCCCCCGAACCAGTTCCCCAGTCTGTGCAGTATGTTATTTTTTTTCATTTTTTAATATTCTGCACATGCACAGACCTATTTATGGGCACCTGCCCAAGCAAAGCGAGCATGCAGGTGCAAAACTGCATGCATACTGAACTGGCAGTAATGCCGGCAGCAACCCACCCTGGTTTGGGTCCCTTCAGTCAAAGAAGCCTGAAATGCTGCACTTTGGAACACTCTCCCTCCTGATATTAAGATGACTCCAATCCTGATGGCCTTTCGGAAGTCTTAAAGAGCTGGCCTGGGTTCCCAAGTGTGTGAAGGGCTCTATTTCCTGGATATGCTGACAACATTGAATTATAATATTTCTTGGCTGTTATTTGTATTTAATTCCTTTTTGCATTGTGTTTTAATTGTTTGCCACCCAAGATAATTCATTTGAGATAGGCAGCGATATTAATTGGATAAATAAAGTTGACCATGGTTCAAATCAAACTTATTCTGCTATGGTTGTTAGGCTGAAATCATATAAATTCATTTATGTAATGGTTTTATTTTTTTGTGGCATTGTATCCTGTTTTAGAATTACTTTTAATATAAACAACCTAAAACCGTATAGGTAAGGTAAAGGTACAGATTTCCCTTGCAGATATGTACTAGTCATTCCCAATTCTAGGGGGTGGTGCTCATCTCTGTTTCAAAGCTGAAGGGCCAGCACTGCCCAAAGACGTCTCCATGGTCATGTTGCCAGCACGACTAACCGCCGAAGGAACATGGAATGCTGTTACCTTCCCACCAAAGGTGGTTCCTATTTTTCTACTTGCATTTTTACATGCTTCCAAACTGCTAGATTGGCAGAAGCTGGGACAAGTAAAGGGAGCTCACTCCTTTCTGATTGACAAGCTCAGCATCTTAGCCACTGAGCTACCGTGTCCCTTTAAAACTATGTATGTATGTATGTATGTATGTATGTATGTATGTATCAGTGTGGTGGGTTACGACCAGTATGAACCAGTACGGGCGTACTGGTGTCCGCTGGGAGCACCGGGTACCATTCTGGTATGTACTCTGGATGGTCCACCCATCCGACCGCCATCCTTACCTGTATTTGAGCTCTTAGGAGCTTCCATGCATGCGCACAGAGCATATGGTGCCTACACGACACTCCGCCAAGCAGCTGGAGCATCGCAGAGGTGTTGCGGAGTATCAAAGACAGTAACTATGCATGTGTGCACTGTGCGCATTCATGTGGTGGACGCCAGGCCCTGGTGTGTGTGTGTGTGTGTGTGTGTGTGTGTGTGTGTTGTGATTATGGGCATTAGACAGTGATACAGACTTCTTAAAAGAACTCTCAAGTCTGGCACAAGACAATACTGTACATACTTTGCTCATTTAAATGCATAAAATGAATTTTCATATTATTAGTTAACTATTAACCTCTATTAACCTATTAAACTATTAAATATATGGACTTTTTGGCTCTGGGCTTCACTTTATTTTTTTTAACTACATGCATATTGCTGGAAAATAAATAAATCTTAGCTGTGTGGACACAATGTTTATATATTTGCTTCCTTCCATTTTCAGATTCTGAGTTCTTCCCAACTGTAAAATTGTACATATCTCAGAAATGGAAAGAGTATTTTAAAAAAAAAAAAAAAAAAAACCTGGAAAATTGCCAATAACGCAGATAAGGTAAATTATTTATCCACAAAGCAAAGAGCTTATAAAGTCAATTGACTCATTAATATCTATGATGGAAAATTTTAAAGTTCCCTAAATTCATTTCTAAATATTGTAAACATTAATGAAGTGGCTGAATATAGGCACTTGGTGTCTATAAAAGAAGATATAGCTATGCTATAATTCAAACTAACTCGTTAAAATATATTATAAATCTTAATGTATGCTGCTAAAACTCCCAAATAAATTTAATATCAAGATTTATTTTTTTTACTTTTCTTGGCTAATTAGCAGAGTGAAGTATTTTTTTAAAACATTGGTAGCAGAGATGGTATTCAGTAGGTTCTGACCAGTTCTGGAGAACCGGTAGTGGAAATTTTAAGTAGTTCGGAGAACCAGTAAATAACACCTCTGGCTGGCCCCAACCCATTTATTCTCTGCCTCCCGAGTCCCAGCTGATTAGGAGGAAATGGAGATTTTGCAGTAACCTTCCCCTGGAGTGAGGAGGAAATGGAGATTTTGCAGTAACCTTCCCCTGGAGTGAGGAGGGAATGGAGATTTTACAGTATCCTTCCTCTGGAGTGAGGAGGGAATGGAGATTTTACAGTATCCTTTCCCAGCCACGCCCACAGAATCCGTAATAAAAAAAAATTGAACCCCACCACTGATTGGTAGTGAGTGGATACAGAAGACTTTGGTTTGAGGACTATGTGGAAGGGAAATATTTTCTCATAATATAGAAGAATAACCAGTCAGGTGATGAAAATACTTCCCTTTTTTTCCTCTGAAAAAAGTTGCTTTGGCTGAATCAAAGTGTTTGTTTTCTCTTCACATTTAAAGTTACATTTGCAGATATGACATTCTTTCCATTTCTTAATGAAAGTGGTCATAATTATAATTTTATTCAATGGAGTTTTTTTTTAATTCCTCCAACTAACTAAAGTATCATTTGTTAGTACAACAAAGTCAATTCTTGGGTTTTGAGAAGATTTACGGTAGTGACAACTACCTTTGGGCACATTGTCTTCTAAAAGTGGATGGGTAGTGGATGGATAGAGCCCAGTGCAGCAGGATGTAGCTTTATATTAACAGTTAAAAACAAATATAATTATTTAAAGTTAAAAATAACTCTCTCTCTCTCTCTCTCTCTCTCTCTCTCTCTCTCTCTCTCTCCCTCCCTCCCTCCCTCTCCCTCTCCCTCCCTCTCTCTCTCTCTCTCTCTCTCTCTCTGAATCTATCTGATGCTGTTCTTCTCTCTATTTGCTACTGACAGCATCTTATGTCAGGTTTTTATTTACCAAAATATTTATCAAAATAGTAATAGTATCAAAACTTTTCACCGAGAATAAAAGAAAATTTTCATCAACAGTGTATAAAAAGATCTCAGAGGAGTGGTTCCAAAATGGTATGTTAGAACCCCATCCTAAGGATCTTGAGAAAATTTAGGGGATTGAAAATATGGAGTGCATGTACTCAGAAATCTGCCTGGAAAAGCCTTAAATAGAAACCCATGGCATGAAGATCCCAAGCTGCATTGCTCTCAGTATTTAGTCTGGCCTGGACAAGCTCAAGTTTGCATGGTTACTGCTACAGATGCCAAATATCACACCAGTAAATATGGAACGAGAAATGAGAATTTCATTCATGCTGAAATGATGCAACATTAAGCATGCTCACCCATCCCACAGGTTTAAATATGATTATTTTATTTAAATTAAGGATGAAAATGTTTAAGTTTCTAAAGTTTCATGAATCCATCACTGTTTTATTTGTTTTATACAAATCCACATTATTAAAAATTTTACTAAAATAATCATTGTAGGGATTTCTGACATCACAATATTTAAACATCCGTGTTAGACAACGAAAAATTGGTGAATAAGATAAAGTTTTCACTGGATGAAAACAGCAGGGGTATACCCATGCTCCAAGCAAATATTTAGAAGTATGCTGATATGATGAATCAAAAGTGAAGCCTTAGCCCTCTCTACCCAGAAAGATAATCTGCAATTAACTTCAAAGCTAACATTTTCCAAAGACACAAAAATAATAGAAATACAAATCCTGCTCAGTTTAATTAAACCAATGCTGTAAAGCTTGCAAGAATGGGCGGGAGAATATTGTAAATACAATAAGGCAAAGGAAGCTACTTTGGCAATTGTACTTTGAAGGAGATTTGTTAATATGGGAAAAGGTTAAGAAACTGGATCCCAGATGATACCAGAGCAACATTTTAGATTCATCTCATGAATACCACTTTTAAAAAAGAGTAAAGAATTAGAGAGGAGATAAAGTTAAAAGCAATCAAGATGATTCATAGTCTACAGAAATTAGTAATATTGATTATACAGCAGTTGAATTCTACTGAAATATGCTATGATGCAGTGGTGGGTTCTGGATCCCGGTACAACCGGTACAGTACAATGGGGCCCAGCATCCACCACATGAACGTGTGCATGCGCATGCATCCTTACCTCCTGCAACGCCTCCGCAATGCTCCAGCTGCTTGGCGGAGCATTGCACAGGTGCCGTATGCTTCGTGTCCATGCACGGAAGTACCGAAGAGCTCAAATAAGGGCAGGTGGGTTGGCCCTATGGAGCACCATACTGGAACAGTACCCAGTGCTCCTGACAGGCACCGGTACACCCATATAGGGGCGTACCGCCTGCAACCCACCACTGCTATTATCCATAATTAATAGATGTGTATACAGGGATATCCATGGTAGTGTAAGTTTGTAAGTTTAATTTTATTTATAGGCCGCCCAATCCCAAAGGACTCCGGGCGGCTTACAGAAGGGAAGAGAAAGAAAATAAAAGAAAGTAAAAATAAAATAAGACAAGTTAAAATGACACAGATACATTCATTTTAGTCAGGGCTGGACCTCAACAATGAGGTCAACAGCCCCATGCCTGCTGGAAAAGCCAGGTCTTGACAGCTTTTCTGAAGGCCATGAGAGTGGGTGAGGTCCGGATTTCTGGGGGTAGTTCGTTCCAAATGGTCAGGGCAATGAATGTGTGAATGAATGAAGCCTCATTCTGTTTGTTATGTGTGGCCTCCTCCTTGAGTATTTTTACACCATCTCCACCCCATCCCACAGATGCTCCAGTATGGAACTCAATGGTCTACACCACTAACAGAGATGCAAATCACACAAATCCCTCACAGAAGCAGAACACCTGCCTCTCCACAAGAATTGAGGAATGGTCAGTCTGTTTCAGGGCTGTCAAACCTGCAGCCCACAGGCTGGATGTGTCACACACTGACCAAGCCCATCCCTGGTTTAGCAAAGGGGGGAAAGTCATGATCCATCATGTGATACCACCATGACAACATAAGTTTCACACCCTTTGTCTATCTCAGTCACTCAATCTATCTTCCCAAAAGACTTCTGCTGATGCTGAGAGGAATGAAGGTCTCACTTTGCTTTGCAGGATAGCTTTGAAGAATCTCCTTGCTTACCTCACCCTATTAGTGAAGCCCTAATTCATTGGTTTAGAATAAAGTGATTCTCAATTCATACTGTTCCAAAAGTTATTTAAAATAAATACACAAAGTTAATGATTCATTGTTATTTAGAACATTTGCATTTTACCTATTCTTCACGATGGTAAGGTGTTGTAGAATTGTACATTGTTCCTCATTCAAATATCATTAAGTATTCTTAACAGCATCGATGCTGATATACACTACTCCTAATCCTTGAGTGAATGCCTTTAATAGAAGCATATGAGGAATTGAGATCATATCAATTGGTAAGGAGAAAATAGCTCAATGTAGCAAATTCAGTGAGAGCATTCTTGCATAACAAACTCTTCTCTAAATGCAATTAACATAGTTTAATTAAGCAAAGTTTAGATATTGTTATACAAATAGGATATTTGGGAACATCTGATTACAAAAAAAAAAAAAGATGTTCTAATGAACCATGACTTGATTACATGAAGAACAAAGGTTTTAGTTACAACACAGAAAAATATCAGGAACAAAAAGAGAAATCTTTTGTGTATAAGAGCTTGCCATATGCACAGTTTGCAGAGAAAACCAAAAAGAAAATTATAGCTACTGGGCAGCCCTTAAAGCAGCATAAAAATGCAGTGCTAACAAGAATGAAATGGAGCTGTATATTCATTTTAAACATGAATGAGAAAATGAAATGAATGATCCACAAATACTTGATTCATTTTTATAATGAAAACAAATGGAAATACAAAAGAGGATGACAAATGAATTTTTGTTTGTTTGTTTCCATTCAATTTTTCTTAATTGTTTTGCACTGGAGATACTGTTTTGCATTGGATACACAGTTTGAAATGCTCCTTATGTTTCTCAAAAGGGGTGGGAGGTGGGGGAGAAGAGAGATGCATATAGCGAAATTGACAGGCAGGAAAGAAACTTTTTAAATACTATACAGCCCTTCACTTCAAGATCAGCATTATACTCTGTGTGTGTGTGTGTGTGTGTGTGTGTGTGTGTGTGTGTGTGTGTAGAGAAAGAGAGGGAGGGAGGGATAGAAATCCCAACGTCTTCCAAATTTTCAGTGAAGTTGCCTCATGTTCTTGTGAGATTTTTAAATTCTCATAAAAATAATCTCAAATTTTGGCATTTTTTAATATTCTAACCACGATATATGTACTAATATTTTATTAATTATTAATATATTAATCATTTATCTTTAGTTATGGATTCCCATAAGCATCTTTATTGTCTCTAAAATCTGCCAGCTCTAATCCTTTAGTCTGAAATTCTGAAATCACACTGAAAATGTGTGGGAGAGAGAGAGATATGACTTTCTCAAGAATTATATACACACATGCACACACATTTTTGAAATTTAATTATATTTTCAAGAAAAAAAATCCCACAAGGGTTTAAGGCTAAGGAATAGGCCAAAAAGAAACAAGACAATGGTTTACATGGAACCTAGTCTTATCCTTTCAAGGGCAACTGGTCTCATTTCCCATGTTGCACTGCAGTGCACATAACATTGCAGCCATCTGTGTACTTCCAGAATCCTTCACCCATCATCATAATTTTTAAGGTTTCACCTTGAAAGGAGATGAAAGTGTGACCAGGACCTGAGAGTTATGTGTTCCACTAATTATTGCACATTGCAGGGAAAATTGATTGCTGGCCTTTTCAGGAAAATTGTCCATCACTGTTGAAAAACATCTGAGGAGGCCAGGGGTATGATAGAACAATATGAAAACCACTGTACAAGGATAGAACTATAAAATGTTGAATTGAGGCCACAGAGCTTTTTGAAAATAGAGAATAAAGCAGCTAATGAAAAAAAGAGAGAGAGATTTTAGTAAACAGTTGGGCTTTTGGAAAGACCAGAATTACTCTAGATGGCTAGATTATTCTAAGAAAAATTTTTAATCTGCTTGTATTTATAGTAAATTAAAGGTTTATTAAAAAGAAACAGGATTATATATTGAATTGTGTGTGAGAGAGAGGTTACCAGTGTAATGTCTTTCCATAATAAGAAAATTAAAGATCTGTGATCTCATTAGGATAAATAATTTAACCGTAAAGATAAAAATAGTGACTCCTGTTAACTTTTAACATCATGCTTTCCAGTTCAAGGTCTCAAGCTGATTTTGGGGTATCCTCAGAACAGGGGTGGGTTGCTGCCAGTTCTAACTTCTTCTATAGAAGAGTTTCCACAAATCTACAGTGCCGTTTGGAACCGGTTTCAGCTCCCTCCCCCCACCCGTCCGGACATCATCAAGATGAAGACCGAGAGGAGAAATTCTGGGAGTTGAAGTCCACAAGTCTTAAAGTTGTCACGTTTGAACACCCCTGGGGTTTTTTTTCTAAAGGGTAAGGGGTGCAAGGGTCTTGTAATTTGACAGCTTTAAGACTTGCGTGCTTCAATGCCAGAGTTCCTCAGCCAACATGACTGCAGGAGGAATTCTGGGATTTGAAGTCCACAAGTCTTAAAGCTGTCAAGTTTGAACACCCCTGGGGGGGTGTTTCTAAAGGGTTAGGGATGCAAGGGTCTTGTAACTTGACAGCTTTAAGACTTGTGTGCTTCAAATGCCAGAGTTTCTGAGGCAACATTTTGGTTGCTAAGCAAGAGCATTGTTAAGTGAGTTTCCCCACATTTTACAAGTTGGCCATGCCCACCCAGTCACATGACTGCCAAGTCACTCCCATTCAGTCACATGGCTGGTAGACCACTCCCACTCATTCACATGGTCGGCAAGCCACTCCCACAAAACAGGCAACACCTACAGAAGAGGTTCTAAACATTTTGAAACCTACCACTGCCTCAGAAGCAACTGAAGGGACACAGTGGCTCAGTGGCTAAGACACTGATCTTGTCAATCAGAAAGGTTGGCAGTTTGGTGGTTCAAATCCCTAGCGCTGTGTAACAGAGTGAGCTCCCATTACTTGTCCCAGCTCCTGCCAATCTAGCAGTTCGAAAGCATGTAAAAATGCAAGTAGAAAAATAGGAACCACCTTTGGTGGGAAGGTAACAGCGTTCTGTGTGCCTTTGACATTTAGTCATGCCAGCCACATGACCACGGAGATGTCTTCGCATAGCGCTGGCTCTTCAGCTTTGAAACAGAGATGAGAACTGCCCTTAGAGTTGGGAAGGACTAGCAATACAGTATGTGTGAGGGAACCTTCACCTTTAGAAGTACAACTGAAAACAAAATCCCACCTGAAACCTTGGAGATTCATAGTCAATTAGTTGACAATATTGAATTGAGTGTTGAATTGGTCATCTGACTTAATACAATATACATCTACTGTTTCTAGGTTTGCCATACACATTATGCTAATCATTAACTGTATCTAAGTAATACAATAGTAATACAATATCCCCATAAAATGCTATAAGGTTAGAAATTGTTGTCATTCCTACTTATGACTACTAAATGCTATCAGGACACATGGCATGCTAAGCAGTTCTGATAGCTACTGCTATAACAAAGTCCCGTACAATAAATTGTAAAAGAAATGGCTGTGGTACTTCTGTTCAAACGAGACCATGTTTTTTTTATTTGAAATGTTAAGCTGAAAATGTAGAATGATTTCAGCCTTGAGTGATTAAATTATTATTTTTTTTCTTTTGGGTTTTGATTCTTTGGGGATGATTGAGAAACATGTCTTGTTTATGGTATGTTACATTCAAGATGGATAGCTTGCATTGGGGCGGGGGAGTGGAAATAACTCTGCAGAGTATAAATGTTTTCAAGCCACAGTTCATCTGCCATCATTGCCCTATGAAAATTGATGCCCTGGTTCAAAATCAAATGTTGCTTTATGGTCAATAGAGAGCAGGGGAAACTATAACTTCAATAATCTTTGCTGTTTGAGAGCAAACAGGATTCGGATTAGTGCAATGACTAGAGAAGGAAATCAGGGTTTTTAAAAATGTTTTGGTAAAATGTATGTTTTACTATCATTTTGCTTTTGTGATATAAAATAATTAAGGATGCAATCAAGTCCAAACATGTTTGGCCATTCCAAGTCTGCAAGGATTTATACACAGATATAATATTTTGGCCATTGAGCTGATGTATTTGTTATGATAGAGGGCCGCAGCGACTCAGTGGCTAAGACGCAGAGCTTGTTGATCAGAAAGGTTGGCAGTTCAACGGTTCAAATCCCTAGTGCCACGTAATGGAATGAGCTCCCGTTAGTTGTCCCAGCTACTGTGAACCTATCAGTTCGAAAGCATGTAAAAATGCAAGTAGAGAAATAGGAACCACCTTTGGTGGAAAGGTAACAGTGTTCTGTGCACCTTCAACGTTTAGTCATGCTGGCCACATGACCACGAAGATGTCTTTGGATAGCACTGGCTCTTCGGCTTTAAGAGGAGATGAGCACTGCCCCCCCTAGACTTGGGAATGACTAGCACATATCTGTGAGGGGAACCTTTACCTTTTTTGTTTTTGTTTTTGTTTTTTTGTTTTGTTTTGTTTTGTTTGTGTAAACAAAAACACCTTATTTGTTATGATTTAATTCCTGTTTTCTTCTGGAATGAAATCATGTTCAGAAGTTCATCAGTAAAAAGACATGCCCATTTATAGCTATTCAAAGCGTAGCATCAATCATTTTCATTTAATTTATTGCCTGGTTTATCCAACCATCAATGCTTGGAGTTACACCATCTTTTATGTAACATTGATATCTAACCAGAGTGGAATGGGCTGAATGAATGCCTTTCACTGTCCTGTCTTATTGAAAGGAAAAAAAAACCTGGACTAAATATTATCTATAAATTAACCGAGGGATAAATAGTTCCAATGTGCCATCCAATTTAATTGCCAACTCCCCAACCCCATTGCACCATGGATGGCCTTTCAGAGGGAATATCTGACATTGTTAACAGCAAGTCTGGTGGGCGTGGTATAAGACTAGAGGAATCCAATGGTAGATTTCCCCCCTGACTGATGTCAAAGGGAGAGAGAAACCTAATGCTTTTTATGATCATGGAAGGCTGTACCTGTTATATATGCAAATGTTCCCTGTTACCAGCTCTCTGATTGGCTGGTCATTTGACAGTTGTTTTGGGCTCGAGTATAAATACCCTGACAGTTGCAGGGACGTTTTGAATCGCTTGTCATCTCGCAATAAACATCTTACTCTCTGATTCCATGGCTCCTGTGTCTTTCCTTCAAACATATTCAACACTCCAATGGCTCCCTGATCTACTTCATAGCCGCGGAAGATACCGGTCTACTGTTCTGACCTCCCGATCTACTGTTCTGACTTCCCTATCTACCGCGCACAGCTACAAGCCTGTCCGGTCTACTTCATTGTTACTGTTACAACGTTTCTTGTTATATTAAAGTGGTTACTGTTACCTTCGAGCCTCTGTCCTTCCTTGTGAAGATTTAATAGTACCAGTGACTGTATCATTGCAGAGTTACTTCTCAGAGATACACAGATCAGTTTTCAACCCAACTCAGACTGTTACATCATTTTGAATGGATTATATGATTTAATTCAGCAGTTCAAATCAATTTAGAAGATTGAGTTAATTCAACTTTGTAGCTTTCTCTGGAGCATCGAATTAGATCAATTCAATATTCAGAGCAGATTTAAAAACATATACTAAGAAGGCTTATCCCCTTCCAAACAACTGAATATTTCATATGCATCTGATTTTATTTTACAAGTTGATCTGTCCAATTTGGAAAGTCAGTTTGATTTGTTCTTTTTATTGAATGGTCCTCTAAATGAACCTACAAACCACCAAATAATTGCATAGCTCTGTTGGAAGAAATGGCCTTCTGGGTTCAGTTCCAAGTGGGGAAAAGACACTGGAAACATGGAGGCTGTTTGGAAAGATGGTTTTAGTGGTGGACAGGACCACATGGTTTGAGGTCCTGAGAAAAAAAGGTGATCACATGCTTCAACATGTTGAAGAAGAAAAAACAGGTGAGATGCTGATAGTCCCTGGTTTTATGCCCTCTCTGGTCTTTGATCTCGAGCTTGTATACTGATTGGTTGTCAGACTCTCATGGGACCATGCAGGGGCAACTTTGCAGGCTGTGCTTTGGGTCCATGTTACACTGAGAGCATATGCACCAAAGACAAATTCCTTCTATGTACAATCACACTTGGCCAATAAAGAATTCTATTCTATTCTATTCTATTCTATTCTATTCTATTCTATTCTATGCTATGCTATGCTATGCTATGCTATTTTAAGCAGCTATGAATTATTTGTTCTCTGGGATTGTGATACTATTTAAAAAGAATATTTCTTCTGCAAAGGCAAACAGCAACAAATGATATTGCCTGATTTTTCATATTATTAGAATCTTTTTCAATTATAAGTGTGTTCAGCGTACATATTGAATAGTTTTTTGTAACATCAAACAACAGAAGAAGTTTTCAAAGGAATGCACTGCGATTGTGCTTTTTATTTTCTCCCCTTTATTATTACTCTTGAGGATCCATCTTTCCTCCAATGGTAAACCATTGGAATATAAAAAGAGACAAGAGTGAGTATTTTTCATTCCCTATGCTATCTACTTTTTCTTGGACAGTTTTTTAAAAAAATAAGTCTAGCAAAACACCATTTCATTTTTGTAGTCACTATCAACTATGAACCTCCACTAACTACTGTAGATAAACAATGGAACTGTGTATTACTGGACTTATTTTTCAAAAAGGAAAGCTCAGGAAAAAGTAGGTAGCCCAGGGAAGAAAATGTTTTTTTTAATATGCAGACATACACAAAAGACTCATCCTCAGGAAGGCCCAGTACAGGAATAATTTAACATATGGGCATAATTTGAGTGTATTTTATATTTCAAGGTAGACAGTGATGTTTATAAATTTGAGAAAAAAATACTGAATAGAAAGGGTTCGTCTTTATTGGTTACATTATTTAAGAGAGATGTCATTACCATTGTTGGAAGAACAATGTTCCAAATGGAGAGAAAGGCACTGAAAAAATGGTGAGATGGTTTGGAAAGATGGTTTTAATGGTGGACAGGACCACATGGTTTTGAGGTCCTGGCCAAAAAAGCACATGGGAGAGAGGGGAGAGGGAGGGAGGGAGAGAGATACCCTCTGTTGGGCTTTGAATTTGAACTTGTATTCTGATTGGTTGTCAGACTCCATGGGTTGGGGGTCTTAGGTAGGCTATCTGTGTTCCCGGCTTGGTTGAGCCTTGCTGGGTGATGATGTAATTCCTCCTATGGCTCTGCCTGAAGGAAGTAGATCTTTGTTATGTAGAATAGACTGACCCAGTCCTTAATGGTCCATTGAAAAAGGTGGAGGTGAGTTTCTGCCTCCCATTTAGGGGAAATATTCTGCCCTTTTAATATTTCCTAAAATATCTCATTTTCCTAGGAGAGGGGTGGGTGCTAACTTCCTACACCATGTTCTGTTAAATATATTCATCTTCTCTCATTTAAATTGCTACTCTCATTAAATATAATATAGTCCTGTCGTAACTTTGCTGCTATACTCTTGCTATCATAGCTTTCTAGAAGTTTTGCATGCACAATGAGGCATTATCAGCAATTCAAAATGTATGCATTGTTGGAGGAGCCAACGTCACGACGATATGGGCGTGCAGTCTCAATGCTCTAAGACCACAGCCAATACTTTTGCCGCTGGGTGGTCCAATTGGACCTAAACCATCCTGAAGAGATGGGTAAAATGAGGACCCAGATTGTTGGGGGCAATATGCTGACTCTCTGTAAACCGCTTAGAGAGGCCTGAAAGGCCTATGAAGCGGTATATAAGTCTACTGCTATTGCTAAGATGGTGAACAGGAAGAATACGTCTTGCTGATCTCAGGGATATCACAAAATCCCTGAAAGAAGCAAGAGAAGTTCTTCAAGTCAGTGACAAAAAATCCAGCCAAGAATGACGAAGTCGGGGCAGCTCCAAAATGGAAGGATACAGAAAGAGAAAGTGTTTCTAACTGGTGAGAAACTTTTACTGTTTTAAAAGAGACTGCCTATAAAAACTTAAAATTAATCTAAATTGGAGAATAGAAGAATCAAGCAGCGGAATTAAATCTGGAATGCTTTTGGACAGTGGTTATCTTACTTTTTAAATGCTATCTTCATGGATGGAATTTATGCAAGCCTTTTGAAATGGATGGATTAAGTTTTCTTCTTCTATTTTTTTCTTTTATTGTTCTCTGTAACCTATGGACTAAAGTTTTCCTCTTTCATTGCTGTGGGTATTTTTCTAATCCATTTAAAGATTGGACTCTTTTTTCTAACTTGAAATACCAAAATGATACAAAAGGAAATTAGATTTTCAACAGTATTACCACTGCTCGGAGGCTGGGAGGATTTGTTGATTGGAGTTTATGTATTGAAAATGGAACACTTTTTTTCTCCACTGATTTTTTTGACTTGGCATTACAAGGTTTCACTGCTTGGCTGCAGAGAGTGATAAAAAGGGAAGCACACAGATGTCCCTTTGAAGTATATTTCTAATCAGAGAAAAGTGAAAACAATGTTCTTTGTCAATCTATGCTTTAATTTTATTAACTTTCCAAGCTATAGCAGCTGTGTTTGTTAGAATGGCACAATTTCAAAAGAAAATAGAAGTCTCAAGTTTGCAAAAGATAATTTCAGAAATACAGAAATTATCACATACATATGAAAGAATAGAGAAAAAACTGGAATATTTAGAGCATATAACAATAAAATATTATGAATAAATTGAGGATGTCTATCAAATGCAAAATGGGGTGGTTGAAACTCAAAAAATCGAAGTGGAAAATGAATATAAAGAGATTAAACCTGCCGATATTTATGGTGATTGGTTTGTTTCTGAAAATGGAAAGAATGGAATATTGAAAGAGGAATTAAATGGAGAGGAAATCTATTCCAGAGGGCAAGATACAGAAGAAGAAAAAAACTAAAGAATCTATGGATTTAAAGAGAGAAATTCTATTAGCAAAAGCATTGATAACACTCCTGACAATCAAAGATAAGCTGAATAAGGAAACAAAAAGAGGACATCAAGATTATCTGAGAGGTCTTATAAGCAAGGAGTTGCTAAGAGAAGTCTATACAAAGCTGACCACAAAGATGATTAGAGGACTGGCACCACAAATGGCAGAAGATATGAGACTGTTTTGATATTGGAAAGATACAGGTTGATAGATGGAAGAATATAATTTAAAACTAGTGAAATTTAGTGAAATTTATTGACAATAGATATAGCTTAAATAAATAACTGATAATGTTACTAATGTATACAATGTATAGTGCTATAATTGGATATGAATATTGAATGGTACCCATGTAAGGAAGATTAGCAATCCTTTGGATTATACATAAATGATGATGATGATGATGATGATGATGATGATGATGATGATGATGAACTAAGTTAGATACAATTAAAGTTTTGATTATTGGGGGGAAATGTTATGATACAGGATATAGTCAAATAAAGGAAGGATAAGAATAACAATGTATATATAGATATGGGTATAACATAAGGAAATTGGATGTAAACTTTAAACAGTGATTTGGAAAGGAGGATTAGAAAACTTTGTTATTAAATATTATGGATGTTTAGCTAGAATAGGACATAAGGATTTAGTGTTAGTGGAGGATTTTAGAAATAGTAATTGAAAGGCCAGTATGTGTTTATGTATTAAATTTTGGTATATTTTATGATGAAGGACGTTTAAACAATTATAGTCAAATATAAATGGAGATATGATGATGGTGACATATTTGAGTTAAAATGCTCAAGTTAATATGAATTATGTTTGTTGATTGTGGAAGAGATGCACGAAAGTCTTTTTGTAACCAACTGATACACTTTCTATAGCATGTAAAGAAGGATGTTGTATTTGTTTTTAAAAAATTTTTTAATTATTTAAAAAAAATATGTATTGTTATTCTTAGCCTGGCTGGGCTTTATCAGCTGTGTCTGAGTTTTGCCGACACATAGGTGTGACTGCATTGCACATAATAGGAAAGCAAATCCATTTTTAAATTGAATCCTGCTTCATGAGAGCTTCGGATTCAGTGTTTACCCAATTTCTGGATTTGTCAGTCATGCTGCATCTTCATGCCGCCACAGTGATTTGAATGCCTAATGGTTTGGCCATGTTTCTTTTATAAGGAGAAAACAAGGCCAACCTGATTTGTATTTTAACAAAACTGTGACAGTTCCCTCCCTCCAAACTTGCTTCTTTTGAACAGTACATAGTTCAATAAAATTGAATGAGAAGCATGTTTCCATTCCTTCCTTTCAAATGATAATGGAGAGGGGAGAGAGAAACAAATCCTTGCCTTGGGTTTGCCTTGTGACTTGTTTTTGTTTGAGTATGTATGAGGAAGGGCTACAATTACGGCACTGAAAGTGCAGCTCACAGCACTCTACATTACTAATGAAATGGTGAATGCTAAAGATATTTTCCTATGAAAAGGATCAAATTGAAGCAATTTTAGAAACAACTCTTGCTTCTGGTTTGGGATACATAGCAGTCTTCTAAAAGCCTTCCCAAAAAAACATCTGCCAGTAACCTTCTTAGCAAAATTCAGATGAAATAATAAAAGGATGCCTTAACAAAAAAATGTTTTGCTTATATAGTAGGAACCTCCTGTGAAACTCCTGCAAAAATGACTGCAGAGAAGTGATGAAAGAAATGTCATTTTGGGTTCGGCTCCAAGTGGGGAAAAAGACACTGGAGACATGGAGGCTGCTTGGAAAGATGGTTTATTGTTGGACAGGGCCACATGGCTTGAGCCCGGAACAGAAAAGGTGATCACATGCTTCAATGTTGGTGGAGAAGAAGAGAAGGGCTGAGGGAGGGGCTTGCTAGGCTTTTTATAACCTGTTCAGTCCCACCTCTCTGTTTCCTGTTCCTGTGTAAGAAATGTATTCTGATTGGTTGTCAGACTCCCATGGGGCCATGCAGTGGCAACTCTCTGGGCTGTGTTTTGAATCCAGGTTTGGTTGAGTTCTCAGATGTCATGTGGTGAGTTGGGGCCAATATTATCATGCTTTAATCCCATCCCCCTGGAGCTGCAGTGGAGATGTCTTTATTATGTAAAGTGGACTAGCTTGGCCTTCTTAATGGCCCATTGACAAAGTAGGGATGGGCAGGAAGCTGCAGGCAGCTATTCTGTCTTTTAAAACATGTTTCTTTCTTTTCACATCCAGAGAAATATTCTGCCTTTTCAATATTTCCTAGGATATTTCATTTTTCTGGGAGAGGGCTGGGTGATAACTTCCTACAGAAGCCTCAAGGTAGCTGCAAGAAGTCCCCAATATCTCTTCTAGTTATATATATTAACTGCATGCGATTTGAATGCAAAGAAACTAAATCTGCTAAATCCCAAGTATACTTAAAGGAAAGAGGTTGTTTTTAAGCAACAGCTTGTGGATTTCCCTTGTAAGGCAAATTAAGGTCACCCCTAATTTAGGATTTGTACGTGTAATAAAATGAAAGACAAGCAGTCTGTTAAGGGGAGAAAAAAATATTCCTCTACAATGTCTTATGGAGGAAAGGCGACTTTCATTGACACTTGTAATGAACAATTAAGAGCTGGCAGTGTGGAACTGTTAAACTTCCAAGTGGCCACTTTCAAGCCTGCTCCCATCTCTCAACCCAAGCCATATATTTAAACAGCATCCACTTCAGTGGTGGGTTTCACATTTTGTTACTACATTTTGTTACTACATTTGGTTCGCTTGCGGGTGCACACGCTCTTTCTGCGCATGGGCCTGGCCTTCTGTATATTCTCTTTGCTTGCTCCTGCACCTTCCACACATGCACACAGCCTCAAAAATGTGCCTAAATAGGATGCATAGAGAGGGCAGGGGGATGGGCCCACCCACAATTTCCGCTACCGGTTTGAATGAACTGGTCCAAACTGGCTGAATCCACCTCTGATCCACATTGTGGAACTCTAAGCAATTTCAAAGTTATTTTACTCAGAACTGACTACATAAGATGCTTCATTTGTTCAGCCTGTAAATCCTGATCTCGTCTGTTAAGAACACCTGGAGAATTTGTGGCCTGATTTCCATCGTTCCTCAAAATGCCAATCCTTTTTACTGTGTTTGAGGACATGAAGAATAAGGAATCAAACTGGCCAAGAAAACTTAGAAAACAAGAGATGTAGCAGAAACCATTTTTGAGGATCTGGTAAATTGATTTATGAAGAATAAAAGGGTTCTTGGACTATGGGAAGATAGCTGTACCATGGTACAGTCTATGATGCTGGCCTAGATGGTTAATCTAGTTGTCTAGCCTTGATTTTTTTTTAGCGTTCCATGCAAACTAAGCCACTGTTTTTCGGAAATTCGTTAATACTGGATTCCATTTGTCATAAAATAAGTATCACAATCCATTGACATTTTCTTAAGATGTCTTATAGATTGTGATGAGTATAAAGGAGTTCAGAGACCAGCTTGCCAAACCCTTTTTTATTTATTTTAGAAAATTGGATTTATTGCTCAAAATTGTTCCCCTCAGGCACTAGGGCAGTGGTTCTCAACCTTCCCAATGCGGCGACCCTTTAATACAGTTCCTCATGTTGTGGTGACCCCCAACCATAAAATTGGTGTCTCAGTTCTTAAGACCATCGAAAATATGTGTTTTCCGATGGTCTTTGGCGTCTCCTGCGAAAGGGTCATTCGACCCCCAAAGGGTTCCGACCCACAGGTTGAGAACCACTGCACTAGGGAATATAAAAGCAAATACTAATATGTCAAGGCATGTCTTCTTTTAACTTGCCCATTTTACTATTATTCCAGATAATAACAAATTTAGTTCAAGCATGAAAACCATTTGCTTTTCCAATATATAAAAGGTATATTCATATTGATCCTGTATAGAAGAAAAGCTTTGCCACTAACAATTATGTTAGAGAAATATAGTTGAATCTGCTATGTGAACTGAGATTAACAAAAGCAGGATTCTGTTTTTGTATTTGATTGTAGGAAATAGCTTCACAATTTGGCCCAATTCTGGCTTGTTTTTATTCCTTAAAAAGCCAAAAGACATTTGCTGGATCAGACTCAGAACCTAAAAAGAATTTAATATTTATTCAAGGATGGCCCTCTTCCTTTTCCCTTTTCTTCTCTTCCCCACCATTTTATTGGAATAATCTGGCATGCAAAGAATATTCTGATATTTTTTAAATGCTATCATTTCCTTCAGTATTTCAAAATTTGGCACATTAGTAGATTGAGGGGGAGGGATCTCTTGGCGTTTTTATTATCTAATATAAACATCCTCTTGCTCCTATTCAGAGTGTGTGTGTGTGTGTGTGTGTGTGTGTGTGTGTGTGTAAGAATGGTTGTTGTAGAGTATGTTTCACTTCATTCTGTGGAAATTAAATACTTGGCTTCCTCCTGGATTCCAATTAAACTTCATTTAAATCCCTAGTAAGGTATGTTTTTGGTCATCGTTCAGTTGATCAGCTATGGTAAACCTCTACAGTTATTCACTTGCTTTTATCATATGTTTCCTTTGGCCTTAGGCATTCTCAGTTTCCACTGGGTTGATTTAAAATTCCTTTCTTCCTCCCTTCCCTCCCTTGTAAACCTAAACCAGTGCTATTATCAATCTAAAGGTTGGAATAATGTTGAAAGTTGCAGAAGAGTTTCTGAGTTGCTTCTTTTAAAACTAGGCAGAAGCCTGCAATTTAGTCCTTCACATCTGCTTCAAAAACCCAGTTTACTTGGTGTAAGAATAATTCTTGCTAGCAAATCGGAACATTTAATTTACATAAGAAGAGCATGAAGAGAATATTTCCATCTGAGTGAGATGACATCTAAAAGAAAACTAAAGAAAATTAATACGAGAAGCCTTGCGTAAATACATAAGTGCTCGGTGCATTTAGTCTTGAGGTGCCATTCAAGGCACTACCAAAAGTCCTCATCAATTTCGCAGGAATATCTAAATAACAAAAGTACTTCAAGTAATGCATTTCCTTCCCTAATGACTTTTGAATTGAAGAGACATAATTGTTCCCCTATTCACAAAGCAAAGTGATTTGATAATCTGGAGCTGAACATTTCGGTGGGAAGCTCTTGTGTTCCAGCATCACTTTGCCAAATAATTAAAACATTAAATCCTAAACTCTGAGTAGAGATTCTATAAATAGCTATCCCGTTGTGGCCTCTTTTCTCAGAAGAAGTGCATTTCAAGTGAATTCAAATTGAATGAAGAATTCTTTCATCTTTACGGGTCTACAGCAAGTGACATTTGGATTGTTTGAGAATGTCTATAAGCAGCTTTGTAGATTTCATTTGGAAGTATCTTTGTCCAGCCTCTCAGGAGGCAAATCTGCCTTCTGGGGCACATTGCATGTGTCAAAAAAAAGGAAGAGGAAACACAGGAGCAAACAAATGACAAATGAAGACTTTCTCCGTGGAGGAACTCCTGGGACTCTGCATGTTCTTTCTTCCTCAGAGTGGGACCTGCAAGTACATCTGCAATCAAAGAGGCTGCAAACTGTCCATGCTGATAAAAATACACATTTGTTCAAGGAAACGGGGGTGTAACTGCAATCCCATTCCTAACGTAATTGGTGCAGTCAAAACTATGTCATTGTGAAAAGTACTCTTACCCCACCCCTACATTGCTTTTCAGATATGGTAATAAACACACACACACACAGAGGAAAAAACATGGATATTCAAATAAGGCTCAAACAAAGTCCTTTTTTCTTAAATGCATTTTCAGCAAATACAAATTCTGAGTGGTTGCTATAAAAGGCTTTCGTGACTCTGTCTGTAATATGAGGCAAATATCTGTAAAAATCTGCTCTGAATATTCTATCATCTGAACAGTAGATTATAGGTTTCCTGCCTGTTTTTAAAGTTTACATACTTCTTACAAAAAGAAGTGACATTTCCATTTCCCATACAGTAAATCAGCATGGATAATTTGGGCTCTTCTGTTTTCCATGTCATTTGATCAATGCTAGAATGAAATTGCTCTCTTTCATCTGTATAATTTGACCAGTATTCATTTTGGAATAAACCAAACAATTGTAAAAATGTTAATCTGAATATGTATGTGTGTGTGTGAGGAGGGGGGGGGGGCTTCATATACCGTAATTGCAATTAGGTTTTAGACAATATAGAACAAGATGTTAGTCATTAGTAGCTTTGAAATTTGCAGTTTAGAAAATTTAGGCACAACTGTTATTTGCTTTGTATTGCCAACTAGATTTTGAAATGTGTAATGCTTTATCATTGTTATCATGTTATTTTTCTCATAACAGCTTGAATTTAATTTATTTATTTGTCAAGCATGTGTAAGATAACAGATATAACTATAAACATGATTATGAATACAGGAAATGGATACAAATAAGTGGGGACAGTAGGACAGGGATGGTAGGCACATTGGTGTGCTTATGCACGCCCCTTACAGACCTCTTAGGAATGGTGTGAGGTCAATAGTAGACAGTTTAAGGTTAAAATTATGGGGGTTTGGGGATGAAACCGCAGTCAGGTAGTACATTCCAGGCATTGACCACTCTGTTGCTAAAGTCGTATTTTCTGCAATCGAGTTTGGAGCGGTTTACGTTAAATTTGTATCTATTGTGAGGTTGTGTATTGTTGCAGTTGAAGCTGAAGTCATCATTGACAGGTAGGATATTGCAGCAGATATTGTGTACTATGCTCAGGTCAGACCGAAGGTGGCATAGTTCTAAATTGTCTAAGTCCAAAATTTCAAGCCTGGTGGTGTAAGATATTAAAAATTGCTGAGAGTAATTGATAGATAGATAGCATTGGTGGTGTGTGAAGTTGCTGTAGGTACTTGATGCAGATACTCAATTAAAACCTTTGTATTGGTCAACAGTTTATTGAATCATCTGATCCTCATAGTCTTGCTTAAATTTCCATGACCTATTGATGTTTATTACTTTGACCCACCAAATTTTTAAAAGGAAAAATAAAATGAATGCGTATTTAATTTTCAGTGTTACATGTGCCATGTTGCTGACTTAGGCTTTGATTATCCACAATAGTTTTCAATGATGTATAGTGATCCACATACAAAACAATGTAGTGATACATGAGCCTAGACTATAAATAGTCACTCAGTAGTTCATTTTTTTTAATATAAAGCTATTAACACTGACCTGCCTAGGAAGAAATTGCACTCGTATTTAAATTATCAGGTATGTGAAAATGTGCATGTGGATAAAAGAGAATGAAGAGAGGGGAGAGGTGTAAATTTAGCTTCTCATATAAATAGGCGTAACAAATCAGACATCCAACATCTGGCAATGAAAAAAACTATTAAAATATTAAACAATTATTGTGTCCTCAATGATATGCATCACTTTTCCATTACTTCCCAACCACTGAGATTTTTAATTCCCCATCTCTAGCTTCTGGTGATTTTTTCTTGTTGGAAGAAATGTCCTTCTGGGTTCAGTTTCAAGTGGGGGAAAAGACACTGGAGATATGGAGGCTGCTTGGAAAGATGGTTTAATGGTGGACAGGATCACCTGGCTTGAGTTCCTGAACAGAAAAAGGGGGGGGTCACATGTTTCCAGATGTTGGGTGAAGAAGAATAGAGAGAGAAGGGCTGAATGTTCTTGGCCTTATACTCTCTGTTCGGCCCCACCTCTCTGTTTTCTGTTCCTGTTTGTCAGACTCCAATGGGAACATGCAAGCTGTCTTGAGTCCAAGTTTGGTTGAGCATTGCTTCTTCCCAGGTGCCCTGTGGTGAGATCGGTAATCATGCCTTAATCCCATCACCCTGGAGCTGGAGGGGATATGTCTTTGTTATGTAGAATACACTGGCCCAGGCTTTTTTAATGGCCCATTAACAAAGGTGGGGGCTATTAAGAGTGAGTCTGTTTCCTGCCTAAAAACATGTTTCTCCATTTCTTATCCAGGGAAATATATTCTGCCTTTTCAATATTTCCCAGGATATTTCAGTTTTCTAGCAGAGGGGTGGGTTTTAACTTCCTGTACTCTTTCACCACAAGTTGTGTACACCCAAAACATGATATTGAATGTGTTGTTTCCTAAGATGCAGAATGTGTTATTGGAGTTTAACTCTTCAGTGTGTAAGTTACCCTCTTGGAACACTAATTTAAATTGTTGCATGTGCATTTGATAGTTTACAAGTTTACAAGTTTTCTTTGGCTGAACTTTCAGTGTTCTTCAGTGCTATATTCTCATTATCTTTACTAGTATGGCATCTATCTCTCCAGAGATTGCTAGTGATGGCCATTGCACAAATCTTTTCAGTGAAATAAACTACTAAAAGATTTATAGAAGCCCAGCAGTTCGATTTCATTTACTGAGGAAAGCGATTATAAAAAGATTAGTTCTCTAATTAATATATTTCTTTCCTCAAGATGATTTTTCAGTTTATAGAGAGAAAGCTATCTCATTCAGTTTCTTGTATGCTCTAAGAAAGAAAAAAAAATTGAACCTCACAGAGCTGGCTGAAGGACAACAGCACAGAGATAACGTGTTTAAATCCTATTTCCTGGCTATCTACAATTCTCAAATGAAATGTTCACTTTCAGAGTCGGCTAATTATTGGATCTGATTAAATAGCTTAACAAAATAACGTCACAGGAAATAATAGATTAGCCTTTACCATATTTGCTGTTTGAATCAGTCAGACACTCATCTCTTGAAAACCTAACCAGATATTCACTCCCAATTAAAAGAGCCCTGAAGCTTAAAAAGTGTTAAATTCTCAAACATCAGTTGCTCTGCTAGCAAATGCTCCACTTGTCTTCTTGGTCATTTCTTAGAAAGTTAGAAAATGTTGATGTGCACCAGTGGTGGGTTGCTTATCCCGTTCCAACCGGTTTGGTTGGAACGGGGCCGGCGGCGTCCTTGTGCACGCGCGCAGTTCACACATGCGTCTTAGCACCTGCGCGATGCTCCAGCTGCTTGTGGAGAATCGCGCAGGCGCTGTATGTGCCATGCGCCTGCGTGGAAGTGCAGAAGCCTTCAAAGTCCGGTAAGGAGCACGGGCAGATGGGTGGGCCCTTCGCTGTTCCCGGAAGTTACTTACTTCCGGGTTCGCCGACCAACCAGTTCGCGGGGACCGCCGCGAACCGGTTGAAACCCACCCCTGATGTGCACTTGTCATTCAAGGAATGTGGAATCTTCTTGTAGAATAATTAATTATGCAGGTGTGTACACTGCCAGAGTATGTACTAAGAACCTAAAACTCTACAGTTCATAAAAGTGACAATCAGCAGTTAGCTGTTGAAACTACCTTGGGAAGTTGAATGAAATATTTGCCCTTCTGCTGGCAGGAAACCCCTCACAGCAGACTTTTGGAAAGTGTTGAAAATAGAATTATTCTAGAGGCATTCAACTTAAGCTTTATGAAAGAATTTTTTTTATTTCTTGCTCTTCTCTGTTATTCTTTCATCTTCCTTGTAATTTTATAATGTTATTATTTGTTTTAATTCTATTATCAGCATTGTTGTTCCATTGCATACTCTAGAAGCTGCTCAAAGTTGTCAAATTGCAACAAGATAGGGTTGCTGCTAGATAGATGATAGATAGACAGACAATGATAGATAGATAGATAGATAGATAGATAGATAGATAGATAGATAGATAGATAGATGATAGATAGATAGATAGAGAGAGAGAGAGAGAGAGAGAGAGAGAGAGAGAGAGAGAGATAGAGAGATAGAGAGATAGAGAGATAGAGAGATAGAGAGATAGAGCTTTTAATTTGGTGTCAATGGATTGCAACTATTCCTATGGTCTTAAATTATTATTTTACAGCTGGGTGATTCTATTTTGTTTTATAATAACGCAGGTTAAGGAAGGGAAAATACATGTTGTCCAAAGCCAGTCATGATTGGAGCACCCTGTAAGTTCTGCTAAATAAATAAATAGAGATGTTAAAGACATTGTTTCGTCTGTATTTTTAAGCAAAGTTTATCAGCATTTTATTTCAGGATTGAAAGTGTTCTTTGTCTCTTCTTTCTCTAGAAATTCCCATAAAATGACACTGATGGACACTGGTCAATTACTTAGGAATTATCCTGTCAGATCTTAAAATGTTATCTCTTGTGCCATCAATAGCCATATGAAGCCACTGAGAAGGATCATTTGCAGGTTTGGAGCAAGTTGTCATCAACATGCTAACACTCACTTGCCAGCATGCTCTGGGTCATCTTGTCAACTCATGCCCTGTTGCAGTGACTGCCTGTGGAGTAGCATCCCTCTGGAAATGTGGATGATCAATGCTGTTGCCATTTTGTAAGGTGCTAAAGAATCGGTGGTTCCTTCACACATTTGGACCAGGGTATCACTTCAGCCCTGTTAGTTAGTTGGATAGTGATTGTTGGGTTTTGGCTGATTATAGAATAGAATGATCTGTTTGAACCTGTGGCACATTGCATTGCCCAATCAATATGTGCATTGATTGTGGTTACCATTTCTTTTTAATTAACTGAGTTGTTGTGAATAAATGGAATTGGCTAAAGTGAATTTTTGTTCTAAGTGAAATTTAATATAGACAAAATAGAATTGTTCATTATTCTGGGAGAGGACACTTCTGCAAAACTCCCTGTTCTAGATGAGGTAACATTTTCCCTGAAAGAGCAGGTTTGCAGTTTGCAGTTTCTAGAAAACCTAATTCTTAGGTGATCCCTGTGAAAGGGTCATTTGACCCCCAAACGGGTTCCGACCCACAGACTGAGAACCACTGTGTTAGAGAATGCTGGCTGGCCAGCCAAGTAACTCTCACCAGAAAACTTTGTAGAGCAGTGATGACTAACGTTTTTCTGCTCGGGTGCCAAAAGGATGTGCGCGCTCGCAATAGTGCTCGCATGCATGCCCACATGCATAATGCAATCCACCCCCAATGCATATTTGTTTCTTGTCCTGCCCTCTAGTGCTTTGGAAAATAAATTGACCACCTTCTCTTTGTGGCAGTTCTTCAAATACTGGAATACTGCTATCATGTCTTCCCTTATCCTTTTTATTACTCTAAACTTATCCAATTCTTGTAACCGTTCTTCATATGTTTTAGTCTCCAGCTCCCTAATCATTCTTGTTGCTCTTCTCTGCACTCTTTCCAGAGTCTCAATATCTTTTTTATATTGTGGTGATTAGAATTAGGTTTGCAGTTTCTAGAAAATCATGTAATAACAATAGTACTTAGACTTAAATGCTGCTTCACAGTGCTTTACAGCCCTCTTTAAGCAGATTACAGAATCTGCCGATCGCCCCCAAGAATCTGGATCCTCGTTTTACCCAATTCAGAAGGATGGAAGGCTGAGTTAAACTTGAGCCTGTTGATATTTGATCTGCCAAACTGCTGACAGCTGGTGACCAGCAGAAATAGCCCACATTACTGCATTCTAACCACTGCACCATCACGGCTCTTAATAGTGTGATGATAAGGAGAGTCTTTTATCAGCTTTGGTTAGAACAACTGGACTCTTACCCTTTTCTCTTTTAACAGGGATTACTCATAGGATAAAACCTATCTGTCAGGGTAATGATGATTTAAATCTGACCAGCCAATGTAAGGCTGTAAATTATGTTGTTGAAATGAGAACGAGTCAGCAGAAGTATTGGTGCTTTAAGAAGCTGTCTATATAAGAGAGCCCATGTAAGGGCACCTCTCTTATGTATCTCTCTCCTTGTGTCTCTATCTCCATTGGAGTTCTCCATGTATAGTTGAAGATTGATTGATTGCATAGTATTTGCCTTGTATAACATTGTGTGTGTATGTGTGTGTGTGTGTGTGTATGTATGTATGTTTTCATAGATTTTGTTTTCGTAGATTTTCACGGGTGTAGGTATGCTGGTCTTGTTGTATTTGGGTCTTTTCCCGTGTAAGATTGAGATTGTCTTGATTTATTGATTTGATTTGATTTATTCAGTTTGTATGCCACCCTATTCCCGAGAGACTCAGGGCGGCTAACAATCAAAAAGGGAGAGGGGTACAGAATAAAAAATAAAAAGACAAACACATTTAAAAAACAACCACAGTCATAAACTCGGATGGGGCTGGAAAATTCAACAGCCCCAGGCCTGCTGGAACATTGGCAACATTTCTGCAAGGTCTCACTCGTCATCTTCAGGCTGGTGTTTTCGGCTTCGTGTTTGTGAGTAAAGCGTGGTCGGAGCTGCCATCTTTCTATAAATCTTGGTGGGGGTGTGTGGAGTGCTGGCTTTGTGTCAGTAAGTGGATTGATTGCTTGTTTAGTTGTATCATGATTGGTAGATTGGTGCTGGTTGGTGCTGGCTGTGTGTCCGTTGTTGTTTTGTATTGTAATGGCCTGGGTGGTGCGTGGGCTCATTTGTTGACTAGGGCTGGTTTCCAGATGTCTGGTAGGTGGGAGGTATCATCACTTTTATTCCTGTTGTGGGGGTGTTCCTCTATTTCGATAGCTTCCATAATTATTCTCTTGTTGAAGTATTCAGCTTTGGAGATTATAGATAGATAGATAGATAGATAGATAGATAGATAGATAGATAGATAGATAGATAGATAGATAGATAGATAGATAGATAGATAGATAGATAGATATAGAGATAGATTAGATATAGATATAGATATAGATATAGATATAGATATAGATATAGATATAGATATAGATAGAGATAGAGATAGAGATAGAGATATAGAGATATAGAGATATAGAGATATAGAGATATAGAGATATAGAGGTAGAGGTAGAGGTAGAGGTAGAGGTAGAGGTAGAGGTAGAGATAGAGATAGAGATAGAGATAGAGATAGAGATAGAGATAGAGATAGAGATAGAGATAGAGATAGAGATAGAGATAGATAGATAGATAGATAGATAGATAGATAGATAGATAGATAGATAGATAGATAGAGAGAGGGGGGGAGGGGGGGAGAGGGAGAGAGAGGGAGAGAGAGGGAGAGAGAGGGAGAAGTCTTGTATATAAACCACTGTTTGTGTACTGTATTTTGCTCCTGGGTTGTCTCCAAATAGTAGTCATGTTGTGCGCACACCGACACACACTATCCTTTTAAAACAATTTCTGTGAGATTTGGTTTCTCTTCTTAGATGGCTAGAACATGGCACTAGGAGCTGTTGAGTTCTAGACTATAGGCCACAGCTTCTCATTATTTGATACTATGTAGGAAATGTGCTCTGCCCTGAATTTTTTACCTATTGTTACGCCTTTCTTTCTGGAGAGGACAACAGTTGCTTTCTCTTCTGCACCCTCTAGGAAAGTAATATGTTACAGAATATAATATTAAATGGCATAAATAATGAGCCATTCCCATCAAGGGCCCTATAGAAACATTTTTTTAAAGTGAGAGAAAATTATTCACTCATTAACATTTGTCACTTTTTCATATTTTCAGTTTCACTCAAATTCTTTCTGAATGTTCTTCTTGTCAGCAACTTGGGGAAAATATCTGGCCCATTCAGCATAGAGTTTGGAAAGATTTAAGGCAGTACTTAAAATGAAAAATGGACCACTGCCATTTGAAAAAGGATAGTCAATTTCTATGATGAATTTGTATTTGATTATCCACAAAAATAATGAATTGACATCATGAAAATAATCAGCAGTAGTAAATTTCCATTCATCATTATCAACAGGAAATGAATTTCTCTTGGGATATCAAAAGGACTTTACTCAGCATTATTGCTGTAAAAAAGAATGGTCACCTTTGCAGGTGCTGTAGGTGCATTGGGAAATAGCAAAACATATAAACATATAAAAAGGATATATTCTAAAAATTAAGAAAATCAAACAACAAAACAAGTCAAATCAATGAAGATGTGCATTCTAAGAAAAAACATATAATGTTCCATTATAACATACTTTTTATAGCTAGGCTACTAATCTTACAATGAATTGATACAATTTCAGGGCACACAATGATTTTTGAAAATTTACATTGTAATAAAGGTTGTGCTAAAGATTAAATTACAAAAAAATATCAAGAAGCAAAATACCATGATTTTAGAATATATCCATATTTATTTTACATATTTATTTTCCAGACCTGAGAAATGGATATAGTGGAGATGAAAATATTGTAAACATTACCCTAAGTAAGTGGTTGTGGGGTACATCCAATTATTTTTCAGGTTCTATGACAAAAATATGTAGACATAGGAAAGAAAAGAGAAAAAAAGATTTTAAAGATGCAAATACAGTAATAAAGAGATTTTTTAAAAAAGATAACCATTTTTAAGCACAGCATTAAATCTTGATCCCCAGAATAACATGGATCAGACTCTACATTATCTCTATAAAGAGCCAATTCATAAAACAAAAGTGAACACATTTTAACAATCAAAGTTAGGAAATATGTGGTTTTCCCCAATATGGAAAATAATCCATGCTGAAATTTACAATACAGAAACTCATTTAAATAATATTGATCTTTTCAACATCATTTTAACAAATATATGGGTGTTAAATCAAACTGGAGCAACAATGGAACAAGCTCATTTTATCAATAAATCTTCCCATAACTATCTCCAATTTCTAATGTAGGAAAGTGGATAGCAGACTTTTTGTATACATTATGTAGGATAGCCAGTAAATATTTTAAAAATTAATTAATTAATGATTAATCTCATATTAAGAAGCATACTTAATACTGCTTAAACCCCTTAGACATAACTTTCTTAGGAGAAATGCCAACTCTTTATTTCAGACATCTTACAAATAACTTATTTCTACCATAATGATATTTCTTAACTGTTTATTTAAAGTTTGTAGAATCATTCCAAACACATTCTAATTTTGATAGCAATTTTGGAGATATTGCTAATATACCTGGACCAATCTGTGAAATTAAGAACTGTTTTCCCTGAATATGAATGTATGTATGTATATATACAGTAAAGTGAGATAACTGCATCTTCTTGATTAGAGATTGCCACCTGCAGGGACATGGAAGCATACCTTTTCAGTTACTGCTCCTCCATCTGGCATAACATTCCTCCAGATAGTCAAATGATATTCTCTCTTTAGAAAATATTTGAAAACTTGGTTGTTTCAACAAGCTTCAACAAGCTTCAGAAGCATTTCAACAATCCCTCTGAATCACAATTTTATTTATATTTTGAATGTAAATTCTTGAGTGATTATTTTATAAAGTATATTTTTTTTAATTTGAGTCTTGATTACTTATTACAGATTGTATGTCACTCAAAGTCATGTTTTGGGGGGGAGAGGAAGAAGAACATTTGCTAATTCAAATTGCTACATTTTTGGCAGGTTTTGATTTTCCACTAATATAGAGTTCTTTATTGGCCAAGTGTGATTGGACACAAACATATGCTGTTTGGTGCATATGCTCTCAATGTACATAAGGAGAATAAAAATACATTCATCAAGAATGAAAAGATACAACACTTAGTGATAGTCAAGGTTACTAATAAGCTATCAAATCGTACTAGGCAACAATAAAAACAATATAAATTGAAAGATACAAGCAACATGATTATAGTCATAAGTGGGGAGAGATAGATACTAGAAAGGAAGAGAAGAATAATAGTAATATATTATTGGTAAATTATTGACAGAGTTGTGGGAATTAGTTGTTAAGCAGAGTGATGGCATTCGGGGAAAAACTGTCCTGGTGTCTAGTTCTTCTGGTCTGCAGTGTTCTATAGCGTTATTTTGAGGGCAGAAGTTGAAACAATTTATGTCCAGAATGTGAGTGGTCTGTAGATATTATCACAGCGCTCTTTTTGATTCGTGCAGTATACCAGTCAATATATAATTGACTACCCCATCTTATGCATAAGATACGTATTTCTTGTGGAAAAATATGATTTTTTCCTACTACACACTGAAGTAATTTCAGATTTTAAGTTGTCCAAATTGGTAAGTATCTGCCTTACCTTGAAGAGTTATCTAAAACCTTTTGGTGTTCCATAAAAGTAATAAAAGTATGTATGTGCAAATATTTCTATGATTCAAGGAATAGAAAAAAAATGGTGTGCAAAGTTTTTAAAGATAGAAGGAAAGGATACAAAATAAAAATGTAAACAAGCTAGAACCCTATCCCACCCACCCCCCAAAAAAAACAAAGTAAAACTTGAAAAAGAAAATAAAAAAACAAAAACAAAAATTCACTAGAACTTCCAAATGAAATTGGAATCACAGTGCAGGAATTGTCCTGAACGAAATCAATCTACTTCTTACTTTATAAGTAAAACAATTAAGACAGCTATTACTTTAATTTCCACCAGCATCTGGGTAATAAAACATTTCCTAGTAATATACAAGGATAAACAAAAATTGCTGTGGAAAATCATCCTTTATAATGAGCTGGTATAGAAAACAGAAATGAAGCAGGGAAATATGTATTAATTTCTGCCAATTCAATCATTTCTTCATAACTAACACAATCTTCCAGCAAACAAATTGATGCCCATATACGTGGACATCACAGATGGAATACACTGAAATCAAATCTCAATATCTTGGAGAAAATGTATAAGAACTCAGCAGAGACATGGCTGGAGACTGACTGTGAAACAGATCATGAAGTCTTACCTGCAGATCTGAAGGCAAACTAAACTGGAAGAAGAAAGCCAACTACTTTCCCCAATATAATTTTGAGTGTATACCTTCTATTTCACAAAGACTATCAGGAATTGCTTTGAAAATCTGAACGTTATTGCTAGGAAACTAGAGAAACTGTGGAATAAAGATCAATGAACTTGTTAAGGATGTTTGTGAAGAGAGAGTTCCAAAGATCAAGAAATAGAAGAAAGCAAACTGGATGTTAGAACAAACTGTGGAAATTGCCAAGAAAAGAGAAGAAACCAGATTCATAAAATGACAACAAAGATTTAGGAAGGAACTGAATAAACAACTTAAGAAAACTGATAGAAAAGTCAAGCAGCATCATTATAAAACTTATCTAGAAACCTTGGAAATAGACCTGCAAAGTCTTTCAAAAGATCTCCCAACTCATAAGGAGGTTTCAATCTCAAATTGCTATACCAAAGGATATCAGTAGGCTGGGAGCAACTGATTTAAAGAAATTCAAACAAAAATGGAAAGAGTAGAATGGATTTTTGTATATTAGAAATATCAATATCCAAGATTACTTAGAAGATGCTTCCTACTGAAAAGAACCAATAATATAATAGATGAAATTATACTACCATTACAATTATTTCATCAAATATTGATGAAATATTCAAAATTATATGGCAGGTAACAACAACAAAAGATTCAGTAAAGTTCTAACCATGCTATGCCAGCAAATCTAGACCATGGTCAACATAGTGGAAAGGGGATACATACCAATACCAAAGAAAGATCTTAACAGAGGTTTACAAAATATAATAATGTTTAGGATAATCCAACATAGATAACATCTTTACATGGAGATGCAGTGTACTGGAGATGCCAGATGTTCAAGCTAGCTTTAGAAAAGTCACAAATCACTAGACTGAAACTATCATCCTTTGGATCCATTATGCAAAGATTTAGCTCTCTGGAGAAATTTACAAAGCTGGTAAGAGGGAAAGAAAGAGAAAAATGGGATGACCAGCAGCAAAATGGATGGACTCAATTACAATGTGGATGCATTATCACTGGGAGGCAAAGTGACCACTAAGAGTTAACAGGTCCCAATTTGATAAGACTCAAATCAATAAATCAAACCTCTCCTTCAAATCCTCACATTTCCAATTCAGATTATCTACTGATTTTTTTCTCTGCAAAGATACAGCCACTCTAAACTTTATGTATCATGGAAAGAGCATTTAATGGAATAATATACTATATTACTGGATTGTGCTCTTTTTTAAAACCTCTCCCAAGACAAGAACTTTAACAAAATATTGGTGGTAAGGGTTATGATTAGGGTTTTACTCATCACCAACATATTGTCTGAATTGGGCTCCTATTATCAGTACTTCCATCAATTTTACTTTCAATTATTTCAGAGAAACATCCTGGTCCTTTTACCTATCCTTAAAAGATTTTGTAGATTTCTTGCCTAGGGATACAGCCAGTGGTGAAATTCAAATTTTTTACTACCGGTTCTGTGGGCGTGACTTGGTGGGCTTGGGAAGGATATTGCAAAATTTCCATTCCCACCCCACTCTGGGCCAGCCAGATGTGGTATTTGCCAGTTCTCTGAACTTCTCAAAATTTCCGCTACCGGTTCTCCGGAACCTGTCAGAATCTGCTGAATTTCACCCCTGGATACAGCTAAAATGTATACCATTCCTATAAGGTGGATATAAGTGAATCATTCCTTCTCACAAATGTGCCATGTAGCCATCTGCCACCCACCCACTCACACAAAATATAATTATCTGTATAGGGCTGTATATATACTGTATATCACATTTGCAAAATTCATTGGAAGATAAACCCCACTCTTTTTGGAGATCTCAAAACTATAAAATTATTGTTTTACTACCAACCTTGAATGGATATGTTAGGTTTGAAGCAGGTAGAAGATCTCTTCTTCTTGTAGCTGAAAAAAATGTTTCTTAAAGAAAGAAGCAGGAATCTTTAGGCCTAGGAATCAAATAGCCACATAGATGTTGATTTTAAAAGGTGTGAGAAAGAGATCCAGGGTTTAAGCCTTGGAACAAACATATTTGTTAGATGCAGAACTGCTTTTATTTATATAGCTCTTTAATTCACTGCAAGGTCTGGTTATCTAACCATCTTGTGTCTGTTTGAGAATGCAGAATGGAGAGCAAGTCTGATCAGCATACCCAGTATGTAGATTTGACAGTGTGCAAATGAAATCTGGCAGGCTCAATCCACTAGGAAGTGGCAACATTGCTGCCAATTTCCTCCAATTATCTCAAGAAATAAAGATGTTATCAGCAGTATCAATTTTATTTATCTACTTATGTATTCTTCATTCATGTTCCCAGCCAGGCTAGCTAATACACAAATACACATGTGAGAGCATGAATATCTGCATTTGAAAGTCAGGTCTTTCATACCTATAAGGTAAAGGTAAAGGTTCCCCTCGTACATATGTGCTAGTCATTCCCAACTCTAGGGGGCAATGTTCATCTCCATTTCAAAGCCAAAGAGCCAGCGCTGTCCAAAAATGTCTCCGTGGTCATGTGGCCAGCATGACTAAATGCTGAAGGCACACGGAACACTGTTATCTTCCCACCAAAGGTGGTCCCTATTTTTCTACTTGCATTTTTACGTGCTTTCGAACTGCCAGAAGTTGGAACAAGTAGCAGGAGCTCACTCCATTACATGGCACTAGGGATTCAAACTGCCAAACTGCCGACCTATCTGATCGACAAGCTCAGCATCTTAGCCACTGAGCCACCGCATCCCTTTTCCTCCCTGTGCAGTATATCAAATAAAATTCCAGAAGTCCCTCTCTTGCACAATTATGCATTTGAAAGCATTTCTATAAAAGGTAATGAAACTACAGCTAATAGGGCAAGAATGGTGCATTCAACTGGCCAGAGCTAATGGCCCATGTTCATGTGAATCAGCCTTCTGATAAAACTCATTACAAACGCACATTAAAGAAATTGGCAATTACATAATGTTTTAGCCAGGAGTCTCCTTTCTAACATCAGTGTTAGCGTTGTTAGAATTCTGTTTAGTGAGTTCATTGCATTCAAGTATTGAAATGTAATTCAGCAGACTAGCTTGAAAATTAGCACTAAGTTAAATGCTCTCCTGGTTTAATTTTTACCTCAAGAGTATTGATTTCAAGGTGAAGTGAACAGCCTCTCTCCCTAATAGTGATCCCATCATTTCTACAAACATTTGCTAACAAGTAACAGTGTTCTGAATTGTTTGCATCCACTTTATTTTGTTTATGCTGCCACAATCAAATGCTATTATTCTTTATTTCCATTCTCCTGAAGCCATTGCAGCCATGCAGGGCTTCTGCACAGGCCTGAAACTTCCTCATGCACTATTTCATGTGTGGTGAGTTGAGCTTCTGAGCCTATGTTATATGGATTTGAATCAGGTTTCTTTTTTTCCTCTCTCTGGGAAAGGTTATAATGTTGGAAAGGATGGGAAGAACAAGGTAAACAAAACAACCAGTAGCAAGTAGGTAGATTCAGTTACAATGACAACAAATGTAGCATTGGAAGACTTAAAAGTTTAGGCTAGGGAACATTGTTCTATAGAAAATTTATTATGTGATTGCTCAGAATCAACACCGACTTAATGGAACATAAACAATCAGTCTTTATTCCTACAAAATCTTGATGGATGGAAGGATGGATCAGAGGTGGGTTGCTCCTGGTTCGGCCCAGTACTGGTGATTTGGTCTGGGTTGGAGAACCAGCAGTGACCCAGGCAGGACAAGACCCTGAACTGGTTCCCCAGTCTCTTCTGCCATTGCCAGCATGTTTCTGGGCATGTGCAGAACAATTTTTAATCAACTGTGCATGCGCGAGCAACGCACGAAGCACGCACACAGCAAACTGGTACCAACTGGAACTCACCCCTAGGAGGGATGGATGAATGGATGGATGGATGGATGGAGTGCAAGAGAGAAACAGACATATATACAGACACAGGGAAAGAGAAAACTGATCATTTTGATATATAGCAATAACATTGCCTCACTTATATACCACTTCACAGTGCTTTACAGACTTCCCTAAGCAGTTTTACAGAGTCAGCATATTGTTCCCAACAATCTGGGTCTTCATTTTACCAACCTCAGAAGGATGGAAAGCTGAGTCAACCTTGAGCCAGTGAGACCTGAACTGCCAAATTGCCTGCAGTACTACATTCTAACCACTATGTCACCATCCAACTCTAAACCAAAGGAGTTTCAAAACCTTCCTTAAGAAAACTACATATTCCAACAAATGTTCAGTTAACAAGACAAAATGATAGGGTTTTTTAAAGTCAAAATGATAATGAGTACAGCAACAGAAATTATTTTTCACATTCAGTGCCTTATATATTTTCTAGTGAAAATATGCTGTATGATCAATTCATCAGTGTGCTTATTCCCACAGGGCACTCTTTGTTTTGAATTGTAAATGTCAAGAGGATAAATATATCTCCAAAACTCTAATGATGAACATGTATCTCACATGTGTTTGGAACATTCCATCAAATGTGCAAAGTAATTCACAATACAAGATATCAGGGAAGGAAGAGTGAATGAAAACTTGACTACTGACATTCACAAGCGTCATTTATTTCTGGTGCTGACCAGTGAAGCATTGTAAGCAATATAATATTTACATCAGCAGTAAAAAATCATTTTCTTGTTAATAACATGAAATATTCATATCTCAATGTGGGGGATATCTATTTTTAAAAAAACAACAATAATAAAAACTATACTGTATATTCCTACACCAGGGAAATCTGCATATGAGAAATATCTCTAGATATGTATATAATTAATTACTTGGAATAATTCCTCCCTCTCTAGAAGTAACAGAGTGCAAGAAAATAGGGACAAGTCCTTTGACATCTAACATCTTGCCCAACAATCCTTATAGTCTATAGTGGTTTTTTTGTTTTATTTTATGATTCTTCAGTGTTTTGAAGTATTTTTATTTCCATGATGGCCTGGAAGTTTTCTTGAATAAGGAAATTATTCTCAGAATGATAATACATTTGATCTTAGCTAAAAAAAAAAAAAGTAGCAATGTTACAATTGTATAAGAAACAAAAGTTTGTATATTAAGATCTGTTGAAGCATGGAGAATACCAGAATCTACACATTTATCAATATTCATTATAGCAAAGTAAAAGCTTCTTTTTCAAAAACAGATGAAAATAAATGTAGTAGACTGAATGTTCCCAAGAGTTATGCTTTTTTAAAAAAAAATCTCTATAATCAATGCATGAGATAATATCTGAATTTTAGAGCTCTGGGCCCATTTTGTGATAAAAATATTGTTCCACTCAAAATTATCTTAGAATCTTATTTGTCTTATCATTTTGGGAGGGAATTTTAGAGACCATTAAGTCTGACCTCCTGCTCAATGATTCCACTAGACCGTCCAGACATTGGTGAAGGAAAGCTCATTATTTAATCTGACAGAATCTTCCTTTTGTTAAAAACTCATATATTCAGGAAGCTCTTTTCTATCTGCTTTATAAGCTTCTATCTGTTTTCTTATAGTTTTAATGAACTGGTTCTACTTCTGATCTCTAACACAATATAGAAATTAGTCATTGAAAACCCTTCAGTTATTTGCAGACTATTATATCTCCTCTCCCCTAAGTATAGCTAATCATTCCTCGTGGACTTTCAGATCCTTCACTAACTTGGTTAATTTTCTTTGAACTTACTTCAGCTTGTCAGTTTCCTTTTGCAGCTGAACTCTAAGTAACATCCAAACAAAGAGTACACAGTAGAAAATTTGTTTTCATAGAAAATTACTCATTATGATTTGTATTATATACCCCTATTAAGGCACCTCAGGATAACATTTGCATTTTCAGCAGCTGCATTGCACTGATGGTTAACTTCTGACCAACAGAGACATCTAGTTTGTACAGTTAGGAATATTAAGTTGATGTTAAGACAAATTAAGTTTAGTGCCATACCATGTGCACTAATCAAACAGGTGATATAGAAGAAGGGGGACTCAGACGCAAAACACGTATAAAAAACAAACCCAGCCAAAAAGGACTGAAATGCCTATATACCAATGCACAATGTATGAAAAATAAACTGAGTGAACTAGAAATCCAAGTATCTGGGGGCAGATATGATATTGTTGCCACTACAGAAATTTGGTGATATGAAAGCCATGACTGCAATATATAGAGGGATTTAAATTGTTTAAAAGAGACATACATAATAAAAGAGGAGGTGGAGATGTGCTATATATGAGAAATAACCAGATCTCTACAAAAATACAGCAGAACAATGATGAAAAACATCTTGAATGCATTTGGATCAATATAAAAGGAAAAAAGGAATGATATTGCTAGAGGTGTATACTACAGGCCACTCAACCAAACAGAGAAAATAGATGAACGTTTTGCTAGTCAGTTAACTAAGATATGTAGGAAGTATATCACAATAGTAATGAGCGACTTTAACTACCCTAAAATCAACTGGAAGACAAACTCTGCACCTATTGGAAGATCAAAACAATTCCTGACAAACCTAGAAGACAACTTTCTCTCCAAAAAGTAGAGAAGGGAACTAGAGTGTCAGCCATCCTAGATGTAATTCTCACTAACAGAGATGAAATGATAGAAGGCATTGAATTTACAGGAACCGGGGGAGGGGGGGCGGGAGTGGCCATGCAATATTAAGAATCAACATTATGCAAACAAGCAAAAAATAAAGTCAAACTAAAGTCTTTGACTCCAATTTTTGATGGTGCCGATGGTGATGTATGGCCTTTGATTTATTCATATTCCCCATCATAACTAAATTTCAGCTATAAATTACTTATTTTTCCTTTACGTCTTTCCCTTTATCCTTTCTTTTGTTTTCTATCATCATACTAGAGTTGTAAACTCCTTGGCAACTGAGATCTTCATATTTTTTTGTCTGTAAAAGTAGTCCTCACTTACTGACTGCTCCTTCAGTGAGTATTTGAACGTACAGTTTAGCTGAAAAAGGAAATGTATGATTGGTTCTCAAAATTGTAGCCATTATATCATCCCTGTGGTCATATGATTATGATTTGTATGGTTGACAACTAGCAAAGTTGTCCAACAAAGTCTATGGGGATTGCTTAATTTCAATCCTTAACAACTACAGCCGTAGAAAGCTGGAACAGTCATGTGACATTTCATATTACAACTGTATCACTTAGCAACATCGTTGTCAGTCCCAATTGTAGTTAGTAAGTGTGGATTACGATATCTATATAATCTTGGCACGTTCACTAGTGGCTCAGTCTGTAAGAAAATAATCATTCATTCTTACTATAAGAAAGCACATGCTTTTCTTATAGTAAGGGAGGGGGGTTTATGGGGGGGAGGGGGGGAGGGTGGAAATATAGTTTCAACTTATAGAATAAGACGAATGCACTCGTATACTGTTGCTCTTTTTTTTCTTTTTTCTTTTTATTTTTCCCCTTTTTTTAATTTTTTTAATTTTAGGGTAAGATATAAATTGAATAGATTAATGAATAGAGAAATACACCAAAGGGAGAAGTAGAGGGAAAGAAGAGGGAGAAGTAAAGAGGGAGAGAGAGGGGAATGTAAGGAGGGTGAGATGGAGGGAAGGGGAGAAAGGAATGTTTGAGGGGGAAGGGAAGTAGAAGAGGGGACTGTTGGAAGGGAGAAATGAAAGTTGGAGGGGGAGAAGAAAGGGTGTATGGAGGATGGAAGTGCTATGTTGGTTTTCCATGGTGGAAGATGAGTTGTGTTTACTGCTTTTTTTTTTGCAAATGCACAGTATATAAGTGATTGTATAAAATGAAAATGAAAATGAATAAAAATATTCAAATAAAGAAAGCACATGCTAAATAAAGCATGTAAATTTCCTTTAACTACCTACCATGAAGTATTAGGGCTTACTTTTTGAGTCTCATGTCCATTCACATTTCGATTTAACTTGTAGCTCTAAAAATAGTGAAAAAGAAAACAATTCAGAAGATGATCAACAGCATAGCTGTGGGAGAACATATTATGGTTTGGGACCTTAGAATAAATTGAGAAATATGTGTATGATTTAATGAAATATTCTTTCATAGGCTATGATCTCTGCAAATTAATGAAGTACTACAATCTATGGTTTCTTCAAGCTCTCAATATAAAGAAATGATATAAATTATGCAGCAATGTTGTTTGAAGTTGAATCTATTCAGTTTAAATAAAATTTGCCTCCCACTAATATATTGCAGCTTTGCTGGCCATTCCTAGCATCCAGAACGAGCCAATGGGATAATAACGCAAATATATAATTGGTTTCTTCCCTTCAAGGTCTGAAATAAAATGAATATAGACTAGAATATTCAACTAGGCTTTCAGCATGGAAAATAGACTGCTTAATTAACTATATTTTGTGTCCTGAATGGTTTAAATAAGGACAGGGGAATTTTTTTAAAAAGTAAATACTTTTGGAATTCCTATATTTTATGCTGCTGTTATCATTATGGAATAGCTAATAAAGATGTTACATTAAAAAGGATATAAGAAATGTCACTCATAGGCCTATCTCATCCACCATTCCATTCCCAAAATATTCAGTCAGATGCCAATGGAAATCAACAAATACCAATGGCATGGTATTTTTTTGCTCATGTTCCCAAAAGTTAGTATTAGAGAGCTGATGGTAGCATAAACCTATGCAAATTAAATCCAGTACAATTATTCATTTCTGATCACTAAGACAAACCCACATTATGAATCAATTCAATCTAATATGGTATAGATGTCCATATCAGTTCATATGCTTAAGTACATAAACTAAATGATTAAATGAATGAATGACTAAATCAGTTGGCTTTACACTGATTTAGAAATATCCAATTGGAATCAGATGGCTACTTTCAGACATCCCAATTTCTTTTGATTCAATTGTATCTTGTTTTCCAAACTGAATATTCACCCTGTTCTAGCATAGGATTATCATAACAACTGTTCAATGTATTCTACATTCATTTGTGTAATCCCACTATAAAGTTTGCATGATAACCATCAATACATTTGGTAGTTGCAAATTTTCAAACAATATATTTGAATTGAAATGGAATCTTCCATCATTCAAGGGATCAGCTGGGAAATTCCTGCAAAATCTACTACTAAAGATGTGAGATCACTAGATGATATGTCTAGTGATCATTTATGAAATTCCCTTCCCAGAAAGGCTCAACTGAAACCCACATTAGCATCATTTGGTGCCAAGTAAAAGCCTTCTTATGTTTCCAGGTTCTGAATTATATGTATTTTAAATCATATTGTTTTAGATTTTGAACGACCACCTTGCTGCTCCCTAATTTATATGGTGTTTTTATTTTGCATTTTGTGTGATGTTATTGTGCATTTTTTAAAATTCAAATTGCTTCATTACTATGTTTTATTGGGAATCTAGATTTCGTAGAAGCCACATTTTAAAAAGTATTGATCCGTTTGAATTATGATGCAGCTCAATGCTTTTGGTATTGGGGAAGACCCTTGAGAATATCATGGATAGCCAAGAAAACAAACAAATGGACTGCAGTACAAATTCAAAGTTTTCACTCCATGACCAACTTCAAATTATTCTATTTTGTAAACATTGTGCAAAGATCTAACTCTCTAGAGAAGGTGGCAATGCTAAGAAAGGTGGTAGAAAAGAGGCAACCAACAGTAAGATAGATGGAGTGATTTACAGTGGTGATGTGTGCAATTTTGGGAGACCTAAAAGAGCAGGTGAGGTTCAGATCATCATGGAGAAAATTTATCTACTGTATGTAGTTACTAAGAATCAACATCAACTTGATAGCACATAATCAGAATTATTGTGGATCATCCAGAGACCTTCAGCTAGAGGGCAATTTAAAGTTTTTCTCTCATAAATACAAAATAAAATAAAATACTTCACTAGGAAGATTTTGTAAGCAGAACGATTTTCAACCCTATGTAGCTGAAATATTAGTATATATCTTAAATTTTACAGTATTATGATAACCAGAAAACATAATTAAAGATATCAGCAAGGAGAAATGTCTTCTACATAAACATTTCCTATTTTGTTTTGCGTGAAATTATGAATATAGAAGAGTATGGCAGACTGTCACGGTTTTGGGAAATCTCTTTAATACAGTCGTGCTTTTAGGTTTATGAGTCTTTGTGAATTTTAAATATTTCTACATAAATATGATCTAAAATATGATCTGTCCTGAAACTAGATAATAGGAACCCAATTAAACAAATGGGTCAAAAGCATATTCATTTCAAGTGAATCAAATAAGTCAATTGCTTGTTCATTTGTATATGAAGAAAAAAATCCAAAGCTATATATCAATATGTGACCCTTTTTTTTCAGTAACTGATTGGGCAGCAAAGTTGGCAGGCAGCAATTCTCTTTTTGGAGAGTTGTGTTTTTTGCCTTGCAACCCTGCAAACATTATTATTCAGGACTCTTTTGATGGTGATCTCATAAAAACTGACCTTCAATAATGCAAGAGAGTCCTTTAGCTCAGGAGTCTCCAACCTTGGCAACTTTAAGACTTATGGACTTCAACTTCAACTTCCATAATTCTGGGAGTTGAAGTCCACAAGTCTTAAAGTTTCCAAGGTTGGAGACCCCTGCTTTGACTCCTTAGACATTACCCTGGGGTCTCTTGAGACTTCTCAGATAATTACATGTGTGACATTGATTGGTTAATCAATCCTGGGAAGATTAACAACAATACTAAATTGTTTAAATTTCTACACAATATGTGACAAGAGTTCAATCTTTTTCAAGATACTTTACTAACTCTTTCCACCTTGGTGAGCATCAATTTTTCAGAGGTCCTCAGAAATCATCCTGTTCAAGCCATAACACACTTCCATATACCTACATTGTAAAGATCACACTTGAGCATGAATATTCACATACCTTATTATCATCTATTGGTTGAAACATCTGACACCAATTTTCTCTTCAAATGAACTAATAATCCTAAAGATTCACATATTTTTGCAACACACAAATGTATAGCTTTCTATCATTTTCTTTGTTAAATAACTGAACGAGTACAATGTTTTGACTCATTTGTTTAATTGGCTTCTTTTTAGCTAGTTTTACATCACATTTTAATGCAGAAATATAGAAAATTCAAAATGGTTCACAAACTTTTAAGCACTGCTTATTTCTGTTGATTTTCATAGGGATATTTTTTATTTTGATATAATGAATCTTATTCTATGTGTAATGAGTTATTATTTAAAAAACTTGTTTGAAGACTTTTTATACATAAAAAAAGTAAACAGATATGTTGGTGCTGTACTTTTATTATGACATAATTTGTTTGAATTCAATGGCCACTCATCTTTGGGAGAATATTTAATGCTAAGCCCAGTGTGCTGAAGTAAAATTTCATATTTAACATGGTCTCATTGAAACAAATTGACACTTGAATTAATCATGACTAGTTTCACTCCTATTAATTTTAATAGGAATACTCTAAGGTAGAAACGAGTACATCTGTCAGGATCATTCTTCCAGTTCAGTATTTTTATTTATAAATTGTATTATTCAAGAGGAGGAGAGAAAGGAGAAGTGGAAAGAAGGGAAAGGAGAAGGAGAGAGGAAGGGAGAGTACAGAGAGAAGGATGACAGAGGGAAGAAAGGTGATAGGGAGGGAGAGGAGAGAGGGAGGACAAAGTGATAGACAAGGTACAAATATGGTATATGGAGAGCAGAAGAGCTAATAATTGTTTTTGGGAGTTGAAGGTAAGGTGAATTGATATAAACATTTAATAATACAATATGATGTTGACTGTGTAATAGTATACATGTGATTTATATGCTACGAAAATGGAAAAATAAAAAAACTTAATATGCATTAACTTTATGGTAAAAAAAATGCACAATTTTACAGCACACTGGCTTTACTTTTTCTAGCAAATCTCATTTTTGCAAAGATTTTTCTTTAAGGAATTGATTTTATTTTATAAATACATGAGTTTTAACGCATTGTATATCTTTCATAAATCTTATTATATTCCTGCAAGCTGAATGCATAACTGATGGAAATATGGATATACACATAGTAAATAAAGAAGGACTACTTATCATTATGGAACCCCTATGCACTGTAGATTTTTTTCTTTTTCTCATAATAATTTTTATTTAAGTTTTAAAACACAAAGATAATAAAATATTAATGCAAAATTAGTAAAGCATAAAAAGTATAAAGTATAAAACATGCAGAGAGAAAAAAAGAGAAAGAAAAAAGGAGAATATATATATATATTTCCTTTTTACAACACTGTACTCTCTTAATTCATGGTAGAGTCGGAGTGACTGGATAGAGCTGAGGGTTTACTGGCTAGTTGCTTTTCCTGATGTTTATATGGAGTTCACAAAAGGTTTTTTTTTTTAAATCTCTAAAAGACAAACATCTGCCACTAGCTAAGATTGAACTCCCAGTGGGAGTTGAGTATCTTCACCACTAGGTCACCATAAAGGGAAAAGAAAACAGAAATAGAAAGAAATGACTTCCCCCTTTATCAAGACACGTAAAAACAATTTTCATTACTTAACACCTTCTCTAACATTTCAACCAATGATCTCTTCATTCCAAATCTCATCTTTTATCTATTAGCAAATGATAAAAATTCAGCATTCAATCTTAATCAGCAAAATCCATTCAGAGCTACCAGGAATATGAAACTGATTTAATTGGTTAAAGCTTGTTTATGTGTTTGTTTGTGTATGCATGTGTGCATGTGTGAGTGTGCACATACATACTATCACATAAAGAAACTTTAACCAATTAAATCAGTTTATATTCCTATCTTTAACAGTCCCTTGCCATTTCCTCTAAAAATACAAAGAAAAAAATATTTTTCCATATTGCACTAAGACTTATATACTGCTTTACAGTGCTTTACAGCTTTCTCTAAGTGGTTTACAGAGTCAGCATATTGCTCCCAACAGTCTGGTCCTCCTATCTTATAGCTAAAAACAAATCTCTGAAACCTCATCACCTCATGTCTCACTCCGACGCAGAATTAGAGCACTGGAAACCACTGGTTTGAATAGACTATCTTGGAATGTGTCATCCATCAATGTTAATAATGGATGGATTTCCAAAATTTTGTATGTTTTTCCCAGCACACCAATATCTTTGCATTTATTTTATTATTATTTGGAATGAAGTGTATATTCACCTGTCCAGCACTCAATTAAAGAGCGAGTTTTGGCTTTGTCCATCTCTTGATCCTAGCAAGATTGCCATAGCAAAATATCAGCCAAGCAAATAAACATTATTTATATAAAGCAGTAGTCTCCCTCCTTCCCTGCAAAGAATCTTACTACTAAGGGTAAACATGTTTAAGGTAACATGATCATGTTTAATTATAATAGCAAGAAGGTCACAGTTATACGCGGGGATGTAAAACAATAAAAAGGTAAAAGTTCCCCTAGCACGTATGTGCTAGTCATTCCCAACTCTAGGGGGCAGTGCTCATTTCCATTTCAAAGCCAAAGAGGCAGTGCTGTCTGAAGACATCTCCGTGGTCATGTGACCAGCATGACTAAACGGCGAAGGCATACGGAACGCTGTTACCTTCCCACCAAAGGTGGTTCCTATTTTTCTACTTACATTTTACATGCTTTTGAGCTGCTAGGTTGGCAGAACTGGGACAAGTAATGGAAGCTCACTCCATTACGCCGCGTTAGAGATTTGAACCGCCGAACTGCTGACCTTTCTGATCAATAAGCTCAGCATCTTAGCCACTGAGCCACCATGTTCCTTATTGTAAAACTATAAGAGGTTTCAAAATAGGTTCCCAGCTGAAAGGCTGTGAAGGTGCCTGTTGTGAATTGCCTAGTGTGGAAGTCAAAGCAATGACAGATGATGCCAAGAAAACAGAGCAACTCTGTGTCAACTGGCTTTCATCTTTATAAATAGGGTCTGTTATAATATTGCAAACAAGACTGTTGACAAGATACAGGTGAACAGACCCAAATGAGTGTTAAAAGGAGCATGTGATGAAACATCTGGGCAATGTTTAATGAATTCTGGAAAAGCTGAAGACATTTGTTATGTCCTAGGAGACTAAGAAATGAGAGTCCTAATACTTGAAATGCCAAACCAGATGGTAGAATTTAATATCTTAAGTTGCATGTATAAAGCAAAAGCATTTGCTAATTAACCAACTTACAAAGATATCCTAAATCCTATGCTTAGATGGACTATTGAGTCTTCTAGCACAGCAGAAGATGTTCTATTGCAGTAACTCCTCTGAGTATGAAGCAACTGTCTTTCTCAACTTCTCTACTTAAAGCTGTTCAGCTGGGAATGCCAGACTAAATTTAAAAAAACTCTGCATCAAACATCTGTTCTCCATGACTTTTTAAAATTATCTTGAATAATTACTTGGATTATGAAATGCACCACAAAAATTACAAAAATCACAAAGATCAAATCAAGTTACATAGCAATTCATAATGAGATATACCATGCTGTTTGAAGCTTCACATCCTAGGTAGTGAAAATATTAGAGAATATAGAAAAGGCATAAAATTAAAGAACAAATATTTAGGGGCTTACATTTAGAAGAGCAACAGCGAAGTACCACAAATTAACCAGAGTTGGGAAGTTGAAAAGGCAGGATCCATATCATTGCCAAAAAAATGTATCTATAACTTTGCAAAGAAAACTATATAGACATATCCAACAACAATACAAGCTACCAATAAAAAATGTATTAAGGATACAGTAGAAGACTTTAATGGAATAATTTCATAACTATGTTGACATTGCTTACTTTCAATGGGAAGCATTATGGTATGGTATGGTATGGTATGGTATGGTATGGTATGGTATGGTATGGTATTTATTTATTTATTTATTTATTTATTTATTTATTTATTTATTTATTTATTTAGTCAACCATGTACGAGATAACAGGTATAAGCATAAACATGGACATGAACACAGGAAATGGGTACAAATAAATGGGGACAATAGGACAGGGATGGTAGGCACGCTAGTGCATTTATGCACGCCCCCTTACAGACCTCTTAAGAAAGGGGCAGTGGTGGATTGCAGGTGATACGCCCCGGTACGGGTGTATCAGAGCCTGCCCGGAACACCGAGTACCATTCCGGTACAGTGTTCCAGAGGGGCCCCCATCTGCCCTCACTCCTTACCTGTCTTTAAAGTGTTTGGCATTTCTGCACATGTGCACGGCGCTTACAGTGCCTGTGCAATGCTCCACTGAGCACCTGAAGCATCGCAAAGGCTCGTGGAGGCGTCACTGAACAATAAGACGCATGTGCATGCTGCATGTGTGCGCGCGTCCATGTGGACGATGTCGGGTCCGTTCCAACCATACCTGTTGGATCGTGACCCGGAACCCATCACTGGAAAGGGGTTAGGTCCACACTAGAACATTTAAGGTTAAATTAGTAGTTAAAGTAGTGGTAGATAAAATAGTAGAATAATAGTCACTGGTTGTTTCTTAGAAAAACAACTTTACTATTTTTGTCTCCCCCCCCCCTTTTTTTTAGCAGCATTATGAATCAGATGAATCAGATGAACTCACTGCCACAAACAACTCTTCATCTGTCCAAAGATCCATGCAGTGATCTGGACTCATGAACTAAAGAGAGTGTCATCATTCATGAGAATATTGAAAGAAAATTATGGCTTTGCATCACCTTGAATTAGGGTTCTGAATTTAAGCTAACTTGACAGTTGCAAGTTATTAGACTGGAAGTGAGCTGTCTACATTTTGAGGAACCAATATAATGCTATATTGCTTCTCATCAACTTGAAACTAAGATCTGCAAATGGGAAATGAAGGGATTTTTGGATTTTGGTTTAAATTGTGCTGGTGAATTTAGACAAGATGTGTTTAACTTTTTGGTTAATAATTTTTTATGTATGGTACTTTTATGTAAATTCAGTGAATCCCAACACAGTGTGGACCCTTAGAATCTACATTAGGCAACTGCTAGCAACCAACTGCTGCTTGATGTAGTGTAGAATATTGAAATTTCTTTCTACTGAGTGAGCTAATGATCCATTCAGCTGATTATTTTCTATACTGACCAGCAGTGACTGTCCAGTTCTGTTTACTCTCTGTTCAAAGACTTCACAGTTTGAGGCTACATGCAAAACATATATTGGGACTGTGCAAAGCATTCCAAAGTGTGTGTGTGTGTGTGTGTGTACGTACATTTTTATGGTGCCTTGTTACATTTGTGTTGCATTTGTGCTGATAAATAAATAAAGGGAGACCAGTATAGATCTCTTTCAAGCTATTTATCTCTCATCAGCTAGCCATACCCTTACTGGGAATCGAACCTAGGCTGTATTACATAGAGCTAAATTACTTGAAATAGATCTATACTAGTCTCCCCCCCTTTATTTATTTATCAGCACAATATATATATAAAAAATTTTAAGCATTGAAGGAAATTTGAAAAGTCCTTTGAAACTTTCCTGAAGCTGTTCTGAATCTTTCTCTACTTGTTTAAAATTTGATCAGTTTGTTTTATCAATCAATAAATGAAAAAAATTAACAAAGCTTCAATACAACCTACGTATAACTTCTCAAAAGTTAGTCTAATCAAGTTGGAAAGGACTGCCCAGATAATGTGCAGAGAATTGCACCTTATATATCAGAGCAACAGTAGCAAAACTAAAATTAGCCTTTTTAGTTGATTCTGATACACTGTGCGAACAGTGCTTCTGGATCAGGTCTAGACCCATGTAGCCAACATTCATCTTCCAGCAGTATATAGGAAGGCCAAAAGTAGAAGACTGGGGGAGTATTATTTTGTAATTGTCAGTCCCCAACACCCAGTCAAAGTACCAGAGGTGGTATTCATCAGGTTCTGACCAGTTCTGGAGAAGTAGTAATAGAAATTTTGAGTAGTTTGGAGAACCAGTAAATACCACCTCTGACTGGCTCTACCCCCATGTATACTCTGCCTCCTGAGACCCAGCTAATCGGGAGAAAATGGGGATTTTGCAGTATCCTTCCCTTGCCATGCCCACCAAGCCCTGCACACCAAGCCCTGCACACCAAGCTATGGCCACAGAACCAGTAGTAAAAAAATTTGAATCCCACCACTGCACAGTATGTAGAGTTCTCCCAATCCGCATTCAATTATCATTAGTAGGCATTAACAGTACTGTGATCCAGGAATTGGTTTAGTCTCCAGTTGAAAACAACTAAATTAGTATCCAACACCATATACTTGAATACACCACTTCCAATACTTGAAGGGCTCCCACAAGGAAGTGGGGGATTTACCACAGCATCTGTAGGCAAGACAAGAAACAATGGATGGAAACTAAGCAAGGAGAGAAGCAACCTAGAACTAAGGAGAAAATACCTAACAGTGAGAAAAGTTAACCAGTGGAATGGCTGCCTTCAGAAGTTATGGATGCCCCATCACTGGAGGTTTTTAAAGAAAAGACTAGACAGCCATTTGTCAGAAATAGTACAGGTTTCCTATGAGAGCAGGGGGTTGGACTAATGATTTCCAAGATTCCTTCTACCTCTGTTACTGTTACTGTTGCATCTCATACTGCAGTTCCATAGTTGATTACATGGTGTGTGTATAAATGCTTCCATTTATCTGTTTTAAAATCTTCTATTATTGGGTTCCACCACAAAACCGCGATGCCCTTATCCGCGCCGACATAAGTGCGGAGGCAAATCCGCGGCATCCGAAGCGCTAAGAAAAAAATGACCCTACCGCCGCGACAACAGCGCGGTGACAGAAGGGCGTTCTACATGCTTCGTTCTTTGCCTCCAAAGGTAGCCCTCCTCCTCCAGCTGACAGCGGCAGCAGGCACAGGGCAAAGCGGGCTGCCCAGCAGCAGCAGCCCGCGGGAAGAGTCCAGCTCAGCCACGGGGGGCAGCAGTAAGCGGAGGAGGATGCGGCAGCGGCGGCGGCTGAGGCTCTCCCGGGCCAGCGAAGCGGGCTTGCCCGGCAGAGGCAGGCTGCCCTCTTCTTCCTCAACAACATCTCCTTGGACGGGCGGCCTCCACTGCCGGCGCCTCCCCCGGAGGAAGAGGCAGGGCGGGCGGCGGCTGAGGCTCTCCCGGGGCCGGCGAAGGGGGCTTGCCTGGTGGCGGCGGCCGCCCATCCAAGGAGATGTTGTTGAGGAAGAAGAGGGAGGCCTGCCTCTGCCGGGCAAGCCCGCTTCACCGGCCCCGGGAGAGCCTCAGCCGCTGCCGCTGCTGCGTCCTCCTCCACCGCCAGCGTCGGCGGCCCTGCTCGGGCCCCCCGCGGGCTTCCTGCTGCCCCCCGTGGCTGTGCTGGACCCTTCCCGCAGGCTGCTGCTGCTGCTGGGCAGCCCGCTTTGCCCCGTGCCCACTGCCGCTGTCAGCTGGAGGAGGAGGGCTACCTTTGGAGGCAAAGAACTCCCTTCTGTCGCCGCGCTGTTGTTCCCGCGGTGATGACACGCGGTGATGACATCGTGACTTTAGCGATGCGATTTAATCTCCGCTATTTTGCATAGCGTGGTTTTGTCGTGCCACGCTATTATTGAGATTCATTGGTTTTAGTGTTAAAATAGGGACAGGTTAAAATAGGGACAATTATGCAGGTTTACCCTGCATAATTTTATGACCCTCAGCCATATGCACCTTTTCTCTTTTTCTCATAAAACTGGGCAAGATCAAGAAATCTACAATTACACAGATTTCAGCAAGTCAGAGACTTTAATGCTCACATTAGCAGTAAATACAGAATCCTGGAAGCTGCAGGAGGAATTTCCCACCTCCATTTATTAGTCAGTGCATTAAGGTGTAATCTCTTAGAACACTTTAAATCATTTCTTCCTTTGTTTCTTGTCACTTGGACTAAATTGCCATTTACGTGATAAGCTACCAATGAACTTTCCTCCTAGCTCTTGAATGTTTATGTCTAACATTCCTCTCATCATTCTCCCAGTCACCCCACAATCATTCACACCAAAGTAAAGAGCTCTAACTGTTGCAATTGTTAAAGCTCACTGATAATTTTAGTTACTTTTTTCTACACTTTCTCTGGCTTCATAATATTCCTCTTGAATTGCAGCACCAGAACTGTATATATTATAATAGTCTAGATACAGTTATATCATAGATTTGTGTAACTCTGTCATAGTAGTAGATGATACATACATCTTTTTTCTAATGACTACTAATTATGTTCTAATGGAAATAGGCACTTGGGGATAAATCTTATTGAACTAAATAAAACAACTTTCTTAGCCAGCCTGCATAGAATTGTGCCTCAGGAGATCTAGAGTACAGAAAAACTTACTTCTACAGTAGTAATACAAATGAGAATAAGTGACAAAAATAACATGGCCCTTTAAAAGGCCATGTCATTGTATTCAACAAACAACAAAATATTTAATTGAATTTTCCTTTATAAAACCAGGACCAACAATTGGAAAAGCTAGGTCTTCACATCTACATAAGTTCTTGCAGGAAACAATCTATGAGGTAGACCAGTAGTTCTTGATTGGGGGCCATTTGGGGCAGCAGGATATTTCAAGGAGGCCACAACTGAAAAACATTTGGGGGGAGGGGCATGGAAAATTCCAAGGGGGACACAGAAGAACAAAGTATATTATACTGCAAGTACTATTTAGTTGATGCCACAAAATGAAGGGGACCATATTCAGCAAGAGGATCTAGGTGGGAGGAGGGTGACTCAGGAAAAAACAAAGTTGGAAAGGGAATCATGGGTGGGAAAAATTAAAAATGTTCAACCTATTTTTTAAAAAAAATCATACAAACATATTTATAAAATAAAAACAGGCACATGTTTTATGTTTAAAGTTGCTTCCAGAGATTTTGGAATATAGTTCTCAAAATCAATTACAATGTCATCAACCACATGAGCTGGGGGTTCACCAGTTTGCCTTCCTCTTGAATTGTGCTGGGTTTTACTGCTTTGAGAGGCCATTGGCAAACTAAGACAAACAATAGCTGGGAATAGTAATTGCTTTCAGGAACTAAGCAGGAAGAAAGCAATTTGATTCTCACCATGGATACATTGGAATCTCCTGGGACTCAATTTTTACTTTAAAAAAAAAGCTGAAGTTCAAGATCCAATGTAATTTTATCCACCAAATGTGATATAATTTCATAGCTCTCGTGGATTATGTGAAGTTCATGTAAGATTTCCTCACTGCTCTCTTAGCAAATTGCATGTGTAAAAATCCATTTGGGAAGCTTTTTCTAAAATAATGTTTATGCCATTAAAAAACAAAGTCAGAGACAAAAGTACAGGAAACATTTTTTTTCTAGTGAAACCTGTTGTCTAACTCAGTAAAAATATGCCTCATTATTAGTATCATAGTTACTTTTAAGATACCTACCGGTATATTATCCCCATGATAAGTTATAAAATAGGAAACACTTTAGTGAAATAATATGATTTCCGTCAGTTGGAATCCTCTTCCATTATTTCTTTATTTTTTTAAAAAAGTAACTACTCACAACATCTGTGTGTGATTGTATTTATTCTTAATATTCTGAAGACGAGCCTACAGGTTACTTAGTTTATCCTTATATAATCTATGTTTTAGAGTCTGGCTGAGAAAAACATTCATTGGAAAAATAATTTTGCATTCTGAACATCTGGTGTTTATGATCTTACATACTATGGATAGCAAGATAGCAAAATGCCAAAACAACTTCCAAAAAATGGTTTTCTGCCTGGAAGGCTCCTAGGGTGGAGCTGAAAGGCAAAAGGGAAGCAGTATGCTCCCTCCCATATTTGGGCACACTGGGTGCTTTAACATAACACTTAATCATTTCCTTGGTTTAGCTGATAAGGGAGGAGAGCTTGTGGCTTAGAGGCTAATACAACTGCCTAACATGTAATAACAGTGCAGGTTTGAATCCCAGTAAGGCTATGGCTACCTGATGAGAACTAAATAGCTTGAAATAGATCCATACTAGTCTCCCTTTATTTATTTATCATTTATCAAATGATAGATAGATAGATAGATAGATAGATAGATAGATAGATAGATAGATAGATGATAGATAGATAGATAGATAGATAGATAGATAGATAGATAGATAGATAGATAGATAGATAGATAGATTTCTTAAAAGGCAGGCATTTGCAAGGAGGTGATTGAAAAGTTGTCACTACTGTTGTATTGCTATATCTAGAAATAGAGGCATCATTGAGAAGGGAAAAGGTGTTTAAAAAGACAAAATGGCTGTAACAACTTGAAATGCTCTTCTGCCGGTTCAAAAGGGATAATGTTTCCATTATGTGATCATAGCAGCCAGGAAGCATTATTAACTGTTAAATGTAACCCAGAAACAGGCAGTTCGTTTTTGATTTTTCAAACCAAATATATATCACATTGATATTCAAATTATGCATAATACATTCTGGTCTTTCTGGTGTATAGATCATTAGTATTTTTATTTTTCCCCAAATTGGTAATTATATAGCCAGTGCTGCAATGTGATGATCAAACAAATCAGGCCAAATTTAAAAGTATTTAGAAAACATGTTTAAAGCCAGAAGGAAGAGTTCCACATGCAAATATTTCTACCATATGCCATAAATGATGTAATTAAACTCATATGTCCAAAGGATTTTTAATTTTCGGATTTTTTTGCCTCAGAACAGCATTTGAGGCTATAATAATGCACAACATTCTGGTTCCTACTTGAATTCCTGGGTCATTTTTTTCTAATATTGCTGCAACATATATGCGCTGGTATCCCTTTCTCTAAAGTAGCTAACATATTTATTACACTCCCATTGGACTATAACACCCATTATTATTATTATTGTACAATTGTATCACAGCGGCCAGTTGTTTCGCCGGATTTGGCATTGGTTACTAGTCGGGCCCCACCCAGGGGCCTAGGACGTCGTAACGTATTTTCGTAATATGCGTGCAGATCCAAGCAGTGCGGCTTTTTGCATTTGACTGATGGTGATTTTGTCAATTTTTAACTGTTTTAAATGTAATTCCAGTGCTTTTGGAATAGCACCCAGTGTGCCAATTACCACTGGAATTACCACTGCTGGTTTGTGCCATAGTCGTTGAATTTCGATTTTTAAGTCCTGGTATCTTGCGATTTTTTCATGTTCCTTCTCGGCGACCCTGCTATCACCTGGTATTGCGATGTCTATGATTGTGACCTTATTTTTCTCAACCAGTGTGATGTCTGGTGTATTATGCGCCAGTATTTTGTCGGTTTGTATACGGAAATCCCACAAGATCTTGACCATCTGATTTTCGGTGACTTTTTCAGGCTGATGTTCCCACCAGTTTGTTGCTGTTTTAATATTATAATTTTTGCACAAATTCCAATGGATCATTTGTGCTACTGAATTGTGCCGCAATTTATAATCAGTCTGCGTGATTTTTTTACAGCAGCTGAGTATGTGATCAACAGTTTCATCAGCTTCTTTGCAAAGTCTGCATTTATTATTATTATTATTATTATTATACAATTGTATCACAGCGGCCAGTTGTTTCGCCGGATTTGGCATTGGTTACTAGTCGGGCCCCACCCAGGGGCCTAGGACGTCGTAACGTATTTTCGTAATATGCGTGCAGATCCAAGCAGTGCAGCTTTTTGCATTTGACTGATGGTGATTTTGTCAATTTTTAACTGTTTTAAATGTAATTCCAGTGCTTTTGGAATAGCACCCAGTGTGCCAATTACCACTGGAATTACCACTGCTGGTTTGTGCCATAGTCGTTGAATTTCGATTTTTAAGTCCTGGTATTTTGCGATTTTTTCATGTTCCTTCTCGGCGACCCTGCTATCACCTGGTATTGCGATGTCTATGATTGTGACCTTATTTTTCTCAACCAGTGTGATGTCTGGTGTATTATGCGCCAGTATTTTGTCAGTTTGTATACGGAAATCCCACAAGATCTTGACCATCTGATTTTCGGTGACTTTTTCAGGCTGATGTTCCCACCAGTTTGTTGCTGTTTTAATATTATAAATTTTGCACAAATTCCAATGGATCATTTGTGCTACTGAATTGTGCCGCAATTTATAATCAGTCTGCGCGATTTTTTTACAGCAGCTGAGTATGTGATCAACAGTTTCGTCAGCTTCTTTGCAAAGTCTGCATTTGGCATCATCAGAGGATTTTTCGATTTTGGCCTTAATGGCATTTGTGCAGATAGCTTGTTCTTGCGCAGCCAGGATTAGTGACTCTGTTTCTTTCTTTAATGTACCTGTTTTTAACCATAACCAAGTTTGTTCCCTGTCCACTTTATCTTTTATTTTTTCCAGAAATTGACCATGCAGTGCTTTGTTCTGCCAACTCTCCATTCTTGATTTTATCACATCTTTTCTGTATTCTTGTTTTGTCTGTTGGGCCTTCAGTAGATTTTTGTTCTTTACTTCGATTAATAGATGTTCTTGACTTTCTTTTAAATAATCAGCCAGTGCACGTTTTTCTTCTTCAACTGTTTGCTTCACTTGTAATAATCCTCTGCCACCTGATTTTCGGGGCAGATACAGTCTATCAGTATCACCACGTGGATGTAAACTGTAGTGCATTGTCATTAGTTTCCTGGTTTTTCGGTCCAAAAGGTCCAAATCAGCTTGTGTCCAGTTAACTATGCCAGCTGTGTATCTTATAACTGGTATTGCCCAGGTATTTATGGCCTTGATTGTATTTCCACCATTCAATTTAGATTTCAAAATTTTCCTAACTCTGTTGGTGTACTCTCGTCTGACAATAGTTTTTACTTCTCCATGCTTGATGTTATCCAACTGCAGAATGCCTAAGTATTTGTAGGCTTCATTTTCTTTGCATTTAATTAGTTGGCCATTGGGCATTTCAATTCCCTCAGATGCAGTGATTTTGCCCCTTTTTATGGATACAGTGGCGCATTTTTCCATGCCAAACTGCATTGAAATATCGGTGCTGAATACTCGGACTGTATTTGTCAATGATTGGATTTCTATTTCTGACTTTCCATAGAGTTTCAAATCATCCATATATAGTAAATGCGAAATTTTTTCAGCTTTTTTGGCTGTTTGGTAGCCTAATTTCATTTTTTTTAAGATTACTGATAGTGGGATCATTGCGATGATGAAGAGAAGAGGTGAAAGTGAATCACCCAGGAAAATTCCTCGCTTGATATTAACCATTCCATAGCTCTCATTCCCTACTGCCAACTCAGTTCTCCATTGTTTCATTGCCTTTTCAGTAAAGGATGTAATATTTTTGCTAATGCCAGTTGTTTCTAAGCATTTTATGATCCAACTATGTGGCAGTGAGTCAAATGCCTTTTTGTAATCAATCCAGACCATATTCAAGTTCGTTTTTCTGTTCTTACAATTTTCTAATATCATTTTATCAATTAGAAGCTGATCTTTTGTGCCCCTGCTCCTTCTTTTGTTGCCTTTTTGCTCTACTGACAAGATGTTGTTTGTTTCCAAATAATCCATCATGTTATCTGCAATAATGCCTGTGAGTAATTTGAAGGTTGTTGGCAAGCATGTTATTGGTCTATAGTTTTCAGGTGTTGTTCCTTTAGTTGGATATTTCTGAATCAAGTATGTTTTTCCAGTTGTCAACCATTCATCAATTTGGCCCTTTTGTAAAATTTCATTCAGTTGCCTGGCCAATATTGCATGTAAACTGGTCAGATATTTGAGCCAGAAACCATGTAATTGGTCCTTTCCAGGTGATGTCCAATTCTTTACCTTTTTAACTCGATTTTTGACCATCTCAGTTGTTATTTCTAATACTTGCATTTGTTTGTTGCCAATGCTTTTCTCAAAGTCATGTATCCACTTTGCTTCCCTGTTGTAGTCCTTTGCATTTTCCCACAATTCTTTCCAGAATTCAACTGTGGCCTGTTTTTCTGGTTTTTCACTTTTGGTGTCACCATTTACATTAAGACTTTGATAAAAACGCCGTTGGTCTGATCGAAATTGCTGATTTTGTTTATATTGGATGATTCGTGCCTCATATCTTTCAATTTTTCTAGCTGTTGCTGTTATCTGCTGTTTTACAATCTCTACAGCTTCATTGATGTTTCTTGTATCCAATCTATATCTTCTGATTAGCCGATCTATGATTTTGTTGTTTTTAAGCCGTTGCTCATGCATGTTCTTTAAGTTACTAGCATCTGCCCTTAATTTTTTGATTTTTTGTTCTAGACGGATTTTCCACTTTGGCTTTGATGCTTTTTCTGTTGTGTGACTAGGTACTTTAATTTTAATGCCTAGTTCATTAGTGACTATTACAGCTGCGCTGTACATTAACTGGTTTGTTTCCAAGATGGATCCTGGTTCAATTGTTGAAAACACTGCATTAACCATTTTCATGATAGGGGCCAAAATTTTCTTCGGCACAGTTTTTAGTGATGGTAAACGTTGCCTTTCCTCATTAAGCAGAAAATGCTCCATGATCTTATCCTTCAATTCTTTTTGTTTTTGAGTTAGTTCATCAGTTGGTTCAGTGATAACTGGTTCTAGTGGTGGTGATGTTATTTCCTCCCCAAGAGCTTCTTCTGGGAGTTCTACTATAATGTCTTTAGTTGTGTCTTGAATATCAGTTATTTCCGCTTGTGATATTGTTTTTTGGGTTTTGCAATTTGCCTGAATTTCCTCATGTTCAACTTCACTAAACACTTTATTCCGTATAATAAATCGCCTTTGATCTGCTAGTCGTTGTTCACTAACATTTGAATCTGGATATTGTTGTTTCCATAATTCATACATTCGCTTTAAATATCCTCTTTTTTCTGGCTCTGAGTTGTAGTAACAGGCCATTATGGCACGGTTTTCATCTGCACTATATTTTTGTCATTTTGTTGGCTGGTCCACTTGTAGCCCACTTGTCGACGGATGTCCAGGGACCCCAACATCCGCCGCGGCCCTTGTTAACCCGCGCGACGACCGATGCGGTATGGAATTCTTATTTGTTTTTTTCACCATATTGTATGGGTTGGCGGGGTTGTTTTTACGGGACCAGATGCCAACCTGATCCCAACCTTCCTCCTTTCTCATCCGGGCTTGGGACCGGCAATGGCGGAGTTGTTGTTGTTGTTGTTATTATTATTATTATTATTATTATTATTATTATTATACAATTGTATCACAGTGGCCAGTTGTTTCGCCGGATTTGCATTTATTACTAGTCGGGCCCGGTTCCACCACAAATCCGCGAAGCCCTTATCCGCGGAGACATAAGCGTGAAGACTAATTCGCGCCGTTCGAAGCGCTAAGGAAAAACACAACCCTACCGCGATGACATAATCGCGGAGGGCAAATCCGCGCATTCCCAAGCACTCAGTACCCTAACCCTAACCCTAAACCTAACCCTAAATGTAACCTTAACCCTAATCCTAACCCTAACCCTAAACCTAAACCTAAACCTGACCCTAAAACAAACCCCTAAACCTAATCCTAATGCTTACCTTAATTGAAATCGGCTTTTTGCCACAGCGCCGTTTTAAAATGCCCTTCTGTTGCCGCGCTGTTGTCGCAGCGGTGATGACGTGCAGTGATGACGTCACGGCTTTAGCGACGCGCTTATATCTCCGCGGATAAGGGCTTCGCGGTTTTGTCGTGCCACGGTCGGGCCCCACCCAGGGGCCTAGGACGTTGTAACGTATTTTCGTAATATGCATGCAGATCCAAGCAGTGCAGCTTTTTGCATTTGACTGATGGTGATTTTGTCAATTTTTAACTGTTTTAAATGTAATTCCAGTGCTTTTTGAATAGCACCCAGTGTGCCAATTATTCGTTTGTATTTGGAAATCCCACAATATTTTAATTTGCTGTGTCCACTCTCCAGACTTTTTTACATTTCCTATCATTTATTATTCAATCCAAATGTAAAGCTTAAGAATTCTCCATACAATGCCACAAAATATTTAGTTTCAAGTAAAGCAGTTTTTGTGAGGTGAATAATTTGAGGTTAAATGTAATCTTTTCAATCTGTTTTGGCAATACTGCTGTAAAAAGTTCTTAATGCCTAATAACTAAGGTGGAAATTATGCCAGTTTGTTCCATAATATTTGTATTTCCTGATAGTTTACATCTTTTTCAGTTCTTTTTCAGGTACTTGTGATCTCCAGGCTGGAATACTGTAATGTGCTCTACATGGGGCTGCCCTTGAAGAGCATCCGGAGACTTCAGCTAGTCCAGAATGCGGCCGCGCGAGTGATTGTGGGCGCACCACGGTTCGCCCACATAACACCGATCCTCCGTGAGCTGCACTGGCTACCTGTCGATCTCCGGGTGCACTTCAAGGTTCTACTCACCACCTATAAAGCGCTCCATGGTAGTGGATCTGGCTATTTGAGAGACCGCCTTCTGCCAATTACCTCCCTGCGTCCCATCAGATCGCAGAGAGTTGGCCTCCTCCGTATTCCATCCGCCAGTCAGTGCCGACTGGCGACTACTCGGAGGAGAGCCTTCTCTGTTGCGGCTCCGACACTATGGAACAATCTCCCCGTGGAGATTCGTACCCTCACCACCGTCCAGGCCTTCCGCACAGCCCTCAAGAACTGGCTAGCCCGTCAGGCCTGGGGATAAGTTTACTTTTGCCCCTCCCGAATGTTGAGTGAATGTTGAGTTTTACTATTTAATTTACTTTTGTGCACATTTCTTTTTGTATTGTCTGACACTCCCTTCCCTTTTGACTGTAAGCCGCCCTGAGTCCCCTCAGGGAAAAGGGCGGCCTATAAATGTCTAATAAAACAAAAAACAAACAAAAACATTGTTTGATATTTCCCCATCTAAATATTTAAAGCTGGATTCTCTTTGGTTTCTTGTGTTGTGTTCTAGAAGTTGGTTTGTCTGAATTCAGAAGTCCCATAAGGTTTACATAAACAATTTGTACTTTTTACATACATTCCAAGGAATTCCTTTTGCTGTTTGATCATGTCTGTCATCATTGTAAAACCAGGAGCACCCGGTTAGAGACAGATTGTCATGAATAAAATGTTATGTGGTTGCTAAGAGTGAACCACAACTTGATGGCACAAAATCAATCAGTCATGTCTGCTGGTTAATCTTTCTGAGCAATTTTGCTACAGAGACTTATTAGATGCTGACCAGCTCTCTCTGCATAAACATCTTGCTATTGTTTCCAGTTTCTTTTATTTCTATTTTTTTTATAATGCATTATTTATATTTGTTCTTGTGCTGCAGATATTAAGCTTCTGATTTCTTCTTGATAGATCCACTCAGGAGCCATTGCCAAGTTTTGTGACTATTTCACTGACCTTCAGTTTCTTTCAGGTAACTGACTGTGCAGCACTTTATCTTTTGAATGTTTCATTTGCTGTTGTAACTGCTCATTTTTACATGTCGCCTTTGATTATATCACACTGCAGATGTTTCACAGACATTTATTAACATCTTCTCCTGACTTGCTTTATGACATTGTTTAAACTTTTGATTTCATCCTCCACTGTTGACTTCACTGGCAACAAACCACAAGCACCAATTTTCCTTGGTAAATGCAAATTATCTATATCGCTTTTTTTGTGCTACTCATGATGTATTGTCATGTTTATAAGTATTGTAGTCTAAATCATCTAATTCTGCTTAAGTCCAGTCAATAATACTTGCTGGATAGAATCTTATAGAGGTAACCTGTACAATGCCTTTGATTGTATTACCAGCATTCAGCTTTAATTTTTAAAAGTTTCTAACTTGTTTAACTCAGAGTTGATTTCTTTTCCACTCAGCATGCAGAGTACTGGCTACATTTTGCTACAGATTTTAATTGGCTAATAAACTTATGAATTTCTGCCAACTGTGTTTATGTGTGACTTTCTTTCAGGGGAAGGGACAATGATATTTAACAATAGCAATAGCACTTAGATTTATTATACCACTTCATAGTACTTTACAGTCCTCTGTAAGCAATTTACAGAGTCAGCATATTGCCCCCAACAATCTGGGTCCTCATTTTACCAACCTCAGAAGGATGGAAGACTGAGTCAACCTTGAGCTGGTGAGATTTGAACTGTCAAATTGTAGGCAGCCGTCAGTCAGCAGAAATAGCCTATAGTACTGCATTGTAACCACTGCACTATCATGGCTCTTTGTACATAGCTTTCTAAGTACATAAATTAATTCAATACTGCATACATTTCTGTATATGATTATGTTTGTATACAAATGTTGATACCTCCACCTCCACACAAAGTGTGGGTGGGTGGGTGGGTGGGTGTGGGTGTGGGTGTGTAAGTATGCATGTAACATATGTATATAAGTATGACTCAATCACCAAAATTATAATTTCCATGTTTCATGGTCCACTGTACTCTTTCTTGGACTCATTTAAGTGATATGAATTTTTCTCCAATGGATAATGTCAAATACATATTAAATTTAACTATACGAGTGGAACACAGAGGGTGGAACAAAAGCCATATTTATGAGCAATCCACATGGCAAATGCATAAAATTAAACAGGTTATTAGCAGAGTGAGATGAAAAAGTGTTAAATGACAAACAAACTCAGCTTTCATCCACAAATGTCCCAGAAGAAAACTCTGAAACACATGTTACTTCAGGGAAACCAGATGTTTCATTATAAATCTTGATCTAGGGATTATTAGCTGACAGCAAAGAAAGGACAAAGGAGCAAGGTATTCTACATTTTCTTTTTTTATGCTGCTGTTTAATATTTAGTAAATATAAGACTCTTGGTAGTTCAAGAAGCAATTCACACACTCTTGTGTTCACTTCCCTTTCTTAAAAGATTACTATTACTATTATTGTTGTTGTTATTCTTGTTGTTGTTGTTGTTGTTATACAATTGTATCACAGCGGCCAGTTGTTTCACCGGATTTGGCATTGTTTACTAGTCGGGCCCCACCCAGGTGCCTAGGATGTTGTAACGTATTTTCGTAATATGCGTGCAGATCCAAGCAGTGCAGCTTTTTGCATTTGACTGATGGTGATTTTGTCAATTTTTAACTGTTTTATATGTATTTCCAGTGCTTTTGGAATAGCACCCAGTGTGCCAATTACCACTGGAATTATCACTGCTGGTTTGTGCCATAGTCGTTGAATTTCAATTTTTAAGTCCTGGTATTTTGCGATTTTTTCATGTTCCTTCTCAGCGACCCTGCTATCACCTGGTATTACGATGTCTATGATTGTGACCTTATTTTTCTCAACCAGTGTGATGTCTGGTGTATTATGCACCAATATTGTGTCTGTTTGTATGCGAAAATCCCACAAGATCTTGACCATCTGATTTTCGGTGACTTTTTCAGGCTGATGTTCCCACCAGTTTGTTGCTGTTTTAATATTATAATGCCAACCTGACCCCAACCCTTCTCCTTTCTCATCCGGGCTTGGGACTGGCAACGGCGGAGTTGTTATTATTATTATTATTATTATTATTATTATTATTATTATTATTATTATTTATTGCGTGGTTAATCTTTGGTGAGATTCACAGCCTTTGGGGCTGGTTGGTAGCTCAACAGCTCGAGTCCTAACAAAGGACCTAGGAACTGTTAAGGTAACGTCGAAGGATATAAGCTGTTCCAAGTAGGGTGGTAGTAGTAGTAGTAGTAGTAGTAGTAGTAGTAGTAGTAGTAGTATCTTCATCATCATCATCCTTATTATATACTTTATTCATTAAACATGAAACTCACTCAACTGAACATAATTGTTAATTGTTATTATTATTTATCTTATGCATTAAACTTGACACTCAATCAACTGAACATTTATTATTGTTGTTGTTCTTGTTATACTTTATTCATTAAATATGAAACGCAGTCAACTGAACATTCAAAAATGTAACACAAATACCTTTGACTGGTGTTAATGGTTGATATGGGTTGCTGCCAGCATCCAAGGTATCAACCAAGTACCTTCTTAAAATATATGATATTCCGCACAGTTTTTTGCAGTTCCGCTGGTGTTACTGCAGGAAGCTGCAATTTGTTGATGTATGTTATAAAATTCTTGGACATGGTACCAAGTGCGCCGATGACAATGGGTATCACTGTTACATGTTTCATCCATAATGGGGTAGTTTCAATGGCCAGGTCATGGTATTTCGTGATTTTTTTTCCAATTCTTTTTCTTTGACTCTGACGTCTCCTGGTATCGCTATGTCAATAAATTATACATTTCGGCTCTCTACAACCATGATATCTGATGTGCTGTGTTCCAAGTGACGATCTGTCTGCATTCAAAAGTCCCTCAAGATCTTCATCTTCTCATTTTCAGTAACTTTTTCAACTTTGTGCTCCCATGACTTTTTGGATACAGGTAAGCCATATTTCTTACATAATGATCAGTGAATTAATTTAGCAACTCGGTCGTGTCTAGCTTTGTAATAAGTTTGTGCACTTTTGCTGCATTCACATATTAATATGTGAAACAGTTTCAACTTTGTTGTTGCAAAGTCAGTAGCTTGGACTGTCAGTAGATTTTTGTATCTTCTCTTTCATGGCTGCTTGTTCTTGAGCAGCTTGTTTTTCATTTCTTTCTTGATGGTTCCCATTTGAAGCCATGCCCATGTTAAGTTGTCATCACATTTTCATTCAATGTTTTTCAAGTGCTGTCAGATGGTTTTTCATCTATTCAAACTTTCATCCAGTTGTTTTTCCTTATATTCTGCCTTCGTTTCTGTTGTTTTTATACTGTTCTCTATTTTAACAGCTTGTAGCAATTTTTCTGTACTTTGGTTCACATAATCATTCAAACTTCGTTTTTCCTCTTCTACAGTTTGATGGATTTACAATAGCCCTCTGCCCCCTATTTTTCTTGGCTGGTACAACCTGTTGGTGTCACTTTGTGGATGCAAAGCATGGTACATATTCAAAAGTTTGCGTGTTTTCCTGTCCACATTTTCCAGTTCAGCCAAAGTCCATGTTTCCAGCATTCAGCTTTGATTTTAATATTTTGCGCATCCTCCTGATGTATTCCTTTTGTGTTCACGCTTTGACTTTTCCATTCAAGATGTTATCTGCTTCCAATATGCCTAGGTACTTGTAATCCTCATCCTTTATTAATGCTTTCACTATATTTCCATTTCCCAGTTCTGTTCCTTCTATTTTCTCCATTTTTCCTCCTGCGTGGATAATATAGCACATTTTCAGTTGTTATTGTTGTTGTTGTTGTTGTTGTTATTATTATTATTTAATCTTTGATGAGATTCACAGCCTTTGGGGCTAGTTGGTAGCTCAACAGCTCGAGTCCTAACCAATGACCTAGGAACTGTTAAGGTAACATCGGAGGATATAAGCTGTTCCAAGTAGGTTTTTTGTAGAATCAGAATATTCAAGTCTGATAAATTTAAAATTTCCAAATAGAGATGTAGTCCTTTAGGTATTGCTCCAAGGGCTCCAATTACAATAGGAACAACAGACAATTTCTTTTTCCACTTCCATCTTCAATTTGCAAGTCCCGGTACTTTGTGATTATTTTCTTGCTGTTTATCTTCAATTCGTGCATCTCCAGGTATTGCAATGTCAATGAACCATACTTTTTTCTTTTCAACTATTGTTATGTCAGGTGCATTGTGGCACAATTTCCAGTGTATGATCTTAGCAACGCAGTCATGGCATTGTAGGTAGTCAGTTTGTGAAATTTTGCTGCATCCACTGATCAAATGGTAGACTGTCTCGTCTTTCTCATTACAGAGGTGACATTTGCTGTTGGTGGTAACATGTTGAATTTTTGCCATCGTGCAGTTTGTGGCTAAGGCTTTTTCTTGAGCTGCCAAAATAAAGCCTTCTATTTCTTTTTTCAGTGCTCCTGATCTTAACCAGTTCCAAGTTAGCTTTTGGTCAGCTTTGCCTTCAATTCAGTATTGGCTATGCATAGCTTTGTTTTTCCAATTTTCAGCTTGCTTCTCAATTACTTCTTTCTTATATTCAGCTTTTGACTTTATCTTTAAAAGGCCTCCTTTATTTACTTCCTTAATCATTGGTTCTTCACTTTTCTGGATGTAATCATTCAAGCTGTGTTTTTCTTCTTCCACAGTCTGTTTTACTTGTAGGAGTCCTCGACCACCCTCTGCTCTTGGTAGATATAATCGGTCAACATCACTTTTAGGGTGCAAAGCATGATTCATTGTCATAAGCTTCCTTGTTTTTCTGTCAAAATTGTCCAACTCCATCTGGGTCCAGTCAATTATTCCTGCAAAGTATCGAATCACAGGTATACAGTAGCCCAGGTATGGCTTTTATGATGTTTCCTCCATTCAATTTGGACTTTAATATCTTGCGAATTCATCAAATGTACTTGGCTGAAGTTAATTCCTTGACTTTATTATGCATTAAGTCAGAGACCTCTAAAATCCCCAAGTACTTATAGCCTTCTTCTGGTTTTACTGCCTTTATCATTTCTTCCTTCTCAAGTTCTATTCCATCATCTTCTAAGACCTTGCCTGCTTTGGTTGCCATTGTTGCACATTTGTCAATTCCAAGCTTCATACCAATGTCTTGGCTAAAATAAATTATTATTGTTGTTGTTGTTGTTGTTATCTGACAGCACCATAGTAATTATGGCTGAGTGTTTAAGCATAAAACAGGCAGTCCAGACATATATATACACAGCTCTTCTTGAGCATTCTATGTTTCAGGTGAACATGTTGAATGTATTAACAAAAAAATAAACTGCAGATTTGATGTTAGAGGAATGATGCAAAATAGGAAAAAAACATTCTCATTTTAGAAAATGTGTGTAAGTGTATATGTCTGTCTGTCTATTTACACATACACACAAACACACACACACAAACACATAAATACATACACACACCTACATGCTGTATATCTACATGCTATATAGCCAGGACATAGCCTTGTAAACAAAATACTGTTTTGTATTTTAACCTTTGAATTATGGAATGGCAGCACATGATATGACTGGACAGTCCTATCTTTGACACATGTGATCAAGAGAATGCCAGCTAAATAAAATCCTAGATGATGGGTAAAAGCAACAGAATTTTCCAAGATATTGTCCCAAAGTAGGAGGTAGGGCCAGAGTATGAAGACCTTAAAGGAAAGATGGTTTGGGACATCTAACTTCAACCCTACAGGAGCAATTTATTCTAGTAAATTTCATTATACTTAGGATTTTTTCTAGGTTTTATGTTGCTTAAGGATACATATTCAGCCAGAATTTCTCTATTTAAGTCGCTTTAGTTCTTCCATCGCTAAGAGACAATTATTGTATGCTTTTGAAGCAGGACATCTTGGATTCAATTCCTGGCATCTCCAGTTAAAAAGATCAAGTAGCAAGTAAGTTATGTCAAAGATTCTGAGGAGCCAAGATCCAGAAGAACTAGGTAACTCAAGTTCAACTCCTCATACTGGTATTAAAGATGGTTTGCTCCTGACTGGTGAGTGATGGCAAAATAGTTTGCTGCACAATGGTGAGTTACTCTACAGTATCTGAAAATATAAAATACAATACAATAATAAAATTTGCAGAACAACTGATCAGCTTTCATCTGATTAATTGCTTTGACTTGTTTACAAGAATTCCTACATGTCAGAGGTGGTATTCAGCAGGTTCTGACCAGTTCTGGAGAACTGGTAGCAGAAATTTTGAGTACCATAGTTCAGAGAACTGGTAAATACCACCTCTGCCCAGTACCCCGCCCCCATCTATTCTCTGCCTTCCGAATCCCAGATGATCAGGAGGAAATGGGGATTTTGCAGTATCCTTCCCCTGGATTGGGGAGGGAAGAGATATTTTTCAGTATCGTTTACCTGTCATGCCCACCAAGCCATGCCCACAGAACTAGTAGTAAAAATATTTGAATGCCACCACTGCTACACGTGTGTACTTCACTTCCAGTGGTGCTTCAGTCAAAGCTGGGGTGAAATGAATGATTCATTTCAAAGCCCCAAAGACTTTTGTGAGGTATTTTCCACCCAGTAGCTTTTAACAAAGCAGCTACAACAGCCACAACAGGAGAGCTCAACCTCACTGGCCTATCAAATAAACTAGAAGAATATTTGAAGATTGACAATATGTTTCTTCACGTGGAAAAGATTTTCCTTAAGTCATTTATTGGCACATGTTCATTTTAGTGCCAGAATAATAACTATGAAATAAAAATAATAAATGGTTGCTGAAAAGTTCAGCCAATAAATTATAAAAGCTGTCAACTTGCATATGTTGGCATTTTTATAAAACGTACAGGTGTGATTTTCCCTTAAACAGTGTCTGGTCTAACGTTATATATTACCAGTACTTTTTTTTTCTTTGAGAATTCCAAACTCCATTAGCGCCATTCTAAAGAGCAAAGACCCACTGAACAATTTTCTCCAGCTGAAGAAACACTTTAGTCATTCAACTTAATGGGGCTAACTTTAGAGAGAATATTTTTTTAACTATTATTATGAAAACGGAAAATAGTTCTTGCAAAGGCTCAGTGCTTCCCCCACCATGCTCTTTTGAAGTGAAATGTGTGTACAAGATCTGAAGAGAGCTGCATTCCCTCACAGAGACTTTTTTTTTGAAAGAATGAATCTTTAATAGAGTCAACTCAGTAACCTCACATTTGCAAAGCAAAATCCTCAAGTGGCCATCTAAAAGAGTCTGTTGTTTATCAACACATACCTTGCAGATATGCTTCAGTTTATTTGCTGGGCTTCAAAAAATGAAAATAGGAAGAATATTAAGGATGGTAGGTGTGGGTTTTAGAAAAAACTCCGAAATTGAATGTAAAATCTTTGGTAGCTCTTCTTCATATCCCAGCTGTCTATTGCAAACAGAAGACTGTTCAAATCTCCCATTTTCTGTCTGCCTGCATCAAGCATTAAAGTAGAAGATACTTTAAATAATCTCCACATTCACTGTTTCCTGATTCACTGCTGGCACCTAATTAGAAACATATTGTGAAATAAAGTGAGGAAAAATAGAGTTCAAATTAAAAATTCATTAGTACTTTAATTTCATTAAGTGTTAGAGAGGTACTTCCTCATTTAAAACCTCCTCATGGATCTATGTAAATGTAGACCTGTATAGGTTGTTTGACCCCCAAGGTATTTATTTATTCAAACATTACCAAGAGCAGGTGGCAGTTGTCACTAGAAGTGCATGGCTTCATGTTGTACAGTAGTTGCACCTTCCTGGATTGGCAGCCTCTGCTTACAGCTGCTCATCTTCTGGTCACTTCCAGGAGGGACTCCTGTAATGTGCTGTTTGTGGAGCAGCCCTTGAAAAGTATGTGGAAGTTTCAGCTGGTAAATAATATAGTGACACAGACAGTTATGTGTGCCCCTAGAATGGCACACATTACACCTCTGCTCTGCAAACTGCACTGAGTACAAGTTTGCTTCCATGGCCAGTTCATGGTTTTGACCTTCATGGCATGGGGATGGGTTATTTGAGAGACTACCTTTCCCTGATTATATCTGCCCATCGCACCAGGTCTGGCAAAAGAGGAATGTTATGGGCCCTGTTTGCTAAGGAGCTATACTTGGCAGAACCCAAGGGATAGCCTTTTTGTGTGGTGCATCTGCACTATGAAATATTATTCATCACTACCACTCCATCCCTGTCAACGCTCCATAACTCCCTCAAACCCTGGTTGTGTCAACAGTCCTGGGGGTCTCAAGGGAATGGTGGGAATAGTTAGCTGATGAGGTCGCTCCATGATATCTGAAGCTCTTTCCATTTGATTATAACTTTAATGCTTTAATTGTTGATTGCTTTTTATATTGCTATTTATAGGTTTTTATTGTACACTGCTGTCACATTTTGTGAAATAGGCAGCCATATAAATAGGATAAATAAAATGGATGCTCTGTCAAGAGTAATCATAACCTTGCCATCTGCTTGAGTGTTTTTCAACCTGTATTTTTTTTTATATGCAGCCTGTTTTCAGCAGTTTTCAACAGTTCCTGGAAGCTTTGTGCAGCTTCAGCAGGTAGCTGGTCCAAGAAAAGACAATACCATCCACCATTTTGAATAATAGACAGTTGATTTGAAAGTACAATTTTTTGACTTATATACAAATTCAAGCTAAACACACAGTTAGGCACTCATTCTTCACTCAGGGACTGCCTGTAATCTAGCTTGGGAAGTAAAAAAAAATATCCTAGAATTTTCCTTATGGAGAATTTTATTTTGCTCCATGCAATCTTACTCAAATAGTGGGATAATTCATTTTAATACCTCATAACCCAAGCTTATGCACTCATTGCTTTTCTATTTCGGCCTAAAGTCAGAATGCTGCCAAATGTAATAGCTGTAGCAGTAGTCTTTTCTTCATCCAAAAGGCATAATTAGAAGATAGTTGGCACTGTCAATAATTTTGAAAATCTATTTTCAAACAAGAATTTTAAAAGATGTAGTATCATTTACTTACTCAGATAAACTTCTACATGCAATCAATATTTTCATTCCCTTGTTACTGTAATAAATCCTACATGATCAATATCTGGTTCCATCTTCAGTAAATATGAATACATCTGACCAATACATGCTGCAGTGTACAACAACTGACAAAAATTCTAGTGTACTTCTAGCAATTGCAAGTCTGTGGATCACAAAGCTCACCTCAGATAGCCTCACATCAAACATGTTCAGATATAGTCACCATACGCAAAGCAATAATCATCAAATCTCAATAGTAAGTCCCAATATGAGAATCCAGCCTTAAAGTTTCCTTTTACAAGATGCTTACATCTTTTATTCTACAGGACATTTTAAATCTCATTATGATTTCTTAAAATCCTGGGGTAGATTCCACTGAAACCATGGCAACCTTTTCTTTGATAAAACCAGACACCTTTACTTGCCATTTTGTATGTTAAAGGAATATATCATTTCTTTACTATTCAGCCTATCCGTTTTAATACGAAATGCCTTTATCCTTGCAAATCTCATGGGACAAAGTATTTAGAAGAACTTCATTTTACAGAATAATGAAAATACCAAAGAAGAAACATTTCACCACTAATACTTCAGCTTGACTGTTTCTTAATCTCTGTCACCCACTGAACAAACTATACTTGCATGTAATTGGAACAATCCAGTCATGCACAGATGCTGCATTCACTCAGCATTTTACTTTAGTAGTCAATCATCTCTCATCAGTTTCTCTTAGTAAATTAGACATTTCAGTTTCACAGTGGCATACATCTGTTCAGAGATGCGGAATAATATCCATGCCTTTTGCACTCTGTTTTTTTAAAAAGACCAACATGTTTTATATGTTTTAATCTTAGCTTTTAAGTCAAACTCTTACATAAGTCTTATATAAAAAAGCAGGGAAACAGAAATGAAAATATGGTGTTACACATCTCTTTGGTCTTCTCAGAAAACATTAGTAACCCAAAGTATGCTACAAAATGAGTAAAAAGTTTAGGATGAAAAGCTCTTGCTTAATAAAGGAATAGGGGTAAAAAAAAAATCAAAATACATCTACAAACTGAGATTTATATTGAGTCCACACAAACCAAGGAGTAAAGCCAAGGTTTCAGATCTTCATCTGAGTTCAGAAGCTATGAGTTGCTTGAGTAATGGTCAAGGATGACTTGTGAATGATCTTGTATACCATGAGGGGGGAATACTTTGATCTGAATTTTTATATGCATTTACTTAATTAGTACCTCTGCAAATCAGGTGGCATGCTACAATAATCAATCTGCTATAAAAATTTAAATGTATTAATCTCCATAAAAAGCAAATACACGTATTAATGAACAATGTTCAACATATATGAACTACTAGTGAATGTAAAATGCATTACACTAAGGAGAATTGTGGAGATAAATGCTTGTCACATATGTGAAGAAGAAAAGTGTGCAAAGTGTTTGTGAAGTTTCTATGCTCTTGCTTGCTTTTTTTCTTATCAATAAAACAGAAAGAAAGAAAGAAAGAAAGAAAGAAAGAAAGAAAGAAAGAAAGAAAGAAAGAAAGAAAGAAAGAAAGAAAGAAAGAAAGAAAGAACTTTCAGCCAGGAAAATGAGAAAAATCAAAATTGACAGATTCACTCATCCCAGGTTATAGAGCCATTCAATGGGCAACCTGCTAGAATTGAAGGTCAAAGGTGCTGGAGATGGTCCTGGATGAGCTGCCATGTATTTCAACCTAACAGCCAGCCCTTATATTGGGGCAAGATATCTAATCTAATGACAGTTGTTGAAGATTAAGAAGTAGTAGAAAGGTTGTGGAGCTGAAAGTTCCATTTATTTATTTATTTATTTCAAATACATGCAGTATAAACACAATAAATAAAAAATACAATGAAAACCATTTAAAATTAAATACATTTACATATATCTGTCATTAGTTTGGTCTTCTTTATGTTTAATGTAGAACATAGAATAGGTTTGGAAGGAACCTTGGAGGTCTTCAGTCCAACCCTTTGCCTGTGGCAGGAACTCCTATACTATTCTGGACAAATGGCTATCCAGCTTCTTCTTGTCACAACTTCTTAGACTCATTTGTCTCTTCAATGGATAGTTAGAACTGCAGAAAAAACAACTGATACCAGTCTGCCTTCCATTGAGGAGCTGTATACTGCACAAGTCTTAAAGAACACTGAAAAAATATCTACAGACCCCCCTATATCCTCAACATAAACTGTTTCAACTCCTCCCCTTAGCACACTGCTATAGGGCATGCCAAAACAACTGGATACAAAGACAGTTTTCCTCCCCTGTGGCATCACTCTGCTAAACACCTAATTACCACAGCACTGTCTTATGACTAAAGATATTTACCCATGTAGTAGGGCTATATTACTATTATTCTTCTCATCTTTCCTATTACCTTCTCCTATTGATATCTTATGATTATCACTTTGTTCCTTGTATGTACACTGAAACCTTCTGCACTGGAGACAAATTCCTTGTGTTTTTGGCAGTGGTTTGGTCTCCAAGCTTGTTTCAAAGTAATTTCTGAATGTTCCGTTACCAGACTAGGTAACATCACTAGCAGGATTTTCTTGTCCTATTCCTCTTTAGCTTATAAAGGTCTTCCAAACAAGCTAAAGAGAAATAGGACAAGAAAATCCTGAATGAAATGTTCAGAAATTAAATCGAACAAGCTTGGAGAGCAAACCATTGCCAACATCTAAAACCCAAGCTACAAATATTTTCTATTATTTCAAATTTCCTGTGTGTCCCAATCACGCTTGGCCAATAAAAGAATATTCTATATACTTTTCTTAGTCTCATTTTCCCCTTATGCTCTTTGACTTTTATGAGTAGATCCAGTAGATCCTTTGCATTTCCAGTTATTGGAGAATTGTCATCATACTAAAGGTTACTGAAGTTTCTTCCTCTAATTTTAAAACCCCACTCATCTTCAAATCAGCTTCCATAGATTGAATAAATAAGGATCATTTCTCATTCCTTTGTCAACCTGGAGCTAGTCTGTTTTGCCATGTTCTATCAGCACTGGGCTTCCAGACCTGTATATGGGTGACTAATGAGGACAATTAGAGGTTTCAGGATTCCCATTTTTTTCTGAACACATTCCCCATCAGAGGCCTTTCTAAAATCAATTAAGCCTATATTGATTTTTTTTTAAAAAAATTCTCACCTATAGAGCATGCGACAGAAATAAAGGCTCATGTTGCTCAGCCTTTCATAAAGCAAGCTTGAGCATCTGGCATCTCTTTTTCCATGAAGGACTCTACATTTTGATTATGGCAATTATTAACACTTTTCTTTCATTAACAACCCCAACAGTTTGTTTAAGGTGTAGGATATGAACTAGGAAATTCAAAGGGAGGGGGGGAAAGTACCTTGATAAAAGACAGGCTTATGATGATTTAGCCCTCATGCTGCCTTTGCATTTAAGGCATGATACATTAGTGGCAACTTATCTATATCAGCCCATGTAGAATTTTTCTAAGCAGATAAATATATGTAGACGTCAAGCGGTTCTGACAGTTCCATTTGCACAAGGAACGCCTTTTGCTTTCAGGTATTATTGCTCAAGTGTCAGACAAGTTCTTTTCACTGTTCAAAGAAACAGCTCAAGACCTTCTTGTCTACCTTTGCACGGTATTTTAGATAAATTTAGATATCTTTTTTCACTGTTTCTTCACCTTGCAAAGGGGAGGATCCTACTGATGCTTGAACATCCGGACCACTACATGGAAGGAATATAAAAAGCCATTAGAAATGATATTGTATTCAGGATCCACTTATTCTTCACTTAATGTCTGACTACTCTAACTTCTGCCATTAATTTGCTGTATTAATACTTTTTATAAATATATACATAGACTGCTCAGATTCTGAAGGAAATCTTTTTAGTTGATATTTTATCTATAATGGATGGATGGATGGATGGATGGATGGATGGATGGATGGATGGAGACAGAGAGATACACACACATACACATACATATACATACATGCACATACACAGATGATGATGATGATGATGATGATGATGATGATAGATAGATAGATAGATAGATAGATAGATAGATAGATAGATGATAGATAGATGATAGATAGATGATAGATAGATGATAGAGTATATACAGTGTCTGTGTGTATATATTCTTTTTGATTCAAAATAGAATTAATCATACTTTATTTCCACCAAATAAAATAGTGAGGCACAACAAGCAGGTCATACATTCAAGAAAAGTGGGTGAGACAAGCTTCTAAGCTTCTAACTGCAACTAAGCAAAACCTGAGCAGGTTCCTAATGAAATATAGGAAGAGTCCACAAATCATAACTGAAAATACTCTAACAGAACTGTTCCTCTTGCCAGCCAGAAAAGTAACAAAAGATTCTGATCATCTGGCCATTCCTACTGTATATGATCAACCAAGTTGGCAAGATAGTAGTTCAGAAATTCTGGCAATCTCTGCATTACGGATCTCCAGAGAGCATTTTTCACAGAAGAGGTTGTTTAACTCATGACATATAGGTTGATGATTGCCTTGACCATGTTCATGTGGTCAATCTCAGCTAACAAGACAAAATACTGCAAGAATATATTTCCCAGGACACAAAGATTCAGACAAGTAGATTTATTGTAGCAAACTGTAAGGTAACTTTGAAAGAATTCCAATAATTGTGGTGCATCTTTGTGTACTACAGTGTTCAATTCCTTGTATTTCTTTGTCCTACTTGCTTTCTGAAAAGAGCTAGAAATGTTTGTTTATTTTGGGTGGCAGATGCAAATTCATTTTTTTCTTTATTAGATATGCTACTCATAATCAGAACAATCATTTCAGAATATGGGGAAGGGGGAGATTGTGAGGCAAGAAATCAAGGAACACAAACATATTATATATAATACATATAGGTCCTATACTGTACATTATATAAGCATACTGTGTATAGAAGGGGATTGTAGAGTTTATTTTTTATCATAGCTGGAAATTAGGAGAAATGTAACTGGCTCGGTCTGATCTGATATAGTACAGGGAAGACCAATAAATATGGCATCCAGGTTCTTGGTAGAGTCTGTGGTGGACAGAAATTGAGTATGTTTGTATCAATGGTGGGATTCAGCCAGTCCGCACCTATCCGGGAGAACCAGCTCTTAACTTTCTAAGAGATTCAGAGAACCGGTTGTTGGAAGAAATCTTATTTTGGTTATTCTTCCGCTGTATAGGGCTAATCCTGTAAGGAAGGCAGGAAGGAAACATTCTGGTGTTGTTTCTAGCTTAATCTTTATTGCCCTGCTTACAGAAACTGCCTCTCCGGTTAAACCTTAGTACATTGTAACAGCTAAGGTGAAGTGCCCATTGACTTGAGTAATGTTGAGTTAGCCATGCCCACATGGTCACATGACCACTAAGCCCCGCTTACCCACCTGGTCATTAGGACAGAGAACTGGTTGTTTAATTATTAATCCCACCACTGGTTTGTTTGTATGTATTTTTGTATGTATGTATGTATGTATGTATGTATGTATGTATGTATGTATGTATGCGTATTCACATACACACACACACACACACACACACACACACACACAATCCTAAACATAAATGGAAAGGCCTTAGCAATGATAGAAAGTGGCAGAAATCTAAGAAAACTTGGCGAGATACAATTCTTCCTTGAGGAGCTAGTTCACCATCTAAAAATCTTGTAGAAAGTGTATCACCTTCAGGATGGGTAAAGATTGAGGCAGAGTGTGGTAACAGGCCTGGACAGTAACCATAAGATGACTGAAAAGGTATGTTTTAAGTAAAATAATGAACCCAAGTTATTATGATTGAAATCAGCATGATCTGTAATTCAGATTAACTGTCCTACCGGCCATTTACATCACAATTAATGTGTTTTTCCTGGTGGAGTTCATCCTCTCTGTTTCAGCATTGGATGTGGGTATTATGGAATGGAACTGATATCTAAAAGTTAAACTACACTGTAGAATGAGTGGTATGTTTATGCAGATCCTGATTCTCTCGTTGCCCGAAAATGTAGAAATGCACTTAAGATTGGCCTCCCTTCTAAGGAAAAACAATGGCAACTATTGCTGTAAAAAGTGCCTTCCAGTTTTGTTCATCTCTGTTTTTAAGATTGAAGAGTCAAGAAATTTATAGCAAATTCCATTGTAATATAGAGAAGGTTTTTAAGAAACTGCAAAAACACCCTCCCCTTTTCTTTAACATAACAATAACAAAAAATACATGTTTGTTCATGTTTCACAAGTCATCTATTTGTTACATAATAAGAGTAATTTTCATGGCTTTGTACTAAATGTACAAGAAATTGCTTGCACAATTAGAGTATGTTTCCTTCATGATTTATTCACCTGAATAAAACCATTTATAGTCTGCCCTGTCATAAACATCACCCACTGCATAATACATTTAGTTTGAGATGAAAGTTGAAAATATTTCATAAGACAATAGCAGCTTTTTTGTATAAAACCATTCATACTCAACTGCATAGTTGTTAAATATAGCTTATCTTTCAGTATGCAAATTCTAAAATGTAAATAAGTAAATGTTTCCATGCTAAATAGGCTGTGCCAGAGGCATTTTAAAATGTTTCAATGAATTACATGATCAAACACATAATTTAACTTCAAATTCGGCTCACAAAGGATGAAAACCAAACTAATGATGTAAGACAAGCCTACTTCGCTGCATTTATGCAGTTTAGGCAAAGTCATTTTAGGATTGTAAACAAAGCAATTTGTAATGTCCAGAAACCACCGAGCTTGGTAAAATAACGCTAAATTTAAATATATACCTTGTTCCAAGCAGTGAAGCTGCTCCCAGTACAAAAAAGAGTGTTTGATCTTGTTCCATTAATTTGAAATGCCACCACTCATTGATGAAGTAAGAGTAATGATTCCAATTCTCAACTCTTGGTTGGTAGCCAGCAATTTGGATTCCTTGGCACACAGTAGTCTGAGGGGAAGGGAATGTCAAAAAAAAAAAAGAGTTAAAGGCAAAAAAAGTATGAGACTGCAGCCCAGCCCAATGTTTCCTTGGGTCCACTGCCCATTAAAAGGGGGCAGGGTTTCAATCAAGTGATTGTACCCTTCATCTTGAGTTTTCTTTTATTTTGTCTTTATCTCATCTAACCTAGCTGATACCTGAAGACATATTGAGCATACATCTGACTGGATATTTTATTTTGGCTAGGCTAGTTGTAAAGAAGTCTTTTCTGCGCACTGAGCTTTGTTGTTTTCTTGTAGACATTTCCTTACTCAAGCTAGGTAGTATCATCAGTGGTAGTAAAGATTGGGATTTGCTCTCAATTTATATCCTAGTAGTTTGCCCTGTCAGTGTTGGTGAAAGTTGTGTTGGAGGTTCTTTGGCTGAGCTGTTTACTGATAGCTTCTTTGGCAGTTCCTTGATTGGGGTACTGTTTACTTCTTGATTGTTAGCGTGATGTTAATCTTGGAGCTTTTCTATGCTCACCTGGGTGTTGAATGCTGGTTGTGGAGCTGTTTTAGTTTTTTTGTTCCCATTTTGATTTGTTGATTGTTTCATTCCCATAATTTGTAGATATTGTTTACATTTATGTGTCTGTTGATGGCTAATTTATCACAATGCCAGGCTTCTAGAAATTCCATAGCATTTTTGGACTTAGCTTGGTCTAGGATGGTCAAAGTTTACCAGTTGAAACTATGGTTAAGTCTGTCTATGGGTTGTGAAATTTAAAGTTTTCATCATGTCTTCGGCTGCTAGTGTTCATTGATTTGTTCTGCCAGTCTTCTGCCTGTTTGTCCTACATAGTGGCTGTTGCAGTCATTACATTGTATGTTGTAGATGACTCCTCTTTTTTCTTCTGGGGCTGTGTATGAGTTAGGAAAAACTGCACTACATTTTCTGCCTATCAGACCACTTGTACTCTATTAATTGGTTGGGATCTAAATGAAAGTTTTCCATATGACTTTTTAAGGGAGAGGGATATAAAAGAACAGCATCTGCTGAACTTTATCTCAGCCTCTTCATTTTAAAGATATTTTTGATTTAAATTCAGGAGAGGAAGTATGCTGCAGTACAAGGAATTTTATTGTAAAATAAAAATCCTATTTTCACATGTATATTTTTCTGCCCCTGGCTGCAAAGATCTGAGTTACAAGTGGTAATAACTGGCACGATGGAGATATTTTTTCATCACTCACTTCCAAGGCTCAGAACCTTCTTAAGGAGGACACATCTCTTCCTAAAATACCTTTTAAGGACAATAATTGTATTAAGGAATTTTGTTTGGTTGGTTATATTATAACTCATTCCTGTTTCATACCAGATTTATATTTTAACTGAAGATTTTTTAAAACATTTTTTGTATAGTGCCCTGAGATTCTTAATGAAGAAAGGCTGATATAATAATCAAACAAGCAATAATCAAACCACCTCCCCCCATTCCACCCCCACCCTCCCCATGTGTCACTGGTTTTAATGTTTCTTTTCAACTTATGTTTTAACTTAGGTGTAACTATAAGTTGCCCTTATGGTAAGATTGGCGATAAAATAAAATAAATCAGGAGATGTGCTTTCTCTGCTGTAGTTCCTGGCCTCTAGAATATTTTCCCTTCAAATATCAGGATGACCCCAACCCAGGGGTGGGTTCTGGCTGCTGCTACTGCCGGGTCAGTCAGGAATGCACTGCGCATGTGCAGTACTTTTAAAATGGTTATGTGCATGTGCAGAAGCAAAAAACAAGCGAACTGGTTCGAGGTCATGGCAGGCAAAGTTACTACCTATTTGGCCAAACCAGTAGGAACCCAATTCTGCCCCTGGGGCCCCAAGTAAATTAAGGTTTCCACTTTCTTGTTGTATTATAATCTATAGTAATAGTTTTAAATTGATGCCATATATATTGATTTTGTATTTTCTACATTGTTTTAATTGGCTTTATGATATATGGTTTCCAGAGTCACTTGTTTAATTGAGCAGCTATAGAAATCAAATAAATAAATAAACAAGTTTTCAGAATTGAGCAGGGGATCAACAGAGGATGAAAGTTAGCAACATCTTGGAAGTCCAATTTATTTACAGTGGAGGACTCTAGAAAGAGAGTCTTAAATTCTCCTATTTGTATGAATATAATTTATCCTAAGAGGTTTTGTTTTCTTGGAAATGGTTTGCCTCTGCCTTCTTCATGTTTCCTTTGATTTTCCAGTCTGGTCTGTATGTCAGATTTCCTGGTGTTTTCTTAGCAAACTGTGAAACAGAAATCCTGAGAGAAACCAGGAATTTATTTGAAGGAGAAAAAACCAGTTCTGTTTTTCTTAGTGATTAGTCACTAAAGAAATTTCAAATGGATAATACCCATTAAAAACATTGCTCTGTTACACTGACAGTAGCTAATTCTAAAGTACAAAATATAGTTTGCCTTTCTGCTTGAAACAGGTAATTGGTAGAATGGAATGCGTAAGTTTTGTGGATCGTTCTACTTTTGCTATTAAATCACATTCTGTCTTTTACGCTTAAATAGACCCCCCCCCCCTTTCTTCTTTAGAATTTGCAAAGGGGAGAGAGAAGAGAGGAAGAGAATAAAGAGAAGGGGGAGAGGAGTAGTAGTAGTAGCAGCAGCAGCAGCAGCAGCAGTAACAGTATGGAGCAGAGGTGGGTTCCTACCAGTTCGCACTTATTCGGTAGAACTGGTTCGTCAAATCTACCGAACCTGTTAGAAGAGGTTCCACCAGTGGACCCGGAAAGCAGGCCACACCTACAGAAGAGGTTCCAAAAAATTTTGAAACCCACCACTGGTCCTTGGATATGATTATTCTATACTATCATGCTCATATTTATAAAACTCAGTGCCTCTGTGAAAGATAAGGATGACTACTGAGTTTGTGGTGCAATCAGAACATTGCGTGTGTTGAAGTTGTTTTAACGCAAACCAAAGATGCCTTTTAAAAAACAAGTTTACATCATATTCTGCCAGTGCTGTGTGTGAGGTAATTTAAGGGGTTCTGACAAGTGTCGTTGGCATCTTCATATCTGGTCACATGGGTGGCAAGCCACTCCCATCCAGTCACATGGGTGGCAAGCCACTCCCACAAAGGAGGCCACACCCACAGAGTAGGTTCGAACAATTTTTGAAACCCACCACTGGTATGGAGATAGGATGAAGGGAAGCGATAGCTACTTGGAGAAGAGAAAGAAAGGAAAGGGGCTAAGAGATAACAGGACAGGGAAAACTAGACAAAAAATATATAAATTGTTTATTCTTTCTATATTGAAAATAACTGTACATGAAATTATAGGAAGTTAGAACCCACCCCTCTCCTAGGAAAATATTTTAGGAAATATTAAAATGGCAGAATATTTCCCCTAAAAGGGAGGCAGAAACTCAGTCATTCCCCCCATCTTTGTCAATGGTCCATCAAGGCGTGGGCCAGTCTATTCTAAATAACAAAGATCTTCCTCCTTCAGGCAGAGCCATAGTGGGAATTGCCCAAAGCCTTTTCATTACATCACCCAGCAAGAGTCAACCAAGCCTGGGACTCAAAAGACAACCTACAGAGTTACCTCTGCATAGCCTCATGGGAGTCTGACAACCAATCAAAACACAAGCTGAAATTCAAAGCCCAACAGAGGGCATTAAACGCAGGCACTCTCAGCATCTCTTCCCTTTTTCTTCGCCCAAGATCTTCAAGCCATGTGATCCTGTTCATCAATAAACCACCTTTCCAAGGAACTTCCATGAATCCAGTGTCTTTTTCCACATTTGGAAACTGAACCCAGATGGACATTTCTTCCAACAAAATGAGACAAGAATATGGGTCGCTGCCATTTATTCCCTCTACTTGAGAGTATGGGCTTTTGAGACATGAATATTAAGTTAAGGAATAATGGAAACTTTCCAACCATGGGCTCCATACCAGGGCCAAATTAAGGCCGAATGATGCCATAATCACAGCCCAACAATTGTGTCTCTCAGCCTTTCCATTGCATAACTGACAAGACATTTAGACTACGTGCTGAAAACTAAAGTTAGATATGTCAGTGAAAGAATATGCCCAGTGAATGGGCATGGTAGCTAAGGGTGGAAAATTGTGGTGCCCATCTTCCCTTGGTATCCTAAGCTTATTTTGTTTAATGATTAATCCATTTTTCTAGATTCCCAACAGGAACAATTCCAGTTCAGAAATCTCTGCCTCTATTCTACAAATGTAACATGACCACACCAAAGGTAATTTGGGAAAGGGGGGAGGGAATCTCATTTTCCTTTCGAGTAAATGTGATGTGTAAGGACAGTGAAGGTGGCCTAATCAAATAGGTCATTTGATAGAAACCTCAATTTGTGACTCTACAATCACACTCTTCTATGCTGTCCTTGAACAGATACATTATGTTAATTGTCCTTGGGAGAAGACAAGCTTTCTCATTTTTAAAGGAACTATAAAGCCCTTGAATGCTATTCCACCGCCATTCTAGCCAATCAGTAAAAAGTTCTGTTTTAGGAAAAAGAAGAGAGAATGATTAAATGTCTAGCAACAAGTTTCCCTTACAAGTTCTGAGTTAACACTAGGAAACATCTCAGGAAACATTTTGAGTATCAGTATTAAACAAACTATACAGAACCCCTTCTTTGTAAGGAAAGCAACATGCCATTGTGAAGTTTTAAGGCAATGGCTGGTCTTGACAGATATCACCAAGAGACTATTTCATTTTAGATTATCAATGCATCACATCCCCCAGAATTGGCATTATGAGTTTTCTTGAAACAATAAGAAAGTGATCTGACAAGAGATTGCTTTGCCTCAATGCTATGTTAATATTCTTTGCATTCCATTTCAGTGTCCTGTCACAATGTATCAAATATAATAGGACATGCCATAACGCAGCCTGACAATGTGTACCTAACACAACGCAACAACAGAAAGGGGGCAGGGGGAAGGAACCCTGTCAGACTGCAAAGTTTTCTTGGGTTAATTTTCTCATTCATAGTTCTCTGAGAATACTGACTTACCAATTGTCAGTACTGTCACTATTGTTGTCGTAGAAAACCAACGTATTTCATTTTTGGAAATGATATTTGCCAGGATCAATTTTGCAAACTTACTATTTCCTTTTGTGTAATCCTTGATATTTAAAGGAAAAGCACCATAGGAGCTTCCTGCCATGTCGGTTTGTGTTCCCCTATCTTGCCTGCAGATGTTAGGTTTGTTTCTTTGGTTGTTTTTTTAAGCTTTAAACTTTAGGGGAAAACAAAACTAAGATCTTTGCTTTCTCATTCTCTGCTGAAGTCGGAGCTGTCATCTGAACTGATATGGAATGCAAAATAAAATTAGCATGATCTTAGATCTTGCATGCTATATCCTTTGATAGTAGGTTGGATGTTATTTTTATAGGAGTCAGGGGAAGACATGACTAACAGGATTTATGATAGCAGTCTTCACATATCTCCACAACAAAATTCTCTGTTGTTTTAGAGAGAAGGAATAGGACAAAGAAATATAACCTGCAGGGAACCAGGTTTTTAGTTTAGCCTCAGAAGATATATACTAATAGTGAGAGCAGTTTGGCAGGGAGATATAGTGTCTTGGAAAGTGATGTAGCTTCTTTGTGGGATCCTTTAAGATGAAACTATCTGTATTGCACTGAGGAAGGGTTTGAATTGGATGGCTTTGAGATTCTTTCCAACACTATGATTTATTTAATTCTAGGCCAGACTCCTCTTCTTTTTTTCTTTGATCTGCTACTAACTAGCACCAACTGGTTAATTGCCTTAATATCATTCAAAAGAGAGAGAGAGAGAGGGAAGGCGGGAGGGAGGGAGGGAGGGAGGGAGGGAGGGAGAGAGAGAGAGAGAGAGAGAGAGAGAGAGAGAGAGAGAGAGAGAGAGATATTCAACAGGAGCCACACAAATTCCTAACTCTAGGCTTGGGAATAGACTCACTTCTGAAATACTTGGAAAGTAAGGGCCATACATATTTCATTCTTGAATCTTTCTTATTTTATACACTGAAATTCTGTTCACACAACAAGATTAACTGAGTCGTATGCATAATTCAATATGTTATCTAAACATCCAAATCTAATATATAATGGAGGTAGAGAGGCTTAGTTTTAACCCAACAATCAAGGGCGTTTCAACCTTATTTAGCCTTCTCCATTCATCTTGCTAAAAAGGGACATGGTGACTCAGTGGCTAAGACGCTGGGCTTGTCAATCAGAAAAGTCAGCAGTTCAGTGGTTCGAATCACTAGTGCCACATAACAGAGTGAGCTCCCGTTACTTGTCCCAGCTATTGCCAACCTAGCAGTTTGAAAGCATGCAAAAATGCAAGTAGAAAGTGGGGAACGACTAGCACATATGTGCTAGGGGAACCTTTACCTTTACCTTTTATTCATCTTGCCTGGGAAAAGAGAGTTAACCCATTCTTCTTGCTGCTTGTAATAGGCAGTGAGAATAACCTTAGGAGACAGGAGGAAAAGCTGCAGCCTAGACAATGGTCCGAATAAGAAAAATCTGAATCCAAAAGAAGGGGATGGGGATAGGTAAAGCATCTCAGAAGGTATTTCCTCTAGGTTTTTTTTTAAGTAAAGGCAGGGGAAGGTGGAAGCGTATTCAGACTTGCAAGGTTCTGTTACTATGGAACCTTACTATGAATGTAGAATTAACATTTATAGTTTGGGTTTATGTCTACACTACCTCAAAGAACTAAACGGGTTTAGAATTATCTAAAACACGGGTGTCAAACTCAATCATGTCACATGATGTATTGTGACATATTGTGATTTTTTTGCCTTGGCGGAGCCGGGGTGGGCATGGCCTGTGCATGATGCATCTGGCCCACAGGCCGCCAGTTTATCAGATCTGATAAAGCTAAGTTCTGAAGTATTGCCCCAACCACAGGCAGAAGAAAGAAAAGGATGGGCTACGTAATATCCCTCCCTAATTCCACAGTAAACCAATCACAATTGGCCCTCCAATTTTTTTTTAAAACTGTAAAAATGAAAGGAGAGTAAAAAAATCTTTCCAACAAGTTTTGTGATGGTTGGGAAGTTGTCAAAGTATCTATTATGATTTTACTGGAGCTTCTAGGCAACATACTGCCAATACAAGTATTTTCCTCCAGAATAGCAGCTAACTGGGTCATCCTTGTCATATAAACTCAGCCATTGCTAATCTTTCCAGACAATTTCAAGAAAGATTCAAACATACATAACCAAACTGACATGAAATCTACTGCCTTTGTTGCAATTCATAGCACAACAGAGTATCATCTGCAGGAAATCTATGAACTGCTTATACTGTCATGCCAAGGGACTTGGTTACATCTCTAATGGCAACAGCTTGTAGCATACAACTGCAACTAGACATCAGAAACATTGTCCCACATGGGACAATCTTCTTCAGAACTCAATGGAAAAGAAGATGGCTCAAATATAGAAGCAGCTGCTGCTTAATTAAAGGGCTAACTGGTAAAAATCCTAAAGCCTGGTTTTATGCTACTATTTCCATACACCGGAAAGAGCTTTAAATGTGTAATTTCCAAACACATAAATGACAACGCTCTTTTCAACAAGAAGATGTTACAAACACAGCTCATAACAGGGCACAACATATCTACCACCCAAAGGGTTGAGGTTGATTTTTCCAAGGGGTTAGATATTCCAAAATTAGGACACAGGAAACCTGAAACTCTAAGTCTAAAGCAATATGTGATTTTGCAGATGGACCTCTGGCAAGAGGTTTCTACCCTTCCTTGACAGCCATCTTCAAGGAATGACAGAAAAGAGGATATGAAGAGGATATGGAGAAGGAGGAGACTAGGTGCTAGAAAAATAGTGAATAGTTCATCTTACCTTTTTGTTTGTTCGTTTCAGTCCTCTGTGTTGCTTGCTTCAGTCATTCTACTGCTGGCATGCAGTGCAAATCAAACATGTTATTTCTGCAGAAATACAAGTGCTGGATGATAAATTGCTCTAAAACAAGTGCAATTCTCCTCAGCACAATACAAAAGTGAAGAGTTCCAGGTCATGCTGTTTCCTACTTTTCAGAATATGACTATGTAAAGCATAGCTGTCAATGTTTTTTGTAGAGCAAAACATCATTTTACCAGATCTCATAGCAACACATTTCACATGCAACAGATTTCCGCTATGCTTTATGTCATTTGTGTTATGACTTCATTATGCACATGATGCAAATTATGTGCTTTAAATGATGACATCATTGTGTAAATGGCATAAATTGACATGATAATTGATTAAATAGACATTTAAGAATAGTGGACCAATGCACCCACCCCAGTAGACTATTAAAGTAAGGTTTTGCTATAGTTATTTTTAGATGTGTAATACCACAGAATGGGGAATAAAGACTGTGATGAGAAACAGATGCTTGTAGCTATGATGTAGTGTATAAAATTGCATATACCGTATTTTCACCCATATAACCCACGGGTTATATGCGTTTTTTACATGCACAGCGCCCACTGCGGGGTATAAAAGTGGGCGGGGTATACGTAAAATATTTTACACAGATTAACTACCGGTAAAGGGAGAGCTTGGGACCACCACTTTCCTGGGGGCAGTGGGCTGGCTCGGCGGCTCGGGCTCCTTTTCTCCCTTTTCTCCCTGCTTGGGTTTCGGGACGCCTTCGTGAAAACCCCACCCCTGGCTATGGGCGAAGCGACCAGGAAGAAGCAGGAGGTGAGAGGAAGCCCGGATTCTGCAGCTCCTCGCCTTCTCTGGGCTTGGAAGTCCGGCAGAAAGGGAAGGGGAGGAGGCGGCGGCGCGGCTGTGGCTCCGTTTTCACACACACACACACCCCTCCCTTCTTCTGCTTTGCTCTGTGAAAGGGCTTCACTGCCGAAGCATTTTGGTTTAAAAAAAAAAACACAGCTGAGATCGGGGGGGCTAAAGAAACGGAGGAGGAAGCCTGCGCAAGCTGGGGGAGAGTTGGAGGAACGGAGAAGGGAAACAGCTGAGATCGGTGGGGGCAAAAGAAACGGAGTAAGAAGCCTGCTCAAGCTGGGGGAGAGTTGGAGGAACGGAGAAGGGAAACAGCTGAGATCGGTGGGGGCAAAAGAAACGGAGGAGGAAGCCTGCGCAAGCTGGGGGAGGGTTGGAGGAACGGAGAAGGGAAACAGCTGAGATCGGGGGGCAAAAGAAACGGAGGAGGAAGCCTGCGCAAGCTGGGGGAGAGTTGGAGGAACGGAGAAGGGAAACAGCTGAGATCGGTGGGGGCAAAAGAAACGGAGGAGGAAGCCTGCTCAAGCTGGGGGAGGGTTGGAGGAACGGAGAAGGGAAACAGCTGAGATCGGTGGGGGCTAAAGAAACGGAGGAGGAAGCCTGCGCAAGCTGGGGGAGAGTTGGAGGAACGGAGAAGGGAAACAGCTGAGATCGGTGGGGGCTAAAGAAACGGAGGAGGAAGCCTGCGGAAGCTGGGGGAGAGTTGGAGGAACGGAGAAGGGAAACAGCTGAGATCGGTGGGGGCTAAAGAAACGGAGGAGGAAGCCTGCGCAAGCTGGGGGAGAGTTGGAGGAACGGAGAAGGGAAACAGCTGAGATCGGGGGGGCTAAAGAAACGGAGGAGGAAGCCTGCTCAAGCTGGGGGAAGGTTCGTTTTCATTCCTTGCCCTTTCCAATTGTCAAGCTTTTTGCCTCATTCTTCCTACTTCCCACGGAGAAGTAAAACTCCTTAACTGCTCAGGTTGGGAGCTCAAAAGGGAAAAATTATATGCTGGACCTTTCCCCCTCCTTTATCGTAGGAAACGTTTCTGAGGTGTATGGAGCTTAAAGGTTCAAGTGCTTTTTGCCTCATTCTTCCTACTTCCCACGGAGAAGTAGGAAGAATGACTTGACTTCCGCAGGACTTCTTCTCGTTCAAACACACACAAACACACAAGCACGCGCGCACACACACACACAAAACACAGAGGCGGGGACGTGGGTCGAGTGCCTCAAGATATCCCCACCTAGCAGCCTTTTCAGGGGAGGGAGTGGGGGGGATCGGGACGGGAAATACCAAGTGGGACTTATTACTTCTACGTATCTCTAATTAGGCTGGCTTTGAAGACCTATTCAGCCCGTCTGAAAGGCTCTGAAGACAACCGGGGTAGGCTTTTAAGGCACCTCCACCCTCTTCAACTCCTCCCCCCCTCCCTCATACACACATAAAGTGTCCCGCTTTGCCTTCCTTTCCCCCCCGCCCCCAAACGTGTCTGCTGCTTCAGCTTCACATGCCTCAACTCTGTTCCAGCTGCATAATTTTGGTTTAGGACCCAGGGCTTCTTCTTCTTTTTTTTTTTTTAAGGAGAGGTGATATGTGTGTGTGTATGTGTGTGCCTCCTTTATCGTAGGAAACGTTTCTGAGGTTTATGGAGCTTAAAGGTTCAAGTGCTTTTTGCCTCATTCTTCCTACTTCCCACGGAGAAGTAAAACTCCTTAACTGCTCAGGTTGGGAGCGCAAAAGGGAAAAATTATATGCTGGACCTTTCCCCCTCCTCCCCATCAGGGCCCTTTACACATTTCCCCCTCTGTTTATGGAGCTATTGGCAAAAGGGGATCCCTCTTGGTGTGTCTCAGCTGTGTCTCAGATCTGCGTACAGCCCACAAATCCCAACTACCCATTAAAACTTGAATAAACTAACCTGTTGCGTTATTTGAATTTTTTATTTATTAAAACAAAGTTACCATATTTTCACATCAATATAAAAGAGCCCTATACAACCCAAATTAAACTTTAAAACATATTTGTCCTATTACTATAAATTGATTAAAATACTTTAATTGTCCTCTTCTTCACTCGATGAAGAAAAACCCTCAAAGGCATCGTCGCCCGAATCATCATTAAATGCCGCTAAAAGGGCCTCTAGGTGTTCGGAGGTGACAGCGTCTTGTCGCAGATCGTCATCTTCGTCTGCCGAGTTGTCGCTTAGGTCTGAAGCACCTTCTTTTTCATCAGCAATGATGCCCGCCTTTTTAAATCCATTCAGGATAGTATCAGGAGAGATTTTTTTCCATGCATTAAGCACCCAATTGCAGGCTTCTCCATGGGTTGCACGACGCAAACGACCAGACGGTGTAAAAGTATGAGTCCCAGACTGCATCCATTCATCCCATTCAGCGCGAACATAAGTTTTAAATGGATGATTTACTGCAATATCAAGTGGCTGAAGTTTGGAAGTTAAACCACCAGGGATAACAGAAAGATGGGCCCCAAGGCTGTTCAGTTTCTTTTTAACGTTTTCGCACTTATGTGCAGCCATGCTGTCAAATATTACCAAAGATTTCTTCGAGAAAAATCCGCCTGGTCGGGTTCGGAAACATTTCTCTATCCATAACAGCATGACTTCATTGTCCATCCAACCATTTTTGTTGCAATGTACGAAGACACCAGGTGGAAATTTTTCACGGGGCATCGTGATTCGTTTAAATATAACCATTGGTTTAAGTTTTATTCCGCTTGCTGTACATGCCAGAACCACAGTAAAGCAGGTCCGCTCATGACCGGTAGTCAATATTGCCACCGTTTTAATTCCTTTTTCAGCGACTGACCTCGTGGCAGGAATGTCGAAGGCCATCGGAACTTCATCCATATTAATTATTTCAGAATGCAAAATTCCACGTTCTCTAATGTTCCCAATGGTAAAATCTCTAAAGTTAGCGACTAGTTGCTCCCAATCATTTGGTAAACGTTGTCCAACTGTTGTGCGCATACGCACGGATAAATTGTTCCGTTTCATAAATTTGCCCACCCAGGTTAAGCCACATTTGAAATTGGATATTTTTCGTTCAACGGCAATAAGCCTAGCTTTCATTTGGATGGCCAATGTAGAAACTCCTTGGTTATTCGCCCGCCTGTCTAAAACCCAGTTCTTAAGCTCTACCTCTAAATCCGGCCATTTTGCTCCAGGACCTCGTCTGGCGCGTTTCCTAGGATTCATTTTCTCCAATGCAGCCTTATCTTTTCTCCATTCTCTTATTGACTTTTCGTCAACTTCAAATTCTCGGGCAGCAGATCTGTTGCTGGTTGCTTCAGCACGTGTTACTACTTTAAGTTTGAATTCGGCGGTGTATGACTTTTGCTTAGGCATGGTTACCGGTACTTGAGGTAGCTTGAGGTAATATGATGAAATGGCGCCAATGTAGGTAATGTTTGAGGATTGGTTATAATGGGGAGGTCCGATGGCTAATGTAATGTTTGCCGATTGGTTTTAATTGGGAGGTCGATGGAATAGAACTAACGTAATGTTTGCCAATTGGTTATAATGGGGGGGGGGGTCCGTTTGCCAATTGGTTATAATGTGGAGAGGCGAGCGGAAGAAAGGAGGAAAGAACGGAAATCCAGACGGAAATGACTTTTCGAGGGAGATTTCCCGATTGGTTATAATGGGGGGGTCCGATGGCTAATGTAATGTTTGCTGATTGGTTTTAATTGGGAGGTCGATGGAATAGAGCTAACGTAATGTTTGCCAATTGGTTATAATGGGGGGGGGGTCCGTTTGCCAATTGGTTATAATGTGGAGAGGCGAGCGGAAGAAAGGAGGAAAAAACGGGAATCCAGACGGAAATGACTTTTCAAGGGATATTTCCTTCCTGCGGGGCGAGAGAGGGGTGGTCGAGAGGTGAAGAAGCGGAGGGTGAGGCGTTGGGCTCCGGTTGGTATGGAGAAGGGTGAGCAATTGTCTTTTGGGGTCTTTTGGGGGGGGGAGATTGGCACGGTTGGGCTCTCCTTCTTCCTTCTGATCACCTCTTCAGCTGACTGTTCGGGCTGTGCAGTTCCGCCCGCAGGCGATGCCCCTTTGATCCGAACCGCGCCTCCGCTCCCTCGTGCCAAATAGCAGCAAAAGATACAAAGAGCAGCAAGTCATCCCCTCAGGAAGGAAATCTCCCTCGATTACAAATGTTGATCATTAAGCTCGTCTCTGTGGAGTTTCCACTGCTCCACAAATCGGGTTAATAAGAGCGCCTGACAAGCACCCTTTCCTTATGCCTTCCCACCCCTCAATCTATTCCATTTGCCAAAAGCTGGAGAGAAATTGCTGTATGCGTAAAAACGCACCGGTGCGAAATCTGCCCAGCAGAACGCAGAGGGATCCCCTTTTGCCAATAGCTCCATAAACAGAGGGGGAAATGTGTAAAGGGCCCTGATGGGGAGGAGGGGGAAAGGTCCAGCATATAATTTTTCCCTTTTGAGCTCCCAACCTGAGCAGTTAAGGAGTTTTACTTCTCCGTGGGAAGTAGGAAGAATGAGGCAAAAAGCACTTGAACCTTTAAGCTCCATAAACCTCAGAAACGTTTCCTACGATAAAGGAGGCACACACACACACACACACACACACACATATCACCTCTCCTGTGTTTTGTGTGTGTGTGTGCGCGCGTGCTTGTGTGTTTGTGTGTGTTTGAACGAGAAGAAGTCCTGTGGAAGTCAAGTCATTCTTCCCACTTCTCCGTGGGAAGTAGGAAGAATGAGGCAAAAAGCACTTGAACCTTTAAGCTCCATACACCTCAGAAACGTTTCCTACGATAAAGGAGGGGGAAAGGTCCAGCATATAATTTTTCCCTTTTGAGCTCCCAACCTGAGCAGTTAAGGAGTTTTACTTCTCCGTGGGAAGTAGGAAGAATGAGGCAAAAAGCTTGACAATTGGAAAGGGCAAGGAATGAAAACGAAGGGAGAAGTTGGGGGGTTGGTTGGTTTTTCTTCTCCCTACGATAAAGGAGCCGGATTCTCCCTTCCTGCCATTTGTTCTTTGCCAGGGAATTCAACGCTTTGCCTGCAAGGATCGTGGGAGAAATGGGGGATTTTACGGGGAGAAGGGCTCTGGTTCATCTCAATGGGCAGAAAGTAAGAGGGAGGGACCCTTCCTCCCTCCCTTCCATCTACCTTATTTTATTTTATTGAACTCCGTGGGAGGAAAAGCTCTCCTAGCCCCGCTCTGAAGTGAAGGAGTACATTCTTCCACGCTACGGCAGCCCTGAAGGGCCGGGAGATATTTGGGCAGCTCTCGTTTCAGTTCTACGGGCGAGGAGATGGGGGAATCGGGAAGATATTCCCTTCCTCCAACTCTCCCCCAGCTTGCGCAGGCTTCCTCCTCCGTTTCTTTTGCCCCCACCGATCTCAGCTGTTTCCCTTCTCTGTTCCTCCAACTCTCCCCCAGCTTGCGCAGGCTTCCTCCTCCGTTTCTTTTGCCCCCACTGATCTCAGCTGTTTCCCTTCTCCGTTCCTCCAACCCTCCCCCAGCTTGCGCAGGCTTCCTCCTCCGTTTCTTTTGCCCCCCGATCTCAGCTGTTTCCCTTCTCCGTTCCTCCAACCCTCCCCCAGCTTGCGCAGGCTTCCTCCTCCGTTTCTTTTGCCCCCACCGATCTCAGCTGTTTCCCTTCTCCGTTCCTCCAACCCTCCCCCAGCTTGCGCAGGCTTCCTCCTCCGTTTCTTTTGCCCCCACCGATCTCAGCTGTTTCCCTTCTCCGTTCCTCCAACTCTCCCCCAGCTTGAGCAGGCTTCCTCCTCCGTTTCTTTTGCCCCCACCGATCTCAGCTGTTTCCCTTCTCCGTTCCTCCAACCCTCCCCCAGCTTGAGCAGGCTTCCTCCTCCGTTTCTTTTGCCCCCACCGATCTCAGCTGTTTCCCTTCTCCGTTCCTCCAACCCTCCCCCAGCTTGCGCAGGCTTCCTCCTCCGTTTCTTTTGCCCCCACCGATCTCAGCTGTTTCCCTTCTCCATTCCTCCAACCCTCCCCCAGCTTGAGCAGGCTTCCTCCTCCGTTTCTTTAGCCCCCCCGATCTCAGCTGTTTCCCTTCTCCGTTCCTCCAACCCTCCCCCAGCTTGAGCAGGCTTCCTCCTCCGTTTCTTTAGCCCCCCCGATCTCAGCTGTTTCCCTTCTCCGTTCCTCCAACCCTCCCCCAGCTTGAGCAGGCTTCCTCCTCCGTTTCTTTTGCCCCCACCGATCTCAGCTGTTTCCCTTCTCCGTTCCTCCAACTCTCCCCCAGCTTGCGCAGGCTTCCTCCTCCGTTTCTTTAGCCCCCCCCGATCTCAGCTGTTTCCCTTCTCCGTTCCTCCAACCCTCCCCCAGCTTGAGCAGGCTTCCTCCTCCGTTTCTTTTGCCCCCACCGATCTCAGCTGTTTCCCTTCTCCGTTCCTCCAACTCTCCCCCAGCTTGCGCAGGCTTCCTCCTCCGTTTCTTTTGCCCCCACCGATCTCAGCTGTTTCCCTTCTCCCTTACTCGTCGTGGGTTATATGCGTGGGCGGGGTATACGGGAAATATTTTACACGATCCCGAAAACCTGCGGGTTATTCGCGTGGGCAGGTTATTTGCGTGGGCGGGTTATATGGGTGAAAATATGGTACCTTTTTCTTAATGATGCTGTTACTAGGCCTTTGTACAAATTATTGAACCTACTTCTCAAAACCACAGCTTCTTGAAAAACTGATTTTTGTGGCTTTGAGGTAGTCCTGAATTTTTCTGAGAGTTAGCTCAGAAAAGATGTTTTTTTAGGTAAGTACACATACTGTACATGGATATAGAGAAGATTTCAGGAAGGCTTCAGAGCAGCCATACCTAACTTTCAAGAGTTATGTCATTTCATGGCTATGAAGAGAAGTTTCATCCATGTCAAATGCTTTGCCCATGTGCTAGTAAAATCCACATTGTAAGAGTATAACTGAGGATCATCTAGTGAGACATATGTAAGCACATTCAAAAATAAGAATTTTGGTATAGGTATTAAGAACATTATTGTGGCCAGAGCATGTCTTTCCCGGCCTCCAAGCAAAATATTTTCCTATCTTCCAAAAATTACTGTCCACATTCTCTTCAGAAGAGTTACTCGGGTTTCTCTTGTAATTTTAACTATTAAAATTAAATCCAAGAGATGGTGACAAAACTGAGAGGCCTATAAAGCAAATTGGTTAATAATGTTTCCCAAGGAAACATTCCTAGTTGTATTAGACTCTTGCATTAATTGTCATCACTGTAGCTGTTTATTATGTGAAATTGATCATTTAGCAAAAAAGGAACTATTAGAAAATAAAGGTGAAACCTCTCAACTGAAATAGTTCCTTGTTAACAAATTTATATAAAGTGGGCCCAAGTGCCATATAAAGGTAAACGGTTCTAAAAGAAAGCACACCTCCAGTAATTTTGCACACCGCTGGTAATTTTTCACATATCTCTGGTAATTTTTTCTTTATCCAACTTAAGAATGATATATCTCTTGTGAGATCACCAGCAGCCTGAAATTAATGCTTTGTAATCTTCATTTGGCTAACTGTAGTAATCCAATTAAACTAATATTTAATATAAGAGTGCATTCGAAAACAATGTGGAAACTTCCACCAATGGTAGGACAGGGCATTAAAATGTGTCAATATTTTCTCATTGTTATTCTGTCTCATTGATTTTGACCTTCGTCAATATTCTCACATATCTCAACTTAGACAAGGGGTGTCAAACTCGTGGCCCATAGGCCAGATGTTTCATGTGCTGGTCACCCCCACCCCCGGTTTACAAAAGGGAAAAAAGTCATCATATGCCACATGATGACAACGTGATGAGTTTGACACCCCTAACTTAGGCCATCAAATTCTTACCTGAAGCCAAGTGAGAAGAAGTTTGTGATTATAAGGAAAGGGACTCTTCAAGTGGTATTCATCAACTTTTATTTTCCATGGCACTGAACATCTGAGTAGGTGTGTATAGAAATACACTGTTAATTTATTTTTCCTGAAAGGTCAGGCTGTCCCAAAGGTGCTTTTTCAAGAGGCAACTGGACAGAGGTGGGTTCCTACCAGTTCGCACCAGTTCGGTAGAACCGGTTCGTCAAATCTACCGAACCGGTTAGAAGAGGTTCCACCAGTGGACCCGGAAAGCAGGCCACACCTACAGAAGAGGTTCCAAAAAATTTTGAAACACACACACACACACACACACAGACTCACAAAGAAAGAGAAGAGAAAGAAAGAAGGAAAGAAAAAAAGAAAAAGTGAGAGAGAGATGAAAGAAAAAAAGGAAAAAGGGACAGAGAGACAAAAGGAAGGAGAGAGAGAGAGAAAGAGAGAGAACACATGGCCGGCAAGCCACTCCCACCAGGTCACATGGCCGACAAGCCACTTCCACAAAGGAGGCCACACCCACAGAGTAGGTTCGAAAATTTTTTGAAACCCACCACTGCAACTGGACTCTTGAAGTCCAGTTGAAGAGGCAACCAGAAAGTCCAGTTGCCTCTTAAAAATGCATCTTTGGAACAACCATGACCTGGATGACTGAGAATCTCCATAGACAGACAGGTCAGGAGTCTTTTTCTCTCCAGATCTTTGAAATCATTTTTAATGATGCTTCACTTTTGTTGATTAGGTTTTTTTTTAATTTGTTTCAATTTGCTTTGCGTTTCAATGGTGTATTTTATCGTATAGTAACTCTATTTTTTGCATTTGTGATGTGTTATTTTTGGAAAACATGTTATAGGCTAGTCAATCAAAAAATATATAAAAGAAATGACATTCGTTATTCAATCATGTGTAAGATGGGCACACTAAATAAAGTTTCTTTTCCAACATAGTTATTTTCATTGTTAACAGGAATTTCACTATCCTCATTGGTTTCTCTACTTCTTAACTCTGGGCAATACAATAAATATTATGATCAACCAAGAAATATAACTTATTGCCTTTTTTCTCCCAGACTTCGTACAGTTCCCCCCCCCCCCTAATTTCAGCACTCTGACTCAGAAGGTAAAAAATAAGGCTGTTTAGAAATTCAGACAAGTAATTTAATTGAAATAACATTTGACTAAATCATCCCTTTGAGATTAGTTTTTTGAATTAGTTTAAGGCATCTAAACTGATCAAATGCTTTTGAATTGCTTCTAAGAGATTAGAAGGGAATTCAGAGATTCAAGGGATTTTCTGCATGTCTAGAATCTCAAACCCCATTGCAACTTTTCCTCTATATATGGGTAAAGCTAATCAGGGTGGGCATTGTGATCAGTTCTGTGATAATGACAATATATATAATGGTGTTCGTGTGTGTGTGTGTGTGTGTGTGTGTGTGTGTGTGTATTAGCCCCTATAGTTATGCCCTTTATACTTAATACTTAAGATATGCTGCCATTCTGTTTAACATTCAGATTTTTGGCAGAATGTGTTAGAGACAGATTCAAATTGAATCTTTATGCCTCAGACACTCATTCAAAAACAATACAACAGAAAAATAATACAAATGTGCCACAATCCAATCATTAAAATCTATAACAATAAAATTTAAGGTGAAAGATAAGTCCAATGAAGTCAACTGTTATCTCATTTTCACTGCACCCACTCAAATTATGGCAGTGTTCCTTGTTTTTTCTTGCCTGACATTTGATAAAAGAAGTTAGGTATAAAATTCACATGTTTTGTCTTGAAACTACTGGAAGAGAGGTGCTAAATGAAATTCATGAGCGTCTCTATAAAATTTGTGGTAGAAAAGTACATGCTAGACAGTTTGACCTCTCCAAAGACAGAGAGTTTTAGTCTGCTGCTTTTTAAAATAGATTGATTTGCTCTTCGTTATGTGATCTTTTTGTTTCTTTTCCTCACTTCATAATCCTGTTCCTTGCAGATACTTGTCTGTCTTTGTCACCTGGCGTACTTATTTATTGCACGAACAGGCCTGAGATGGTTTGCTTGTTATTTGATTACAGCTGTTTGTTTGTTTGTCTAACATGTACAAGGTAACAAATATAAGTATGAACATAAACATGAACAAAGAAAGTAAATACAGATAAATGGAGACAGTAAGACAGGGATGGTAGCAGGGTGGGTTCCTGCCGGTTCTAACCAGTTCGCTACAATAGGTTCCACAAATCTAGTTTGCCATTTAGAACTGGTTCTAGCAGTGGAACGCCCCCACGCTCGTTCACCCCAGGCCCCACACATTTGGTTGCTGCTGGTCCGCTCACTCCCCCCATCTGCCCCACTCCTCTAAGAGCCCTTATTGAAGACCTTTTCCAGATTGCTGGTGGTGGAGGTGCAGGCCCGTCACCCCCTGCTCAGCAAAGCAAGTCCGAGGAAGTCGTTTGCGCCGGCCAGAAAAAGTCTTCACTCACTCCCTCTTGCAGCACGTGTCGATGCGAAAAATGCCAAGATCAGCGCACTTGGGGCTGCTGCTGTGACATCTAGGGAGGCTAAACCAAGGCGCGCACCTCTCCCAGCCACTTTTGCGGCTTCCCGGAGCACCGAGAACCTTCGTGCTCTTCTCTGCGCTCTCCTCGGCTCCTCGCAACTGCAATAGACATTCAGAAGCTGCAGGGGCTGTCAGGCTGGAAACCCAAGCCCCATTAGCCCCAAAAGCCATTTCTGGACATCCATTGCAGTCATGAGGAGCCAAGGAGAGCACAGAGAAGAGCGCAAATGTTAGTTTACTTTGCAATGTGTGTGTGTGGGGGGGATGCTGGAGCAGTTCCATTCTGAATGGAGGGAGAGGAAAAAAGTTGGGATTCTCCCTGCTGCAGCCTTTAAATGGCAGAGAGAAGCCAAAATGTTCCCTTCCATTCACAGAGGAGCCGTGGCTCCCTTTATGCCCCCCCCCCCGACTGGCCCTCTCCCTCCCAGGGGTTGAAGTACCTGAAAGGGACAGGCAGGCTGCCACAGCTCCCCTGAGAAGACATTTATGAGAAGAGAAAGGGCTCTGGTCTGTTGCACCCAAGCTGGTGGAGTGCCCACAACTGCCCACCTGTCGCCTGGGAGACAGCCAGTGCAGGTGAGCTGCGCAGTTGTTCCGATTATATGGGTGCTCCACTAGCTTGGGTGAAGCCAGACTGGAGCCCTTTCTCTTCTCAGAAATGTCTTATCAGGGGAGCTGTGGCAGCCTGCCTGTCTCTTTCAGGTACTTCAACCCCTGGGAGCAGTAGAAGGAACAGTAGCAGGTGCCACCGCCACCCCCAATGTCCAACGTCCTCCTCGGGAGCCACAAATTACGGCCATTTGCATGTCTCTCCCGAGCTTCCCCTGGGAGGTAAAATGGCATGCGCCCCACTGGCAGAGCCTCCGGGTGAAAGGCGAGTGAGCTGGGTGGAGGAAGGGGGAAACTGCTGGAGCTGTGTTGCCCCGCTGGGTTCAGGGACTTCTGCCCCTCATGCTGCGCTTTGCAGCTGCTGGAACCCTGCACAGACCTCTTGCTCTGGTGGCTGCAAAGTGCAGCACAAGGGGCAGAAGTCCCCAAACCCAGCGGGGCAACGCAGATACAGCAGTAGTAATAGTTTCCCTCTTCCTCCACCCAACTCTCTGCCTCCTCCTTTACTTAGGCTCCCCGCTGGGTTCGGGGGTTTCTGTCCCCTCATGCCACACTTTGCAGCTGCCAGAACCCCGTATGGACCTCTTCAGGGTTGTGGGCAACCTGGTTCTGGGGATTACCCCCCAAAAAAGACCGCCCACCTATCTCTCCAGATCTTGCAGCTTTGTTGAGCATTTTTTTTAAAAAAACGCCTCTCCAGACAATCTTGAATGATGCTTCCCATCTGTCCCCCTCCCAAAGCAACCTCGCAGGTTTTCAAGATCATCTGGAGAGGCATTTTTTTTAAAAGAAACCCCCGAAAAAGCCGTAAGAACCTGAGCGATGGTCGGTCTTTTGGGGGGGGGGGATTACCAGAACCAGGTTGTCCAACACCCATAAGAGGTCCATGTGGAGCTATGGCGCCTGAAAAGTGCAGCACAAGGGGCAGCAGCACACCACCCTGATCAACTGGTTTATAGTTGGCAGGCAGCCCTTGCTAGAGTTTCCCTTTTTCTCCGCCCAGCTCTCCACCTCCTCCTTTGCTTAGGCTCCCTTCCTGCTTGGCACAGAAAAGGGGCTCAACTTTAAAATGGGGCACCTTGGCCCTGGGCCACCACGGGGTTTTCTCCGCTAGCTGTGTTTCACTTTGTGTAGGGAGGAAGAGAGGAGATCGTAAGGCAGAAGAGAAACTTCTTCCCCCTGCCCTCCAGATCACCAGCATGAGCATTGCTCTTCAGGAGCTCAGCAACAACTTGAGTAGCAATGGCGGCTGCCCACACACCCGCTTTCGGTTGGGGGCAGGCTTGTTTTGCAAAAGCGCAGCGTAGCCAAGGGTTGAAGAAACTGCTGGAGGCAAAGGCGGGGATGCTTTTTGCGGGAGAGGGGGGATGTCATACCCACAACTTTTATCCCTTGCCCACCCACCTACCCCCTTATCCCGCGTGTCCAAGCACTACGTTGGGGGAACTTCTGTGTGATTGGTCTTCAACGCGGGACATGAGCGTCCCTCCCTGCCCACCTCCGCGCTTTTGCAGATTGGCTGGCTGTGGAGCATGGGCCCTTTTTGAAGCTGGGTTGAGTCCTTACTTGGGATGGGTGCCCATACATGAGGGGCACAGGCTAGGGCCAGGTGCCCTCATCCGTTTCTTCCAAAGGTGCTTTTTTTCCTCCAAGAGGCAACTAGACTTTCTGGTTTTTCTTTGAAGATGTTTTGCTTCTCCTCCAGGAAGCTTCTTCAGCTCTGAGGAAGCTTCTGGAGGAGCTGAAGAAACTTCTTGGAAGAGAAATGAAAGGTCTTCAGAGAAAAAGCAGAAAGTCCAGCTGCCTCTTGGGGAAAAAAAGCATCTTTGGGACATCCTGGATGACCAAGAATCCCCACGGACATCCCTCATCCTAGCCTTCCTTTCTGATGTCTCCTAGACTTGCTTGCCTTCCATCCCTTGTGGTGACCATTCTCCCAAAGCCCATGATAGTTGAGCATCAATAAGTCATCTTATATATCAAGGGTGGCTGAGGGTTGAGAGGTGACATACACCCATGGTTTCCTGATTGCCAGGGCTATTTGGGAAATCTAAGCTGGAGAGACCTGGTCTGTCTCGAACGTTTGAAGCTGGTGGGCTCTGGATAAAAGTCAAAACCTGACCCTGATGCTGACTAGAGGTTTTTGTTGAAATCCTGGTTTAAGTTTTGGAGAAAGACTCATTTCACCCTAAACTTGTGACTGCTTTCATCAAACCTTAGAGTGATTTAGAAAGAAAGAGAGAGAGAAAGAAAGAGACAGAGAAAGAGAGAAAGAAAAGAAGAAGAAAGTAAGGAGGAAGAGAGAAAGAAAGTGGGAGAGATACACACAAGAAAGGAAGGAAGGAATGGAGGGAGAGTGAGAGAAAAAAAGAGACAAAGAGAGAAAGAGAAAGAGAAAGAAGATAAGAGAAAGGAAGGAAGGAAGAATTAAAGAGAAAGAAAGAAAGAAAGAAAGAAAGAGAAAGAAAGAAAGAGAACTTATGACCACAATTGAGCCCAAAATTTTGGTTGCTAAGCAAGAGCATTGTTAAGTAAGTTTCATCACATTTTCCATGTTGGCCATGCCTACCCAGTCACATGGCCACCAAGCCACTCCCACCCTGTCACATGACCGCTGAGCCATTCCCACAAAACAGGCCACACCTATAGAAGATGTTCTAAAAAAATTTGAAACCCACCACCGGACGCTAGGCATGCTGGTGCGCTTATGCACACCCCCTTTAAGAACCTCTTAAGAATGGGGTGAAGCCCACGGTAGACAGTTTGAGGTTGAAGCTGTGAGGGTTTGAGTCTGTAATAACAGAGTCGGGTAGAATATTCAAGGCATTGACTACTCTGTTGATGAAGTCATATTTTCTACAATTGAGTTTGGAGCGGTTTATCTTAGGTTTGTATTGATTGTTTGCCTGTGTATTATTGTGGCTGAAGCTGAAGTAGTCATTGACAGGTAGAACATTGTAGCAGTTGTGTAGTATGCTTAGGTTGGACCATAGGAGGTGCAATTCCAGATTGTCCAAGCCTAAAATTTCATGCCTGGTGGCATAAGAAACTCTATTGTGAGTAAAGGAGTGGAGTACTCTTCTCATGAAATACCTCTGGACCCGCTCAATCATATTAATGTCCAATATACAATGTGGATTCCAGGCAGACGAGCTGTATTCGAGAATTGGTCTGGCAAAGGTTTTGGATGCCCTAGTTAACACTGCCAGAGAAGAAGTTTTACAAAATTAGGTTAACAACTCTTAATGCCTTTTTGGCAATGCTGTTATAGTGAACTCTAGGGCTTAAATCATTTGACAGAGTGAGAGTCATCTACGAGGTCATTTCCACCCAACTTGCATTTGGTATTCTGATTTTTATTGCCAATGTATAGGTCAGAGCATTTATTAGTTGAGATTTGGAGTTGCCACATAGTCGAGGTTGCTTTGAAGGGCAATAGCATTGTCAGTGGTGTTAAATAATTTTATGTCATCAGCGAAGAGGACACAGCTACTTTTAATATGATCTTATAGATTGCTGATGTAAAGCAGAAAAAGTGTGGGCCTGCAGCTCCCCAGTCTTCATTTCTTACTCTGAGATCACATTGCTGATTTAACAGGCTAATTTTAATTAGAGTTAGAATTTAGAATTAGGGTTAGGGTTAGGATTGGGGTTAGGGATCCTAACTGGAAACACCATGAACTTCTGATTTCACACAATTTACTTTCAGACCATGGCTGGTTCATTCCTTTCCTTCAGATTATGGTTGCAGGAATGCTTGATGGAAATAAAAGCACATTTTAAGCTCTAGGAGCAGGACACAAAGCCTTTATATGAGGTTGGAAAGAGTTAAGGCTTGCTTAAGCCAAACTGTCCACCAGCATATGACAAAGGCAGAAGTTTCTACCCATGAGAATATATGTTCTGTGCAAGTTTAGGTCTGCTGTAGAGTTGAAAGAAAAATACTTCAGGTTTCCTCCAGAGTTATAGAAATGCTGCAGGGCCAGAAAGAAAACAAATGCAGTTCTTCAAGCAAACTAATGTCATGCCATCAGATAGGATTGAATCATCTTCCAAGTTGTAGGGAAATGCCTAACCTATCATTCCCAGAAGGGGTTAACATGGCTAATTAACCATGACAACAAGCTTGCCAACTCAGAATATGAAGTGATCAGAGCATGCCAATATTTACTTAACAAAAGAATATTTTAAATTTTTTAAAAAGAGATTTAAATTCTATTCTGCTTCAGCACAACTGGTCTTAGCTGGGCCATCTGAAGGTTTTTGTGCTATCTTTCTTCTCATCTCTGAAACACAGACATGCCTGCTCCCAGGTGTCTAGTTATACAAGCAGCTTCCAGGTATTTGTAAGATACTTTGCACGATTTTGACAAGTAGACAAATCCGTGAACATTAAGATCAATTTACAATTCAGTCTCAGGCAGGACAAACACACCACCCTCTCATGCAACCCTTTCTTGAAATAAGGCCACCTCCCTTTTCATAGGCTAAAAGTGAAAGTTACTCAAACTGTTTAACAGAGAGTAAATACATGCATTTCTGATAACCAACATCTGTATGAATCATTGAGGAGGGGGAGACAGTTTGGGAACGTCAAAACCTTCATATATAAATGTCTGTACTGTATAGAAATTCAGTTTAAGTTAAGTTGTTTGTATCTGCAATAAAAAGAAATTATTTATTTCAAAAGCACTGCAAAAAAATAAATAACATTGTAGTTTGGAGCAGAACAGTCTGTATTTCTGAAAAGTTCCTGACCCCTTTTTTCACACTCTGATATTCGGCATCTGTAGTGGGATTTGGAACAGATCCAAGCAGAAGATAAGTTTTAGCACATCAGAAAGATAAATAATTTGATACATAAACAATATATCTTTGGAAGAATGGAAGGATCTGAGATAAGGGAGGATGGATTGAAGGAGAAAGAATTAAAGGATATAAATTAAAGGAGAGTCGCCTGTGGTGAGATGGGAGGCAAATAAATTTAATAAATAAATAAATATTCTTCACACTCTAGGTCAGTGGTTCCCAACCTTTTTTGTCCATGCCCCACATAAGCATCTCTAAAATCCTGATGCACCTCCCTGTGACATATAATTCTTACTTTATTCAAAAAGTGAACTCTACTCTTGCGGAGGAAGCCTAAAAGGCCATTAACATGATTTAAACAAGGTTCAAATTGCCCCCATTAAAAATCAAATTACTCTCACGTTGGGAACTACTGCTCTAGATAAATGTGTTTAAGTTAGTGATACAAGTGGATGAATAAGGTCAATGCTTTGAGAGATACCAAGAAATGCCATAGCATTGGCAACTTCAAGATGTGTGGATTTCACTCCCCACATTTCCCCAGACAGAATGGCCACATCTTGAAGTTTCTGAGGATGAGAAACATGGGTTAGAGCAGGGGCCACCACTTTTGAGCACCAGGGACCAGTTCTGTGGTTAGAGGTTTTTCTGCGGACTGGAGGGGGTGTAGTTTCATGTGCTGCCTGCATCCCGTAGAAGGGGCTTCACTTGTTTGCACGGACTGGTTTCTGACATGCCCTGGAATGATGCTGGTCCACAGACTGGGGGTTGGGGATCTATGGGCTAGAGCATGAAATATTAATAATTCTACTGCAGTAATGTACTATACTGTGAAGAGGAGGAAGAAGCCTTTAAATTTTAATGTAGCCATGCTGAAATGAAGCTACAAAGTTTTAATTAATATTATTTCGTCTGTGAAACTGAATAATCAGGTTGTTTTGTTGTTGCTGCTGGAAAGTTTCTATGGCTCCAAAATGGAATGAAGGAACAACCTGTACATTTAAAAAAATTATTTCAGCAAAAAAACAACAGTGTTATATTATGGTTGGGAGTGAAAAGAAAGAATCTGCATAAGAGCCAACAGGGAGAATATGGGATTAAGATATGATTACGTCCATGAGCTTACTTTCCATCTGGAAAGTAAGAAGGAAATAGTCCCTGAAAGTAGAAGGCAGGACTTGGAGCACTAACTTAACTTGCCTACTTGGCAAGATGGAAAGAGCAAAAAGCAGGGGGAATGACTCTTTACAGTCTATTGTGGTCATAGTACAGAGCAGATCAACCCAAAACTGGTCCATAACAAACATTGTATTAAGCTGCCTTCAAGAACATCTGGTGGCAATAAGAAACACAAGCATTACTTTGCAGGGTCAAATTGCATTGAAAGTATTTCTCATGATTGTTTTTTTTTCCCAAAAGGAAAGAAGAAAAGATGGGGAAATGGTTGTTAAACCATTGAAGAATCTGTTTGACAGTACAAAGAAGAAACGAACAGAAATCAAATCCTACAATATTTTAATGAACTGAAGATTAAGACTGTTAATAGTAAATGGCAGGAATGTAAAGTTTATTTACTTGATCAAGGCTAAAATATATGTTACTACTTGTAGCAAGTCATTATGGACTGTGCTAACAACATGACTATAATAAGGATATTTTGTTAATTTGTTTATTGACATGGGATGGGGTGGAGGATGAAAAGATAAATATGTGTAAACTTAGAGGGGTGAAGAGTCACTGATTTGTTTATAATGGTATTGAAAATTGAAACTTATTACTTTATATACTTTTCTTGTTTCTTTGCTATATTCTTAATTTTTTCTTTTTTTCTTGCACTTTTTATTTTCTATTTTTTCCTTTTTAAGATTTTACTACTATGATCAAAATTCTTAATAAATATAATATAAATGTTACTTATTATTTTAGTCCTAATCAAACAAGTCTACTTTCTATCCTTTCTTTGAAGGCAAATGTCTAATAAATGTTTCATTGCTGTACACTTTCCTGGCTGGATTGTGACACATCTGTCTTGTTTTCCTGTTTTATTGTTTTGGATGAGTTTTCAGTGGGCAGTTTTGTGGTTGATCTGTACTTTGGCCACAGCAGACCCTAAAGGGCCATTTCTCCTGCTTCTTGCTTTTTTCCATCTTGCAAAGCAGCAGAGGTTGTATTCTGCAGGTTTCCACTGGTTTGGGTGAACTGGTAGTGGCAGCAGTGAGAGGCTCTGCCCACCCACCCACCCTGACGTCATCATGGACCTTCTGCGCATGCGCAGATGGTCCTGCACATGCCCAGACACGCACTCCTACTACCGAACCGGTAGGAAAAAAATAGGATAACATTACTGCAAAGCAGGCAGGTTAAGTTAGCTCTCCCAGTCCTGCGTTCTGCTTTCAGCTATTGATACCTTCTCACTTTCCAGGTAGTAAGTAAAGCAACTGAATTCATGTATGCAATCACATCTTAATTCCAATTCTCCCCATTGTTCTAATGTAGACTCTGTGGAAGAAACCCCCATTTTTCCATGTGGTCTTTAGTTCTAGACAAGTTTATTTAAACATCTCCAAACTGTCCATTCCTCCTCCAAGCCTCCAGGCAACATCTCAAGCAGTCCTATCCAATTATGAAAATGTTAAACGTTGAAGTGTAGCAACAATCTATTCGTTGCAATCTAAAAAGCTCCTCCTTGATTTCAATCTTTCTGTAGGGGTTACTTGGCTAAATAATTGGTGTGCCAGAAGATGTAACACTTTTCCATATTCCAAGTCTTGTGCCACACTTCTTCAAACATCTGTTGCATATGCACCCATTCCTGTACTCAGGTTGCCCATGCCGGCAATGGACCAAACAGAAAGCACAATTCTGCCTTAATTCTTTTTCATTAAGTAATCTTCAGGCCCGTGGACAGGGTTGGATTTAGGGTTATATTCCACAGTAGGCCATGGGTTGCTTTTAATGCAAATATAAACTTGTCCATCATGCTATAGACATTATGCAATATATTAGCAAGATCCCCTTTATGCCACTACTATTTCAACTCCCCAAATCTTTTAAAAGCAATATGAAGTTAATCTGTTTTCTTCCAGCAGCTCTGCAACACTAAGAAAAAAAGACAAGTATTCCTTTTCTCCAACAGCTATAGGCCCTGAAAAATAAAGATTCCCATATCCCCATGCTTTGCAACACTCTCCCTGCCTCAGGCACCCTTCTTTCATGTCTGGTGGTAGTATACGAAGGAAAAACAAATCTAGGAAGTTTCTAACAGGAGCAAAACATTGAGCAAGTTGAAAGACATAGATAGGTAGTTGAAGTCTTGGAACCAGGTGGCAGTGTGAAAATGAGGAAATGGACTCCAAATAAACCCCACCGAGGCATAGACTTTCAAAGAAAACACTGCTTTTCGTGCAATTTCAAATATCCCATAGCTGAGCTCCAAAGAGAGAGGTTCAGCTTTTGAACATGACCCCCCAGTACAGGATCAATGATGTCCAGAACTGCTTTTGAACTGAAGCAGTCTGTCCCAAGATCAGGGAAGGAATGTGTTGGACGTTAGCTTGCCTGAAGCTTTCCAGAACCCTCAGAAGTGATTTCCATATCTCAGTTCTTCAGTCAGTATTTTCTTTTTCTTATTAGGCCTCTAGTTCTAGGAATAGTCACTCAGCACCAGCTCGGATGTGGTTACTGAGAAACAAAAGGCAGACTCCAAAGAAGAGACTATACAAGGGACTTCAATGGGAAACAGCATCCCATTGGCTTCAGACTGCAGTTAAAGATAAATTCCCTGTGGCTATTAGTGTTCTCTGTGGAGTCACTAAAAAACCAATACATTTTGAGAAGTTTAAAATTGATATTTGTTGTCAGGAGAAGAGAGAATGAATTAAAATGAGCAGTTAAAGCCATAATCCACAATACGTAAGAATATAAATGTTAGGACAATGAAATGAAAAATTGGATTTGAAGAGTGAAATCTATATTTATTTATGTAAGCATGGCACAGTTTCTTTAAGTATTACCAACAAGCATCTAAGGCAAGGGTAGACTAAAATAGATTTTATTACTATAAAGTTGTTGTCGTCAGTTGCGAAGTCATGTCTGACCCATCACGACACCATGGACAATTTTCTTCCATGCCTTTCTGTCCTCTACCATAAAGCTACAGAAGGGCAATTGCTTATTTTTTTATTGTTCCAAGATTTATCTGTACTTGAGGCAGCTTTCATTCTCAGTACATCAAGAACACAGCAGGCTGAAAACTTTAGTATGTTAAATGGTTTGATACTTGTACATAGCTGAATACCTCTGAACTGAATTAGCTGAACATTTGTAGGATTTCACAATCAGAAAGTTACTTTTTATATAAGCACCCATATCTGACAATTTCAACAAGCAGTAGATGCTCAGCGGTCAGCAACGAAACAAAACAAAAACCCTTCTTTGTTGAACTATTATTAATGATTTACAGCCCTGTAGAGAAGCAAAAATATATACTAATTATATCTGCTACTTGAATTGATTTCTGTGTTTTTCAGGACTCATGCCACAGGCCCACAATCCTTGGGATTGTTAAAAACAATATGAGTGCTCTCACAAAATAATTGTTGCAGCTTTTTCATTTAAAAAAATAGGTATTTGGTGGTACAAATAGCCATTAAGCACAACCTGGGACTACGTAACATATTAGCAGAGTTGGAAGGCACCTTATAGGTCATTTAGTCCAACCTCCTGCTCAAGCAGGAGACCTTACACAATTGCTGACAAATAGCAGTTCAATCTCTTCTTGAAAATCTCAAGTAATGGAGGTTCCACAACTTCTGAAGGCAAGCTGTTCCATTGGTTGATTGTTCTCACTGTCAGAAAGTTCTTCCTTATGTCTAGGTTGAATCTCTCCTTGGTGAGTTTCTATCCATTATTCCTTGTCTGGCCTTCAGGTGCTTTGGAAAATAGCTTGACCCCCTCCTCTCTGTGGCAGCCCCTCAAATATTGGAACACTGCTATCGTATCTCTCCTGCTCCTTCTCTTCACTAGACTAGCCATGACCAGTAACCGTTCTTCATATGTTTTAGCCTCCCGTCCCCTAATCATGGTTGGTCTTCTCTGCACTTTTTCTAGAGTCTCAATATTCTTTTTTATAGTGTAGTGACCAAAACTGGATGCAGTACTCTAGGTTTGGTCTTACTAGGGCCTTATAGTACCTCACTTGATCTTGATTGTATCCCTCTATTAATGAACCCTGTTAATGAAGCATTGGCTTTTCTGGCTGCTGCTGCACACTGTTATCTCATATTTAGCTGCCCACTGTTAGCTCATACTTATCTTACACTCCTACCAGCCCCCAAAACACATGATCTTCTCCACTTAATTTCTTTCCTATTATATTCCTCTGGCAAGATGGTCTTGCATCCAAAGCATTTAGTTGCAGTAAGCTGTCATCTTTATTTTCTGAGATAGTTATTTGAAACTATGTGAGACCTAGGACATTTTTGGAAGTAAAAAGTGTGTTAAAGACTGAAACTTTCTTCAAATATTCCAGTTTCTAGGAGAAGGGTGTTTTTTTTACTTTTAATTAAAAATAATCTTTTAACTTATAAAAACTTTCCTTCAGTTGGGCAGGGAGCCTTCAAGATATACAAGAAGATGTTCACAGATACATTGGTGTCTCCATGTTTCACACTGGTATAGGTCCTCAACGCAAGTTATACCAACTCAATAGCATTCTCCAAAATAAAATGAGAATAAATTAAAAACAAAGCTTTACTCTGACAGCAGTAGTTCTTAAAAAATGACAACTCCAAAATTGTATGCAAACCAGTTTTTTAAATGTGACAATTTAATGCACTATGCTAAAAAGTACTTTGATTTCTTTTCAACAATTTGCTAATGGTAGTGTTTCTTTGAATTATAACTCTTCTGTCCTTCATTCCTATCTCCCTCCCTCCATCTTCAGAATAAAAGACTTCCAAAGAAGTTCACAGAATCAAAAACAAACATTTACAATCTTAACAAATAAATAAACTCATTAAAGACAACAACCAATAAATAAACCCATTAAAGGCAGCCTTACAGAATGAGGCAGTTCAGACAAGTATTCTCTAGGAATATGTCATATTTTATACTAGAATTCAACATTTTCTGCAATACCAGGTTTATCAACTCACAAGCAGAATGCTGGACCTAGATATTGTATCAAACAAACTGGCTTGTTAAACAACACAACTAACAAAGCATGGATGATACATGGTAATGTGCATGTGAAACAAATCACAGCATCTTATGTGGCCTTTTTCTGTACAGGACTATGCAATGTCCTTGGTACAGATTAGATTACAAATGAGTTGCAAGGTGATGTGTTTTATTAAGCCAACTATATCGTTAAGAGAATATTGCATTCTTTTACATGAGTGCAACCATTCATACAAATTCAAAAGGTAACACTAAGGGCTGAGAAATATAAGTTGTTAGCTGGTACAGAATGAGTGGATTCAAACAGATCAGTATAAACCTGCACAATGTCCCAGTAAATTATACATTTTTATGACGTGAAATACATTGGTATGTATGCATGCACTGTATGCATGCATGAATGCATGCATATGCAATCATTTTTAATTTTAAACTTAGTTGAATGATAGCAAAGAATAAGGGTTCACTAAGAGTTTCCTACATTTCATAAATTGATAGCAGCCAGTAAAGCAAGCTAATTTACTAAATGGCTAGTTTTCTGCTAGGTATGTAATAAATTAAGCTTAATGCAGGTAGGGGAAAGGGAGGAAGGAAGGGAAGGAGGAAGGGAGGAAGGGAGGAAGGGAGGAAGGAAGGAAGGAAGGAAGGAAGAGTGTTATGTGTTTATTTTAATGTTGTATGCCGCCCTGAGTAGGAGCCGAGGTGGCGCAGTGGTTAAATGCAGCACTGCAGGCTACTGCTAGATCAGCAGTTCAGCGGTTCAAATCTCACCGGCTCAGGGTTGACTCAGCCTTCCATCCTTCCGAGGTGGGTAAAATGAGGACCCAGATTGTTGGGGGCAATATGCTGACTCTCTGTAAACCGCTTAAAGAGGGCTGAAAGCCCTATGAAGCGGTATATAAGTCTACTGCTATTGCTATTGCTGAGTCCTTGGGAGAAGGGCGGCATATAAATCTAATAAACCTAAACCTAAACCTAGGGAGGGAGGTTTTTGATATTCCCACAGGGAAAACCAGTAGTTCCTCCCACTCCCAAAGATTTCTTTGCCCGCCTGTGGTCATTGTGTTTCTCTATTTAGATAAGGAAATATCTCTGAAACAAAGACCCAGCTAGGGTTTAGTCTAGTATATATTAAAGACAGTGGTGTGCTAATAGACATATGAAAATAGCCTCATTGCCTCTGCCACACCACAAACTGGCAAACAGCTGATCAGAGCACTAGTCATTGTTACTCAGTCTTTTCTCAATTGGCTTGCAAAATTCCTGAAAATTTAACAATTCATTCCAACAAGCCAGTACAAGCTAGCTGCAACACATCATTGTTTAAAGGTAAACTGTTAGCTCAACAGTCAAAGAAATAAATATAAATCTATATATATACACACACACACACACATACATACATATCCAAACTGGCCATAATGTTAGCTACAGGTTGTCCCAAACCCAGGCGAACCTGTAGCAGCCCACCCCTGGTTCTTCTCAATAAAGTACAAGCCTTTGGGAAGCATATATTTTTGTAGGTTATTGTAATTTTTTACAATATTGTAATTTTTTCCTCCAATGAGAATCCTGTGAAGTGGGTTGGGCTGAGAATGACTAACTCAAAGTCACCTAGTCAACTTTTATGCCTAAGGGAGAATTATAGTATATAATTTTCAGTTTTTTTAGTCCAGCACCTTAAGCTGCTTTTCAAACTATATAGTAGTGTGTAATAAAAGATCTGGGCTGGTCAAATACCATTTATCTAAAAAAAAGTATTCCTAAGTATTAATACGGTATGAATTATATGTATGAAAATCAATAGTGAAAATCAAGCAAATATGAATCTCCTTCCCTCATTCATACTCTTAGAAATGGAAACCAGCTGTGTAATTTTGAACCTCATGTTTCACTGGGAATAATTGTTTTTCTGCCTCGGTGCAAAGTGAAGAATGATTGATTGTTTTATTTGAGAAAAATCAATGTTGTTATTGGAGAAAAGAAAAAAATAAATATCATTGTTTAGCTTAGTAATTCAATAATGGCATAGAAAAAGGGTTTTGCAAAAGAAATAATTATCTGGAGCAGGATTCTGTTAGGTGTAATAGTTATTTGGGAAGAAATTCAAATATTAAGAGGTCAATATTGCTGCACCTGATTGCGATGTTTGATGAGTTTGTTCTCATATCAGGGAATGGTGAAAATTAAAGGCAGCAGTGAGCACTGGTTAAAATGTAGGAAAATATTTATTGCTTATTCCATTTGCAAAATTCACTGATTAGCCAAGTGCTTATAGCAGATACTGTAACTGTCATAATGTGAAGAAAAATCACTACTTTATTGGCCTTTAGCATAATGGGCCATATCCAAATTTAAGTTCTCTACAGAGCAAACTCTATTGAAATGCATACAACTTGACTAAACTGAGCCCATTGATTTCAGTGAATCTATTAAAAATGGCTTGGCCTGGATGCAGCCCTGTCACTTTGAACAAGTTTGCTCTGGGGCTCAAGTCTTGTTTAACAAAAGTAACTGCCAATCTGCATTCAGAAAGTGTAAATTCATTCCAATAATATTTGATAGAGGCATCATCATATCCATTATTTCCAAGATTCTGCAGAAATATACAACTGACTCAATTGGGGGAGAAGAAACTATGAAAAGAGTGATATTGTGCATGACAAAAATGTCTCCTACCAGATTTTATGAATTACAGTTAAGATAATAATAATTAAAGAATAAGACATGAGACTTAGAAACTTAGAAACTGGTTATGAAACAGTTATGCTGCCATAAAACCCAGATCAGTGGAAAGCTGCAATGACGGTTGTCTTTCTAGAATTCTGTCCCATGTCCACACAGGATCTCTGGAGCTAAGTTAGAATGACCATCAGATTCTTCTCTTACTAAAGCCCTTCTCCTCCAATTGCTCAGCTTGACTGGGCAACCAGCTCTTGGAAGCGTCTTGGTTGTGCCAAACTTCTTCCATTTGAGAATTATGGAGGCCACTGTGCTCATTGCAGCAGAAAGTATATTATAGCTTTCCCCAGATCTGTGCCTTGCAATATTCCTGTCTCTGAGCTCTGCAGGCAGTTCCTTTGACCTCATGACTTTTGCTCTGCTACAGTATGCATTGCCAGCTGTGAGGCCTCCTATAGAGAGGTATGTGCCTTTCCAAATCATGTCCAATCCATTTAATTTACTACAGGTCAACTCCAATCAAGCTGTAGAAACATGTCAGCAATTATCAAGAGAAGCAAGAGGCACTGGAGTTAAATTTTAAGTGTTGTTGCAAAGGGTCTCAATATTTATGCCAATGTGATATTTCAGTTTTTTTTTCTTTTTAATAAATTTACAAGTCCTTTCTCAAATTCTGTTTTCAAGTTGTCATTATGGGGTACTGAGTATAGATTAATGAGAGAAAAAATGAATTCCAACAACTGTAGGATCAGGCTGCAGCATAACAAAAATGACAAAAGTGAAGGGGATCTGAATACTTTTTCAATGCAGTGTAGTTTAAATGTTAAACTACATGAGGATTATACCAGGTTGTTCAGACATATCCTTGACCATTAGCAGAAGCTATAAAGGAATAATATTGTGCCTTTAAAGCCTTAGGAGATTTATTTGTTTCCTCCTGCTTAAGAAACAGATTCTACTAAAAATGAAAAACACACTTCCATATTGTATTGTTGGAGTCTTCTCTGCAACGCGGAATAAATTGTTCACAACATTTTCACAACGTGGACAAGTAAGCCCTCCTCACCTAACACAGGAACTTTAGCTTGGCTAGAAATCCTAGTGCCCTGATATACTTGAAAGTCACCATTAATTAACACAAAGTGTGTTGTGAGTTAGCATTATAGGAGTCTTAATATGCTTTGCAAATTTAATGAATGGTAATGTAACAGACCTCCAAGCCCCCAGAGCCCAGGAAGAGGTCAGACAACTCCACTGCAGTATAGTCTCTTATTTTAAAAAACTTGTTATATTTACAGAGAGAGAACCCACTTGTTCTGGTAGTTTAAGGCATACACTAGGAACCGTGAGTTCTAGTACTGCTTTAGGCACAAAGCCAACTGGGTGACTTTGGACCAGCTACTTTCTCTCATCCCTGGGAATGACAAATCAGTTTCAAAACTAATTTTCACTTCTGAAATCTTGCCAAGAAAATTGTCCTGGCAATTGTCAGGTGTCATCACTGTCTCCAAGTCATAGGACAGACAGATGAACAGATATACCCTAGGGAGGAAGTCAGGGAATTTATGGTTTAACAATCCTCTAATTACTATCTTTAACAAATATATTTTCTTTTTCTGGGATAAAATTATGCTTATTCCGAATAATGTGTTTAACAGCACAGAACAGCAGGAACATACTCTAATTTTATTTCTGTAGTTGTGATTGGAGACTTTAAAGAAAGGAAGTGGGCATGTTCGGTGTTGGCAAAGAAGGCCAACATGGCAATGTAAAGAAATGTCAATCATTTTCTTCACATGACTAAAGAAAAAGAAGATATTGACTACAAAGAGCCTACATCAATTGATTAAAATCTAAATATTTTCAAAATGTATAGATTTTTTAAACAAAAATTACCAGTGACTAAGAGTAAGACTAAAATGAGGACTGCAGCCAAGAAATTAAAAGATGCTTGCTCCTGGGGAGGAAAGCTATAATGAATCTAGACTAAAGAGCAGAGACATCACCCTGCCAACAAAAGTGTGTATAGTCAAGGCTATGGTTTTCTCAGTTGCAATGTATGGCTGTGAAAATTGGACCATAAGAAAGGCTGAGAACCAAAGAATTGAGACCTTTGAACTATGGTGCTGGAGAAGACTTCTGAGAGTTCCTTGGACTGCAAGGCGATCAAATTGGTCAGTCCTAGAGGACATCAACCCTGACTGCTCTTTAGAGGACCAGATCCAGAAGATGAAACTCAAATACTTTGGTCATCTAATGAGAAGGAAGGACTCACTGGAGAAGAGCCTAATGCTGGAAACAATTGAGAGCAAAAGAAGAAGGACAGCAAAAAATGAGGTGGCTGGATGGAGTCACTGAAACTTAAATGGACTTCAGAGGATCATAGAGGACAGGAAGTCCTGGAGGAGTGTTGTCCATGGGGTCACAATGGGTTGGACATGACTTTGAAACTAACAACATAACAAAAAGTCTAAAATTACATTTCTGCACCAGTGGTTTCATTTCCATCCTTGCAACAATATGATTTTTAAACAACAACAACAATGCAAAACAATGCCTTCTTTTCAAAGTTAATACCCTGTTCGTTCAGCAAACTACCACATTAAAGTGGTATGATTTTCACACCAGAAAGATAAATTAAATGTGTTAAGCCTGTTTTTAAAACTCCCTGGCTCCAAGGAGAAATGAACTTCCTCTCCAATGGTATCTTTATGCTATTGTCAAATACATATCTTGACCTATACCATAATGTTATGTTCATCAGTCGTGGTTTGGCAGAAGCTACCAGCAGTCTCATTATTCCAAATATAAAGAAAAAGACCAATGAAAGTTATCTTTGAACAGCTGTAATCAAGTGATAAAAGATTAGGATAAAGATTCAGAAGGGTAATAAATTTATACATCTTTTTTTTTTAGAAAAATTTAAAACCATACAAATTTTTGTTCCATAAAGAAAAGAAACTGATCAATTTTTCTTTCACTTACTTTAATTTAACATCACTGTGACATCCATAGCTGCCAATTATACATCTCAAACCACAATTTGTATCTTTTAAATTGCTAGTTATTTGGAAACCATTTTCTCATGACGCACTATTCCAAATGTACAATAATTTTGTCTGATGCTGTCCCTGGAAGCTTTAGCCAATGTTTTCATGGTTCTCAGAAATTTTAAGAAATTTTCTTTTTTGTGATGGAACTAGCCATAGTTTCTGTCTTTTCACGTAAAAGGGAGGAATGAAATACATTGAAGAGGGATTATTTAGAAGCTATGTCTTCTAACCATTTTATGTTTGGCTAAATAATCAAAAGGATAACCTACCATGCACCTGACAGCACTAACCTTCAATGTGGCTGAAGGTTCTGGATGGCTTTACTGTAAAATATTTGGTCCTTAAGAGCAGCAGTCACAACAAAAAGAAGAAAGCCAGTATGGTATAGAGCAGTGAGCATGTGAGCCATTAGCCCAGTTCAGCTCCACTGCACCTGCATGCACGTCTCCCGCTGGCCAGCTGGTCTTCAGGTCTCTGCCACACATGCACAGGGGGCGGAGCGCATGCAGGAGTGGGGCACACATGCGGGGGCACAAACATTCATAGGGGTAGGTGACATGCAGGGGGCATGCACATATATGCAGGGGATGGGATGCCCATATTCGTGGGGGAGAAACATGCGGGGAGCACATGAACTGAACATTTAGTCTGATTTGACTATTGTACCACTCGTTTGGCTTGGGTTAAATCTGATTCTTTGTGGACTTCAACATTATGCCCCAGAACAGAATCAGATGGACTTTTCATATTAGTTGATTATATGTATCTAGATTAAGAACCCATACATATGTATACTTGCTCAAAATCACTTGTAGAATTAAAATTACCACATGTAAGTATTTTTACCTAATACAGCTTTCATCTGTGTATTCATTCATAAGTGAATGATTTATCAATAACACTAACAGTTTCTGAAGATAGTTTTGAACTTTAACTTCCAATCATGACTGTTATAGAGAGAATTGAATTAAATTCAGTATAGCTTTTACATCTTTTAACCAATACTCAGGGGGAGGTAAAAAAATCTCTTAGCAACAACAAAAGTTCTTCAAAATGAAGTTAAATGATTTACAAGAGGCTGGTTTCTATCTCAACAGCTTTATAGTTCACATTATAAAGATTTTGCCTGGTCAAGCAATTTAAGATATTTCTTCATTTTCTAAAGACAAAAGAAAATCCATTTTTATGCTAGAAGAGTTAATTTATTAGCACCTTTGCATTTCATAGCAAATAGCCAACAATCACATGGCTCCTTTTTCAAAGTCCTTGTTTTCAGGTGCTCTAGATCAATGGTGTACACACTTTTTCAGGCCACAGTAAAAGATTCCCAGAAGGCCTCATGAGAGGCCAAGCCCTACTGATAGATAATTGGCATTAAAACAAAATTTGTGCTCATTGCAATTTATGTGTACAAATTTATATATTGAAGTTATTTGAATTTCACATTTTTTCTGTTTTTGATCCAGAAATTTCCTATGCTTATGGTAAGTATAAAGTAACCTATTTACTGTACAAAAATTAACATATACAGTACATTTCACAATTACTTGAGAGATGGATGTTTTAATTAAATCAGTGTTTGATGGCTGGGATGTGATTGTTTTCTCCTTTGAAAAATAGTTGTAGATGGCTCCAGCTGCATTTGGGTGTTTTTTGTCCTTTGTTTCTCTTGGAATCCCATCAACCATAGGGTTTTTCAAAATACAACTTTAAAAACCCTGTTTTACAAGACAATCCCAGCACAATATTTGCGAGAAAACAATAATAGAAACTCCTTATATTCAGTGAAGTGATGAATGAAATGTATATGCTAAGAGCCATACAGGAAGCAGAAAGCTGTGCTTGAATTCTCCATCTAATTTTGCACCTAAGAAATGTATGGATATATATCTCTGATGGCAAACTCAGTGGTGCAATTCAGCCAGTTCTATCTGGTTCGGGCGAACTGATAGTGATGATGGCAGGCACCCCCATATGCGAACTGGTAGCGAAGGTAAATTGATTTCACCCCTGGGCAAACCTATGGCACATGTGCCAGAAGTAGCATGCAGAGCCATCTCTCCAGGTATGTGAGGCGTCACCCATTGCTCTTCCTGGTTCTGGTGCACTGGCCAGCTGGCCTTCATGTGTGCAGGAGTGCCGAAACTGGAAGAGCAGCAGCACATGTGCTTGCCGGGAAGATGGTTTTCCAGTTTCCAGCATGCACATGCACACTAGCCAGTTGGTCTTCCAGTTTCCAGTGCATGCACACCACCAGCTGGTCTTTGCACATGCATGAACACCAGAAACCGGAAGACCAGGTGGCTGGTGCATATGCGCTTGCCAGAAACTGGAAGATCATCTTCGTAGCAAGTGCATATGCACTGGGCGTCTGCTCTTCCAGTTTCCTGCATGTGAGCACTCCCATTTCAGCACTCAGTGCCAAAAAGTTTTGCCAACACTGATGTATATAGACTGCCTACTTTACCACTATAGTTGGATTTCAGTGAGCTTTTAAAAAATATCAGTAAGTAGAAACCAATAGTTATTTTAATACCAAATGAAGGCAGCAAAGAAGAATCTGATTAACAATTTGCAAACTGATCTCTATCCTCAACTTGAGTGCCTATTAAATTAAAGGTAATTACTTTCCTGTGGAAGCAATTTAGATTTAATAGTCACAAAAAAATTCTTAGGCAGAATAAAGTTTAAAGACTTCCATATAAATTTTGTTTTTAAAAAAAAGCAATAAAAGGATCAAGAAATCTAAAACTTTCCCCCCCCCCCAGAGTCTGCAAGCTTCTGAGTCTTGCAAATGCTCCCAGTAAAAAATATCATATAAAAATGGGGTGTTTTTTTCAGGAATTTGACTTTTGTAGCATATAATGTTCAAATTGTATTTTATTCAGCAGAAGAGGAATCAAAAAAATACTTAACAATAGAAAGGAGATGTGCTAAACTATACAAGATATGCTTTACAATTATAGAAGAAACTTGATTTTTTTTCTTAATTGGATTTTATTTCATGGCTCTATATTCTTTTGAAGATAGTGGTCTTCACTTAAGAGTTTTAATTCAAACAACTATTCACATTTATATAAAATTTTATACTGGACTGGCTATCATAATAAGTATATACTTAGAGTGTACTGCAATGTTTCTCAACCTTGGCAACATATGATACGTGGAGTTCAGCTCCCAGAATTCCCCAGCCAACATGCTGATTGGGGAACTCTGGGAGTTGAAGTCCACACAACTTAAAATTGCCAAGACTGAGAAACACTCCTGTAATGTATGAAGAAAGAAAGAGCACAAAACAAAGTGGTAAATCTTAGGTGAAGTTAATAGGATATTCAAGCAAGCAAAGAGAAGGTGGATCCCTCCACTGATCAAGGATATGGAGAACATTAGAAAGTCTCACGTGAGTCCTGCTACAATTAAGCTCCACCCTAGCCCAGTGAAAGATGCTTAGTTTATAAAAAGTTAAAGCCTAGGGGAGTCTTCTGTAGGTGACCTGATCAATATGACAGGACCATCCCCAGAAGACCTGACTAGACAATTAAAAAATCCTCACTATTTTTCAGTCCCATATTTTTGTAAAAGTTTGAGGAGAGAGATGGTGATTTAGGGGTTAATCCTCCACATCTGAAAATGATGGCAATGCTATGTCTCTAAGCAGGAGGGCATCAAATATGAACTTGACTGACCTTCTCTTGGGGATTCCTCATTTGAATCTAATACATCTGTTCAAGTCTGAGAAGCAGCTGGTACATTGTTCCAGGGCCCATGGAGCTCAAAGGGGGCCCAGGAAGGGGATTTTAAAAAAAACTTACAAAACCAAATTTAAAAAAAAAAAACAATATTGGATCATTTAAAGCATATGTTAAAACTTCACAGGCAGCAGGGATGGAATCTGGATCTTATCATCCCAAATAGACAGTAAACAAGGAAGAACAAAAGAGGGGAGAAAAATTCAGCATATTAGTTGATTGTAATTAAGGTTTGAAGGAAGAGTTAAAATCAAAGGCAATGTGGAATAGTAAAACTTTAGGAAGGATGTCAAAAAATGGAGAAAAAAGTGTGCTTTTGATGTTTAGGGCAGGGCTTCCCTTCACTGACAAAACAGGAGGATAAATATATGTTTAATATATTTGCAAGTACATTTGAATGTAATTAATAAATGTACAATTATGACATTATTGATGTATGTGTCCATGTATAGGTGAAGGGGCCCAAATTAGTCTTGTTCAAGCAATTACTCTCGGTGGCCCTGCATGTACTATAAACTGCAAGGACAAGAGGACAAGGGACAAGTGGACAAGGGACAAGAGAGATGGTGAGTGATTAAGGAGAATCAACAGTTTCCTTGCTTTTCAGGAGATACATTAGTACAAACAACATTTTGTGAGTTATTTCAAGCTAGAGATAAATCTAAGCATTCTATTTCTCCTAATAGAGGTGAGCAATCACCACTTTTGAGGTTTTGTCTAAGAAACATAAATGTTATCAATTTGGTCGTGATTATTAAAAATAAACATCTGCATTAAAAAGAGTTTCATAAGACTGTCACACCAATGTCTCTTTCAGAACACCTGGGATTTTCCTTTTGCAATAAAGCAGTAACTACCAACATTCAAATATCAGTTAACAGGCTTGAGTTGCCGCTATTCAGTAATGAATACACTTGGAGACATTGTGAGATTAAATCCTGTAAAGAATACACCAGTTTTAATACAGAGGAAGTAAAAGTCTTCACCTGTGTTTAAGGGACACTGCAAGAGTGATCTTGGTTACCAAGGTGAGGTTGAAAAAACAGAATATTTCTTCTGTGAAGTGCAGAAAAGGATGAAAATACATTTTTTGTAAATGACCAAAGAGGGTATGCAACAAAATAAGTCAAGCATTGTGGCATTTCATGCACAACTATGTTACTTTCAACTGTGATACAAAAGAAATTATGTGTTAATTGCTAAAATTAAATAATCTCTAATTAATATTATTCTTTAGAAATAGCTCATTATTGACCCACAGCATACAGCTATATATCAATGTAAATAGAATAAGAAATTAAACCTACTGATTATAATTAATAATATAAACAGTTAATTTTGGATAAGCAATCATGAACATCCAGTCTCAAAATGTATTATTCAAACTTTTAAGAATCTTTTAAGGGGGATGTTAAATTCCTTGGCTTGAGAAACTTTATCTGATTAATTTGTCATTTGTCAAAAGGCATCCCATTTCAAATACTTTAATGGTAAAACGTAAAGGTTCCCCTCACACATATGTGCTAATCGTTCCTGACTCTAGGGAGCGGTGTTCATCTCTGTTTCAAAGCCGAAGAGCCAGTGCTGTCCAAAGACATGTTGCCAGCATAACGAAAAGCCGAAGGCGCATGGAACACTGTTACCTTCACACCAAAGGTGGTGCCTATTTTTCTACTTGAACTGCTAGGTTGGCAAAAGCTGGGACAAGTAACGGGAGCTCACTCCGTTATCCGGTACTAGGGATTCGAACCGCCAAACTGCCAACCTTTCTGATTGACAAGCTCAGTGTCTTAGCCACTGAACCACTGTGTCCCTTATACTTTAAATACTTTAGGATTTAGAAAAATTAAGATCTACCAAAGACTTAATAGATTGATTTGAAATTTACTTTTTGTACATTTCCATTTAGTATCATTCAGATGGGTTTTCACAAAGGGGCAAGGGAATTATATTGAATTTATAGGTGTATTGAAAATTCATGTTAATGAAAATATTAAAACCTTATGTTCCTGAAATTAACAAAATCCTAGTTAAGAGTCATATATAAGTTTTCCAATTTCACTATACAAAGCTTTTTTAAAAAAATTGTGCCACAGTATTAAACATTTAACTAGTCCTTAGAATTTAGTAATTCAGGAAATGTTTAACTAATCTGTTCAAGACTAAGAATGTGGGTTATTTTAGGGTGCCTTAATGATTTATTGTAATTATACATTTCAGTTCTAAAATAAAAGGCATAATTTTCTTTTTCAGGTGAAAACCAGTATTTTTATTCAAGAGTGGAAACAGCCTTTTTGCAGCATCTATAACTTGCAAATACTGCTTTTAGCTTCATTCAAGATATACAGACTTGCTTGGATGCTGCCCTCTGATCACATTCTCACAGTATCTAAGTAATAAAGAAATTGCCAAATCAGCAATATTAACACTGATGCAAATGAACCTAAATTCACTGGCTATTTCATATTCTGCACAGGAAAATGTTAAGCTTTTAATAAAATCTTATATACTCCCTCTGTGGAATTGTTATTTGCAGTTGCTATAAAACAGGATATAATCTCCTGCTTACTTTCAAAGAGATGAGTTAAATAACCCAAAACTAGTAAATTCCAAGCATGATTCAGAACTAGTAAATTCAGCACATGATTTAAATGTTTAATTCATGTTATGTAAAATATATGGTTAAAGCAGACTGTTTAAAGACAATAATGGTGTATAATTAAGGCACCATGTCAAAGTCAGTGTTAGGAATGTAGTCTAACAGTTGGATTAGCAATATAGAAGCCATGATAATAGTACTATATCTTTTAGTACTACTGTAAATGTGATTGGTTGCTGTTACCTCAAGCGGCCATAAGATGGCACCAGAATGACAGTTAGTTCTCTGCTTGTTAGATGTCAAGCGCCAGATACTGGTTGTAGATGTATCGTCGTGAATTACTGTGAGTTTTGCTACTGTTAGTGACTTTGTGTGCTGAACTGATTATATGATACTGGACTGTGTTTGATGGATCACCCCTTAACTGAAACGTTGATGACTGACTGTCTCAACCATGTATAAATTGGACTCTGAATACCTCTATTTCCACAGAAGTAAAGTACTATCTATTTTTACAACTCAGTGTCTCCGTATGCTGGTTTATGCGTTCTTCCAAAACACTCTCACTATGCTTCTCTGCACGCACTCGTTCTCCTAACAGGGAGCTTACCTAACACTCAGCAATGGGGTGATGTTGTTGTATATATGGCTCCAGTATCCTATAGGTTGGGAATGATAGAAATTTAAATTCTACAATGCGGTGTCAAACTCAATTTCATTGAGGGTTGCATCAGGGTTCTATTTTACTTGGGTGGGGTGGGGTGGGGTGGCAGGGTAGGCATGGCCAGGGTGGGCATGGCCAGTTGGATGTCACTTGTGTCAGGGGTATCTATGGTGGCCCAAGTGCTCTGCCAGTGAAAATGGGCTTCCAAGCTGTTTTCAGCTGCGACAGCTTCCTGCAACCCTTTACCCGTGACTACTGAGCTCGAGAGGGCTGCCCGTGGCCCTCCCAAGTTCTGTTTTCATTGCCAGAGGGACCTTGGGCTGGTCCTTTGCTGTTTCCAGGGTGGAGCCATGGGCTAGATCTAAGCACCCTGTGGGCCAGATGTAGCCCCTGGGCTTTGAGTTTGACACCCCTGTTCTACAACATTGGAGAGACTGTGAAGCTTTCCCTTGTACTGTATGTATGATGCTAACTTAATAGAACCCTCTCATCTAGTCATTTCCATCCCTCCTTATTTGCATATTAAATACTAGTCATGATATGGCAAAAATATATGCAACATTTTTTGCATGCCGAACTAGCAGTAATGCCAGCAGAAACTCACCCCTGGTATAGAGCTACTACAGAATCTAGTTGTTCTGCTTTGGATACCATGAACCCCCTTCCAAATGATAACAAAGAAAACCAGTCATGGAGAGGTTGCGTAGTATTCCAAACTAAATATATACATATATGTGGTTGCTGTGTAAAACCATTGCTAAAAAGGGCCCTTGACAAATTCAGGATCCCATACCTAACCAAATCTTCACCACCTTAGACCAACCTGCCCAGATTGAATTCAATGGGTAGAAATTCCTGGGAGAAGATGGTGCTTTAGGTAGCCCAGATCCAAGCCATGATGGTGTTTTACTGAGTATTCACCAGTGGTGGGTTCCTACCGGTTTAGATCGGTTCGGCTGAACTGGTAGTAGTTTGGCAGCCTGGGTCACTGGAACTGGCAACAACCCAGATCTGCCGTGCCCCCAAACTGGTTCTCCCAGCAGTGCAATAGGCGGCAGTATCTTGTTTTTTGCTTCTGTGCATGCACAGAGCAATTTTTTCTGTTCTGTGCATGCATGCGCACCACGCATCAAGCGTGCATGCACACAGTGTGCCCACAAGCAAACTGGCAGTAGTGACTGCCAGAACCCAATCCTGGTATTTCACTTAGAAAAATATTTGTATCAGATGTTCATAGTTCTATATATTTATAGGCATGGCAGGAATGAATGCAAATATGAAAGCATGACTGATTTTGTTATAATTAAAAATTAAGAGAACTGATGAAGGATACAGGATGTAGATATTGAAAGATCTGTTGATCTTTGAAAATGGACATTTTGGGGGGGGAATAATATAGAAAAAAGAAAAAGAAAACAGGGAAAATAAAGTAAGCATTAGAAGCAGAAGCAAAAATGTCACTGAAAAGCTATTAGGAGATTTTTAAAAAGTTTCAAAGAATGTAATCAAAGAGTATGAAATTAAACGGAAAGCTTATAAAACAGGCAACAACGAGTTGCAATGGAATAAGGGCATATATTTCTTACCCCAGGCTTTAATTTTTTGCCTTACTATTTTTTACTCTTTTTCTGCATTCTGCATAGGTTTGTTTATCTTGAAAGAGAATAGCAGCATAGGCAGGTATGTTTGTATATAGAAATTAAAGGCCTGGGAGAAAAAAAATTAATGGGCAATAAAAAAAAATGTGTAGAATTGTTTCTGTAGAAATGTGAATCTGAGACATAAAGATAATTAACCAAGAAACTCATTATTTGCAAAATAGCAATTCTATTATTTGTGATAGCTGAACCAGTCTCCAAGTAACTATCTGCAGGACTGCAACTAATTTAAGTAGGATCACTAGTTTAAAACTTGTAGAATTTTGACTCAATTACTTTTCAGTGATATTTGCTAACTACAAACTTGCTATTGTTATCATCATCATCATCATCTCATCTTTCTATGCACGTGTATTTGTACCAATGGTGAAATTCAATTTTTTCACTACTGGTTCTGTAGGCATGGCTTGGTGGGCATGGCAGGGGAAGGATACTGCAAAATCCCCATTCCCTCCCCACTCCTGGGGAAAGGATATTGCAAAATCTCCATTCCCACCCCACTCTGGGGCCTGCCAGAGGGGTTTTTTTGCCAGTTCTCCGAACTACTCAAAATTTCCGCTACCAGTTCTCCAGAACCTGCTGAATTTCACCCCTGATTTGTACCCAGAAAAAGTGACTTCTGTTTTTGTTTTGTTTTTTTAAAAAAGGCTTTGCTCTATAGGTGCTTAAGATTTTCCTTTTGCATTATTGTGAAGTACCAAGCAAACTGGGACAAATAAAACTTTAGTTCCATATAGGACTGCCATTCCAGTTAGACAAACTGCTAGATTACAGGGGTGTCAAACTCGTGCCCACAGGTCAGATGTGTCATGCGCTGGTCACGCCCACCCCCGGCTTAGCGAATGTTCTAGCCCAGCCATAGATGAAACAAGAAACAGATTCCTTGTCACAAAATACCCCTCTTTATTTTCCTCTTTTGGATTAATTGCATTCATCCACTGAAAGGTCCAAGCATTAGTCCTTCAAGAAGTTAACTGCAGTTCAGACCTTATCAGTTCCTTGCGATAGTTTCAAGGCCATGAGCTCCCAGATGAACGACAGCAAATGGATTTCTGGCAAGCAGTCTTTGTGGCACAAAACACAATGAGCCAAAATCTTCAGAAATACAAACTGTTGTTGTACAAACTACAACAACCACTCCCCTTTCCTTCTATTTATTCCCCAGCCAAGGAGGGACAATTCACCATCTACATGTGCTTTGCTTCCCAAGTTGACTCCTTGTCCTCCATTGTTCTCCTCTCCTGTTAGCTCTGGCCATACGTGCATCTGGGACAGGCCCGGGCTGTTCTTCTTCCTCATTTATCTCAGCCTCCAAAGGCAGTTGCCTCTCCCGGTGGCTGGGATATGTTAGACGGCTCTGGCTCTATCTCTGCGTCTAATGCAGAGCATCTATCAGAGCCTTCCCCAGACTCCAGAATTGGCCCAAGTTGCTCCCCAGCCTCCTCATTATCCGAGTCTGCTGCCAGCTCTGCAGGCAGCTGGAGGGTCACAAAAGTGAAGGGGGGAAAGTTACAATATGGTACGTGATGACAACATGATGCTGCAAGTTTGGCAACCCTGTGCTAGGAGGTCCAAATATGCCTGCAAAGTGTATTATATAAATATTGTACTGTATTACATTATAGTCGTCTGTCTGTCTGTCTGTCTGTCTGTCTGTCTGTCTGTCTGTCTGTCTAGCTAGCCAGCCAGCCAGCCAGCCAGCCAGCCAGCCAGCCAGCCAGCCAGCCAGCCAGCCAGCCAGCCAGCCAGCCAGCCAGCCAATTACCTACCTATATATCTACCTATCTATTTCAATTTCATTAACCATAACGATGAAGCATCTGTTTTTTTGCTAATTGGCCTTTTTCTCAGTTTTAGCTTGGTCTCATAAGGGAAAAAAGCCGAATAGCAAAATATTACTAATAAAAAGAATCTTTTCTACACCTTATGGTCAGAAGAAACAGTTGAACAATCACATATGACGATTTGGTCAATAGTTGCCATACTTTTTATAATCATTTTGGTTGAAACTGATCATCCAGATCTACTGGAAATTCAATGAAGATTTTAAGTCTGATTTTGAAATTGGAACTGACATGATTGTTATGATCTATATTAGGAAAAGAGGGGCCCTCCTTTATTTGCTCCTGAAATTTTCAGAGAAATGATAGTTACCAATACCTTAACCAGTGGTGGGATTCAAATAATTTAACAACCAGTTCTCTGCCCTAATGATTTCTTCCAGCAACCAGTTCACCAAACTGCTCAGAAAGTTAACAACCGGTTTCCCTGAAGTGGTGTGAACTGGCTGAATCTCACCACTGACCTTAATCACTTTCATTGGGCTTTAGATGTGCCAGCTACAATGGTTTCTGTCCTGATAAGATGGCTAATTCCCTCTAAATTTTAGAATATGATCCTGTGGCAGCTTGATTCCAAAGCACTTATGCTAATGAGTACTTGGGTATTCTTTGTTCTCTTCTAAGACTAGGCAAGACAATCTAAAGCCACACCTCTCTTCTTACCTTTCTTTTTTTCTGTAGCAAAAGACTACAGAAAATATCTATAATGTAATCATAGCAATGGAAGGGTAGGACAGAATTTTGGAGTATTCCCTAGATCGGTGCTCTCAAAAGTTGACAACTTTAGGACTTTTGGACTTCAACTCCTCAGATAGCCTTCATGTTTGGAGACCCCTGCCCTAGATGAAGGCTTAGTTGCAACCTGAAGCTATTTTGCTTCTCCCCCCCAAAAAAACAATAAATGGGTGACTCAAAAATGACCCCATGTCTAAAGAAACAGCAGAAGACTGCACCTCAGAGGAGTCTGCCAGCTTACAACTTCAAGAATCCTACCCAGGGATTGTAAACTTTGGAAAGGAACCACTAGCTACATAACTACCGTATATACTCGAGTATAGGCCGACCCGAATATAAGCCGAGGCACCCAATTTTACCACAAAAAACTGGAAAAGTTATTGACTCGAGTATAAGCCTAGGGTGGGAAATGCAGCAGCTACCGGTAAATTTCAAAAATAAAAATAGATACCAATAATGTTTTTGAATATTTATTTCAAAGAAAAACAGTAAACTAGCGGTGTATTCAATGAAATACTTCACTCACCTCATGATGCTGATGTCCCGCTGTGATGATGATGTCCCGTGCAGCCGCGGGAGCGATGTCCCGCCTCCTATGACACACGGCACAGTGATTCCTATCATTGGATCACTGTACCAGAGAAGGTGGGACATCGCTATGTGGCTGCTTGCCATAACAAGGAGGAGGTGGGACATCGTTGCAGAGCGGCAGGAGGGGGAGGAAGGGGAATCGTAAGACAGCCCTGCATTACATTAGAACGTGAGGAGGGGGGATGGTGCAGTGCGCGCTGCGCAGCAAACTGACACAGAGGGAGGGGAAACTCACAGGGGCACTGGGCCATTCACGAGTGTCACCCAGCGGCATGGCCCCGCCCCTTTTTCTCCTCCATTTTGGGCAAATTTTTCACTGACTCGAGTATAAGCCGAGGCGGCTTTTTTCAGCCCAAAAAGTGGGCTGAAAAACTAGGCTTATACTCGAGTATATACAGTACTCGCTATGACATGTATTAGTTGCTTGAGACAGAGGTTTTTCAAAACAAGCAAATCTTCTGCAACCATACAAGTTAGTAATACTTTTGTCTGAAAGGAAAATGCCTGAGAGTTAACATTAATTTTCCTCTTTCAAGTGGAAATGACTAGCAATCTTATAGCATAGTTCTAACCTGTTGAATGCTTACACTTTGGGTCTTTAAAGTTACTGGTTTGATTATTTCTGAATGTGATTTCCTCAAAGTTTGGTACTCACAATTGGGCCTGAGTATTTTGATCTTTGGTCTACAGCCTTGGATTCAGGTTCTTATCATGTCTGTTAAGATTTGATGCTGATTAAATGAGTATGCAATTATCTTCTTCTGAAATCACTGCTGGGACTTTTAAATTTCAATATTTGGATTTTAATGACTTGAGTGAAAATGTGGAAAAACTGCCAGATGACTGGAAAAGTGGAAATTGAAAGGCACAGTTGATACTCTAGAACAGTGGTTTTCAACCTTCCTAATGTCGCGACCCTTTAATACAGTTCCTCATGTTGTGGTGACCCCCCAACGATAAAATTATTTTCGTTGCTACTCTATAACTGTAATTTTGCTACTGTTGTGAATCGTAATGTAAATATCTGATATGCAGGATGTATTTGTATTGTTATAAAATGAACATAATTAAACCATAGTGATTAATGACAAAAATAATATGAAATAATATATTGTGAAATATTTCTTAATATATCTATATATAATTAAGAGAATATATCTTTCTCTTTCTCTCTCTTTCTGTCTTTCTTTCTCTCTCTGTGTGTGTGTGTCTGTCTGTCTGTCTCTGTGAGTGTGGCTCTTTGTCTCTCTCCCCCTCCCCCCGCCTCTGTCTCTCTCTGTCATTCTCTCTCTGTATCTCTGTCTCTCTCCTCCCTCCCCCATCCCTGTCACTCTGTGAGTGTGTGTGTCTGTGTCTCTCACTCACTCATTCTCTGTGTGTATGTCTCTGTCTGTCTGTCTGTCTGTCTCTCACTCACTTACTTAATCACTCACTCTGTGTGTGTGTCTGTGTGTGTGTCTCTCTCTCTGTCTGTTTCTCCCTCCCTCCCTCCCTCCCTCCCCATCTCTGTCACTCTGTGTGTGTGTGTTGTGTGTGTGTGTGTCTGTCTGTCTGTCTCTCACTCACTCTGTGTGTGTGTGTGTCTTTCTCTGTTTGTCTCTCTCTGTGTGTGTGTGTGTGGCTCTCTCTCTCTCTCTGTCTGTGTTTCTCTCTGTCTCTCCCCTTCCTCCCCATCTCTGTCACTCTGTGTGTGTCTGTCTATCTGTTCTCACTCACTCACTCACTTAATCACTCACTCTCTCTCTGTGTGTGTGTCTCTCTCTGTGTCTCTCTTTGTCTGTCTGTCTGTCTCTCCCTCCCTCCCCCATTTCTTTCACTCTGTGTGTGTGTGTCTCTCTCACTCTGTGTGTGTGTGTCTGTCTGTTTGTCTGTCTGTCTCTGTACCTCTGTCTGTCTGTCTGTGTGTCTCTCTGTCTCTCCCCTCCCTCCCCCATCTCCGTCACTCTGTGTATGTGTCTGTCTGTCTGCCTGTCTCTCACACACAGAGAGACACACATACTGTGGTCACCTTTAATCACAGGTTAAAAGTACCTGGCAGCAGCATTTTTCCCTGGGGGAAAGTCTCCGAGGCTGTAATTTACGGGGTGTGCACATGCCACGCGCCTATGTTTTCAAAGGCGTGGAGCCACGGCAAGGCTTGTGCGGTAGGCAATGATTCCAGAGCCCATCCGGGAAGATAAGGCACCCGAGGGGGATGCCTCCCCCCGCAGATGGGCTCTGGACCCCACACATCTTTCACAGCCATCTTGTTTCCAATTGGGAGATCCATGCAGAGGATTTCTCCGCCCCCAATTGGAAATGAGGCCATGCCCACTCCCTGCCTGGCCCACCTGATGAAGCGCCAGCAGCAGCACATTGCTGGGCGATGGGCAGGGCAGAGGAGGGCGTGGAGCTGCCACCCTTGCATCTGGGGCTCTTCTTGTAGGACATGCTGGCTGGCGCTGCTTCAGGGTGCCCCAGCTGCCAGGTCCTCTGCATGCAGGCCAGCTCCAGGCACTGTTGGCATCCTGTCTGGTGCCCGTCCTCAGCAGCATGGGGATCCATACAGAGGATTTCTTCCCCCTCCCCAATTGGAAACGAGGTGGCTGTGAAAGACAAGTCAGCACTCTGTTAGAGTGAAAACACTTTCCTGCCATTATGAAGTCTCTGAGGCTGTAATTGTATGGGGTGTGCGCACACACACCTATGTTTTCTACGTGATGCTCTGCACAGCTGGCAGTGACTCCAGAGCCCATCTGCGGGGGAGGGTCAAAGTGGAGTTTAAAATGTAGAGTTCCAATGGTCTTAGCGACCCCTGTGAAAAGGTTGTTCGACCCCCAAAATGGTCGCTGTTAGGAATATAGTCTAACGGTTGGGTTGGCAATATATAAATCATGTAACAATGCTGTACCTGTTTCTTTAAATCATGCTGTAAATGTGATTGGTTGCTGTTTCCTCAATAGGCCATAAGAGGGAGCCAGAATCACTGTTAGATGCTGAACTTATTTGATCTGAGTGTTTGGAAGCTGGCTGTTAGAAGTGCTGTATAGTGATCAGCATGAGCTATTGTAAGTTTTGCAACTGCTAGCAAACTTTGTGTACCGGACTGTTTGTATGATTATGGACTATGTTATTTGAATTATCCCTTAACTGAATATGTTGATGACTGACTGTCTCAACCGTGTATGACTTGGACTGTTTGATGGACTCTGATACCTCTATTTCCACGAAAGTAAAAGCCTATTTAAACTGCAGTGTCTCTGTATGCTGGTTTGTGTGTTCTCCAACAACACTCTCACAACGCTTCCCTGAAGGTATTCGCTCTCCAAAAGGGGAGCTTACCTAACAGGTTGAAAACTGCTGCTCTAGAAGATAGTAATAAAGTTCTAAATGATCTTGATAGTTTAGAAAAATAGATGAAAGTGTTTTTCAGAATAGAGACAAATGCAAAATTCTTCATTTAGGTTGAAATATGGCTTAGTAATTGTACTTTATAAAAATAGAACCTCAAATAATTATTTGTTGCAAATAAGACAGTAGGTGATAAGGTTGCCAAAACATAAAAGCAACCGTGTCTGGGTAAATATAATTTCCAAATCTTGTGTTATGCTTTTTCCATTTCCTTCTGCTTGTAGACAGCAAAAGTGTCATGTTCACTTCCGGACAACACCTTTGGGATCAATTCAGAAACACTGGACAGATTGAAAGGAGAGCAGCAAGAATGATTTGGGACCTACAGACTTAACCCTAGAAGGAAAGATTTAGGAATATTTACCCTTAAAAATACAATTGGCAGTGGATATAATGATCCATGGAAGGTCAAGATCTACTGACACATTTTAGAGGGCACACAACATACAGTAATTAATACATCTACAAGAAGGAAAATTCTGATTAAATGCTGAAAGAGGAAGAATGTTCTTTGTTCTATGTTTAATAATTGTTACATAATGGAGCTACTTAACTCAAGAGATGGATGGATGTGTTCAAGCAGAGGTTAGACAGCCATCTGTATGGGATGCTTTTATTTAAATTTTGACAAGAATAGACTTAATGGTCTAAATAGCCCCCTCTATTCTGATGCTGCGCGTATAAGAAAAAGCATTTTGATATATAAAAGCATGTTGATATGTGCTGGGGATCAGCCACTGAATTTGTGTTTTTTTAGTCTTGGCTTTCTGAAAAAAGAAATGTATAAGGTTTCATCTGCTTAAATCATGAATCATCTGGATTTTATTCCTCTTTGGAATGTTTGCACTATTAGCATTTCTCAATGAATCTTCATCTTCAACATTGCATGAACAAAAGGCTCACCTAACACTTTCTTCCTTTAAAAAAATTTAACTGGCAATCATACTATTTTATTCTTTCTATGTTTTAGTTATCATATAAATTCCTCACTTAAAGGAAAATAATGATTTATTTTTTAAAGTAAAATTAAAAATATCTTTCCTTCTTTTCTGGTGTCAAAGAAGTTCTCAATATTGCAGACTTTTAACAATTTTAGGGTCTAATGATATTCAGAGGTATACACATGTGACTTTTATTACAGGATTGCCATTGGTGGGTTATGTGAATAAGCACTTTAATTCCACTATGCATTGTGACCCTCAGCAGAAATCATGGACCATACTTGCATATTATAGTGGAACTACAATAATTTCTCCTAAGCAATTAATGGTATGTTTTCAAAGTTAGGAAGAGGGAAAAATGTAATCATTAAGTTCAGAGTTCACTTAGGAACTCTCATAGTAGTTCCTACTACATTGAAAAATTCTAACTTTCTACTGGCACTAGTCAAGGGATGCAGTGATTACATGAATCATTAGCCCAGTAGCAATTTCTCTTCCCAAAGAAAAGACTGTAATGAAGAAAGACAAATGGTAAACACAATAATGGATTTCAAAAAAACAGATCCAATCAAGATAGTGAAAAGCTGTATACAACTCGCTGGAAGTATTGCAACAGATGGAACAAACTGATCTGTATTAAGCAGATCAGCAGTGCAGACACTGTATCAAGGGTAAACAAAACATAGCCAAAACAAAGGATAAATGTGACCACATCTATTATAATGAATATCCTAATCCCATTATTAAGCACTGCATCAGAAGTTTAGCAAAAATACAGAAAAATGAAGATCACAAATAGAAATTCTGGATAGCTCTCAGTTCACAAATATTCTCTACCTTGCCCTCAGAAACTAAACAACCATCAACCAGACATGCAAAGAAAAACAGAAAGCCATATAACTAGAAAAATTAGTGGATGGACGCCATCTCTTCCACCTCATTATTCTAAAGCACAAAAATAATCCACCATATTACTTTTCTGTTAATAATGAGGGGGGGGGGGGGAGAGAGAATGATCAGAGCTAAAATAATACCCTAGATCAGTTGATACATGATGAGCAAATAATAAAAGCATGATTCAGTTTCATTAGCTAGCCTACATTGTAGTAAAGTGGTATACATTGAAATGCCAAGAGTTACATAATCAGAAAGATTAATGCCCTAATGACTCGCTCATTATCTAGCTTCAGATTCTGCATAATAAAAACCAGGCACACATAAATCAATAAGCTTGTGATTGTTTAACGTAAGGGCTGTCAATCTCATTCATGTAACATCCTTTCTTTGACTGATTCTCTTTCTCACTATATGCCACGGGAATAATAATCATGAAATTTAATAATATACAGTATATGTTACTGCCAATGTGTGAAATTAAACATTTTATAGAATGCATAGGAAATCTATACAACGCCAAAATATGAAACGCTTAATATTTTACAGATTTCCTAGGAATTCTATGCAATGCCAAAAGGCAAACCAGTAAACTATAAAATACTCCTGGGAGTATTTTATATATATATAAATATATATAATGTGTGTGTGTGTGTGTGTGTCTGTGTGTCTGTGTGTCTGTGTGTGTCTGTGTCTGTGTGTGTCTGTGTGTGTGTGTTTTGACCCCCCCTTGACGGCTCGTTAACAAACGCAGGCAGACAAACTTAAAAGGACTTCTGTCTTTATCAGTTTTCAGTTCAAACTGGCTTCGAGCCCAAAGAATAACATAAACACAAAACTCTGATAAGAATTCAAACAAAAGCTCTTACAAACGCTGCAGTCTTCTGCAGTCTTCACAGATCAGGTTTATATGAAACACCAAAGCACTTGTCCAAGTGTAACAGGCATAAATCACGATTAGTAATCAAACAATCTTTTACCAAACACGGAACACACGAAGGAACGTTGACTCCAGCAACTGGGGCGTGGTAGCATCTCTCCTTTTATCTCCAAACCTCCTCCCATAAGCCCCAGCTGCATACTTAATTTTGTATCCTGAAAAAACTCTCAGCAGAACTGCTGAATCACCACACTGAATTTTGTATCCCGAAAAAACTCTCAGCAGAATTGCTGAGTCACAACACTATCCCACACCGCAGGGCCCTTTCCCCGGGGTCCGATGGTCGGGATGACGTGTCCCCAAGATAACCTGCACCCAGGTTATTAGAGTTAACCCTAAATAGATACCTATCACCCCGGCTCAGCTGATAAGGAGTCGAACTCTGTGGCTTAGTGGTTAACACATCTGCCTAAGATGCAATACAGCACAGGTTCGAATCCCAGTAAGGGTATGGCTAGCTGATGAGAGCTAAATAGCTTGAAATAGATCTATACTAGTCTCCCTTTATTTATTTATTTATCAGCACAAATACAACACATATGTAACAAAAAGGCAACAGTAAAAATATTGGGTTTCTGTCTGGATGGTCTCTTGTGACGAGCCGATGGACAGAGAATGGAAGTAGTGAACTTCCTCCCATATTTGGGCATACCGGGGGTTGTAACTATATATATACATATAGATAGATAGATAGATAGATAGATAGATAGATATAGATATAGATATATAGATATATAGATATATATATAGATAGATAGATAGATAGATAGATAGATAGATAGATAGATAGATAGATAGATAGATAGATAGATCCTTCCCTCCCTCCCTCCCTCCCTCTCTCTCTTTAGTAAGAAAGTCCTGTACTTTATTTTGCATTTCTTCTTTCATTTTAATATACATTTTTTCACTAAAGAGTTAGCTTTAGTTTAGGCTTAGGTTAAGGCTTGAGTTTAGATTTAATCTTAGTCTTAGTTTATTTGTTTAATTTCCTCTCTCTTTAGTAAATTTAGCATAATGTTACTATAACTTCAATGTGAAGTCCTTTAACATTAATGCAACTTTCCCTCCTGTTTTCCTTTATTCTGATTTGCAGTACGGCACATGGATTTTAATCCCATCAGCAGGTATTAAGTATTATAAGCCTCAAACTGAAATGAATATTTAAAACGTACTCCGTACTTACTAGAAAATTCTTTACTTAGAAAATAAATGCCTGGGTTCTTTTCCATGCTGCAAAAGCAAATAATTCAACACTCTGAACTCTTTAGAAAAAGTTTTGACTTCTAGCCTAACTCTTTGGCTGTCTTCCAACCATTTGCACTTCTCATGAATTTGTGCATTAGAGGAGATAGAAAAAACTCTAATGTTCCTTTGACTTTGATGATTTCTAAATTAAATTATTCATCATTTTCATGCCTTTAAACTCCATACTCCAACCCCCCACACTCTCAAGAAAATACAGATTCTCAGTGTCTATTCCCAGTGAGATGGAAGACTGAAATTATGCAGCATTCCTTGGAATGTAAAGCAACCCTGCAAGATATCTCTAGTGGAAATCAAGTCTCCCTTAAGATCCCAACAGTAGCACAAGTTGTGCCTGATTTGCGGAAACAAAGAGGAGTTATGCCTGTGTTGCTTTCAATATTTTGGAATCAGGAAGTTGGTGGAAGGATCTGTATATGCCCTTCCTATTCCATAGGCCAGATCTCTGTAATGATTATTGAGCAGTCTGCTGGTGGCTACATGATCAGCAGGCATCCATGGAACATTCACAACCACTCGTGGTGAATGGCAATGAACCTGGGGATAGATATGTGAGACTACCACATTGTTATTTTTCATTTGGTCTCTCTTCTGTCTGGAGTCAGAGCTACGTGGTGCTAATTACCAGTTCTTACACACTGTCAAGTTTTACACAGCCATCCATTTTTCCTGCGTGAACTCTCTGATGTCCAAGAGTCGTGCATTGTGTGAATTGTTGATAGGGTTTTGTATTGCAGTGCCAGATAGCACCATTTGTTACTTCTGGCTAGCCGCTATATTTCACAGAGGGGTATAATTAATACATGGAAGTTTTGTATATCATCCAGAAGACACCATTTCATACAACTCGGTTTGAGCAGCTGTGACTCATCTGGGTCAATACTAATTAAGTCACTGATTCTGATTCACTCTGACCTTCAGTTTTGGTCTTCATAAATAACAGCGCTAACAAAAATGCAAAAGAAATCTTGACTCAAGCTAGTTTGTTATACAACTCTTACTATTCACTGTTCCAAATTACTTAGCCCTATTAAATACTTTCAAATCCTCTTAAGGCACTTCGGGGGCTGAAAGAGGCAAACTGACTTCATACCAAGCGGCTTTGATTACTGCATTTTTTCTCTCTCCACCTACCTCCATAATTGTCCCTGGATACAATCACTTTTGTTTAACTGCTAAAAAGATTCACAATCAGCTACTTATTGCACTTTTTACGTCTCTTCGGAATACCCACCCACATATACATTATTGCCCAAAATGCAAACATCGTGCTATTTTCATTCAGGCAAGCATGCAATCCAGGAATCTGGACTAATTGTCTGTGGCCTAGTTCGGTTGAGGGCTTTTCCCAACAATACAGCCTTTAAAGAGTTGCTTAAAGAAAAAGACTTGATAAGACAAAAGGCAACTTCAGGTTGGCAGCCAGCAAGCATTACTGCTGGGATATTGACTTAGAAAGCTGGAACAGCCAAGTGCTCGTGGGTATTATCCAGGGGGTGGAGAATGCTCTGGAAGAACAGCTGGACAGAGACTGCCAGTACTTTCCTACATAGCCTTAGAATGCCTTACATAAATAATAACTGTGGGTGTATATACTGCTTTGTTTAGCTGAACTGTCCCACCCGCATATTGCCAGAATTAGCTCACAGAGTATGAAATTCCAAGAGGACAAAAGAGAACAATGCTGTCGGCAGAACAATGCCTCTCTTCCATTGAAAAGAAAAATAGTAAGAGGAGGAGAATGAATAGAAAAATGGGGACACAACTGAGCATTCTAGTGTTAGCAAAGTAAATGAAATTGGCCTGGGGGCCTTGTATAACAAGCATCACAGCAATTGGAAAAATATAGTAATTTCAAAACAAAATACTTCCGGTACAGTTGAAATATAAGCAATTTGAGAGAAAAATTGCAATGACGGTATATCTTTTATCATCTGCCATTCAAGGAATACAAAAAGAATACAGAGGGGAAAAGTTACAAGCTATTTTCAGGCACTTGGGAATCAGTTGCTTTTAGTTAAAATGCGTAAGCTTCTGGAGGGATTTGTTGGAGTGACAAAGCCCATGTATTGCTTAGCATATTTTTCTTTTTTTATAAATATAAAAGTGTTTTTTGTTCTCTATATACAATTATAGGTATACATTCTGTTCTGACCCCCCTCGTCCCACACCAACATACATTCCGAGACAAAGATACGTTACGGCATTTAATTAACAGACAGAAAGGTCCTTGGCAGCAAACCGGCACAGACAAGCTTGGGCAGCAATCCAGCACAGATAAGGCTTGGCAGCAATCCAGCCTGCCAAGATCACAATAATGTTTTCCGACATTAGTTCCTGCGTTGACTTCTGCAAGAGGGGCCGTGTGCACAAACAGTCCTTTTATAGTCTGGAGAGGAGCCTAATGACCACCAGCTGAGTGCAATTACCTCCTGTAACTACGCAATTGTTCCTGACGCTTATTAGCTCTTCGGTGCCAGGCATCCAGGAATACTCATTGCTGACCTCAGGCTCACACTCCCTCGTCTCCTCCCCACTGGTCCAAGGCTCAGGTGCCTCCTGGTGGCCAACCAGCCTCTCTGCGCCCTGCTCGGAATCGGAAGCCTGTCCAGGGTCCTCCACATCCTCCAGAGTTGACTCATAGGGCCCCTTGCTGTCGGAGTCTGGTGGCAGCTCCAACGGCTCCTGCTGGACCACAACACATTCACATATATATTATTCTTTTTTTAAATTTATGATTCTTATACATTCTATTTATTGAATTATAATATTCCATTTGGGTTGCTTTGTTTACCATCCCTCGCCTGTTTTGACACCACCTTCTTCTCCCTTTCTTTTCTCCCACCCTCCCTTCTCTACTTCCTTACTTCCTCCTTTCCCTTCCTCCTTCCCTTACCTCTCCCCTCCTCATCTCTTCCCCTTCCTTCCCTCTCTCCTTCTCTTTCTCTCCTTCTCCCTTCCATCTTCCTCTCTTCCCCTCTATCTTCCTTCCCTCCTCTTCCTCTCATCTCCTCTCCTCTCTCCCTTTCTCTCCCTCCCACCCTTCTCTACTTTCTTCTTTCCTCCTCTCCTTTCCCTTCCTTCTTCCCTTACCTCTACCCTACTTCTCTCTACCCCTTCCCCTTCCTACCCTCTCTCCTTCTCGCCTTCTCCCTTCCATCTTCCTCTCCTCACCTATCTCTTCCTTTCCTCCTTTTCCTCTCATTTCCTCTCCTCCTCTCTTCCTTTCTTTTTCTATTGTTGCTGGTGTCTCTTCCAGCTCTTTAATTTATATTTTCTTGGGGTGGTATTTCCGCAAAACCAAAAATCATTGAATATCATTTCTTTTCCTTCTCTCTCTTTTTTTTAAAAAAAGAATATTTTTCTTTTTTGGACAGACAAAGACAGACAACACATAACACATAGAACCTTCTTCAATCACATACAGCATGTCATTTGGTTGCAAAGTTTTTGTGCATCATTTCCATAGTCCTCACTTTCAATTGTATATAAAATCAAAAATTATCAATCTAGTATATATGTATACATTATTATCATTATACATCATTTGTTTAGCTATAACTGTTATTCCTTCATTTTGAATGAAATATTCTAGGTATTGGATTCATTTATATTATAACAATACATTACATTCAATGAGCATATAACTTTGTACTGTTATCTGTATTATTCTATTATTCTTATATTATAAAAATTTTCCAACGTTTTTCAAGAGCCAAGGTGGCGCAGTGGTTAAATACAGCACTTCAGGCCACTTCAGCTGACTGCAGTTCTGCAGTTCGGCTGTTCAAATCTCACCGGCTCAGGGTTGACTCAGCCTTCCATCCTTCCAAGGTGGGTAAAATGAGGACCCAGATTGTTTTGGGCGGCAATATGCTGACTCTGTAAACCGCTTAGAGAGGGCTGAAAGCCCTATGAAGCGGTATATAAGTCTAACTGCTATTGCTATTCATTTACATGTTTTTTTAATCTAACCACTGGTAAAATAAATCCCTTACCTTATAAAATTGTTCATCTTCTTTTTCTCTAATTTCAAATGTCAATTTACTCATTTCAGCACCTTCCATTATTTTATGAATAACTTCCTCCTGCGTTGGTACTTTCTCATTTTTCTAATTTTTTGTAAATACAATTCTAGCTGTCATTAACATGTTTACAATCAAATATTTCAAATCTCTATTATATATTTCCAGTAATATTCCCAATAAAAAAATCTCAGATTTAAAGTCTATATGTTTCTGAACCATTTTTTCCAACCAAGTGTGGATTTGAGTCCAATATCTTTTAGCTTCTACACATGTCCACCACATATGGTAATAGCTTAGCATATTTTTCTATTATGAAAATTGGAGTGGGGGGACCAAGGGAGTTGAATATGTTGTTATTCTTTACTTACAACCTTAATGGTACTAGGATTTCCACTGCAATTCCTTTTCATTTAAAAAAAACAATTTATATATCATCAACACATTTATATCTAGACCTTTCAGAAAATCACAAATAGCTGTTCAGAAAGCCATGCAATGGATGAAAATATTACACCTTCCCAAATCCTTCCCCAAATAGAGGTTTCTTCTGTTTCTTCATGAAACGTGAACTCTTCGGATTTTACAAAGCCGCTCATGCCATTCCAGACATGCTGGCTGACCAAAAATTAATTCAATGAGCCAAGTTGCTAAAGCAAATGAGAGATTTCAACATATGTGGAATGAAGCCTTAAAGAAAACTAGGAGAGAAAGCCCCTTAAGTTCCTGGCATCACCATGGGATTTAGGCACACATGCTTTGTGTGGCCTTTTTCACTTAAATTTAAACAGCAGAATCCTATTGGACTCATACTACTGAGATAAAGATGATGAATGGGATTCAGTATTATTCATTACAGGGCTTAATGGAAGTTACATTTTGGGGGAAGGTGTCATTTTTGTTTTGCAAAAGAAAGTAAATGTCAGGGTTCCAAGTGACACCCCTAATGAAAGAAGACACTGAAGCTTGAGCTTCCTCCAAATTCCACTTTATTAGAGATGTCATTTTGGCACATCTGGGAAAGCTTCCAGGTTTTCCCCACCCCAAATGAAAGTTCAAGTCTCTGCCCACCACCCACACATCCATCACATGCTCCAATCAGACACCGTCCCAACTGTGGATGCCTCCCGATCACACCACTCCAGATGCAGGGCAAGGTGTCCTTGACTCTCTGAGAAAGGAATGTTATTTTGACTATATCCATCCCACTCCCTATATATCCCCCTCCCAATTTCCCACAGCATTAAATGTGGCAGGCCTGAAGGCCCAATGCAAAAGATGGCTTCCAGGCCTGACAGTAATACTGTAGAGTTCTTGCTTCTCTGAACTTGGACACTTCATTACTCAATTGGGTAATCTTATCAGTGCAATGATATCATATTGATGGGTAATACATCTACAACAGAAGTGGGTTCCTACCGGTTCAGACAAGTTCGGTAGACCAAGTAGTAAAAATCGGGGCTGGCTCTTTGAACCAGAAGTCTTGGCAGGCTGGCCACATCCCCAAATTGGTCCCCTGGTCACTGCTCACGTCCATCTGATAACAAGGTGACCGGAGCTGAGAAGTGGCTCGCTGGCAAAGAAGCCTCTCAGCTACCTCTTTGAGTGCTAGAGAATCAGAGGCTTCATTTCCACCCAGCCACTGGTCGCAGGGCACCAAAAAGTCCTCCAGCTGGAGAGAAGAAAGCTGCACATGCGTGAAGATGGTGTCAGCGACAGGAGGTCTTTTTGCACCCTGCGCCAGCAACTGGGTGGAAAAGAAGGCTCTTGGCTTCCAAGTTCAGTAGCAGGCTTGGTCCCTTCACAGCGTCACTTTTCTCCACACCTGAGAAAGATCAAAAGGCGCGGAGCAACAGCTTTTAAGGAGAAAGCCGGCTAGCTGCCTAGAGGTAAGAAAATGAATCACTGAGGGAAGGAGCTCCCTGAAGCTACTGGCATTGCACCACCACCACCACCCTGCAGCTTGGAGTTCCAAGCGGAAGAGATCCTCAGCTGTTGCGAAGAAGCAGCAGCTCTGGGTGCACCACACCAGCTTCTTTCTGTTTGAGAGCCGCTTTGCAAACAAGGACGACTTGCTCTCGGCAAAGGCTGGTGGGTGAAGGCTTTTGAACTGGCGTGTGACTGGCCTGAAGGGGGAAAACCCTCCCCAAAAGACTTGAGAGAGTCAGTACATCCCCAGCAGTGCATCCCTGGTTCTCCAGAGTGCAGTCAGAAAGAGTACCAGAGAGGTCGCAGAGATGGGCCATTTTTGCCTTCCCCCAGCCTCCAGAAGCACTTTGCAGGTTTCAGCAGGGCCGGGGGAAGGCAAAAATGCTTCAGTTTTTGTGAAAATCGGCCCATTTTCTGCCAATTTTTCACAATAGCGGGTGCATTTTTGCCTTCCCGCTGAAGCCTGCAGAGTGTTTCTGGGGGCTGAGGAGGACAAAAACTTTTTTTTTCTTACTGGGTAGTTTGCAGGCTCCGGTGAGATTGGAGCCCCCCCCCCCCCAATCAAAACTTTTCACCACCGTTTCAGTTGGCGTGGCTTGGTGAGTCATGTGACTGAGTGTGTGTGAATGACGTCAAGTGGATGCCACGCCCACTCAGTCACATCTCCCCCATCTAGCCATTCCCATCAAACCGGTAGTAAAAAAAATTTGAAACCTACTCTTGACCTACACCCAAGCATGAAGAATTCCACAGTTCAACCCTATGCTACATATACTCTCTTCCATTGGAAAGTAGCAGGAACTATTCACCATTTTCTTTCAGCAAACAGTAATTGATTTGCAGTTACCAGGCAAAGATGCTTTGGATTTGACGCTCTAGGTATTTCCAGAGGTCAGGCTTTTTAGATCTTCTAATTGAAAGATACTGTGCATCTCTCTTACTTTTTTCTTCTGAATGTATTTGTGCCTGGCCAAAAAAAAAAGTTGCTGGATAACAATGATCATTGTTTGAATCTCTCATGAGATCCCATAAAATAAACAGTCCAGTGTATCTTTTCCAAATGCATCACAGATAAGATAACCCGAGATAGATTTGTGAAAAAATAACCTGATTAGGTGTTGTGGAATGTGAACTTTTGTGTACATCCTTGGGGTTCCACCTTGATTTTCAGGGTCAGGATTCATCAAACCAAAAACATATTCATTCAGTTGTGCTGTGGGAATACCAATGAAAAGATGAAAAACACTCAGAAAACATTCAAGGGTAGAGGTAACAGTTAATGGGAAATGTAATGGAAGGGAAAATAGCAATCATTGAGAAATAGCATTCAGTGGGGAAAATACCATTCAAGCTACTGGAGGGAGAAATCCCTGGAGGCTTCTGATGGAACAGCATATACACTGCAGTTTCAAAGAAGAAAGCAAATCCGGCATATACGCTGCATAAATACCACTCTTCATGATAAAAAAATGAGTTTGGGACTAGGGAGGGGGCTTTGCTACTAGCACATGTGCCTTAGCTTTGAGAATAAGGAATTCAGTGGAACAAGGAAGATAGCTAGATAGATAGATAGCAGTGGTGGGTTCCTATCAGTTCGGACCTGTTCGGGCGAACTGGTAGTGGTTTGGTGCACGAGTCACTGGAAGTGTGACCCAGGCCACTCAGGCCTGCCCTGCCCCTGAATCAATTCTTCTGGTTTTTTTGCTTCTGCGCATGTGCAGAGCAATTTTATTGCACTGAACATGCGCACACAGTACACATCAATTGCGTGCACGCGGTGCAGCAGTAGTGATTGCTGGAACCCACCCCTCCTAGATAGATAGATAGATAGATAGATAGATAGATAGATAGATAGATAGATAGATAGATAGATGATAGATAGATAGATAGATAGATAGATAGATAGATAGATAGATAGATAGATAGATAGATAGATAGACAGACAGACAGACAGACAGACAGACAGACAGACAGAGTTCATTCTCTGAGCTTGAGGGTTGGTTTCTGAATGTTACCAGGCTAGGTAACATCTTCAGTAGTGTTTAGGGGATGTCAATGTCAGTATTCCTCTGCTTATAAGGGCTTTGTGTGGTCAGTAGGTCTTATAATGGGTCAGGTGTGGGTGTGTCAAGTGATGGTCTTGTGATGAGTCAGGTGTGGGTGTGTCAAGTAATAGATAGATGAAAGGAAAGAAGCTAAGAAGCCAGCCTATGTACTGTGGGGAAGGAAGACTTATGACCTATCTGTTGCATAGGCCTTGTTCTCAAGATTGATGATAGATGATAGACAGAGTTAACAAATTCCTAGAAGGATTGTGCACTTCCAGCTGAGTGATTTCAGCTACTGATGGAGAGAAAGACTCAAATGAGTCTTTGTAAGGTGTTCAAAAAATGAAACTATTTTAAGATGGTCAAAAAATCAGGATGTTTGTATAATATCCATTCAATGGGATTTTTCAATGGGATTCCAGGATCATTCCTCACATAGAAGTTCAAATACATTTTTCCTTATTGACTACTTTAATAATTATTTAAAATTGTCCTCTTTCAATCAGGATAATCAATACTGATGAAATTGTAATCCAATCAAACTTTAGATAGATAATCTATGTGTTCATTCCGTATCATCATATTTTATCTTCCTATGGGTGTGAGATAAATCTGAACAAAAAAAAATAATGGTTGCAGGTAGAGGACAGAGAGGTTCCTTGTAAGCAATGTCTATAGTAACTTCATGGTTTTTTCCCCCAACAGTTCCATGTTATGAATATAATTCCTCTTGTACAAGACTAAAATAGTCAGGGTTGAAATTTCACTGGGGGGAGACCAATCCATTCCAGCTTTGTTGATAGATAGGTTTTTAAAAAATTAGAAATCCATGGAAAGAACTGGTGTGGTATAGTATTTAAGATGCTGGCCTAGACCAGGAAGATTTAGGTTTCACGTCCACTCTGAGCCATGAAAGTTCTTGTGGAAAAAATATAGGGGAAGACGGGATGCTATATTGAGCTCCTGAAGAAAAGATGGTGTGTAAATCAAGCTAATTAATTAAAGTTTGTAGTACTGTTGGAAGAAATGTCCTTCTAGGTTCAACTCCAAGTGGGAGAAAATACATTGGAAACATGGAGCTTGGAAAGATAGTTTAATGGGGGACAAGACCACATGGCTTGAGGTCCTGGGGGAAAAGGTGATCACATGCTTCCAGATGTTGGGTGAAGAAGAAAAGAGGAGCTAAAAGTTCCTGGCTTTATACTCTCTGTTCGGCCCCACCTCTCTGTTTCCTGTTCCTGTGTAATAAATGCATTCTGATTGGTTGTCAGACTCCCATGGGGCCAAGTTTGAGTTTCCAGATGCCATGTAGTGAGTGGGGTAAAGGGCTAACACTATCATGCCTTAATCCTATCACACTGGAGCTGAAGGGGAGAACTCTTTACTATGTAGAATAGACTGGCTTGGGCATTTTAATGGCCCATTAAGAAAAGTGGGGGGCTAATAAGAGTGAATCTGTTTCCTGCCTAAAACAAGTATCAAAGGGCTTTTTAATCTCCGGAGAATTTTTTCTAATAGTTTAGCTGAAGCAGTACAACTATGGCCCTGTTTTGTTCATTCTGGAGCTAACTCATTTTGGGCTGCATGATGCTTGTTTTTCTTCTTCTTTTCTTCTTCTTTTTTTTTTGGGGGGGGGGGATGGAACAAAATGTTGAACAACTGCTATGACTGCAATCTTGAAGTGAATTTGAATGACATAAAGGTCCTCTGTTTTTTTGTTTATTTATTTGTTAGATTGCAACTCAGCCAGCTCTGACAATTTGCAAAAGGTCAAGGATGCAAGACGCCAGATCCACCCAACAAAACTGTCCATCAGAGTTGGTAAAAAGCAAATCAACCTCTCAAAAAGTGCCTTGAAGTCTAATTGTATAAACATTTGTTTTCCTTGTTTATGTGACTGGGCCTCACTGCCTGTCTGCCCCTCTGTCTAAAGTGAAATACAGATTTTCACTATGTTTTACATTCATGTAAATGCATCTTCAACTCCTCATTATGTTCAGAACTTGTCAATATGATAATTTTAATGGCCCCAAGCCTGTGTTCAGAGCAATTTAGAGTATGATAATGAATAGGTAAAACCTGCATATCTCAAATAAATGATTCACATTTGCCACAGTTGTATAAATTTATAAGACACAAATATTAGTTAAGTATATCTGCAAATAAGCAAAACCAAGCAATTGTTAATTAGATGCAATAGTGAATTATGATTCTTACGAAGGATTTATGGATAGTTTTGTTCTCTCCCATGTGAAACATAGTATTAATTTAACTAGCTTTCTGAAAGTTTACAGAAATACTAGTTCTATATCAAAAACAGTCTATAAATAATGTCTCTGTGACTCCCTGTTATCCCCAATGCAACTGTAAAAATATCCAGAGTGTTTATGCCAGACCACAAATGCACAATAGTATAAGGATACTTGTTCATTCTCTTGGGGCTCTGTCTTGTCCAGAAATTACAGTTTAGTATAACAAATGTATATAGGAATAGCAGTTCTAGAATACAACAGCATAGCTGGCAGCCAAGTCGGACAGTGAGGAGGTTGGGGCAGAACGTGGGCCAGTCCGGGGGGCTGAGGAAAGCTTAGATAAGGGCTCTGCATTGGAGGCAGGGAGGGAGCTAGGCAGCAGTGAGACAGAGGAACAGCTGGAGCCTGCTCCCAATGTGCACATGCACAGAGCTTCCAGAAGACAAGAACAACTAAGAAAGCTTAGGAGTAAAGTCACACCTTGGGGGTGATTGGCCCTTCCCATAGGAAACAAGAGGAGTGGGCTTTTGCAGGAAACCATTCATTCAGTCATTTCAAGTGGAAAGTTCTGTTTGTAGCTATAAGAGACTATGCCAAGTTTTGCTTTGCCCTGCATTTGGAAACTAGCTATCTGGCAGCTCTCCAAATGATAAGGTTCGTGTTGATAAAATTCCTCTGAATGTTTTTAAGGAAGCCTGGGTCAGAACAACTATGCTTTATAGATGGAATTTCCTGTCTTCGGGTTATCCAAGTTCATGCTTCGTCTTTCTTTCAAACAAGTCAAATGCTTAATAAAACATATGGGATAAATACAAGACTCTCAGGATGAAAAGTGATATTACAAGCATTAAAATAATTATATATAAGGATATCATTCACTCATCATGCTAAAAAGAAATCCAAGAAAAAGAAGCAATATGGATTGTGGAGAAAGAGAGAGAGGTTCTTCTGCCCCACAGATTAAAGAAAGATCATAGGAAAATCCTGGAATTTGGCATGCTTCAAGTCTTGCCATATGGGTAAATTAACATGAAGTCAAGTTTGGATTTGTGACTTTCAGCTTTGTTGGAGTAACAATCTTATGACTTCAAGGCCACCTGAAAGAAAAATATTCTTAAATCAGGGGTGTAAAACTCCTGGCCTGTGGGCCGGATGCATCACAGACTGGCCATGCCCGGTTTAGCAAAGGGGGGAAAAGTCACAATATGTCACATGGTGATGCTGTGATGACACAAGTTTTTCATCCCTGTCATTCATGGATAGATAGATAGATAGATAGATAGATAGATAGATAGATAGATAGATAGATAGATGGATGGATGGATGGATGGATGGATGGATGGATGGATGGATGGATGGATAGATAGATAGATAGATAGATAGATAGATAGATAGATAGATAGATAGATAGATAGATAGATACATGTATACATACATACATGCTCTGACCCCCACCTAGCCCGTTCAAAAACTACAGCCACACAGAACTTCAAAGGAAATATTTTTATCAGTCCTGGCTCTTGCTGGCTGCGAGCCCAAAATAAACACAGATAAATTCTCTGGCAAAAGTAAACTACGGCAAAACAGGTTTATATAAATCAAATCACTTATCCAAGTGCTTCTTCTCAATGATTGCAAACAAACAGAGACTTGACTAGAACAGGAACGGAACGGGATGGAACGAACGAACGAACGAACGTTGACTTCACCCACTAGGGCGTGGCACCATCAGTCTTTTATCCGCAAGAGGAGATCCTTAATGAGCCACAGCTGCTTGTTATCTTCCCCTCTGAGCATCCTGAAACCACTCACAGGAGGTTTCTGTGTCAGAGTCTGATAGCAGCTCCAAAGGCTCCTACTGAGCCACAACCCTGGTCGGCACAGCATGTTTTGTTTTCATTTTTTAATGTTCTGTGCATGCGCAGACCTGTTTATGGGCAACTGCGCATGTGCACACTGAACTGACAGTAATGCCAGCAGCAACCCACCCCTGATACATGCATATATACCTATTGATTGATTGCTTTGTTTCATAAACTAGGGATGCAAAAGAATTTTCCACAATTGTGGAATTTTGCACCAGTTGTTTTCTATGACAAAACAGTCTCATACCAGTACAAATTTGGCTAGTTTATATGTCAGCTATGAATTGATTCAGCCCGTTAGTTGAAATGACTTCTCCCCCTTTTAAGATGGATGATATATTTTACCATCCCTAGAAATGTAAAAATGGCATACTCAATAGACTCAAAAGACAAGGTCTTTTACCTTGTCATGCAAATTCATTATAGCTGTGTGACATTTAATGTGTTATAAAACTTCCATCGTTTTATTTGCCTTCTTTAGCACCACACTAAGACAAATAAAACTTAGCACCACACTAAGGATGCATACTTCAGGCAAATTTGAAAATCACTTTTCCTCCCAAATACAACTTCTGTATGATATTCTCTCAGTTTGTAAATGGCTGGGGCGTAGGGTAAAAGTAATTGGTTCCACTATTTTGCATTAAAAACAAATCATCATGAAAACTGTCAGACGGGATCTTGTCCTGTTAATGTGAGCATTTAAACAGAAATAATTCTTAATGATTCCATATCCCTAATGAAAACTAAAACCCAGTGTCCATGACCAAACTGGCCTAAGAAATTCTAGCATTTGTAAACATTATTTCTCCTGATTTGAAGAGATGGTTAGATAAGTCTTGATTCACTCCTACAAAAACCTATAGGACTCATTCATCATATTCTGTGTAATTAAATGGATACTTTTGTTTGGATTTTATTTTTTGCCCAAGACACTATCTTCTACAGTAACTCAATCAAATCAGCCATTCTGCAAAGACAAAAAACTAAAATTTTCTGGCCAACTGCAAGCTGAAATGGTAACTTGATAATTGAAATTGGCAAAGTCAAACCCATTTTACAATTTGAAAAATACAAAAAACCTCTTTCTAATTTGGATATTCAAACTCAAATATCAAACTGAAATATTTAATTTAGATTTCTATATTCTTAATAAAAACAGGTAATTTCTGCCCTTCCATAGAACCATTTGAATCAATTTAATCAAAATCCAGTTATTCAGTTATTGAAGAAACTTCCAATCAGATTTCTAATTCAAGTGTTTGCCTAGCTATGTATTTGCAGCAGGTAAGTATTTATTTTGAATATAATTCTACGATATGTTTATTTGGGGGCAATCAAAAAGTTAGGATTAGACTTTAAATATCTCTGATATGTTCCTTAAAAAGGAAGTATGTCATTGCAAACAGAAATAAATATTGGGGAACATTCTTAAATTTAACTTGCGTCTCTTAATAAAAATTATGCTATACTTTGTTTAATTGCTATAAATATTTTGCCCCAAAGTAACATAATTTTCTGATATTATCAGCACTAATGAAGGAATTGTTTTAACTATACACACAGACTCAGCCAAAAATATGTATATGTAGGTAGGCTGTGTATAAAAAGTCAGCCCCATAAGCCGATTACAATATGCTTTAATTTTTATTCAGAGAAAATATTACAGTGCTTAGGGATTTGGAAGAGCAATGCATCAAACAAATGAGGAAATGTTTAGAAGAAAATGGCAACCACTTTGAATATTTAACATACTTTATATAATAAATTGTTGGGGGGGTTGACTTTTGGTACAATCTGAGGAGGGAGGGAGGGAGAGAGGGAGGGTGGTGGCGGGGGGAGAGAGAGAGATGGGGAATAATTGGTTGCAGATTGAGGCAGGGAAAAAATGCCACATTTCTAAGGGTTGATTGATATAAAACTTACCTTCTAGTGCATGTCATCATTTCAGTTTGATCCCAATCCAAGTAAAACACCACACAGAACACACAAAAATTCCTTAAAACAACAGTATTCTGCCAATAAAAATATCAAATTTTTGAGCTGAAAAGCATGTCACTTTTTTCTTAAACTTGATACAAGTGCTAAAATGCCCGTCTATATACTGCAAGAAATAATTCCCCAAGCTGCTGAGAGTGTTGAAAAATGAAACTTCTCTTTGCATTTTGGCTGCCAGTTCATTGGTTTTCATGTAAGCAAATTCTATTTTTCTAAAAAGGAAGGAAGGAAAGTAGGTAGGTTAGTTTCTGGCTAATACCCATATTTAAGGGACAAAAACATGTTCTATCAACAGAAATACCAGTATCAGCATTCAATTTATGGGCAGAGGCTTCATTTTTGCTTATAAATCAATCAATGTGTTTCAATGCATGGCTAACAGATGAGTGACATTTTGCTGATTTGTACAATTCTCAACAATCCATTCTTATTTAGATTAGTGAAGACTTATTCTGGATTTATGTAAATTCAATGAGATTTCAGAAAGAGTGTTCCAATTTAAAAAACCCAAAGTTTGGGTATTATTTGGTGTTGGAAGAAAAGTCCTTCTGGGTTCAGTTCCAAATGGGGAAAAAGACACTGGAAACATGGAGACCGCTTGGAAATATAGTTTAATGGTGGACAGGATCACATGGCTTGAGTTCATGAACAGGATCACATGGCTTGAGCTTCTGAGCAGAAAAGGGCAGAGATGCTGAAAGTGTCCTGGTTTTATGCCCTCTCTGGGTCCCATCCCAGAGCTTCCTGTTCCTGTGTAAGAAATGCATTCTAATTGGTTGTCAGACTCCCAGGGGCAGCTAACTTTGTAGGCTGCCCTGACACCCAAGCTTTTTTGCCTTGCTGGCTGATGTAATTTTCCCAGGTGCCATGTGGTGTGATGAGTACAAGGTTAATCCTATCTTTGTTATGTAGAATAGACTGGATCAGGCCTTAATGGCCCATTGACAAGGGGGGGGCAGGGAGCTGCTTTGTCTTTAAAAACATGTTTCTCCTTTTCTCACCCAGGGAAATATAATATTCTGCCTTTTTAATACTTCCTAAAATATTTCATTTTCTAGGAGAGGGAGGGGTGGGTGTTAACTTCCTACAATCTGGATTTATGCAAATTGAATGAGATTTCAGAAACAGCACTCCAATTGGGTATTGCTTCGTACAAGGAATATACTAAAGACTTTCCTTTAATTTCAGGCACCAGTATCCACAGGCCTTCGGCAATTTAGTGTCAGTCCTGAAAAATAGTGTTAGATTCAAGAAAGCTTCTTCTACAGCAGCCCTTTGGGATTTAGGTATTGGGCAGACTACCTGGAGATGTTTTATTTATTAACACCAATTTTCAGAATGTATTAGAAAATAAAAGACTGTAGCAAGCAGTGGTGGGTTCTGGATCCTGTTCCAACTGGTACAGTTGGAACCGGCCCGGCGTCACCTACATAGACCTGTGCATTGTGCACATGTATCGTACCTGCCTATGACACCTCCGCAAGCCTCTGCGATGCTCCAACTGCTCGGCGTAGCATTGCGCAGGCGTGGTACACGCCATACACATGTGCGGAAGCACCAAAGGCTTAAAGGACAGGTAAGGAGCTTGGGCGGTCAGGTGGGCCCTCCAAAGCACCATACCGGAACGGTACCCGGTGCTCCAGGCAGGCTCCTGTACACCCGTACTGGGGCATTACGCCTGCAACCCACCACTGGTAGCAAAAGAACTCAGGGACCCAAAGTGGTTCACAAAGAGACCTGGTAATTGAAGGCTGTCATGAGGACAAGAGAAAGACTTGGAAATAGGTTTAGAATATATAGACTTTTGTCTCAGTTTCCTTAAAGCTAGAATTTTATTTTCATTTCTTTTCACATTTAACATTTTTATTAGGTTACAACATAAAATACAAAAGTAAATAGGAAGACCCAGTGGGGAGGAAAGATGGGGAGAAACTGGAGAAAAGAAAAAAAGAAACATTAACTTTCAACTCCCTCTGTTGCTATAAAAAAAGCACTAACATCAAACCACAACTTTTTGTTTTTCCATAATAATATAAAGTAGACATTTCTCTAAAAACATATCAATCTAATCGGTAAAATCCAAAATCCAAGTTTCACTTTTTTCCACTTCAAGCACAAAGTTCAGAAGCAGTCTTCACGGGGAAACAAAGGGACTTTTATTCTTTCCTTTAATCAAAATGGTCAATTTAGCCACTTCTGCCAACTCCGTCAGCTTACGTAGCTAGAATATTTTGTGTTCCAGACTGAAAAAAAGAAATTGAAGCTCAGTTGGTAATTATCCTATTCTAAACTAAATTAAACTTTTCATTTGCCATCAGAAATTGCTCTAAATTGCAATAACTTGGTTAATAGGACACAGACAAAAAGAAAGTAACTGTTCCAATTTTTTAAATAATTGCCCTTCATTTCATTTCTACCTGGATGGCTTGAAAAATGATATTACTTAATATTACTAAAGCTGTCCTCCAATTTATTTCTAAATCAATGAGTCTCTGTTTGCTATCACTCCAAACAGAGTATTAATGTCATCAGATAGAGGGGAAAATCTTAAGATTCTGTACTAAAGTTACTCATACAGTCAGCATGAACTTCAAGAGACTAAAACTTAAGGCTAATAGCACTTAGACATATACCACTTTACAGTGCTTTAAAGCCCCCTCTAAGCAGTTTACAGAGTCAGCATATGGCCCCCAACAATCTGGGTCCTCATTTTAAAAACCTCAGAAGGTTGAAAGTCTGAGTCAACCTTGACAGGTGAAAACCAAACTTTTCGGCAGAATTCGTCTGCAATACTGCATTCTAACCACCATGGCTTTTGTATATCTTGTATTATACTCTTGCATAATACCATCCATTAATTTGTCTCTCATTACTTCTTGTCCTATACAGTAGTTCCAGTTCTGTGCTGATAGCCTAGAAAATTTAGATGGAGATAGATTGAGAATAGCAGTATTTTTAGTCTTATCCCGTGGAGGAAAAAAAAAACCTCAGCAAAACCCTGAATAGACCTGGAGACTATTGAAACCTAGGTCCTCCATACTGCAGAAGAACATACAGTATCTCCTACTACTCCTTCTGATTGAAGGATATAATTCCATTATTTTCTGCAGACTCGGATTTAGAGGGTAAAACCCACCTCCCAAGTGCCTCCCTTGTTCTTCAGCCTCACAAGAATTTAAAGCTTCAGAGACAACCACAGACTCTTCAAGGACCCTCTGGGTCCATTTTATTGAATCGCTAATTAATTTGCTGAATTAGATGATCAGTTATGTCTGAACAAAGAGATTAAGTCAGATTAAGTTCCCAATAAAGGAAGGCTCTTGATGGCATTTCTGTGAATAAGCAAACAGGGCTTTTCCCCTACCAAATCAACTTCTCATTCATAAATTCAAGCCCAACTAATATTTGAATTGGAACTGAATTGGAACTGAACTGAACCAATCAATGTACGTGCTGAGGAAAAGCAACATGTATTATGTGCAGAACAAAAGACACCCCAAGGATTGTACATTAAAGAAAGAATGCGCCACAAATAAATATGAGACTGTGAGAAGTAAAATCAAAAGAGGGTGAATATAGTGTTCATTGCTTCTACCTACTAAGGTGGAATAAAAGTTACTGGGCACAAGGAATATCAGGTCATAAATGAATACCTGAAAAGTAATTGCTTGCTTAAAAATCCTGCTGAATTCTGCACATCTGCTCTGCTCTTGAAAAAGTGGCTCAGGTGTATATACGTACCTGTGACACAAAATAGAACATATAAGAGAGCGACATTATAGCTGATGCTACAATCAAATGCATTTGCACCATTAGCCTCCCTCATTTTATGATGCAAAGCAATTTAATTCAAGGTGAAAGTTTTAAGTTGTAAGATATAATCTATAATGAATGGGAACAAAGTCATTATCAGGTGTTGACTATTCAGTGTTCTTTTGAAAGGAAAAAAAAAAGATTCCGTAGCAGGTCCTATAAAACAGCAGAGAGTGTAATCTTGGCTTTTGTTATGCAGCAGGAGATTGTCATTAGTGCAGCAAAGTTGTAATAAAGTCAAGGGTTTTGGTTTTATTGGGTGTTTTAAGGCCAGCAGAGTGGAGAGGTTCCAAGCTTCAACTAACGCAGTACACATTTTTATTTTTAATGCTACCATTCGACAAATTTTGCAGAGTTGTTATAATGCTTTCCCTCATAGATGCACTGAAACACCAAGTTTCCTCAAACTGCAAGATCCGGGCTCTGAGAAACTTCTTTGTCATTTCTCACATGACAGAAAAACCACATTCACTCTCTCAGATTAAAGAAAACACACAGAAAAGCCAACCTCTCATGGTCAGCCACAAAGTAGTGGTCAACCCTGAAGTGAACCTGGCTGAGGCCCACTTGGAGGCTTCAGGGTTGCCACACAACAGGGGGGAAATAGTTAGACAGGGTTTTGTAGCCAAAACAATAAAGCTTTCCTGTGGGAACCAAGGACATTCACACAGGTGGCTGGCCAGGGGAGGAGTCAGCAACCAAGCAACCAGCCAGTAACTGGATTGGACAGCATGACCAGGGACTTGGGGGAAAGGGAGAACTTTTACTTTTTAATTAGGTGAAAGCTGCAGGAACTTAAAGTCGGCTTTCACCAGTTGTGCCAATATGATGTTTCCAATAAACTGTTCTTTGAAGAACTTGCCTGCTTCAGAGTTATCCTATCTATGGATACATTACATTACTTGGAATGCTGACAGTAGTAGAAGGATCTTCCAACTCTTATCAGGTTTTTCCATTTCCTTTTTATTTGCATTCTCCTAGGAAACCCTTATCTTTCCTCTGGTTGTGTGTGTATTTTTCAATCATAGAGACTCTTTCTTCATCATCCAGTTTGCAAACCAAGACTCTGAAAAGCAAGATAATGCTTCACAGTTTTGACTCTATCATCTTGTTCATTTGAACTAATGCGCTTGGCTTTTGGCAAGTGTAATATGTTGGTGCAGAAGGGTGCAAAGCTAACAAAATGTAAGAAGTCCTTTATGAATGAATGGGAACATTTAGGATACAAGGTTGCTCTGAGACAGGAAATGCTTTCTCTCACTTTGCAGTGCAGAATCCCTGCTATAGACAATTTAATACTATGGCTTCATTCAGACCAACTATAAACTATGATTTAGTATTATGTGAGTAAACCCTGCATGAGGCTTATCCATATAATCCATCTCCTCCGGTATAACTAAAGGAAGAAAATGAAAATCATTTAAAACAGAGCAGTGCATCACACTCTATTGGATACCAGAAAAGTGCTTCAGAGCATACAATATGAGGATTCCTGAATGCAAGCATGGAAAGCCACATATGCCTAGGCAAAGATGTAATTGATTCAAAGAGCTGTGAATTATTAAGTCTTAATTATGGCTTACTAAAAAAAAAAACAAGTTCATACTGTAATTTATCAGGCTGTTTGTTTTAATTAACCATGTTAAATATTAATTGCAGGCAAGAATTCTGAAATAAGAAATGCAAACATCTAAATTTCCCTTCTGTGCCTCATTATCAAAAGTTTACACAGACTCATTTGTGCAACATTAACCAGGGATGGAAAAATTACAACTTCCTTGAGTTTGGTCTAAAGCAGGGGTGCCAAACTCGCATCATCATGTTGTCATCATGTGACGTATTGTGACCTTTTTTCCCCTTCACTAAACCAGGGGTGAGCATGACCAGCGTGTGACACATCTGGCCCGCAGACCTCAAGTTTGACACTTCTAGTTTAAAGGCACCAGGTGAGAAACCAGGAGACAGAGTTCTAGTTCCACTTTAGACATGAAAGCTGGCTGGGTGACTTTAAGCCAGTCACTCTCTCTCAACCCAATTCACTTCACAGGTTGCTGTGGGGAAAATAACAGGAGGAAGCAGTATTAGCAGTGGTGGGATTCAGCCAGTTTGCCCCTATTCAGAAGAACTGGTTGTTAATTTTCTAAACAGTTCGGAGAACCAGTTGTTGGAAGAAATCTTATTTTGTTTTTTCCCACTTTACAGGGCTAATCCTGTAAGGAAGGCAGGAAGGAAACATTCTGGTGTTGTTTCTAGCCTAATCTTTATTGCTCTACTTGCAGAAACTGCCTCTCCAGTTAACCTTTATTACATTGTAACAGCTAAGGCAAAGCACCCATCGACCTGAGTGACATTGAGTTGCCATGCCCACTCAGTCACATGACCATTGAGCCACGCCTACCCATCTGATCATTAGGGCAGAGAGCTGGTTGTTAAATTATTTGAATCCCACCACTAAGTATTAGGTAAGTTTGCCACCTTGAGTTATTTATCAAAATTATAAAGGCAGCATATAAATAAATAAAATAAAAGTTTGCTGGACTATAAATCTCATTGCTGCCCATATTGTTAGAAGCCATGGAATACCAGGAAGGAAGGAAGGAAGGAAGGAAGGAAGGAAGGAAGGAAGGAAGGAGGGAAGGGAGGAAGGAAGGAAGGAAGGAGGGAGGGAAGGAAGGAAGGAAGGAAGGAAGGAAGGAAGGAAGGAAGGAAGGAAGGAAGGGGAAGGGAGGAAGGAAAACAGACAAATCCTTATAAAAGTATCATTTATGTTGGGGCTAGACAAGACTTAGAGAATTCTCAATCTAAAGTTTCCTATATGAGGCAGTGCAAAGGATCTTGTTTGAAAGATTGCTCTCCTGATCCCTGGTTAGAACTTCACAGTGAACTCTTCAATTCTCAGAGGTCGTCATTGGTGTGGCTAACAGGTAATTCTGCTCTTGTCTGGCCTCGTCTCAGCCTGCTAACTTTCTCCACTGCCTCTCCAAAGCTAGATGTCAAGCCTTAAAAAGACCTTCATTCATCAATGCCTTCACCTTCCAGGTTTTACATGCACTCTGAGGTTAAAGAAAATATTCTCTGCTGTTACTGGGAGTGGGAATAATTCATTGTCAAAGCCAAATCAAAAAGGGATTTCACTGCAGGAAAGTGGCATGTGAACATACTATTTTGCTCTTTTTGAAAAACAGGAAATGCTGCACAATTACATTATTTTTCCCTAACAAAAATCTGCCTAGAATTTAATTATTCCCCATATAATTAATTCAATTTTGCACAACATACAGACATAACACTGAGAAAATGTGTGGAAAGTAAAGGACTATGGGGGGGGGGGGGGTCACAATAATAAGTGATTATCCACTGAGAAACTAATTCAGATGTGGGAAGCATTTTATTTCTTTGTAACATTTATTAACTGCCCATCCACAGGTAACTCTGGGTGGCTTACACTATTACTATTAGAAGATAAAACTCTGGTCCCAGTGACCAATCCAGATTCAATCTTGCAAAGATAAAACTGTAAAAACCTGCTGATATAATAAATACAATACTATAAAAACCCAGATATCATCCTAGCTAAAAGATGGGAAAGGACGGAGTAGAACGAGAAGGGAAGGGGGTGGGATCCGGGGTTAATCTATGAACCACCCCCTGTGTGAACCTCCTTCCTTCAAGCAAACTGTCAGAGCCAGGTCTTTAAGCTACTGTGGGAGGTCAGGAGGGTTGGAGCCATCCAGGGGTGGGCTGCTGGGGGTTCACATAGCTGGCCATGCTCACCCTGCCCGTCACCTCCCACTCCTCCCATCCCAGGAGTACCACATGGCCCATTCATCATACCAGGTAAGTACAGGATCTGCACAGAGGCTCGGGGAGGGGGGGAAATGAGCCTACTGGCGGTTCTGAAAGTCCAGAAATGGGTCTATTTCTGGCCTCCATGGGGCTTCTGGAGCTCAGGGGAAGCAGTTTTCGCCCTCCAAGAGCTCGAGGAAAGCCTCCAGAGCCTAGGGAAAGCAAAAAAGCCCCCGCCCCTGTTATGGTGCAGGAGGCCAACTAGACAATGTCTACCATAGCCATGCTCACCCAGCAACAGGGCAGCAAACCCATTGCTGCAATTTTTGAAGCCCACCCCCATAGCCATCCTTACTCAGTGAGGCATATTCTAAAGGGCAGGTGCAACAACAGAGTTGTTCTGCTGAACTCCACAAGCTGGAATACCCTGGCCAATGAGGACCGCAGGATGCCTCCTCTGCCAGCATGGATAGGCAGGCCAATTCCACTGAGATGAGATGGTCCTTCAGGTAGCCTGGACCCATGACATGAAGAACTTTAATGGTGATTACCAATACCTTGAATTGCATCTGGAAGCAAACCAGCCTCCAGTGCAGCTCACGGAGCAGTGATGTTACATGGGTTACCCTTGGGCCCCAAGAACTGCCCATGCTGATGCACACTGCACCAACTGTAGCTTCTGGGTGCTACGTACAGTTCCTTGAAACATCCAACTGAGAGATAACAATATTTAAGGGACATTGCTTAGTGTTATGTGTATTTTGAAGTGAAATATATTATTCTGGGTCTTTGCCCATAAAAGGTGTCCAACCACTACCCATATTATTCTTATGCCTTTAGAAAATGAAAGTACTTGAGAATGTACCATGGTTGACATCACAAACTATATCTTCATGTTTTATTTTGCACTGATTGGTCAATTCTAGGGAAGCCTGATTCCTGATGGGCATCAGGATAGGCAATTCCCTGCCTCTTCTTTATGAGCTCTCCATCATCTGCTGAGTAAACAGACTAATTTTGCATTTTAAAAATCTATCTCTGAAGGCTGTTTTTCTAACCTCTGCCACTAACACAACACAAACTCAGGAAAGAGGGAAAAGATTTGTTTTTTCAGTATGCTATAACACGAGAACTCCTGCTGGGAAAGTGGTAAATATTCTTATACAAGCAAGAGTTTGAAAGGGAAAAGTAGATTTAAAAAAAAAACAGTTCAAACCAGCAGCAATGGAAAGGGGGAAAATACCTGCTCCACAAAATTCACTGATGTTATGTAACGTCTTTGAAATGCAACTTTTGCTTTGAAATAAAACTGCACCTCAGTATTCTCAGGATACTTGGGGGGAAAGGGAGAAATCTAATACCCTGAATTAACTCCAGGAAGGATAGGACTGAGATGGTGAAGTACTATAGAGTAGTGTTTCTCTACCTTAGCAATTTAGCAACATGAGTCTTTACTGAAGAACTTCCATCCACAATGGTGGAACTAATTTGATATATCTAGATTGGTGTTTCTCAACCTTGACAGCTTTCAGATCAGCGGACTTCAACTCCCAAGAATTCTTAAGGTAAAGGTAAAGGTTCCCCTTTCACATATGTGCTAGTCATTCCCAACTCTAGGAGGCGGTTCTCATCTCTGTTTCAAAGCCAAAGAGCCAGCACTGTCTGAAGACGTCTCTGTGGTCATGTGGCTGGCATGACTAAATGCCAAAGGCACACGGAACACTGTTACCTTCCCATCAATGGTGGTTCCTATTCTTCTACTTGCATTTTTTTACATTCTTTCGAACTGCTAGGTTAGCAGAAGCTGGGATAAGTAACGGGAGCTTACTCTGTTATGTGGTGCTAGGGATTTGAACTGCCAAACTGTCAACCTTATTGTCGACAAGCTCAGTGTCTTAGCCACTGAGCCACCAAGAATTCTTAGCAATGGCTATATTGGCTGAGTCTTTAAATTCATGCATCACAAAACTGCCCAGGTTAGCAATTACTGGTGTAAAACATCATAAACCATAGCTAGTGCCATGTGGGTACCACCAGCTCAGCTCTGCAAAGACCCTAGTAAGGATCACACAGAAATATGATGAACTAGACAGCATTGTATCATGCTAAGATGGTATATTCTTGTTACTACGGAAGTGGCTACAATTTTAAACGGTGCATCTTGGCTTGACAATACTTTTCTTCCATGGCTTGCTGCCAAATTCAACCATTGAGGCCCCTGTGCTCCATCATATTGTTGCAAACAGCAAACACACAACTCCTTTTTCTGAGCAAAGTTGTTAATAAGCCCCCAAATCATTTGAATTGTAATTGTTCTACTTTCTCCTCAAGGGTTATATTATTTGTACACAACCTCTTTAGCTTCTGAGGCCCAGGTTTGGGATTCAGCATGATGAACAGACCCAAAAGGACAAGAGGGGTATAAACAGCAGCAGTTTTCTTAGAAATATGCAAGGTTGTGTTTGCCTCAAACAGAATTTCCTAGTGCTTTGGCTTCATTATTTTCCACTGTTGTGTAGAAGAATAGTAATAATTACAGTAATGCTGAGAGTCATGGGACCAAAGACTGCAGTAGTATATTTAAGTCTAAAAATAAAGAACAGATGTTTGTAATAAATATGCTAGTAATACTGACATTTTCTTATTATTTTCAGCAAATGTTTTTGGCAATTTTCATCAAGTGTGCTTCAGATTCCATGCCAGACGAATTCAACCTTTCTCCTATTTCTCCTTAGCAAAACATTTGCTATTCACCGCATGCTGGCTCAGTTATGTTGGTGCAAACTAAACCAGTAAAACTACTGAAGTGCAAAGAAGCTGCAGTGCTCTCTGGGCATAAATATCAACAATCAATACTTGCACTGGACAACAATCCTCAAACCAGTTTCCAGTGTTAATCAACATTCAGTCAACCTATCCAAGCAGGGGGAATTTCCCTATTGAAAATCATGTAAGCATGGTGATGTTTGGAAAAAAAATATTAAATGATGGCTTATTACTACCTAAATATGCCAGACAGCTACATTAACAGAGGGATAGACTTAAGATCACATGAAGTGTTAATACCACTTTATAAGGCCTTGGTAAGATCACACTTAGAATACTATATCTAGTTTTGGTTGGCACAATGTAGTAAAGGTGTTGAGACTCTACAAAGAGTGCAGGGAAGAGCAACAAAGATGATTAGGGGACTGGAAGCTAAAACATATGAAGAATGGTTGCAGGAACTGGATATTTTGGAATTGGAATTGGAATTGGAAAGTTTATTTATAGGCCGCCCTTTTCCCTGGGGGGACTCAGGGCGGCTTACAATTCATGGGGAGGGGAATACAAACAGTGAGACATAAAACAATACATAATTAAAAATAGAACACAACATTCATCATTCGGGAGGGGGTGGATTACAATCTAACCCCAGGCCTGACGGGATAGCCAGATCTTAAGGGCTGTGCGGAAGGTCTGGAGGGTGGTGAGGGTACGGATCTCCATGGGGAGATCGTTCCAAAGGGTCGGAGCTACTACCGAGAAGGCTCTCCTCCGCGTAGTCGCCAGTCGATCCTGACTGGCAGATGGGATTCGGAGGAGGCCTAATCTGTGTGATCTAATTGGTCGCGAGGAGGTGATTGGCAGGAGGCGGTCTCTCAAGTATCCAGATCCACTACCATGAAGGGCTTTATGGGTGGTAAGTAGCACCTTGAAGCGCACCCGGAGATCAACAGGTAGCCAGCGCAGCTCGCGGAGGATAGGTGTTATGTGGGTGAACCGAGGTGCGCCCACAATCGCTCACGCGGCCACATTCTGGACTAGCTGAAGTCGCCGGATGCTCTTCAGGGGCAGCCCCATGTAGAGCACGTTGCAATATTCCAGCCTTGAGGTCACAAGGGCACGAGTGACTGTTGTGAGAGCCTCCCGGTTCAGGTAGGGTCGCAACTGGTGCACCAGGCGAACCTGGGCAAATGCCCCCCTGGTCACAGCCGACAGGTGGTGATCAAAGGTCAGCTGTGAGTCCAGGAGGACTCCCAAGTTGCAAACCCTGTCTGAGGGGTATAGTGTTTGACCCCCCCCAGCCTGAGTGATGGAACACTTGCCAAATTATTGGGAGGGAAACACAACAGCCACTCGGTCTTATCCGGGTTGAGTACCAGTTTGTTAGCCCTCATCCAGTCCCTAACGGCTTCAAGGATTTTAATGAAAAGAAGCAATAGCAGTAGACTTATATACCGCTTCATAGGCCTTTCAGGCCTCTCTAAGCAGTTTACAGAGAGTCAGCATATTGTCCCCAACAATCTGGGTCCTCATTTTACCCACCTCGGAAGGATGGAAGGCTGAGTCAACCCTGAGCCGGTGAGATTTGAACCGCTGACCTGCTGATCTAGCAGTAGCCTGCAGTGCTGCATTTAACCACTGCGCCACCTTGGCTCTTATGAAAAGAAGGACTAGGGGAGATATGATAGCAGTGGTCCAATATGTCAGGGGTTGCCACGAAGAAGAGGGAGTCAAGCTATTCTCCAAAGCACCTGAGGGTAGAACAAGAAGCAATGGGTGAAAACTAATCAAGGAGAAAAGCAACTTAGAACTAAGAATTTCCTGACAGTTAGAACAATTAATTAGTGGAACAGTTTGCCTCCAGAAGTTGTGAAAACTTCAACACTGGAAGTTTTTTAAAAAGAGATTGGACAACAATTTGTCTGAAAGGGTATAGCAGGGGGTTGGACTAGAAGACTTCCAAGGTCCCTTCCCTTTTGAATAAAGTTTTTTTTTTGCAACTGGCGGCTACATATACTCTTTCATATTTTTCTCAACAACCGAATATTACCTCTGTGACATTTCCAGAAAGTGTGGTACTGTATTTTCTGCTCTTTTTGATGATTGGAGTAGTGGGGTGTCTGATTGATATTTTTAATTGAAATTTGCCACAGCTTTGTTAGGAAGTAACATTTCACCACTCAGAGTCTGCTATGATTGGAACAGTTTCTAAACCCAATCCCTCAATTAAGGGGTTAAAACAGAATGGAAGGTTGAAAACAAAACTTTCCACAGCCTTTTGTGTACGTGAGCTGTCTTATTTAGAAAATTCTAAGCCAGATTTTCCTAACAATGCTACCCAGACATGTTGGTATAAACTTCATGAATTTAAGGTGAAGTTTTATCCTCTCATAAAGAAAGGCTATTCAAGAAGTTTATTAGAAACTTTCTCCCATCCTGTTCCGATAAGATTCACATATGTAAATAAATCTTTTTTCTTTTAAGAGTATAGTTCAGGGGTGGGCTACTGCAGATTTGCATGGGTTCGGGATAACCTCTAGCTAAGAATTTGCCCTGTTTGGAGAACCCACAAATCCCACCCCTGGCTGGCCCCACCTACCCTGCCCACCGCTCCCATCCCTCCCTGCCACTCCCAGGAGTCCCCACATGGCCCATTAGGGATGCCAGGTAAGTACAGGGCTCGCACGGAGGCTCAGGGAGGGCAAAAAAATGGGCTTCCCGGAAGTTCCAGAAGGGTGAAAATGGACCCATTGGCTGTTTTCGCCCTCCTGGAGGCTCCAGGAAAGCCTCCAGATCCCAGGGAAGTTAAAAATGCCCCACCTCCCATGGCCAACTTGGCCATGCTCACAATGGCCATGCCCACACAGCAATGGGTGGTAAAATTTTTGAAGCCCACCCCTGGTACAGTTCCTAGAATTACTTAACTAGTTAGGAAATTTGGGGGATTAAACCTCATCACATGTGGACAGCACAGCACAGAACTGAGAGTGGCATTTCATATTCTAATAAAGGAGAATATTTGTAGCTCAGGGTTGAAATGAGGGTTATTTAGTGCTCTACAAGAGAACCAAGAACTCCTCATTCCATATTCTATTCAAACAAAGTTACCCGAGTAAGCTACCACCAAGGGTTTTTACTCATTACAGAAATTAAGTATTGAGCATTAGAATTGAAGTTAGCAATTCCACATCCATCAGTTATATGTTTTATTTTACACTTTTCTATAACTTTCCTTAATAAACTAGACTGCTGATGCAGGTGTTAATTAATGAGGGGAAAAAGCCCTAGGAGGAAGTTTAAATCTATTTTCCCAAGCTAAAGTAATTCATTTCTAATAAAAATTCACCTGGCTTCTTACATTTTAGCTGGTCTTATATGTAACACCTCATTATCTCTATTTGACATTTAAGCCTGTATGAATTATAAGGCTCCTAAGGTTTTGCCAGGACACTTTCCCAGAAGGACTCTACCTATACAGTTAACAAAAATGATTGCATATAGATGTAAAATGAATATAGGTATCTCTTCAAAACTATGCAACTTCTACAAGGCACAAAACATATGAAAATTAATGAACAGACCACTTACCTCTTTACAACCACTGTATATTTAATACTGCAGATTTGATCTCCCTACATATCATTTAAACCAATTTTTACAAGCAAATCATGTTTCAAATAATCTTCACTCTTCTGAACCATGCCTCTGCATGCAGAGTTTTGTTTTAATTGGCCTTTAAAGCTACAGAAACTGAGAAAATACCTGCCAGAGTGTTTGCAGCAGATTTGTTTAGTGAATTTAGAAGCTATTTATGTATAAAGTAGCGGCGGGGGGGGGGGACCAGAGCAGTTCTTGGAGCAATGTGGGCACACCACTACATGCTTCTGAGTAGTTCCCAAGGGCTGCCCCATGCAGACTGCATAGCACGAGTCCGAAACACAAGGTAAATAGAGCACAAGAGACTGTCTGGATAACCTCCTGATTTAGGATCGATCTCAGGTGGATCAACAGATGAAGCTGTGCTCTTTAAGCAGAACCTGTGAGTCCAAGATAACCTCTAGTCTACATACCAGTCTTAAAAGGAGAAGAGCAACCCTACCCAATACTAAAACTGGAAAGTCCCCTGATGCAGATCTCCCCCCAAATCTATATCCATTCAGTCTTGTGAGGATTGAGCCCAAGTCTCTTTCTTAAAAGGATAGCAATAGCAATAGCACTTAGACTTATATACCGCTTCACAGTGCTTTACAACCCTCTCTAAGCGGTTTACAGAGTCAGCATATAGCCTCCAACAATCTGGGCCCTCATTTTACCGACCTTGGAAGAATGGAAGGCTGAGTCAACTCTGAGCCTGGTGAGATTCGAACTGCCAAAATTACAGTCAGCCAGCAGTCAGCAGAAGTAGCCTGCAGTACTTCAATCTAACCACTGTGCCACTGCAGCTTTTGAACACTACTTGATTCAAGGCTCCTGCATACAATTACTGTTTTCAGGTCTGCTGAAGTGAACACATGAATAAAATTTGGCTTCCAACAAAGGCAGCTTTAGATTCAGATTACTGCTCAGCTATGACATTCATCTCTCTAACTTACTGCCAGGATGCTTTTCTTCCTGGCTTGCAGAATCTTTATTTTAATTCTTCCCAAACTGATCTATTCCCCTGTCATTTTTCATTCCATACTCCTTCAGCAGTCCCCTGAGGCTAAAGTCCTGGGCTACCCTGAACAGAATGAATAGGGTCCTCATGCCATGTTATTCACAGTATAGGAAGAAATTGTTCCCCAGCAATTTCCCAGAAAGGCCATTTAAGTAGTAGATAGAGAGCTTGGATGGATGGATGGGTAGATAGGTAGAAGTATAAAGGTCATATGAAAAAGTAATTATTAAGAGTAAGTTGCATGGTCTGTGCAAGTGGGGGAAGTGGTGTCAGATTTTTTCCTGTGTTCAGCACACTGTAAATCGCTATAATAAAAATAATACTTTACTAATACCTGGCTTCACATGGCTATTGAAAGTTTAAATTGCTGCCTGAAGCTCCTTAGAGGTAGGGTAGAATATTAAGGTAGTAAATAAATTGTTCAAATGCTAGCTTGAAACACAACAGCTACACACACAAATATACCCAATTACCACGTTTTTTTTAAAAAGCATTACTGCCTATGGCTGATTTGTTTACATTTTCCCCTATAATGCTGTGAAGTATTACATTGTGAGCAATCATAAGACAGGGTGTGCACTTCTTTGATGTGTCCAGAGCATTTCTGTCACAGGACTTGTGAAAAATCCTTTACTGAACATCAAGATGAAATGATTAAATTTTGCATGCTTTTTTAAAATAATAATAATATAGTTCCATTTCAAGTACCTATTACCAATGCTGCACGTAGAAATGAAACCTATTAGAATCCAGTTATTCCCATGTTCTCATGTTCTGAGTTTGCGCTAAACAAGCAGAGCTTTCAGAAATGATTCATCAGAATCAGAGGAAGAAGTGACTGTGACAACAAAGGTAACTTTATAACAAATTGGAAGTCTTTCTCTTTGAATGACTAATGGAGCTCTTCTTAGAGGACAAAAAAACCCGTACATTTATGCCTAATGAAATTTAAATACTCTTATATCGATGGCCTTATTACATCTATGAGAGACCCCAGGGCAGAATTCTAATTTGAGCCCTACTTTCCAGTATCTGAATAGAGGTTGTACTGACTCTATAACCATAATGCTACTTGTTTTTATTCATTTTTACTACTGCATTCATATCCTGCTTTTCTTCCAAAAATTTCAACAATCACGATTTCCTAAATAATTTTTACCAGTAAAACAATTTTATAAGATGGATTATTATTGAGAGATAGGCTGAGAGACTCAATGCCCATGGGATTGTACCTGGGTTTCCTCAGTCTTATTTTATTCCTCTCAATTATTCCTCCTCTACTCTGCAACTTTTTAAGATGTTGAAGTTCAAAATCCCAAATTCCTAGCCTATAAGTCATGGGCAAAACCACATTCTTTATTTGAACATCTGGCATTATCTATGTCCTGCTCTTGGAATTTCAGGGGCTAGCATGGTAAAATTTAAAGCTGATATTAAATGATCTAGATGATATTTTTATAAGTATATACACAATCATTTACAGTTATCTATATAATAGTGTGTGTCTGTATATGTATATGTATGTGTGTGTGTACACACACACACACTACCTAGATACCCATGCTTCGTGACAAAACTATGTGATCGGGCAATGCAGCACAAATCCTGCATTCTGGTTCAATACATCAGCTCAGTGGTGCTCGTGATTGAAGCACATATGGGAATATTTCTTCCATCGCCCAGTTCCATAGGTGGGGGAAATAGATATTTTGGTGAGGTACCAATGTTTAGTACTGTAAGGAGCCCAGACAGGTCCTGAGTGAAGGAGTGGAACGTCTGCCAGTTTGAACTGAGGTGGGGTATGTGAGGTAACCAGCAGTTGGAACAGAATTCTTTTCAGGTAGGGAGGGGGAGTAGAACTCCTTAGCATCAGAGTGTGTTAAGTACATTATAAGAAATACTAATGTTCTGATGGTCATTTTGAAAAATCCTTTCTTGGTGAGCACCTAGAAGCCAAGAGGAACCTATGTGCTCAAATTTCAAGTTTGTAGGCTTTATAATTCTGGAGTTTTTGTGTCTTTCAGTCAGATGAATGGAGACTGGGCCACAAGAGAGTGATTGACCCAAAGTTCAGTTGTTATTATCTTTGGTATAATAGAATCATCATGCAAAGATGTAAAAGAATAGAAATACAACAGGAGTTTTGTTCATTGCATCTAAAGTCCACAATCCTTTTCCCTTCCATTCTATTTTATAAATACCTCCTTTGCTGATGAACCTTTCACCATGGGTTGCACGAACATGCTATTTATTCCTTGAGTAAAATAATATTTGCACTGATTATATCGGGATGAGCATAAGAAGCATCTAGAAACATCCTCTAGAGGTAGACGTAATACAAGAGATGAATAATAGTTGAGGAAAACACAGAACTTTATACTTTTCTATTCCGGCATTCCATTGCAGAAGGCTTTTGAGCATAGCAAAGATTCAGAAGCTCTGTCAAGCAAGCCTTATGCCCTTCAGGCATTGACTGGGTTTCTTGGATTACAGGTATGCAAACTAAGTCATGCTGGGGGGGCAGATAACCAGTATGCTGCTGCAGTCACAAGTTAATATTATTTTATCTAATGGAGACCGTCATTTTTGCCATATGTAGCCTTCTCTATTCTAATGCTAGAAAGATAGAAAAATTGATGTGAACTAAATGGAATACAGAGGAACCTGCTGCTCTTTTTCAATATAGAGAATCTGAGAAAAATAATGCTGCATTTATGACAATTAACTCCATACATTGCTGATGCTCAGTCTTTGGGGCTCTATGGCATCCCATTTAGACTCTTTTTTCATCAAAAGCACATGTGTGGAAGGCTGAGCGCATGCACGGAGCTCACATTTGCAAACTGGTAGGGAAGGTAAATGAATATCACCCCTGTAAAATGATGAGTGGCCCATTGCAGTTAGTAATGTCATTGGCAATGGTCTGCCTAAGCTAACACTGCCTTCTTTTCTCATCAGAAACAGACAAAATGTTAGTACTGCAATAAGCTGCTTTTGGGGTGATTTGAAGTAAATAACTGCCTTCCTAGAGGTGTGGTGCCTCAGTGGCTTAAAGATGCCAGAGAAGGTCTGTACTCCAGTAGTTCGAGTCCCAGCTCTACATGATGGAGTGAGCTCCCATCACTTGCCTCAGCTTATGCCAATCTTGCAGTTCAAAAGCATGCTACATGAAAGTAGATAAATAGGTATCATTTCAATGAGAAAAATAACAGCACCATGCGGAAGTAATCAAACGGGTGCGTGACCTGCCTGAATGCAATATCTGAACACAAGGCCAGATCAGTGGAAAAAAAAAACACTGGATGATACTGCACAACACTATTAGCCATTCTGAATGTGGAGATAGTTTGCCCCCTGTGTACTCTGGATAGGGTACATGTGTGACCTGAACAGACTAACAATCATTGGCAGCCTAACAACTATTTTGTGTTAACACACTGTAGTCTCCTGGCTAATGTAACATTGCCATAGGCTAAATAAATAATTAAACTGCCTTCCTTTTACAGAATCCACTTTTGAACGAATCCAGAGATGAGTAGCCAGCACATAACCATCATTCTTAAAAGCAATAAGGGCATGGTTTCCCTTAATAATTATGCCTTCCAGAGTGGTAATCACTTTAACTATCCCCTGGAAAAACATCTGCAGTATGTTAGTTAATTATCTTTGTGATAGAGTTTCACAGAAATATTATATTGTATTTTTATGATGCAGATAAATAGAAAACTACATGGGGAAACAACTTGCAGATGAAGTTTTAGCAAGTTGGCAGCCAGCTTCCCCAAAATGGACAAACATTAAAATTGAAACTTATCTGAGATAATTCTTGAATCCTCAAGAATGTATTTAAAAGTTCATCCTTAAAAACAACTGGGTTTTCCCCAATAAGGCATATCTCTACTAACTCTAGTCTCTCCACAATAATAATATGAAGACAGAATAGTTAATATTAAGCAAACATACAAGATGTTAGTCCATAATTAACCTACTAAAGATAATGACTAATTTTCATAGGTAAGAAAAATGGATGGTTGGTTTTTCCCTCTTTATATGTATTTTTATACTATTTTTAATTGGGTTCCTTGTACCATTTTTATTTCTCCTTTGTGGCACTTGACCATGGTTTCTCCCATTAGTACACAATAATGTGCAGAAACTGCTTTGATCTCAGGTATCAAATGTCCGTGTCACAGATACATGAAGTTTTTGTAGACTGCTTGCTGACATCTGCTATTTTATTATGTGACCCTTCTGAACATTTTAAAGTTTGTTATTTTTGCCATTTCTGCAAAATGTTTTTACATTTTACAAGGTATCAGGAAGCCATAACATTATTCAGGAATGTACAAAACTCAAGTTCACATTTTGGTGGGTTTTGTGATCATGAGATCTTGACAGGAAGAGTGATTTGTAACAGGTGAACACCTCTATCTATGTGCGTGCGTGCGTCCGTTGCTTTTGTGTGTGTGTGTGTGTGTGTGTGTGTGTGTGTGTGTGTGTGTGTCCAGTATATAAGTTCTGCTTTTGATTATCTGAAAAAGGGAATGCAAATGGCACCCTATATAATCATGTATTGTAGTGTTGATATATATAGCCTTAATAAAGAGATTTATGTTGGGAGTTTTTTTTTAAATCTATTAGTTTGTGCATAATATGGAACATTTGAGGCCCAAAAAAGTAAATTAATGCTCACATCTATATCCTGTACATGGGGATCTTTCTCTAAAGGCTATAGTAGAAATCAGCTTTGTATTAAAAAAATAATAAAAGATAACCTCTTGTTATCTGGTCCTGCTTTCAACCTAGCAATTCCAAGACTCCAGTGTTCCAATGGAACAACCTACCTTGCAGTAGGCAGTTTGTACTCTAAATCTGGCTTAAGAACCTTTTGCATAAGCTCTCGCAATCATGGTAAGGGATTCTGGAACAAGTGCCACATATGGCAGATCACAGGTTGTCCAGGTATACCCAACATTGAGTTACGATTGTGGCCATGGATTTGAACAACTGCCTTATATCCTCAACTAAGTATTCCTGCGTCACTGAGCTGGATAATGAAATGCAATTCCTTCCACCTTTTGAAAGAATAAGCATTTTTTTTTAAAAAAACATATAGATAAATTGCCTGGGACTTTATATAAGGAGTCCTGGTGATATGGTGGTTAGAATGCAGCATTGTAGACTAACTCCACCCATAATCTAGAGTTCGATCCTGAAGGGCTCAACATTCATTAGCCTTCCATCCTTCCAAGGTCAGTAAAATGAGGACCCAGATTGTTGGGGGCAATATGCTGAGTCTGTAAACTGCTTAGAGAGGGTTGTAAAGCACTATGGGGCAGTATATTCTAAGTGCTATTGCTATAGGTACCATGGCAAGTAGACAATCTGCTGGTTATTGCTAGCTAGCAAGACAATGCTGCATCCGAATTAAGGTAATGTCACCAGAACAAAGAAGAAATTATTGAGATCATCCATGGGATTCCAGACAACTACTATTTTTCAAGTGTGGACCACAGAAACTGTCCATTTTATAGTTGGCCTATGAATAAAGCAACTGGGAATTGGGATTTACGACAAGCTCAAATTCACAGCCTTTATGGACACAAAACTTGACTGAGTCTTATATCTTAATCATTTTTTAAAATCCCCACCCCCCCACTTTGCATATTGCAGAGATTAAGCCCCTTGAGACTGGCAAAGTTTTACAGCATTCATTGGGTGAGTTTCCCTCTACTTTAAAGATGATGGTGTAAATTTGATTTTAAAACTTTTTAAAATACATGATTTTTTAAAAACTATACAGCAAAAGTGCTTAGTGTATGGATTTTGAAAATTTAATAACGGATTAAGGGGCCAGGGGGATTTGGAATTATAGCTTTGAATTACTTAGACAATACTTTCTCATGGGAACATGGAGATTGTTTTTTGGAGGGTATGATAAGGAGACTTTGAAGGCTGGACACTAGAGCCAGAGGATAAAGAAAATGGAGCAGAAATTCTTAATGTAAACTCTTCAATATTTTTAAGCTAAGCTTTTGGACAGAATAAAGCAGACAATCGGTAAAGTTAACAGAGCATGTTCTAATGAAGTTGTAGAACAAAAATAAGTTGCATTGGATGTTTATGAAATTACTTTGAGGGATAATTTAAATGAATACAAAAGGCGCAGATGGATGATTTATTCTCTAAAGAAGATGAACAAACATTAAATCAGGGTTTTTTTTTTCCTTCTGGGTCTAGAAAACAGTTCTGCTAAGATTTGGTAACACTTTTTTTAGAAGTGACAAACAAAGGGATAAATTTACTTGTGGATACAAGAGAAATCTGTTAAAGTCCTTGAAGATTTTCACTTTGAGACAGATAAATAGCAAATTACCTCTGTGACTTTTTTAAAGGGCTCAAATAATTTTTTTTAAAAAAATTAGGGAACATCTATAAAATTAGTTTATTCAATCAAAGTTAAAAGAAGAAAATAGTTATCTGGGTGCCCTTAAAGGACTTTTGTTGACAAAGATTGATGTAGCATTTTGATTTTATTTATTTTACTTATATTTATATCCCGCCTTTATTATTTTTACAAATAAGTTTAGACGGCAACTATATCCAACATACCTTCTTCCTACTATTTTTCTCACAACAACCCTCTGAGATGGACTGGGCTGAAAGAGAATGACTGGCCCAAAGTCACCCAACTGGCTCTTACAGCCGGTGAGACCTGAACTCATGTTCTCCTGCTTTCTAGCCCTGTGCTTTAACAACTAAACCAAACTGGCTCTTTTTTTGTTTTCCTTATCTAATTAATTAGTTATGAGATTTTATTTTATATGCTATCAAAATAGGTTTTACCTGCAGGAATGAAGAGTGAAATTGCTTCTTTTTTCTCTTCCCTTTTTCTTTTCACACACCCAATCTTTTTCTTTTTTGTATTTTTCTATTTGTATTTTTGTAGTTTGTATTAACTTCTATTATTTACATGTATAGGTCTTAATAAAATTATTTGAAAAAAAAGAAATTGCTTTGATTTTAAAAGCTGGATATATATGGCAGCTAATATATGATAAAGAAATACATGTTAAACTAAATTGCAATTAAACACTTTGTTTAACTAATAAACCTATGATCAACTAACAAACCAATTAGGAATTTTCTTCCTGAGACAATAACTTATGTCTACCATTTAATACCTTAAGAACCTTAAAATTTAAATTACCTTAGGCTGCGAAACCTTTTCAATATATAATTGTTAAATATATATTATGATGTCAAATGGATTTCCATTCATGCTGGATCTAACAACTGGATAGGTCTCTTGATAGTTCTGCTCTTTGCACTGTTTACATTTCAATTCATTATTGCATTATTATAACTAGGAGATTGCAAAATGATGAATGACCTCATACACTCAGTGGATAATAATAGCTAAACCTTGACTTTCTACCTTGTATTTTATTACTTTTTTCCTTGTTTAGTTCATTATAGTTTTTCCTCTCCAGTTGCTGCATTCCTCAGCTAGTGGACACTCAATAGCTTAAAACAAACTTCTAAAAAACCTGCTGCTGAAGTGTTGATAATGATTATGTTCTGCTCCATGAACAAATTGTAACTTCAGCAATTCCCCTAGGAATGAAAGCCATTAATAGGAGAAAGAAATAAAATCAACTGCCAAGAGCAGTGAGCTAATGGAATCCTGAATACTTGAAACATGAGGGGATCGAACTCCTAACACAAAGTTCAGAGTATTGAGCATGTAACTGGTATTTCAGCTAAGGATGATTCAAAATGTCCATATGGATTTGGGAGGATAAGGAAAAAGAGCTTTCAGGTGGACTAATATGCTTAACTTGTGTTGTTCTTGTTAAAAGCTAATGACTTAACCTCCAACTATGCATGAAACCACTGAATTTGTTGGAAATGTTCGCATTCACACTGCTTTCCCACACTGTCTTCCCACATCTACTACGTTTGCTAAGTATTCCTTTTCTGATTGACTCTGGCAAAGTCACATGTTGTGGACTAGAGGTCCAAGCAAACAACATTGTTTGGGTATGGATTTGTCCCAAAAGGGGAAAAAATGGTTTATGCTCCATTTTTGGGGATGTATAACATTATAGTCCTAATGACAATAGAGGAATCCATAATTGTCATTCTAATAATAATATAAGATGCAGAAAAAGAGATCACGTCACCACTTTTAGCACTTCATAAATCCCTTTTTTCACATAATGGTCTTCTCTCCATTGAAAATTTAAATCAGTGGATGTCAGGCACAAGTAACTAGAGCCACACGTGTAGAATTCAAGCTAACTACATTGTTATATTCTCCGTATTACAATAGGAAACTTCCCCAGACTGCTTGCCCTCTCTTGGGAACAGATAGATAAATCTGTAAGAAGCTTAGAGAATCTGTTCTGGACTGCACAAGGATTCAAGACTAATTCCCTGCTTGACACTTTTGCCCTGCCTGCCTGGCTGTTTCCTGGGGATCACTTCCAGGCAATTAGTAGATAATGCCTAGAATAAGCTAGCTTATTAGCTTCCACGTATTTTCTCCATTTATAAACTCCAAAAGAAAGCTAATGCATTCTTTTGTTTCCCTTTGTTTTGCTTGTATGTGCTTTTAGTTTGTCTCTTTGCCTTAATAAGTAGCATATAATTAATGTTTTTATGAATCATTGTATCATGACATCTACATATATGTTAGTGGTGAAATTCAAAAATTTTTGATACCGGTTCTGTGGGTGTGGTGTGGATTTGTGGTTGTGGCTTTGAGGGCACGGCAGGAGAAGTTACTGCAAAATCCCCATTCCCTCCCCACCCCACTAACTTGCTTTCCAGCTCCGTTGTTCTGTTCAGGGCAACAAAAGAAGATTGGCTGGGAGGCAGCAGGGGCACAGTCAGCATATTTGCTGGTTCTCCAAACTGCTCAAAATTTCTGCTACCGGTTCTCCAGAATCTGTCAGAACTGGCTGAATACCACCTCAGATTTCCTGAAGAGAGTACATCAAAGGACTACAGATAATATAAATTTTTCAGTAAATAATAATGTTCTCTTGTACTTAACTTGTAACTACGTGTGAGAACTGTACTCGTGCAATATTTATATGCAGTAGAGGTCACACTGCATAATTTTTATCCATGAACACTAATCTAGTAAACAAAAGATTCTAGACCGAATCGCCATCTTGATTCCTGCTGATTTCTTCCTCCCTAGTTTCCCGCAGAGGTATTTGTTCTCATTGACTTTCCTTTCATCTCTGTTGGATCAAAAATATTTATAAAGAGCTCTGTGTATTTCAAATACATTAAATAATTAACAGTGATGTTCTCAGGGGTTTTGTAGCACATGGCATTATGAAATAAATTACTGGAAATTGCACCCATTTGGCAACTTTCTCTAATTAGGTAGAGCGTCTTCCAAAAGCTTTCAGAAAAGCAATATATCAATACATGGACAAGCATTATTCTCTCAAAAATGACCTCTCTTTTATCCCTGTGGAAAATTATTTCAGGAAGCACATTTTTTTGTATGCAAACACATAGAATTACCTTTGTTACAGTTATCCAGTAGTATTTAGGATGAACTCTTCAATTATTTTAAAGGATCAGAAGCTCTTCTTGACAGTTGAGTTAATTATTACTTTCCTTTTCAGAAACAATTTTGAACCTGAATGTTAAACAATGCTAGAAAAATCATTTATTCAATAACCAGTGAAACCAGCAATGAGTTCTGCTCTAAGTAACTTTCTACTCCACCCAGATTCCAGAGTATATTAAAGAAATCCGAATGAATTCCACTGTCTGTTCAGCAAACTCCTTTAGGCACATGTGAAGAGATTCTTCTTTATGCTTGTCAATAATGAAAAGATGAAGTACTTCTAAAGTGTCCTTAAAAATGGTATATTCATATCCTGGCTGTCCTGGATTTTTCTCTGCTTATTTTTCTGCCCCTCAAAATATGTGATAATAATACATTCCATTAAGTTCTTGTTCCACTTGAAAAATTATTTTGCCTCAAATTTTAGTTAAACTTTTCCGGATAGCTTGCATCCAACAATAAGGCATGACATTCAATCTGCAACATTGACATTAAACAATCTTCAAGAAAGAACTTGAAGAGAAAGAAAAGTTCTAACATTCCAGAAAAGTTACTGTTTCATACTTCTTCTTGTCAGATAATTAGCATCCATAATGCTATATTTTTTAGCTATGGTGTCAACTTGGCCTCCTGTCCAACAAGGGATTTCAGAATTTTACAGTTGCTAAATTCCTAAAGGGATGATTCATAAAATCTTGCTTGGAAACTTCTGTTCAAAGGCATGAGCAATGATAACTAAGTTTGCACATAATCCATTTTAAAGCATACATGAAACTCCCGGCAGAAATAATTGGGAGAGTTTATGCTCTCAAAACATTGATGAGTCCCGAATGTACCAATCCTTTCCATACATTTCTAAGGAAGCAATTCAAGTTCTGGAATATGTATAATACCAAAAGAGATTAAGACAAAAGAAAACACCTTAAACCAGACTACGTAAATATCAAAAGTGTTTCAGATGTTTGAAAAGACAGATCTAGGAAAATGGATTCAACTTGTGTAGGAAGTGCTGTATTAGATTCATTACTGACTTGTGATTCTTATGTTCTGTTGTTATTCATGATTTCATTTGTCCAGAAAGTGTAGAACTGGCCACGTGGACACATACCTTAGTTATTTATTCTATCAGAGGTTCTATGATATATTCTATGTGAGGTTAACTTAAGTTGGAAAGTTCCATTATTTGGGCACAATCATGAGTATCAGAAAATACAGCTAACAAAGGACTTCAGAAAATTATACTACCTTTCCTATCTGATAACACTCACATAATTCTGGACTATTTCCTAGAATTTCATTATATGATATGCCCTTATAAAATTGGTTTTTAGTTTTAATTTCACAAATAACAAGAAAATGAAATTGTACTTGTCACAGAGAAGATGTACAATCTGCTCACTCACTGGTAGACCCACAACTTCCAAAACAATTTCTCAAACCTATACAAACCTTGGCCTTAGCTGGCCAAGATGCAGCTAAGTCTTCACATAGCTCTTTGGTTAACCGCCATTGATAGGGAAGGTAATAATTTGTGTTCTATAAAGTGCTTCTAATCCAGTGGTGGGTTCCGGATCCCATTGCAACTGGTACAGTGCAACGGGGCCCAGCATCCACTACATGAATGTATGCAGCACATGCACACATGCTCGCAGTGCACACATGTGTCCTTATCTACTATGGCACTCTGCGACACCTCCACAATGCTCCAGCTGCTTGGCAGAGCATTGCACAGATGCCGTACGCTCCATGCACATGCTCAGAAGTGTCGAAGAGCTCAAATACAGGTAAGAAGGGCGGGCAGGTGGCCCTCCAGAGCACTGTACTGGAACTGTACCTGGTGTTCCCGGCAGGTACCGGGGCATACCGTCTGCAACCCACCACTGTTCTAATCCCTATGATCTAGTCAATGGAAGAGAATAATCTTTCTTCTTTTCAAATATAATAATTGTAAAAGGAAATCCATACTTTAAGTAAGGTAAACATATCTGTTTTTATACAAAATGGAGAACACTTTAAAATGCTGCTTTTAAAAACCAAATGGAGAAAGAAAATGCAAATTTCTATTTTTAGTTTCAAAATAGACTTTAAAGCACTAAACCACTGTGATCATTTTTCTTTATTTAGTATATTAGCATATTTTTAAATTATGAGAAGAAGGGGAAAGAGGAGGAGGTGGAGGAGAGGAAGAAGAGGTTTTCTTGCTTTCTATTTGAAACTATGATCTGCTCAAAAGGTCATTTAAATTCAGAAAAGTAAGCTAAAGAAAAATATTTTAGTATTACCACACATCAGAAGTGCCATTGGAATGATCTGTTCATTAGGCTTCTCTCCCAGTTACATTTTATCTCAGTCCTACCCTCAAAACAAGGTTCTCTCTCCCATCATACAAACCTTAACAGAGAGTAGCACCTCAGCAATACAGACATTTGACCATAAGAACTATTACTGAAGTATGACCACAAGCATGATTGGCCATAACAAATGGTCTGTCTTTGAGCATCACTGAGACATTCATCAAGCTGTTTTGACTCAAGTATGGGTCATAAGTCAACAAATCTGTCAGAGTTAATATGCTGAGCATATAAGTTATTATACTGAGCAGATGCTTTAAAAATGGTATATGTGATAGACTGAAGTTAGTTTTTTTCATCTGGAATTAATATACATTATTTCAAAGCAAGAATATTTTTAATTTTTTTAATATTGGGCGAGGAGGATTGTAATGAGTGAGGATACACAATCATAGCCAGGATTAATTTCCCATGCAGGGATATGGTTGCCTGCCCCCCCCTCCTGTTATAAAATACAGTTTCCACATTTTATGAGTTTCCTGTCTCAAATGGGAAGCCATGCCATTGATTTTGGCAAAGGTGTTGCCAAAATCTGGCAGTACAACTGGAAACAAAAAGAGATTCAGGAGCTACATTGAGTTTTCCAGATTTCTCATCCTTTAGATGATGCATCTTCATCCTTTAATGATACCACCTCATCATTTATGATACTAGAAGAGTAAAATAGAATACTCTAAAAAAGCCATTCTACTGGAATGTGTTAACTTTGCCCTGTATTCATCCTGTCAAGTCTACAGCTGTACATTATGTCAGGGTTCCAAATAGCATCCAAAAGTAAATCAGAGTCCAAGGCAAAGTATTGCTCAAAGTTCCAATTTATTAAGAGAGCCACGTTGGCACATCTGGGAAAACCCAAATCTGAAAGCTTCCCGGTTTTCCCCCACCCAGTTGAAAGTTCAAGATCTTGCCCCCACACCTACAAGTCCATCACATGGTCCAATCTTCCACTGCGATGCTGGCAGTTCCGCCCATCCAGTTCTGTTCCGGTGCAGAGGTGTAAAGACAAAAGATGACCTTGTCTTTCTAGAAATAATTTTGTTATGGCTATATAGCATCTAACTCCGTACACCCCCCCTCCCATTTTCCCACAATAGAAAATGCATAGTAGAATAATAGAAAGTGTGGCAGGCCAAAGATCAAACAGAAAAGATGGCTGAAGGCCTGACAGGCAGCCTCCCCTCAGAAGAAAAGCATATCTTGTAAAGAGAATAATGTAGGGAGATTAACATAAGCATAACTAACCACCTCTTCCACCACCACCCCCGAGGGGAATATGATGCTATCTAGTGATAATATACATGTACTATACTTTCTCATTATGATTAATGAAGGTTGTATTTTAATTAAATGACATGTCTTTGGAATATCTTCTTTAGAGAATATATTTCTTTGCTACTTGCAGATAATCATTCCTGGAAACCTTACTGCTTTCAAAAATATGTTTTGAGAAAGGAGAAAAAATATTTCAAGCCAAGACCTTTCCCTGATGAACTCATTTTCTTCGAGCAAGCAGTTTTGATGTTAGTGGAACCAGTACCATATTGGGAAGAAAACTGCAGGGTTGCGTCTATGAAGTCACTAGGAGTCAAGCAGACTTAACTTACTTTAGAAAGTACAAAAGATGCGAGAACAGCAGCAGTTCCCTTTATTTGTACTGACAAGGCTGTAAGAAATCTTAGACTAATTCATTTACAAACAGCTTTGATCTTTGTTCAAATGTAACAAAGCTAAATTTGGTTCTTTGTACCTGTTGGGGGTGGTTTAGTAAGAAATGAAACAGTTAGACATTTCAACGGGTGACCTGAGTCACATGCTGTGATTTATCAGCTGAGCCAAGAAAATGTGTATGAAACAAGAAAGAAATCTCTTCATTTATTCACAACTGAAATTCATCTAGTCTAGGAATGTTAATTCTTTCTTAATTAGTTATTAAAATGGTAAAATGAGTTCTACACTCTAATTTGTCAAATTGGGATAGGCCAGTCTATATCGGTATGGGGTTTAATTCCATGTTCACAGATAAAGGATTTAGATTGCAGGTATTAGAATTAAGGTAACCACTTCAGACATCAATAGTGGTCAGTTTTGTCCACAAAACTTTGTTAATAAATAAGACAATGAAATAGGTTTGTATAGCAATGTACATAGAATTTGTAGATCATTTGGAAGCTTTCTTAGCATTTTGTTGTTGTTCAGTAGCTAACTGAATGTGTCCAACTCTTTGCAACCCCATGATCCACAGCAGGTCAGGCCCCCTTATCCTTCACTGTCTCCTGGAGTCTGTCCAAATCCATGTTCGCTATGTCAATGACACTATCTAATCATCTCATCCTCTGCCATCCCCTTCTCCTTTCACCTTCAATGTTTCCCAACATCAGGGTCTTTTCTAATGATTCCTTCTTCTCATTTGAAGGCCAAAGTATTTGAGCTTTCTTAGCATAGAAGAGTTTTATTTATAACACTGTAATTAAGCCATGTAGATAAGTGATTATTCACCTTCCATGCATGCATAGCTTCCGTGCATGCAGCATGCATGCGGCTTCCATGCATGTGTGGCTTCTGTCATGAGACAAGGCTCAACTGAGCATCATTTCAGGGCCTGCTCCCCTGCATCTCTGTTCTCCAGGGCAGTGGATGCTCCACTCCACACTGCTAGGAGAGCATCTTGTGCAACTTAGCAGCTGTGAACTGCCACTTTCCTTTAAGTCCCATCCAGAAAGCACTGTGGCACAGAGAAGCGGCAGCCATGTTGAATGGCAGGGTGGGGCAGGGTGAGGTGGGCCCATGGGGGGGTTTCAGCCAGTATACTGGTGAAATTGGTGAAATTTAGTGTGCCTTCCCATACCTGATCTTCCAGAGGCCCCATACCGGAATGCTCCCTCCCCTTTTGCTGAATCCAGAGTGGCGGCGATGGCAAGAACCAACTGTCAGCGATGCTCTCAGTGATGGCCACTGGGTCGGATTCAGCAAAAGCAGCTCGAACAGCAACAGGACATGCTTGGGGAAGGGAGAGCCAGAACTGACTGCCTGGTATTGTGCTTCAGCTGCCACTGTGAAAATGTCTGTTTTGCCAGCTGGAAGGTTAGCAAAGAAGCCTCCATTTCCCCATCACTGCCGAATGGTCTGTGCCCTCCTCCATGGATTGACACCACAGGAGGGAAGGAAAGAAGCTGGTCTTGGAAAGAACCTTCCCTTCTGCTCCAGAGAGCCCACGCCAGGAGACGGGAGGAGGTGGGAAGGTTTGAATGAAGGCAAGCAGGTGGTTTGGGACCGGTGCCTCCTTTGCTTGTTCAGGCAGGTGGAGAAAGAAAAAGATGCAAGAGAAAGCAACCCCACCACCAAGGGTGAAGGAGAGCTATCGCATGCCTCCTTTCTCCGCCTGCCTGAACAAGTGAAGGGGGCAGGTAGAGAAAGAAAGGAGGTGCAAGAGAAAGGAGGCATGAGAGAAAGCACCCCTGCCACCAAGGGCGAAGGAGGGCTATCACACACCTTCTTTCTTTCTCCACCTGCCCAATGAGTGAAGGAGGCAGTCACTGGCCACTTAACTGCCCACTTGCCTGCATTCAAACCAGCCTGCTTCCTCTCTCTCGGCATGGGCTCTCTCTCAGAGGAGGGAAGGTTCCTCCCAAAACCTTGCTTGTCGTGGTGGCAACCCAGTGATAGCAGCTGAGCAAGGGAAGGAGGAATTCTGGGAGTTGAAGTCCACAAGTCTTAAAGCTGTCAAGTTTGAACACCCATGGGGTTTTTTTCTAAAGGGTTAGGGGTGAAAGGGTCTTCAAACTTGACAGTTTTAAGTCTTGCACACTTCAAATGCCAGAGTTCCTCAGCCAACATGACTGGAGGAGGAATTCTGGGAGTTGAAGTCCATAAGTCTTAAAACTGTCAGGTTTGAACACCCATGGAGTTTTTTTCTAAAGGGTTAGGGGTGGAAGGGGCTTGTAACTTGACAGCTTTAAGACTTGCACAATTCAAATGACAGAGTTCCTGAGCCAACATTTTGGTTGCTAAGCAAGAGCATTGTTAAGTGAGTTTCACCACATTTTACAAGTTGGCCACACCCATTCAGTCACATGACTGCCAAGCCACTCCAACAAAACATGCCACACCTACAGAATAGGCTCTAAAAAAATTGAACCTCACCACTGGGTGGGGCCAGCTGGTGGTGCAATTTGCCACTTCTCCGAACGGCGCAGAATCATTACTATTGGTTGTGTAGAACCAGACCAAACCAGCTAAATACCACCTCTGATTATAGTCCATATCTGTCAGTAAAGAGGCCATCATTCTGCTATCAGTTGATTCAGGATAAGTGTGATAGTAATAATGTCCCATCTTTAAAATATTTTAAAAGATAGACCACCGGGGTACAGTATATTCTAGAGCAGTGTTTCTTAAGTGTTTTTCAGTTTAAAAAAAAACCCTTGAAAAAGTCTCCAGAAAAAAAAATCTAAACCAAATTATGGCTGTCTACAATTCTCTGAGAAGTACACATATGCTGCTGAAGTACAGCAAGACTCAAATATTTTTAACAAATTATTTTGGAACCTTTCTTAACAAATTCCCTTTTTATTCTCTCCTGAAATTCTGCAATATTTGCGAAATCATTTGCATTTGTGGAAGAAGTTGCTGATGACTGGACATCTGTGAAAATGGTCACACCCATCTGTCTCATAACATATAAAATGTCTTTCCTTTGTCTTCTTTAAAAAAATATTCTGGTATAGAAGCTAATGAGACATGGGGACCATGAAGGTATCCTGAAATATCAAAAAAAGAGGAACTGAAACCCTAGCCATTCTGCCGACTGCCAGCAGTTCTGATTGGCTCAGGTTGACTCAGCCTTCCATCCTTCCAAGGTCAGTAAAATGAGGACCCAACTTTTGGGGAGCAATATGCTGACTCTGTAAACCACTTAGAGAGGACTGTAAAACATTGTGAAGTGATATATAAGTCTAAAGTCTATTGCTATTGCTATTAATAACACATCAGAATGCACATCTGTATATGTACATGTGTATGACACAGACACAAGCATGATGCTGTCGTTGCCAAAAAGGCCAATGCAATATTGGGCTGCATCAACAGAGGTACAAGGTCGTGATCATGAGAAGCTATAGTTCCATTCTACACTAAAATATCTCAACCATTAAGAAAGTGGGACAGCTCACCTCTGTGAATAATGAGAGAGTCTGCTATCATTAGTGATAATGAGTCATGGTGGTGCAGTGGTTAGTATGCAGTTCTGCAGTCTACTTCTGCTGACTGCCAGCTGACTGCAGTTCAGCAGTTTGATTCTCACCAGCTCAAGGTGGACTCAGCCTTTCGTCCTTCCAAGGATGGTAAAATGAGAACCCAGATTGTTGGGAGCAATATGCTGACTCTGTATACGGCTTAGAGAAGGCTGTAAAGCACTGTGAAGCGATATATGTCAAACTGCTATTGCTATCATTAGAGATGTTCAAACAAAGGTTGAATAGCCATTTGTCTAAGATGATCTGAGGATTCCAGTTTGGGCAGATTGATGGACCAGAAGACCTTCAAGGTCCCCTCCAATCTTATGATTCTATGGTATATAGACATGTTCATGATAAAGCATTTTGAAGTGTATATGTCTAATTAATGCAGAAAACTCAGGAGGAAGTGATGAAAGCAAACTTTGTGGAAAATATGCAAAGCAGTTTTTCCATATGTAGGAGAGGAGAATTAAATCCAAGCTTTCCGAGGTGAATTTAAGCAAGATAAATCTTTATTCTGAATGGTGATTCACTACTCAGAATGTACTTATTAAGAGCAAATAACCTTACATATCCTATGAAGCCATTTGGAAGCAAGAAAGAAAGGAGACATCATGTTTAATATTCTACCTTGGGAAAGAATTTAAGCCTTTTTTTTTTAGCCAGGTCTTTTGAGAATTAAGCTGTTGGTTTTGAATTTTAATTGGGTTTTATCTCTACTTTCTCCCTCCCTTTCTTTGGGTATATATATATATATATTGTGTGTGTATGTGTGTTGTTAACACCTGAAGTGTCCATAGATGGAAGGGTAGGATATAAGTTAAAATAACAAAGAATGTAGAAATGATATTTAAGATTAAACCAAAGTTTATCAAGATTCCATAACCTATTGTTATCCAGACATATTAGTAATGTACCAAAGAGCTCTGGGAACTATAGGCAAAACCCATCTAGAAGGCAGGAAACTGGAGAAAGTTGGCTTATACAATGATGTATAGTAGATACATTATCTTTCTTCAGTAACCAACATTGATGCTTGTGGGATACCATGGACATTGACATTCATATTGCCTACAATTCTCATGTGTATGTGCAGAAACATTCTGCAATCCACAATGTAACTACCAAAACCTATTACAAATTATGAAAGCCTCAATCAAAACATCAAAGTAATGGATACCAGAAGATATTAACACTTTGCCCAAACATAATATATACAACATCCAAACACAACAGCCGAATGCAATAGCCTTAACCAAAAATGTTTAAAAAGAATGTTCAAGGTGGTGCTTTGTCTGATTGGGAAAAGCCTATGGAAGCCTACCCTAGAGAAATATTTTTAGTGTTCAAGGCCCGGGGGCCAGATCCAGCCTGCAGGGTGCTTAGATCTGACCTGCGGGGCCACCCTGGAAAGAGCAAAGGATCAGGTCATGGTGTCTCTGCCAGAGAAAAAAGGCTCCCAAGCTCCGTTTTCACTGGCGGAAGGTTGCAGGCCATCCCAGCTGAAAACTGAGCTCAGGAGTCCATTTTCTCTGGCAGAGGCATCACGGGCCATCATAGATACCCCTGACACAAGTGACGTCAAGCTGGTCATGCGCACCCTTGCCATGCACAAACACACATACAAGGTCAAACACAACCCTGATAGGCCTTCAATGAAATTGACTTTGACACCCCTGGTTTAAGGTATGAGTTTTTGTCGCATTTGTATTAGGAAGAGCATGAATACCCTGCTGTACAAAGATCCTGGCCATAACTCAAATTGAGAAGGATTGAGGACATAAGACCTCCAAGATAGATTACGTATTAGTTGGCTCATTAAGGAAAAGTCAACCTTTCAAGTTTCCTAATTTCATTTTTATATGTGCACAGAGAAATGGTTCAGGCTTGGAACCAGTCTCCTTTTTATTGCCAGATAATTTATCAGAGGGATGAGATTTGGGATGAATGGTGCCTACTAATTTTATAAAGCCTCTAGATGGCAATCTAGTGGTCAGGCTCATAAAGTTTTGTCACTCCTGTTTTCAGCTTCTGGTTAATAGGTTGCTCCTTATATCTTTACGCTTACCCAAATTCATGGAACAAGGTCAGAAATTAAAGTAGTTCTGAGGAATTGCATATGAAAAATTTAAAAAAATACACTATACTGCAAGAATAGAAAAAAGTGGCAAAAAGTTTCTGTTACTGTGTTTTGTTTTGCTATTAAAATTCAAGAACATGCAGCAGCCTTGCAGTGTAACATTCTACCTTGCAATGTAAAGCACTGGAGAAGTACAACTTAACATCTTAAGAATGCCTCTCAGAGACTTCCAAAACTTGTTGCCCAAATGCAATTTTAATGTAACATTATTATTTATTATGTAGGATAATACGTAATAAAATTTAGGCTATATTCCAGAAAAGTATGATCGGAAACATGCTACTTTAATGACCCTGAATCTAGGAAAAAACTGTGCTCCTGTTATTGAGTTATGCTACTCATGAAGACCTCAAAGTTTGTGCTACTCTTGTCATAGTCTTCCCTGTCAATAAGTGAGGGGTGGGGAGTAAGAGTCTGTATGAGATAGAAATGCCAGCACAATAATGCATGTTTGTTATCCTCATCTGCTGTTTGAACACTAGATCCTCATGCCAGCTTGTCAGTCCATATTCCCATGTGGAAAACAAGTTCCTAATGCCAGATTGTCAATCTCATGAAGGAAAGATACACATGCTAGGTCATATTCAGAGGGAGATTACCTCAGCCTCTTTCTCTTGGGGATTAAAAAAACTCAGTTGATTTAAAAGTAGAAGCAAAACTATAGATGTTTTCATCTAAGGTTGAGAAAAGGAGGAGGCTAACATCCTTCTGCACAGCCTCTGACTGCAGTTTGGGAATTTCCAAGAAGCTGGAATACAGAACTTTGAAGCAATTGAGCAGATGTTTCAGGCAGGGCTATGAATTGCATTAGCTTTGATTTCTGAGGATTCTAACGTTGTGCTAAATCAAGTTTCTCTCTCTCTCATCTTTCTGTACAAGCTGGGCATGTGCAGGCTGCAGGCTTCATCCATCTACCTTATATGCCAAGCATCCTTCTACTCAGCCTCTGACTAAAGTTTGGGGTTTTTCAAGAAGTTGGAATACAGAACTTTGAAGCAATTGAGCAGATGTTTCAGGCAGTGCTGTGAATTGCATTAGCTTTGATTTCTGAGAGTTCTGATGTTGTCCTAAATCAAATTTCTCTCTCTCCTCCTCCCATTTCTATACAAGCTGGCCATATACAAACTGCAGCCTTCAGCCAACCACTATATGGCATAGGGCTATAGTTTTTGCAAGACTTATATATGCTCACCACATCAGAACTGACAGGAGATGCTCCAGGTCCAGTCTTACAAGCAGTGAACCATACTAAACCACTCCAAACATCCCAAGTTGCAATATTCCCTATGCCATGGCAGTCACCCAGTTGGATATATCCACTTCTACCGCCCATCATGCCTTGGTTAATCAAGGTTTTCACATGATATTTTTAATAATCTAAATAAGAGTTGTCACATGGATAGTTTCCTGCTAATAGAAAGGTCAATACAGGTCAGTTTGAGCACATTTTGACCAACATGGCTCAAGTTCACCCAGAGCCCAGTTTTATCACAACCATTATTCTGTGACATTACAAAAAAAAACTCTCTGTGCTAGCTATGGCCTGATTACTAATGAGAAGTGAAATATTCTTCACTGTGAAATGAATGGCTAGAAAGCTCAAATCTGCACTAGTCACCCTACAGTCTGCATCCTTTACTGAATGAAAATATATTCTGCCTTTCAGAAATGATCAATAACATTATATTTAAAAATTGTAGATTGTAGGTTGTAGATAATATTCAACATAAATATTCCCTTTTTGAGAAGTAGTTCTCCAATTACGATGCAGGAAGCGTTGGAGGCTTATTTGAAAGGAATGAATCGTCTTTGGACCTCTCTGTATATCTTGGGTTAGTCACAAAATAAAAGGAACCATCTATTTGTCTACTCATTATCTAGGTTCACACATCACATTAAACTATGATTTTTCTTAACTATGTTTCAACAAGCCATCACTTCTGTAAAAACAACTTTTAAAACTTTCTTTACAAACTAGGGTAGTTGGATTCACATAGCACATTAAAGCAATCCCAAACAAATAATAATATTTATCACAATATGTGAAGCAGGTCAACATCAAACCAATTCCTTTAAAACAGAAAGCAAAAAGGGAACAGTGTACTCAACAAGATATAATCCCATAATTGCTCAGAAGAGCATTAAAAAGGTTTCCCCTGTCCAGTCGTGACCAACTCTAGGAGGCGGTACTTTTTAAAGATTGGGTGGATGGAAACGCAGGAGCCATGGATAGCCAGAAAGATGTTCTTTATTGTACAGAAGTAAGATGACAGCGATTCAAACCTTTCACAAAACGCGCCCAGTATTTATAGAAATTGTAACACTTACATTAACCAATCAGGGGCCGGGTACTGCACAGCAACTGCTGATGCAGTACCTCGGCCAATCAGGGAAGATTAGCTGTTAAGGAAGGCTAGCAACAGCCTCTGATGCATCCTAGCCAATCAGGGCGCAGCAGAGCGGTTGCTGGCCCTTTTGCATGTTTCAGAATACATAACAGTACTCATCTCCAATTCTCAACTGAGGGATCCTGAGCTGTCTGAGAGATGTTTCTGTCATCAGGTGGCCAGTGGGAAAATATGGAATGCAGTAACCTTCCTACCAAAGTGATACCTACCGTATTTATCTACTCCAGGAGTATCAAACTCAACTTCATTGAGGGCTGCATCAGGGCTGTGGTTGACCTCAGGAAGGGCTTGGGGGGCATGGCCGACTGAGTGGGTGGCCTGATGTTTCCTCTTCGCATTGGGTAGACCAGGCCAAAGTGACGTGGGCATCCCCTTACATTTTCCAGGATGGCCCCATGGGCCAGATCTAAGCACATCGTGGGCCGGATCTGGCCCACAAGCCTTGTGACACCCCTGATCTACTCGCATTTGCATGCTTTCAGACTGCTAGGTTGGTAGGAGTTGGGGGCATGTAACGAGAGCTCACTCCATCATGCGGCAGCCAGGTCTTGAACCTGGGCTATTGATTTTCTAGCTGACACTTTCAGCATCTTAACCATTGAGTCATGGTGCCTCTCTCAGAATAGCATTAAAGGCTAGTTCAAAGTGTGTGTTCAGAGTAAAATATTATTTTAATAATACTGCATGTGTATTATGAGAGAGAGAAATGTCTGGCCTGTCACTTCAAGAGCATCACTTTGCTATCATATCAGACTCAGACTTGGCTTCTAGCTGGAATAATAGACAGATCAATCTAATTTCAGCCCCAATCAGTTTCATAGATCTACTGTAGTTTGTCTTTCACCACATCAATCTATTTTTTTTTAATGTACAAAAATCATAGGTGAGCATGCATACTGTATATTATATGCATTTCTAAAAATACTTTTAAAAACAGTTTTTTTTAAAAAACACATACTGTGTGGAATGTAGTATATACCACGGGTGGTTTTTGTATGTTTTTTTTAAGAAGCCATAATGTATTTTTTCTGAATCTAGAAGTGTGTTACAAAATGTAGGGAAATGTCAATTCAAATAATTGTTTTTGGAAATGCTTTAGTTCAAAAGGTGCAGATCAGCCCAATTCACTCTAAAATGTGAAACAAAATCAACATGACACTTTCAATTCTTAATTTACCCAGGCCTATCACCTTCACTTGCTCACCAATTACCAGCTGTTGTAGAGAGCATCAGATTGCACAGAGAAAATACAGCCCAAAAAATAAGAAAAAATAGTCTCAGTTCTCAAATCCATATATACTACCTGCCTTTCTTTCTCCAAATTCTGTTCCATTGCCTAGACATTCAATTTCTCTTAGAAGTCAACCAAAAGTGAAAGAAATTCCTTGGTGGACAAGCCCCTTGGGAGGCCTAAGACCAGATGCACCATTTTCCAATATTCAGACAAACAACTTCATCATGCTGAACAGCTACACAAATGCTGGTTGGATTAATCTTTTTAAATTCAGCGTCATAGAATCTGAGGCGATGAGTCACGAAGCACTTCGGCTAATGTAGTGTAAACTAAATCAGTCAGACCTCCAGCAGAAAGTGTCCTACTTTGGCAAAAGTGACAGCTACCTTGTTTGGAAGCAAAGCAGTCCATTTGCAGGTCAAGCTGTGACTCATCTCTGCTCTGCATACTGATTTAACTTGTCCCATTAGAGACTGGCAAACAGAAAGGTATTACCAGGATTAAGAATTTCCCTGAGACAAGCGGAATAAGTTATTAGAAATGGCTTTTGAACACAGCCTCCTCCCCTCCTCTCCCCCGGGACACTGACTGGATTGTTTCCACGCTGGATTAGGTTAGGACTCAAATAAATGTGCATTTTCTAGCCAAGCTGGCCCTATTTTGTATTTCTAACTTTGCTTGGATTTATAATTTATCAAAATAGAAAAACCCATAAAAAATGATTTCCATAAGAAGTTGGAGCCTGATCAGACACACTGTATTTCTGTGGGGGATACAGATACTGACCTAATTTCCTAAGGAGTACTTTCTGGGAGAAACTTTTCTACCATTTTACCACTTCTGCCCAATTTCTCCATGCAAGACATTATCATATCCAATCTTTCTGTGTAAGATTAATGCACTCAATTGTTTGAGGGCCAGACCATTTCTGCAATAGAGTGAAACACATCTGGAGCCCCCTTGGAACAGCCAGATAAGCATTTCCTTTCTGGAATGATTCCATCTTTGGAACAGGGAGTTTTGCACATCCTAGCAAGAATCATTATTAATCTTGATTACTTGAACAGGCAATGCATCTTTGCATACCACCTACCTAACTATGAGAAGAACACAATTAGTATGCCTATTTCAAATGTTCTGACATCCAAACATTAATCCAGTTGTGTTTTAAATTTCAAAAACTAGGTGTGAATAGCCTGTGAGTTGCCTGTCTGCAAACTTTTATGGGCAATTTATTTGTGTGCCATATTCTACTCAATTAGATTGTGTGTTCAAAACAATTTACAATTAGTAATAAAGTATCAAGTCCAAAATGTATTTTTAAATGTCCCCTTCCCTCCCTCCTCCCCTCCCTCCTTCCCCCCACTCTCTCTTTCCAAGAAACTAAATGATTTTTTTGTTTTATTTTCGTCAAACAAACTCTGTGTTCTACAAATGAACTATAGTTATTCCCTAAAGTAAACTACCTCTCTCTTACAAAAAGTACTGGTGGTGCTGCCCCAGCAGTATATAGGTAGAGTAGGAATTAAGAAACTACCTCATGGGAAATGTAGGCAGAGACTGCCTTATGGTAAATGTAGTTCCATGACATGTCATCACATCTCTTTTTCGGATTGGCCATTGGGGCATTCTGCCTGCGTGCAAAGTTTATAGGGGGGGCAGTTTAAATGCCTTTGTGAACCGGAATAGTAGCGTTTGTATCTCCGTTCAGCATGGGAGTGAAATCATCATCTTTTTACACCATGTGATGAGACAGATTATGGGAAGTCAGAAGTATCTTAACACTGAACTGTAAGTTTTGCTATTAAGAATGCCTGATAATAAACTGGATCTGAATGAGAATCCTAAGCGTGGAGTTAACTGTAAGCCCCGAGCAAGCCTACAATGCTCGAAGCAGAATAGTAAAAAGATGATGATTTCACTCCCATGCTGAGCGGAGATACAAACACTACTATTCCGGTTCACAAAGGCATTTAAACTGACCGGCTATAAACTTTGCATGCAGGCAGAATGCCCAAGTGGCCAATCAAAAATAGAGATAGTTCTACTATTTTGTATCCAGTTCCAGATTTGATTCCCATTGTAACATACGGTAAAAATTCAAATGCCAGCATCCAAAATCCTTATGGGAATGCCCAAAATCCTACTGAAACCACTCCCTTCTTTTCCCTCTCATACTATTGTGTCTAAAATCATCACCAAAACACATTGTTCATCCAATCAGCAATATCCAAACAGGATAAGAATGTAGCTTCCAATCTTTAAAGTTTCAATCAGAATAGAGCTGGAGGTGACCTTGGAGGCCTTCTAGTCCATCCCCCTGTTCAAGCAGGAAATCCTATAGCATTTTAGACAAATGACTGTCCAATCTCTTCTTAAAAACCTCCAGTGATGAAGTACCCACAATTTCTGAAGGCAAATTGTTCCACTGGTTAATTATCCTCATTCTTAGAAAGTTTCTCCATAATTTCAGGTTATTTCTCCCCTTGATTATTTTCCATCCATTGTTTCTTGTCCTGCCCTCTGGTGCTTTGGAAAGTAAATATTGGAAATATATTCTCAAATATTGGAATACTGCTAATATGTGTCCCCCCAATTCCAGTTCTCCTTTTTTCTAGCCTAGCCAAACCCAAATCCTGCAACCGTTCTTGATATGTTTTAATCTCCAGGCCTTTAATCCTCTTAGTTGCTCTTCTTTGCACTTTTCCCAAAGTTTCATAAAGCCTAGTACAACATGTGCGTTGTGAGTCTTAAAGTAACATAATTATCTGAGGGACTGTCTCTTGCCAGTCACATCTATCTGACCCATCAGAGCAGGGAGAAAGGGAATGTTGCGGGTCCCATCCCCGAGGGAGATACACCTGGTGGGTCCCGGAAGAAGGGCCTTCTCTGTGGTGGCTCCCTCTTTTTGGAACATCATTCCCTCAGAGATTAGAATGTCCCCCACTCTAATAATCTTCTGGAAGGTCCTGAAGACTTGGTTCTGCCAGCAGGCCTGGAGAACCCAGAGAAGGATGAAGCCCATTAAACGGCTCATGAGATTTGCTGTCACTGGTGCGGGGGGTGGAAGGTGTGGGGTGATTTTGTTATATTGTACTATATTAATTTATTTGCTTCTTTTTGTTTATTTTTATTGTTTTAAATGTGGTTTTATAGTCTGTAAGCTGCCTTGAGTCACCATGGGCAAATAGGCAGCAATATAAATTAAACAAACAAATGAACAAACAAATAATGGCTAGCAAACTGAACTTGTTCTGACCTAGGCTTCCCAAGATCATGAAGCCAACTCCTCATCCCAATAAAACCTCTTTTAATTAGGTTAAAGGGAATTCCTCTCCAGCAAAGTCCTGGCAAACAGGCTTTCATGAGATTTCACAACTATAGACCTTTATTAGGCTTGGAGAGTTGTCAGGCCAATACCTTCCAAACACCACACTGTAGCAGCAATTATTTGGCAAGAAGTCAGGAACAGATCTTCACCCTAATGAATTGAACTAATTGTCTCCTGCAAACTCCCCTCTCCTTTTGCTCCTCTTTATTCCCTATGGGAGGGGCCATTCACCATCTACCAGTGCCTTTACTCCCCAGTTGGTCCTTGTTCCTTACCTGTTCCCTTCTTCTGGCAGCTCTGTGCATGCGCACATCGGGAACAGGCTCCAGATGTTCTTCTGCCCCACTGATATCTGATTCCGAAGGCAGCTGATAACTGTCGGATGGCCCTGGCCCCATCTCTGCCTCTGACACAGAGTACCCATCAGAGCTTTCCCCAGACTCTAGGACTGGCCTATGTTCCTCCCCAACCTCCTCACTGTCTGAGTCTTCCACCAGCTCCACTGGCCGCTGTCGGGCCACAACAGAACTGCCAATCAGAAGCACCTTCATCAGAATGTGAACTATGTTCCATTCTAATGATTGTTCTTTGCACAGGTAAAGACATGCACAGATTAAACCATGTTTGTTTTGTCTGGACCCAATGCAGAGCTCAGTGTGCCATGTAGTACTGTAACAGCATTGTTGTGAGCTGTCCAGAATTGAATTCTGTGATCTGGTTAACTTAAACGCTAAATAAATTAAGTGTTTTTATTAGTAAATGTAAACTTCTATCATTTGCACTTGTTTGAAACCATTAATTAAATATATTCCCCAAAACTCTGCCCAGTTCATACAAACATTTATTTTTCACTATCTGAAGAACTTTCTGTACTTTTAAACCATCATTCTGGGACAAATTATTTCTGAATTTTGTTCATTTTGCTTTTTCAGGAGAGCTCAAAGATTTATGTTTTGATTCCATCATTTCAAATTTAAATTATACTGGATTTTAACTCCATTCTTAACTATTTCCCTTCCCAAGTAAATTCCACAGCCTTAACAAATTAGCCTTTTCTTTTGGTTACAGCTTCACTCTGTATTACAATGGAACATGTATGCCTCACTATCCAAATCTCAAACAGTTTTAAGTTTAATTTTTTTTTAAGAACTTGAACTTAAGCCAATTCATTTCAACTAAATCAATGGGACAGAATTGGCTTAAATCCAAGTGCTTCCTCTTAAGTGGTCTGCAGATTGGGCTAGAATGTTTGAAACTTCACCCCAAGGACAGATTTTCTTAAATCACTATAATTAGAATGGTGCATTCATGCTAACAGCCAGATAGTGAGCTGGGATTTTTAAATATATATACTTGAAAGATACTGACTAAACTAAGTCTTTCCCTCTCCCAGCCCCTCACCTACAATATCCTGCTTCATTATAAGTAAAGGTAAAAGTTCCCCTTGCATATATGTGCTAGTTCTTCCCAACTCTAGGGGGCGGTGCTCATCTCCATTTCAAAGCCAAAGAGCCAGAGCTGTCTGAAGACATCTCCGTGGTCATGTAGCCAGCATGACTAAATGCCGAAGACACATGGAACACTGTTACCTTCCCACCAAGGTGGTCCCTATTTTTCTAGTTGCATTTTTACATGCTCTCAAACTGCTAGGTTGGCAGAAGCTGGGACAAGTAACGGGAACTCACTCCATTAAGTGGCACTAGGGATTCGAACCAGAAATACTATATGATGGAAAAGAAAATACAGTATGATGGCAGAAGCCTACGGAACTGTCACTTGGACTAGATCAGTGGATCCAGAGCAGAGGATCCATATGAGTGAAGCTATGTGAAGGATCAGTGGACACATAGATACTGGATCCCCGAGTAATCTAATTGAACTTTCGCTACCCTTCCATCTCCCTCGCACCTCCCAACTCCGTTCGTCCCAAACCACAACTCAAGAAAATCACGATCTCCGCTCTCCTCACCTGGAAAAATAATTCATGCGCAATTTGAATTAGAGTTCAAACAAATCTTATATACAATATATGTCCAAAATCAGCAGCGCTTCTTTCAGCCTCCATGTCTCATCATCGATATACAACTTTGCCATTTTATACCAGGCAGAAATCATGAAATTTTATTCGAACTAAAAATTTGAAAAGTATTTTAAAAGCATCGCTAAATCTTTATTCTTTACTCTTCTGCCCTTCCGGAAGAGGAAAGCAACGCCGTCCGCCTTGTAGCCACGTGTCCCGCTGCTTGTCTTCTCCTTCTCCTTGTCTCTCTCCAGGTCCGGATGAATCAGGAAGTCCCGCCTTCAGAATCTTGTAATAAAAATCTCGGGCTTCACAAACAGAATTAAGACGATGTTTTTGATTCTCAAATGTAACTGTAATGCCAGCTGGGACTTCCCATTTGTATGGAATCTGAGAATTTCTGAGTTCTTCAGTTAAGAAAGTGTAGTCTCTCCTTGCTCTTAATATTTGAGATGGTATTTCTTTAAAATCAATCAAGTCCTGTCCATCAATTCTCAGCCTCTTGTTGTAAAGCCTCTGTATTATCACATTTCTGGATTCCCTTGGGTCAGAATGTAAGCTGATGTTTGTATGAATTGCTATTTGAATATAAGGTTAAGAAAGATTAGTCGGAGAGTCTCCAGGAAGGTGGAGTAAATATGAGAGGAGCAATGGACGCGGATAAAATATATATGTGGACACGGGTAAAGGCAGGGTGGAAGGTATAAAATTTATATGTGGATGTGGGTAAGGGCAGGATGGGAGGTGTTGGGAATGAAAAATGAAAGAAGTACTTGAGTTTAATGGCTTTATAGAAAGGTTTGGATATTTGGATAAAAAAGAGATAAATTAAAGGTTTGAATAGATAGATAAAGTAATGAGGCCCTTAGTTGGAAAATTCCATTTGACTAACTTACCTGGTTCCAATATAGTTTGAAACCCTGAAAGTAATAAAATAACTGAAATTTGGAATGAGGTACATTGTTTAAGATTTAAAGATGATGGGAAGCTGTGTTAATGTAGTGGGTTTATTGATTTTTCTTGTTTTTCTTTTTTTGTGTGTGCGTCTTGTTTTTCTTTTTTTATTTTTTACTATTTCTATTTTTTTTTTGTTTTTCCTTTATCTTTTATCTTTTAACTTTAAAGTTAGTTGGTTTTATTATACCCCAGTGCTTGATAAAGAATTATGCCGGGTATGGGACCTGGGAAGTCGTAAGGGGGTTAGGGAGGGGGGATTATAGGGGGGAGGGGGGAGGGTGGAAATACAGTTTCAATTCTCAGAACAATAAGAATGCACTTGTATACTGTTGCTCTTTTTTCTTTTTTTTCTTTTTCTCTTTTATTTTCTCTTTTTTTATTATTATTTTTCTTAATTTTAGAGTAAAATATAAACTGAATAGATTAATGAATTGTAGAGATACACCAAAGTGAGGAGTAGAGGGAAAGAAGAGGGAGAAGTAAAGAGGGAGTGAGAGGGGAATGTAAGGAGGGTGAGATGGAGGGAAGGGGAGATGTCTGAGGGGGAAGGGAAGTAGAAGAGGGGAATGTTGGAGGGGAGAAATGAAAGTTGGAGGGGGAGAAGAAAGGGTGTATGGGGGATTGAAGTGTTATGTTGATTTTTTATGGTGGATTTTTTTTTTGTTATGCACAGTATATAAGTGATTGTATAAAATGAAAATGAAAATGAAATAAAACAGTTTAAAACGATACTGGATCCCGATAGATTACTTATATTAAAGAAGTCCAGAATTGGTACAGATTTAATCTTTAAAAAATGTATTAAAAAAATAACAGTCTAAACATCCTTTCCACCATTCCCATACTTTTTCAGCTTGGCTGACTTTTTCCTCTGTTGAAGCATGATGCTGCCAAATTGATTTGATTCTTAATGCTCAGCTATTTTATTAATTGAACACTTGCCAGCATAGGATAGTGTTGTGTTAGTCTTGTACAAGGGACACACACAAGTTCATCTTTGATCATAAAACACAAAGATTCACTTTTGCTCAGACCAATCCATCTTACTGGATTATTGTTGTAGTCACAAAAATCAAGAGGGACCTCTCTATCTGCCACTTTGAATTCCCAGAAAAAAACAGGATACAAATTTAAGTGGAAACGGTCAATCTTGGAAGTTCTTTTTTAACTTGTATTGCATCATTGGGCTTGTCTCCTTCCTTCCTTATTTCCATTTCCAGAGTAGCCAAATATGTATTCTGCAATTTTCTGCTACAAAGAATCCAAGGAAATAATACATTCTGGGAATTTTATCATTCACTGTATGGACCTGAATGCTAATTTTCCAAATCATTTAAGATATTGTCATACCAGCTTCTAAAACTCACATTCTATCCCATGGTCACCATCATAGACTGTAAATTTGCATGACTGGGAAAGATTGAAGAAGGGGTGTTTAGTCCAATCATGCTTAATATGATAATAAAGTTAACAGTTGGAGGTGAGTTGAGGAAAGGTCTGTAGCTCCCTGGTAGATTGCATGCTTTTTCTGATGAAGCATCAAAGATCAAGAAACTTTCAGAAATGGATTGGGAAAATTCCTATCTAATAGGGTGTAGAAAGTCAGCACCCACCCTCCTAGAAGAATGAAATATTTTGAGGAATATTTTAAAAAGGCAGAATTTTATATTTCCCTAAATGAGAAATGGAGAAACATGTTTTTTTAAAGACAGAAAGTAGACTCAGTCTTTCTTATTAGTCCCCAGCAGATATTCTGCGCCCATTAAGAAAGATTGGGCCAGCCTAAAAAAAACACCAACCTGTTTCCCCGCCCCAAGCAGAAACTGAGGCCAGCTTTTAGAAACGCAGATCTGGTAATCCACTCACAAAGACTGGGTCAAGACAGAAACTCAGATAAGCAGCAAGCAAAAGGTTGATAAAATGAGCTCAAACACCTAGGATTTGCATTTCCTTGTTTGCCTATAGAGCCAGCTATGACCCCTACATAACCCCTACATGACCCCATAGGAATCTGGCAACAGCCAATAGAATACATGTTCTTGCACAGGAACAAGAATCTCAAATACAAAGCCCGAAAGAAGATATAAAAGCCACCCACTCTCAGCTCCATTTTGTCAGCTGCACCAGAACCACAAGCCCTGGTGGTTCTGTTCATCAATACATGGACCTTCTTTCCAATCAGCCTCCAGCCTCCATTTCATCTCCATTTTCTCCCGGCTTGGAACTGGAACGGAATATTTCTTCCACAAGGACTTTGGAAAACAATCGCAGTAGCGGTAGGTTAGATGGACCACTATCTTGACCCAGTTTAAGACAACCAATAGTCTTAAACTGTATCCTTATAGCCAATGCTAGAATAGCTGGATTCAAAAAGACTCAAATTTTAAATAACGCAGGCAAACTCTTGAGGATAAATTTTTCTTTGCATGCCTATCTGCCGAATCTAGCAGTGAGAAAGGCTGAGATTTATGTAAGGCTGAGGTAAGGAATTCCAACTTCAATTCCAACTCCAATTCCTAGTAATATGAAGGATGATGGGAACTGTAATTCAAGAACATCTGGAAGGGCAGATTCCTTATATACTCAGCCAATAAAATGCAAAGTAACCATTAAGCCTTTCGCAAACATTGCAGTCCAAGTACTGTGACTGCAAAAAATAATAATAATAACATCAATAACTTCATAAGAATAAGAGCTTCAATCAATTTCAAAAGAGGAGGACAAGGAAGGAGAAGAAGAAAAAGATGTGAGGAAGCAATGAGCCATGTAGCAGCTCCTTTCTAAAATGTGCACTTTAACAAGAACAGTATCACTGTGACCTGATGAGTCTGACTCATGTTAATCTTGGCAAATGTGCCTTTTTGGCCACCTTGGGTTAATTGGCCATGGAAGACAAACACATACAGATTGCAATATAAAGGCCAAAAATTTTCTCCATACAATTTTTTTCTAGCAAGGGTATTCACTGTGACTTTTTTCATTTCGCAGACAAAAGAGATATCAGAATTCTTACTCCTGTTAGTGCTATTGAGAGATATGATTTCAAAAGGCCAATATTATCTAATATCTCAAAAGTTGAACATGGTTGATTGAGGTCTGGTTCAAATTCATATTAAGGTATGAAATGAGCTTGGATAAAATGGCTTAATTCTGATATAAATTGTTTTAAGCTCCTTGCAGCAAATAGAGTGTGTTCCAAAATATAACAATTTATGCCTCAATTCCAAGTACATAGTTGGGTCCTATGCCTTTAATATTTGTGGTTCAAGTTAAGATTGACAACTGAAGCATCTTCCATAGAACCAATCACATTACTAAGATTTATTACAGGTTTACCTCAACCAGATGAACATCAACAACAAATGTGTTGGCTGTTTATATAAGAATGAATTTTTTATTATTATTCTGTTCAAGATGAAAATTGTGGGGATTTTTTTCCCTTCCCTTGTTGTCAATTTCTGAATCAAAAAAACAAGCCTGGAAGTAAAATTAGTGTCTTGTTTGTATGACAAGAAAATGAAATGCAATTTCAAATAAATTAGGAGAATAATAAGGAGTGAAGTGTTGGTTCTAAAGGTCAAAAAACCTTATTAATTCCTGGTTTGCGCTTGTTGTTCCCTAGGTGGATCTAGCCAAGAAAAATGCCACTCACAAAAACAAACTGTCAGTATGCATACCATGTCAGATACTAGGTTGCCAAATGAAATGTCATGTTTTCAGCCCAAATAAGGTTGTAAATGTTGTTTAAGTAAACCAGAGAACCAGATGATGACATAAGGTTTAAGAAAACAATGGAGTTGATTAAGTCCTTTTCTCCCCCATCTTCATCTTTTTCAGGGTTTAACATTACTAAATCAGAATGCATGTATTGATTCTTTTTTCAAAATTGATCTAATTCAAAGGTAGGCAATTTGTAACTGGAGGGGCCCATGCTACCTTCAGCTTAATTTCAACAATTCTTGGCAGGTAATGAGATCAGTGTTCTGACCTGTCCCTCCTGCCTGCAGGAGACAAGAGAGAAAGACAGAGAGAAGGAAAGGAAAGGAAAGGAAAGGAAAGGAAGCTGGTTTCAGACATAGGGAATGGGGAAGAAGTCATGGAAAGAGCAAGAAGCTTTGGAAGTTCACAGCCATTTGCGTTAGGTGCTCAGCATGATTTGGGAGTCCTTAAAAAGGGTGAGGGGGTAATTCTTCAATTGTAAAAATAAATGCTGTTTTGATATTGATTCAATGAAAGGTTTAAAAAAAAAAATTTTACACTTAACCATTGTCTACTTTAAAACGCCTATACCAAAGGCAAGTTTACCCAAAAGATTTTGCCACAGGAAAATTCAAAACATGAAAGTTATTTAGGCATACACTAGGAGTTCCATTGTACAAGCATCGCACAGGGTGACTAATGGACATTCATCCAAAAATACTGGGATAATAGGCATGATACTATAAAATTCTGAGGCTGTCTGCGGTGATTGGCATTCATCCATAAAGGCTGTAAAACCAAACAATCTTATTAAATTCTTGAAGAAATGTGTGGTTCTTAACCAACTGTGTTAGCAAAAATTTGCAATTATAAAAGCAAATTTATGTGCAAACGTTCAAGCTGCAGGACTGAAAATAAGACCTACGGTAATATGAAATGACAATGTTAAGAGGAGAGCTGTATGGCACACCCATAAGCACGCCTGAGGGGAGCTTGACTAACTTAGCTGAAGGAGGCAGATGGATCCATGTGGGGACTTGGGAAAGGACAGCTGTCCTGAATGCCCTTAGCTTAATTTTTTCCAGATGTAGCCAAGAAAACTTTGAAACACCCAAAGCACAGGACTCATTTTTATTTGCCTCTTTATTTTTCCCCTGGAAGTTTTTTTTCTGCTTAGCTTCTGGCTTCATGAATCTAACGTACAGTTAAACTGTTATTTACACCAGTGTTTCTCAACCTTGGCAATTTTAAGATGGGTGGACTTCAAATCCCAGAATTCTCCAATTCTTGTAGAACTACACTAATACTCGACAATGTTTGTTGAGACAGTTGCTTGAAAAGGTTGCAGTTTAAAAAAGAATAATAAAGTCTGCCCTGCTAGCCGATGCAGGGCAAGATGACCCAAAATTGAATAAAGATGAGCAATTTTAGGAGGAAAACAGAATAACGGATGTATATTTTCTCCATTCCACTATGATTTATTTTACAGTTCTAAATAACACTCCCGGGCTGTCAATGCAAAACTTCAGCCTCTATTGCTCTACATCCTCAAGAGATGCTTCCAATTGAGCCCAATCCTTGATAACAAGGTAACACAATTCTACATACTGTATAATTTGTTGTTCATTATCTGGTCTTAACAGCTCTCTAGTTCTAATCTGCTTATCTGGACTTTGACACTGGAGCAGCTGTAGCAAAAACTAAATAAACCAATGAAACACTTTAGGTTACATTATGGTAAAAGGGGGAAGGGTTGAGAACTACCATTTACCCATGTAACAGATCTACCTTCAAAGGAAAGAGATGCTCGCAAAGAAACCATTACTAATCTAGCAGCATCTGCAGCAAAAAGTGATGCTATGCAATTGATACACATACACATACACTTTGCATATTATTAAGACACTCTTAAAAGGTCTCATTGAATCTAATGGCTTTTTTCAACATTACAATTATTAATTGATAAGGTAGTTGTAATCTGTCTCATATGTAACCTCATCTACATAACCAACTGTCTTCCTTTCCCTTTCACCCCAACTTCACCCCAATTTAAAATCCTACATCAATCTACCATTTTATGCATCGGAGGAAGAGAGCTGTGGCTCATAAAAACTTATGTGTTTTAATAAAATTTGTTAATCAGAAAATAGTCTACGAGACTCCTTATTGCTTGCCACAACACAGCTTTCTTTCTACAATATCTACTTAAGTGACCATTTTTTCAGCTGCTTCAGGCAGCAAACCTGATCTAGTGACGGATACATTTTTTTCTTTTTTAAAAAAGTGGTTTTGTTGCATTGTAAAGAGATATTTTATATTGTTCTATTGTTTTTAAGGCCATTGGTACTCTTATTTTTGTACCAATTGTCGACTTATAACAGTTCATTTAGTGACCTTTCAAAATTACAACATCATTGGAAAAAGTTATTTATGACCATTTTTCACATTTATGATCATTACAGCATTTCCATGATTACGTAATCAAAATTCATACGCTTGGCAGCTGGTTCATATTTATGACGGTTGCAATGTCCCAGAGCCATGTGATTATGTGCCACAGTGGCGCCATGGTTAGAATGTAGTACTGCAGGCTACTTCTGCTGACTACCGGCTGCCTGCAGTTTGGCAATTCAAATCTCACCAGGCTCAAGGTTGACTCACTCTTCCATCCTGCCAAGGTCAGTAAAATGAGGACCCAGATTGTTGTGGGCAATAGGCTTAGAGAGGATTGTAAAGCACTGTAAAGCGGTGTATAAGTCTAAGTGCTATTGCTATTTGATCACTTTTTGTGACCTACTGACAAGCAAAGTCAATTGGGAAGCCAGAGTCACATAAGAACCATGTCATTACCTTAACAACTGCAGTGATTCATTTTACGACTGGGCAATGAATGGTCATAAATTGGAGCAAAATTCACTAAACAACTGTCTCACTTAGTAACAGAAATGTTGGGCTCAATTGTGGTTGTAAGTTGAGGACTACCTGTATATTTTTTATTATTATTATTAAACATGGATAATGCATTTTATTAAAAAATCATTTCTATTATATTAAGGAAAAGGCATCTTCATTCTTCATGGCCCCTTCCTACCTTTGTAAAATAGTCCTTTAACCTACCTGTCAATCTGAAACTTCAGGTTCCCACAAAAGGGGACTCCTATCAGTGCAGATGTCATCATATTATATTAAAGAAATGATAAAGTTATAGTCTCTTTAAAAACAATTGTAAAGCAGTATTTCCCCTACAATATACATAACAGAAATGCTATATCCTCTCATACAAGATAGTTTGTCTGCATATTTCATTCCTTCCTGCTAGAAACCAGAACAAAAAAAAAATCTGATAATCAGCCATTTTTGTTTTCTCAAAAAAGACAACATGGGGTCTTGCTTTCTGTAGTGCCCCCAAAAAACACCTGCTTTCTCCCTTAGCCATAGTTCAGTCAGTGATTTTCAGCCTGGTGTCCTCCCATTCTAACTCACCTCAAGAATTGCTGCAGGGGAAAAAAGACAGGTTGCCATGTACCCCACTTAGAGTCCCAGATGAAAAGTGGAATATAAGGTACATCGAAAGAATTATGGGGAGAAAATGAATTAATGACGCTGCGGAGTCTCATTGACTAACCCTTTGAGACTGCATGTCATTTCTTCTTAAAGCCATCTAAACTAGTCCAGACAGTTTGCAAAAGAAGCCATTTCTGGAAGGAGCTGTTGTGCTCTCTAGCAGCCAGCAGAGCTGGCAGCAGATTCAGATAGTGAGGAGGTTGGGAGGGACATGGGCCAGTCCTGGAGTCTGGAGAAGGCTCTGATGAGGCCTCTGTGTCGGAGGCAGAGAGGGGGCAGGAGCCATATGCCAGCTATCAGCTGCCTTCAGAGTCAGACATCAGTGAGGCAGATGAACAGCTGGAACCTGTTCCCAATGTGTGCATGTGCAGAGTTGCCAGACGAAGGAAACAGCTAAAGAACAGGGGTCGACTTGGGAGTAAGAGCACAGTTCGACGATGAATGGCTCCTCCTAGAGGAAATAAAAGAGGGGAGTTTGCAGGAGACAATTAGTTTGCTTAATTGGTTCATGACTCTTCTTGCCAAGTTTTACAGATATCGGTCTGGCAGCTCTCCAAGCCAGATAAGGTTTGTGACTATAAATCCTTTCTTGAAAGACTTTGCTGGATGTGAATGAGCAGAATTCACAGTAAGTTAATAAAAAGGGTTTTTGTCAGGACCAGGAGTTTGCTTCATGCTCTTGGGAAGCCTAGGTCACATACCACCACCATGTTTCAGGTTGATCTCAAGCATATCTATACTACCAAAACTCTCATTGTCATGACCTTTAGTTGACTAAAAGGATCCTAGGACAACATTTTTTGAACCAAGGTATCTCAAATGGACTAACTTATAGAATGTGTCCAAAATATGGGAGCCATGATTCCCAAAGGAATGAAAATTTGGGGGGGGGGGTTTGTGGCTGCTTCAGTGCTACTGGTTGCTGTTACACTGTTGGGTGATGTTGCTGTCACAAGATATTCATTTCAAACATTCTGTGACAGTTTCCCAGACAGTCTCGCAATCCCTCACTTCCACTCCCATACAGCAGCAGTCACTTACTTGCCTTCTTAAGACAAGGCAAGGTAAGGCAAAACAAAGCAAAGCAAGGAAATTTCCAATGTTCCCTGCCAGAGCCTCAACTCAATGGGGAAGCCAGAAGAGAGTCAGAAGTTGCTCCTGCCCCAGGTTGTGGGTACTCCCTCATTGGAGGTTTTTAAGAAGAGTCTGTCTAACATGGTATGGGGTCTCCTGCTCAAGCAGGGGGTTAGACTAGAGGACCTCAAAGGTCCCTTCTGTTATTCTATGTTCTATGTTAAAAACATTCAGAAAATAATAATCTGCATAGAAATTTAGCTTTCCTGTTTTCTGGATTCTGTCCTACTTTCTCTATCCCACTTCTAGAATCATTTGAAGAAAGGTTGATAAGCATTGAATACTTTTTAATTCAAATCACTATGTATTGACTGAGTGTTCAAAATCCATTATTTTATTTTTTGTGGGCCCGTTTCATTCCCAAAGTAACAGACATGATTAGTTAAGCACCTATGATAAGAAGCAGATGACCGCATAATAAATTGTGTTAACTCATTATTTTGACACCATTTATTGAGGAAGCCGCATTGTCACTTTTTTAAACAGATAATATTAAACTGGAATCCATTGTTTATGCATCAAAATGACTAGTTTTATGTTCTGTCCCCACTACATATTAGTCTGTGTGCAGCTCAGCATGCAGATAAACTCACCCACTCTCCAATAAAACAGACTATCTGCATCGATCTGGATGCTTTATTGGAAGAACAGGATATGGTGAAACTGAGGAAAATAGGAATGCATACAATGAGAACCAAATACAAGATAGGCAGTATTGCATTACTACTGAACATAACAATTAATAAATACATGTAATCTAAATCTCACCAGTGGTGCCCTTTGTGTGGGATGTGAGTTTGTCCTTGGATGACCATGTGCCACAGATTAAGATGGATTCTTCTTTGTGCTTCTGCCTCCTCCAAATGCTAAAGGCAAATGGAGTCTGGCTTCCCAGCGTTTTGAGAGTGCAGGCTGATGGGTAAAGGGGTTGGGTCAGCTTCAAAACAATATTAGTATGTGTCCCTCCTGCCATTAGATGGGGCTAGAGAGCAACAACAGTATATATAAAAAGTAATATGCTAGGGCATGACAGTTTATACATATACCTCAATAAATGCTATAACAAATATGCTTACTTCAGTATGTAAATCTGTATCTTCCAGAATATTTATTATACTTCTCTTTTTCTTTTCCTCATATGTCTTTCAATAGATACTAGATGTGTTATGTCTTCATTAGGCTATTCTTTTTTTTCTTTTCAATTATTGTTTTTTCACATTCTTGCAAATTTGATCCCTCCATGATATGCTAATATCAATAACCTTGTTTTTCAATAAACTTGTTTTTTGGGCACCCATCTGATATGCTCAATATTAGAGTATAATAAAGATGCCCTGCAGATGAAGTGTGTCTCCTGTTGCTGATTGTTTCCACTTTACCACAGCATGACCACAAGAAGCCGTAGGCATTACAGTAAATTCTTCTAGGGAATCTTAGGTTGCAGCAGCCACACTTCTTAAATTTAAATTAAGTAAATGCAATTAACTTGCTTTGTTGCCATCATTGTTGTTTTATGTAAATTCATAGTGCCGCATAAGATATTAGCATTGGGAAGACAAGAAATCAGGACAGAAAGCTAATTCTCTCAACCGTCCTGATGATTCCATCATCCTTCCTGAAACCCAGTGAAAAATCAATCCACTTCCATCATCACCCTTCCCCAAATCCCTTCCTTATGCAAATAGCCCCTTTGGGAGAAACATTTCTCAGGATCATGAGAATTCAGTCTTTTCCCTTTGTGTCCCTTGAATAATTCACTCTGTTTCTATGACCTTCTGCCCTCCATACACTCCTCTTCACACACACACACACACACACACACACACACACACACACACACACTGGGGGGGAGAGTACTTACATTCTTTAAAAATGAATCTTAATAGCATTCATCAGAAACAATCTTACAAATCACCTTGATGTTGCCATTAATGGTTCTAGGGCTCTTATCCACATTAACCACCTTATGAGCATGCCATTACTTTATGCCATATCCTCCTGTTATTGCCTTCATCTCAGCACAGTCCGCAGCCAGGCATCATAAAGTTGCTTTTAGCTGCTCTGGTTTTAAAGTAGAATTGTCCCTCTCATCCTGACACAATTCTTGCCACAAATAAAATCTAGCCTGTTTGACTGGCAATGGGATTGTGGATGCAGTTGCAGGCACATTTGCCCAGCTTCTAATGGCTACTGGAAACCAGTCTCCATGGTTATGTGGGCTTTGACTTCAAGGAAACTGGATATTCAGATCCCTTAAAGATATCAGACAAGGTAAAATCTGACATATACTTTGTGCCAGAGAGTGATCAGCCAAGCTAGGGGGAGAAATCAAATGGGGAATTAGTCTGGAATCCCTACATGGTCACAAGAGGGTGAGGTCTGACCCCTGACTCCTTAAATGCCACTGAACTTTATCTATCTTTACCCTGATGCAAACCTTTAGTCTGAGAATATTCGTGTTAAAGATATGATCGATAAAATAGCTGATTTAAGTCTTCAGATATGAATCTGATTGTTTACCTGACATTAATTTTGTCAGACTGATGACCCTCTTCATCTTGAGCATGCTATTCTTGTGCTAAATTGATTCTATCACAATTGGGTGTGTCATGGGTTTTCCATAACTTCTGCCAGTCAGGATTTGGGGCTGGCGTGTGTGACTCGGTGTGTGTATAATCCGTTCCATCTCTATGGCTATCATTACCTATTCCTGGGTGTTCTTTGTGGCCATGTTGAGAGAAATGGAGAAAACAATTTCACTGCCAGTATTTGCATCCTTTAGAGCACTAGTAGCAAATAGAATTTTAACCATCTGTCTGGGAAACTATCCACATCCCTACTCTAATGAAAGGTAGCAGCATTTATTTTACTTTCATCCAAATAATGAATCCTCTCCACTTCAGCCTCTGGGAGCCACAGATTTCATTATGGAAACATTGGAGTATGTCTCAGTGGAGGCTCTATGAGCTCAGAACTTGCCAATACAAGTTCTGTGTGAATCTTTCACCTAGAGGGGTTTGAAAGAAATAATAAAAGAAGAGATATTTGTGTCAGGCTATGCTTTGAGTTTGACAAGATATGACCCAGTTCTGTTTTCAAATTGGCAAATCATTATCCTGTGCTAATAGCAAAAGAGCACAAGAGCTACTGTGTGCTGCTGAGCACTGATGAGGTATGTGCTTGCTTTACATGGCAGGGGGGTTACACGAATAACATTTCTAACTTAACATCTGTGGCTCATACAGGGCAAAGCACAAAAGCTAGTTTTTGATATGTCAGGATGTATCTGTAAAAGGAGAAGTGACATAAAATGATAATTGAAAGTGGAGCAACTTCCTTAAAGCTTGAATGGAATAGCTTTATGGTTTAGGAAAGAAAGATGATATGGACTTTTGATACAGACTTTTATTTTAAAGAAATAAATGGAATAAAGAGTCAAATATTGCCTTGTTTCTAGACCCTTGAACCAATGAACCTCCTCCCTGAGGCACTAGGTTTAAGCATGCAGATAAGTCATGTTTTCATGGTAACACTGAGCTACTGTTGAAAAGTTACAAATCATTGTTCCTTGGGTACAATGATGACTGGATATCTCTAGATGAGGTTGCAAGCATTAATGGGGAAATTGTCCAATATTAAATTAGGAAGTGAGTTGATCGTTATAATGAAGAAATGCTAAATTAAGATTGATTGCTTTATTAAGGTAAAAATGGTTTTAGTTCATGAACAATCCAGACAGTTGGGAAGATGGGGATTGAATTGTAATGTCAAAAATCTGTAAATCTGACCTTTATTTCAACCTGGCTAAAAAGACAAAATCATCCCACCTCTCTTCAGTCCTGAACTTGTCAATAACCTGATGCAGAGTAAGCTGCTATTGTCAGTTTCACTGAGTAAACTCTTTAAGTATTTGAACAGATCTTCTGCAAAAAAAAATATTAAAATGCAGTTAGCCATGAAGACTGTGTAAAATCTATGTAGCCACTAGAAAACTATTACTTTATATAGCAATAGCAATAGCAGTAGACTTATATACCGCTTCATAGGCCTTTCAGGCCTCTCTAAGCGGTTTACAGAGAGTCAGCATATTGCCCCCAACAATCTGGGTCCTCATTTTACCCACCTCGGAAGGATGGAAGGCTGAGTCAACCCTGAGCCGGTGAGATTTGAACCACTGACCTGCTGATCTAGCAGTAGCCTGCAGTGCTGCATTTAACCACTGCGCCACCTTGGCTCTTATTTATATAAGTAGCAGCTAATTATTCCTACTGTTACTTTACAGATTTAGCTTCTGTTATTTTTTAATCCTTTTCCATATAATCCCAAATTTGCAGTAACAGAAGTGGTAAAAACTAATATAATTTTGATTTTTTATTTTGTAATATATATAATTATAAATATATATAACTTTACAATTCTATCCACATTAAATAATCACAATTTAAGATTTCATTTTAGCATGAAATCCTCATAATATTCTTGGATTATCTCATAAATACAATCCCCCTTCCATGCACCCACATACACACCTTGGAAACATCAGAACCAGAGGTGGGTTTCTGCCGGTTCATCCCAGATCTGGAGAATCGGTAGTGGTGGTAGTGGGAGGCTCCGCCCACCATCTAGACGCTTCTGCGCATGCTTAGAAGTGGCACACACACACACACACACACACACACACACACAAACGGCACGCGCACAAGCGAACCTGTAGTAAAATAAATTGAAACCCACCACTGATAAGAACTGAGCAAATATTGCCAATTGTAAATTATTCCTGTGTTGCCAATTGTGAATTATTCCTGTGCCTTGAAACAGGATAATGTATAATGACTACTACGGTTTTCTTTTGACTCAAGGCAGATGTACCTGGATACAAAGAAACACTAAAACTTTCAAGCAGAAAAGATTGAATCTTGTCCTCACTAAAAAACCGGGGAATGGGTGGCACTTGAAGAATCAAAGTATATATGGAATCTGCAACACTGGGTTAATATATCTTATCAGTTTCTGCAAGGCTGGGCAACTTGCTGCCCTCCATTATCTACAATTAACTACAACTCCCAGCATTCCTCATAATTGGGCAGGATAGCACCCTGAGAGAAGAAGTCTGGCAACCTTTAAAAGAACATTATAGAAAGACAATGAATCCTTTCTTTGAGAAACCACTGCAGGAATTTTATACTTTGCCCAGTTGATTAATTCTTTTTCTTTTCTTTTCTAACAAATCTCAAGATTTCGTAGCAGAGACATACTTAGTCATTATGGAGAAGCTGTCTTCTTTGAGAGGGGAAGGGGCTTCTTCAAACTCCCACTTTGTCTAAACATTCTGATATTATTTTTATACTATATATTTGACACTTGTTTGTCTGTGGCCCCACTTTGGCACTATATTTGTTGAGGGGTTCTTGGTGCTTTCTGAGCTTGCTTGTTTTCTTGTTAGATGTTTCATTACCCAAACGAGGTAACATCATCAGTGCTAGTCATGTTACCTAGTTTGGGTAATAAAATGTCCGTAAGAAAATAAGCAAGCTCAGAGAGTACCAAGGACCCCTCATTTCAACCCTGAGCTACAAATATTCTTCTTTATTGGTACTGTATTTGTGGCAGTCATCACTTAGGTTTGTTATGAGGAAGACGGATTAAATGAAGACTGTCATATTCATATAATAGTTGGAAAGAATCTTTAGATATCCTATGATTATTAAAACAATTGACTCAGTTATATACAATGGGCCTACCTCATCATAATTTTCTTTGATTAAGCACATGCTTTTCAAATAATTTTTTCTTTAAAGGAATAAAAAGAAGTGATAATAAGAGTATATCACCCCACTGAGTGAAAGATAAATTAAAACCTGAAACCTGTTGTTCAAGATTCATTAAACAACATATACAATCAAATCCAGATATATTAAATATCTGCTATCCTCGTGGAAAACAACTGACAAAAGCTAATAAAAAATTCTGTCAGGAATATATTTCTATAATCTTTACAAACAAAGGGTGGGGGAGACAAAAGACATCAGGGGAGCACAATTTCAAAATAATGATTGTGAAAGAGCAATATAACAATGAGTGAAAGTAAATCTTCATTAACCTAATTTTAACATAAAAGAGGAATTTTGCTATTTTATAAGCTAAGATTATTTTTCCGCTCTTGAGTATGTGCTCTTTCTGCAAATGAAATGTTCCTTGACTTTATGGTCTTTTTTACCTTCAATTCTATCTTAATATGTGGAAAAACATACTACTCAAGTTCCATATAAATAGCTACTGTTGACATAAGTCTAAAGGTAGGGTGCTGAAGGACTAACCATATATTTTATCTGCACAAGGCTTCCCTTTCCTTCCCCTGTTTCTTATGTCACTATATGTAGCCTGTCTTTTCCTCCCCCTCCTTTGTTTAGTATTTGTTCTTTTCATCAATGGGCTGAACCCTCTTTAAAGTAGAGGTGTTTATACATTTGTAATATTATTTTTTAAGAGATTTCCATAAATTTGTAGTGAGATGCATCAAAATAATCTCATTAGTGTGATGGGGCATGCTATCTATTAAAATTGGAGATATCTGATTCTTCTCCAGGGTTCTTTTCATCATTCGAATTATGTTCTATTTTGTGAGTCCTTGCTTTGCTTCAATTTAAAGCAATCCTATGGTGCATCTTAGTCAGCTAGTTCTATTAGTCATGAAGTTGGTTGGTACATTTTATTTGTCCAAGAAGGAGTTAATTTCTTTGCAGCAATAACTTGCTGTAATAGCCCAACAGTCAAGGTGGAAGGGAAAAAAGAATGGTTTGTCATTTGTGTGTGGGTAGAGAATCGATATAATTACTCAGCTTAGAAATTGCTGTATGTTCAAATTCAGTATCAAAAGATTGTTATAGATATATGCTTTGCAGATAAACAGAAGATACTATATCTGTAGGCTTGGGGAAAAGCCAAGAGTTCTTAGTAAAGGCACTTTAGCCAAGTCTTTAAAAAATTCTTAAGTCAAGCTTTTGTTCTGTACCTAAATAGACTGATGGAATCACACAGTAATGTAATTGTTGTGTTTATATAGTATGCTGAATTATGGGCATCCACAGGAGGAAGTAAGTAACATATCTGCATTCTGACAATATGGTGTAAGTTTTGTCTATTATATGCTATCACGCAGTGTCACAACACAAATACAAGAGGGTGGAACCTGTGTCACGATGTCATTATATATTTTATCGTTTAATGCATTGTGGGAAAAAATAGAAGTCTTAGTTTTCTGAAGTGGTAAACCATGGGTTATCAATCAATCGATCGATCAGTTTATTGAAAATCACAGTGGCCAATTTTACATATTACTGTACATTATTTCACCACATTATTACATCTAATGCAAGGTGACCAGACAGCCCGCTTTTGGTGGGACAGTCCTGATTTTTAACCATTTGTCCCACGTCCCGCGGCGTTTTAAAAAGTCCCAATTTTTGGAAAGAATGTATAACAAGCTAGGGAACGGTGGGAGAACGGGAAGGGAATATATCGTTTTAGGCGGCCATGTCATGTGGCTATTTCGCCAGGATATGAGCAATGTTCCCTCTAAGGTGCACAGCCATGCACATGGCAAGAAAACACCGCACAGCAGTTTGCAACTGCTGCGCAGTGATTTCTACTGCCACAGGCTCTGGAAACTAGGGAGGTCCTTTGCAGGCGGCTAGAACTGGCTGCCCGCAAAGGATCTCCCCGGACTTGTTTTGATGAGCACGGGGCGACTGACAGTAGTTTGCGCCAGCCGCGCCAGCTCAAACTATCGTCAGTTGCCCCGTGATCAGCAAAGCAAGCCCGGGGAGGTCCTTTGTGGGCAGCCAGTACTAGCCACTTGCGCCTGGCGCTGCAGCTGAAGTGAACCCCCAAAGCCCCGCTGCCACTAGAATAACTGCTGCCACCTCCTCCTCCTCCTCCAACAGCACCACCACATTTGCTGCCCGATGCTATGGCTGAGGTGAAGCTGCCAAGCTCCCGCTGGTGCCCCCGCCCGTGGCAGCGGTGCCTCCCCCTCCACTCAGATCACCTGAGCTGGGCACCACATTACCCCTGCCCCATGCTTTTGAGGAGCCATAAGGCCGTGGGAGCCAGTAGGAAGGCGGTGAAGGGGGCGGGAGCAGGGGAAAAAAGGCCCCATGGCTTCTCAAAAGCACGGCAGAGTTGGAGGAGGCGGAAGCAGGGGTAACACAGTGCCCAGCTCAGGTGCTCCGAGCGGAGGAGGAGGTGGCGGTGGCACTGCCATGGGCGGAAGCACCAGCGGGAGCTTTGGCGGCTTCACCTCAGCGCCGGGCGGCAAATGTGGTTGTTCTGTTGGAGGAGGAGGCAGCATATAGATCAAATTTTTAATCAAGAAACACCCCCCCCCGGTCAATGGTGTCCCACTTTACCAATGTGAAAATCTGGTCACCTTAATCTAATGAAACATGTTAAGCCAGCCATTAGGTCAGGCTTTTATATACTGTATATTTTTGGAAATATAAATGGGCCCTAATGTGTTTGCAAGTAGTAGCAGTTCTGATTTTATTTTTGCTTTGCAGAGTTTAACCAATGAAAATGCAGCCTGGATGCCTTGAGTGACTGGGTAGGAAGCAAGGCTGCAAATATTCAGCAAACTCTTTGCTGTCATCTAGTGAGAGTGATCATGATAATGGTGATGTACTATTGACTCAAAATCAAATCTTCCCAACTACACAGATTTTATCCAGGGCAATCTTTCCCCAGTCTGGTCATTCAGCCTCCTAATGGTGTATCCATTGTTGCTGTAATTGCTTGTTGCTGGTTATCTTCTTCTTGTCTTTCCTTCTACTTTTCCCACCCTTACAGACTTTTCCAGACAGCTAAGACTTTGTGTCTGAGCTATGACAATTTGAACCTGGTCATTTCTGCCTCAAGTGAGAACTCTAGATTGATTTGTTTGATGATCCATTTGTTCATCTTCTGGAAATTATTGGTATTTTTGTTACCTAGCTATGGTAGCATTTCTCTTGATCCATTCTGCATATATGTTAAATGAGATATGGTATACAATCTAAGTGCATCCCCTTTCCCAATCTGAACCATTTAATTGCTGCAGAATGGACTAAGTCCATTCTTAGTATTGTTTCTTGGTCATCAACCAAATTCTTCAGTAATCAGTTGAGGTGGCCCAGTATACCCATATTTATCAGCACTATTATCTACACAGTTGAAAACCTTTGGATAATCAATAAAGCAAATACATGTGTCTTGGAGTTCCCTTGATTCCCTTCATTTCATTATCCCATGTTACCATAATTGCCCTGATAGTTTGAACACAGCTAATACATCTCACAGTTCTTGTTCCTTGTTTTGTGAAAGTCTGTAAAATTTGGGGAATTATCTTATTAGAATGTGAGATATTCAATTCCATTCAACCTTTATTACAGTCACATGCAAAAATGGGAGAGAAATGCAATTGTTTAATAGTTTCAGCATTCTTTGATACTGCATTTTATTGGTATTGAAATATAAATGGAAATTTTCCAATCCCTTGGCCATTGCTTTCTTTTTCATATTATCTTGTGAGATTTTAATCAGTTCTGTTGGTATATCATCAATGTAGGCAGCTTTGTTCTAATTAGCAAAATTCATTAGGGTCCATTTAGCTTCTTTTGTTCAGAATGTCTGGTTCTGGTTCAGCGATCAGATCCTTGCATATATCATCTTTTTGTTGTTGTTATTCAGATCTCCTATGTATTTGCGCTGGCTCTTTTTTATATCTTCCTTCTTCTAGAAATGCTTTATTTTTTCTGTCTTTTATTATGTAATTTCACGTTAAAACATCTTTTATTTTGGTAATTTTCTTAAGTAAGATCCTTATCTTTCCCATTTTATTATTATCTGCAGTACCTTTGCATGTGTTTGATTATGATTATCCTTATCTCCTCTCCTCTCCTCTTGAGAATTAAGTGTTTAAGTGGGCAAATTTTCCTGTCTGCTTTGCTTATTGCTTTTTATCTTTCTTTAGCTTATATGCAGGCAGAAATATTGCTTTGCATAGCTAATGAGAGGCCTATTTGTCATTAATTCAAATTTCCTGTTTCTAAACTGTTGCTTAGTATCACTCTTATATGTGGTGTAAGATTATAGTCAAGATCTTTGAATGTTAACAGCATGGGTGCACAAATACATACAAAGGATATAACAGTTCTAGAGTGTTATAAATATACAGTTATACTTAACTGCTCTTTTTGTAGTTTACTTTAATACATTCTATCCAAGTAATATAGTCCAAAGCCAGCCTCCTTCTCAACATGATTACTATTATTATGTGGTTGATCTCACAGTCAGCAAGATATTGTTGTTGTTGATAATGATGATATTGTAAATAGTTTTTCACATTGTTCAAAGAAGTTGCAGGGAGGAAAGGAAGGTATTCAATTTCTTTTACTGGATATTGGAGTATCCAGTATCCGGCTGGAGACAGAAAAAGAACCAATGAGAACTCTAAAATTCTTCCAATTTCCTCTTGGTTTCAGCTGTCCTACCTCTCTCTTCTCCAGCTAGATATAGATGCATCATATCTGCAACAGGCTTTTGGGATTTGGCCATTAGAACTCTCTTCAGCACTCTAAGAATTATTCTTGCATACATTACAATATTGGCAAGCTTATTTTCCTTACATTCCTGTAATGTAGAATTTACCAGTGTTACAACTTATATGCTGCTTGATTCCAAAATCCTTCACTTGTTCAGTCTCTACCAAGTTGGACCGAGGCATTGTATTTCTGCAATTTATGCAGACATATTCCAGTATGCCTCTATTTGCATTTAAATTGGACTTGGTTTATAATTGACCATGCAGCCACTTATAAGAAATCCTTTTGGAGCTCTTCACAATCTCCATTTGTTTTCAGCACCCTGGATGTTGCCAGCAAACATTGAAATTTAAATCATAAAGCAGCCCTGTAGATAGTGTTGTGGTTTTTATCAGCAAAACAACCTTGAAGCCATGGGATTTAACAGTGGTTTCTGGAAAAACCTCATGTTTTCTCTCTCTGGTTGTTCTGCCACAAAGTCTAGGGCAGTTACTATCAAGGAAACACCTGGCCTTTTTTCAGTTGCAGGATGTAAGAGGCTTGATGAAGATGGGATGGGCATGTTTTTTAGTCACCATGTATCAACTGCTGCCTTCCATGTATGGGCTGTTTTCAATAATTGAAAGCATTTTCAAGGACCCTAGAAGAATGCCAGAGATGCCTTAGTAGCTTCTCTTTATACACCTATTTTTGTATGGTTTATTAATGTTTCAGCTAAGTGATAATTAATATTAGTATGTGCCATTAACAACCAGTATGTGTTGACTCTTAATGACCACAAGGATAAAGCATTTCCAGGATGATCCATCACAACCTAATCCTTTGTGTCTTCCAATCGTGCCCCCATCATTGCTATGATAAAGTCCAGCTGCCATAACACTGGTCATCCTCTTTCCTTCCATTATTCCTAGCCAGATTCCCAAGGAAACTGATTGTTCACATAATGTATCCAAAATATGGTAATTTGAGTCTGACCATTTGTACCTTGAGCAATAGCTCTGAATTAATGTGTTCTATGTTTCATTTGTTATTTTTCTTAGCTATCTATAGTATTCCCAGGAATCTTCTCAACAAAGATTCCAAAGCATCAATGTTCTTTGTATCCTGCTTCTGTTTTCATAGAAGGTCGTAAGGGAAACCATTCCCTGCATGATTATGATCTTTGAAGGTACAGGTATATTCCAGCATCTCAATATCTCTTCCTGGCTAGATTTCTTGACTTACTTGACATAACTTAACTTTATTATTGATATTTATTTCTAAAAGGCAGAAGTTATCCCTCCCTTCAATATCTAAGGTTGGTTACTGCATATATTGTTATCAGGTTGTTTGGGGTTTTTTCTTCCTAGCATTTTTCCCACAAGTGCAGGTTCTGTTTTTCCCCCTGATCTTTGGTTGCAACAGGAATTGACCAACTGGTTTGCCACCTGAGTCTGATGTCTTGGGTTGAGAGAAACCAACTAACCCCAGTTTGGTCATTTTTCTATTTATTTTTACTCCTATTTTTTTTTACTGTGCTCTTTGACTTTCATAACTAGAGCTTGCATATCATTTGCATTTTTAGCTAAGAAGCTAGTATCATCTGCATAGTATGGATTATTGATGTGTCTTCCGCCAATTTTAAAACCACATTAATCTTCTTCCCATCCAGGTTCCCTCAAGACTCTTTCTGCCCATAGGTTGAATAATTGAGGAATGAAAACATACAGCCTTGTCTCATTTCGTCACCAACCTGGGGCCAGTACATTTCATCAGGTTCTCTCTGGAATGTGGCTTCCTGTCCTTGTGCAAATTTATCATTAAGTATAATGAGATCTTTTGGGAATCCCATTTTTCTAAGAAAATTTCACAGCTTGACAGATTTAGCAATAGCAATAGCAGTTAGACTTATATACCGCTTCATAGGGCTTTCAGCCCTCTCTAAGCGGTTTACAGAGTCAACATATTGCCCCCAACAACAATCCAGGTCCTCATTTTACCCACCTCGGAAGGATGGAAGGCTGAGTCAACTCTGAGCCGGTGAGATTTGAACAGCCGAACTGCAGAACTGCAGTCACCTCGACACAATCAAAGGCTTGTCTATAATCAATGAAGTATATACGGTATTTTTGCTATCATTTAACATTATTCTTCAGCCTTCTCTAAAACCAGGTTAAACACCTGGCATCTCCTTTCTTTGCAAGGCTCTAATTTGTGTTGAATTATTTAGCTCTTTGTCTTTCGTGGCTTTGTTTTTTCTTCCTGGCAATTTCCGCTGTTTGTTCTGTCAACCAAGTGCACTTTCTTCTGCTGCTTGGTCTTTGTCCTTCTTTCCAAATTCATCCTTAACCATTCCTTTGATTTCATTCCACAGTCCCTCTAGCTTATCATCAGCGAGGTTTAGGACAATCTTTAATATTCTTCTTGAAAATATTAGGTATATAATGGAAACTGTTCATCTTTGTTCTTTTGCTTTAACCTGACTTGCAACTTGCATACAAGAAGTTCTATGCTTAGCTTCTGACCATGTTTTGTTGTCATAACTTTTGACTTTTTCCACCTCCTTGTCCAAATAATGTAGTCAATTTGATTGCTATGTACTCCATCTGATGATATTTTGGTTGTTTGAAAATTGTATTAGTAATGAAAAAGATAACTGGCAAAAACTAATATGTCATTCTTCTACTTGATTTCTGTTATACTGGTTGCAAGTACTTAGGCCATGAGATTTGTTTGTTGCTTGCCAGGCATTTTACCTTCTACCACAATTTTTTTATGCATTTAAAGAAAATTGTGATGAAAGGTCAGATGCCTGGCAAACAACAGACAAATCTCATGGCCTAATATGCATAATATTAGGCATACATTTTTTGCATAATAAAAATCTTTTGAATATGTCATAAACCAAATAATTGCAGCAGTGGTGGGATTCAAATTTTTTTACTAATGTTTCTGTGGGCATGGCTTGGTAGGTGTGGTGTGGCTTGGTGGGCATGGCTTGGTGGGCATGGCAGGGGAAGGATAGTGTAAAATCTCCATTCCCTCCCTACTCCAGGGGAAGGTTAATGCAAAATCCCCATTCCCTCCCAATCAGCTGGGACTCATGGGGCAGCGAATAGATGGGGCTGGGCCATTCAGAAGTGGGATTTTCCAGTACTCCAAACTACTCAAAATTTCCGCTACCAGTTCTACAGAACTGGTCAGAACCTGCTGAATACCACCTCTGTATTGCAGGCTTGAAATAGTCATAGATAGATTAGATAGATGATAGATTATGTGTGTCAAACTTGCATGCCTCACATTGTCATCACATGATGTTTTGTGACATTTTCCCATTCATGGAACTGGGGCAGGCCTGGCCTGCATGAGATTCATCTGGCCCATTGGCTGCCAGTTTGACACCCCTAAGATAGATAGATAGCCAGATAGATAGAGGATAGATAGATAGATAGATAGATAGATAGATAGATAGATAGATAGATAGATAGATAGATAGGTGAGAGAGCGAGACAGAGAGAGAGAGACAGACAGAGAGACAGACAGACAAATGATAGACAGATATAGGAAGTACTTTCAGCATCCTTAAATAGGAGAGGAACTCTAATAGCCTGAGGACTGCTCGTCCAAAATTATTCCAATTTTTAAGGATATATCTGAAAATAGTTGTAAATAATTTAGCAATATATTGGTGCAAAAGTTGCAAGGACAAGACAGATGGTTTCCTAAAACAAGTGTTCTCTTTTTAATTTTTTCCTTTTATTTTTCTTCTTCATCCTCCTCCTTCACAAATTGGCAATGAAGCTAAGCTTAATTTTCTATTCCATCTGACAATAAAGAACAACCTTAAGCAGAGTCAAATCAATGGCAGATTTAGTGCTGAGCAATCAACTCTGACTTCAGTTATCGGCAGCTCAGTTCAATTCTACCAGTTTATAATGGCACTGGGAGGGCAGTTCCAAACAGCAAGATAAGGCCAACCAAGAAGAAAGCACTCAAGAGAGAAATATTCTTGCAGTTAATCTTTTCCCTACTGGATATTTTTGACTAAAAAAATATCTAAGACTAAAACTCTGACCAGCTTTTTTATCAATCTATCATCAATTATTTCCCACAATATTAGCTTTTCTTTTTTTCAACCATCTCAGCCAATTAATTTCTGGCTTTGCTGTGGTACAGAAGGAAATATTGAGAAGATTGCTTTGCAGTATTAATGATGAAGACAGTCAAGTTGCTGGTTTCCCATTAGTGAGAGCTATTGCCTCTTGCCTCCTCCCACAGCCCAGCTCCCTGGGTCTCATCTCTCCCTGTTAAAGTCATATCTTTCCACCATGCCAAAAGATTATTTTAGACTGACTATTTTTCTCTCTGCAAAAATAAAGGTAGTCATATAAGAAGGAAGTAGCTGTGTTGTTTTGGTACTCCTTTTTGCAATCTCTCACTGGCTCTCTGAACAACATTCTGATGAGCTCATGAGTTCAGAGGACTGCAGCAATGAAAATATTTGCTGGGGAGCATGAACTCATTTCCAACATTGGGAACTGAAATAAGTAGCTGTATAAGAGAGCCCTAAACTCACTATACTTTGTCTAAAAGACCTGCTGTAAGTAGAAAAAAAGTAGAATAGTAACATTATCCCGGTTGACTAAGTAGATCTCCGAGTAACTAAAGTTATAGCGGAAAATCTGGAAGCAAACGAACCCAGAAACATGCAAAAAGCATGACAAGAGGTCAGGTTTGAAATATACCTTGTTTAAATTGGAGTAGATTATTATGATTTCATTTACTCTGCTCCATATGCTCTGTGTTACCAAAGATGGCAAAAGTAAGCAACAGAATATATCATATTTGCCAGATGGTATGGCTGCATGTGACTCTTTATAACATTTAAATAGATAAAATTAATAGCAGTGCAGTGTAACTCTGCTCACACTTCTCTCACACATAAATGTTATGCCACTCACAGACAGCCCTTATTGTTGGCGATTGGTAAATTGCTCAAAAATGAAATACACAATAAAATTAGATTTAAAAATATTTTAAAAGTTAGGGAAAGAATAATTCGCTATAGATTAAGCACGGAGTCTATTGTTTTAGGCATAAAATGAGCCTACACATATGGCTGGGGTGTGTACATTTGATACATTTTCTCCCAAATTGTACATGGACAAAAATCAGGGCGGGAAGCGTATTTATGATATCCCGAATGAAAAAAAGAAAGAAAGAAAAAGAAAATGTTTAAGAAAAGAGTTCTGGGCTATAAAAGAACAGACAACATGAAAGTACAAAGACATATCTGGTAACTAGGGCTCCCCTGCTATCTGATTCTTAAATCGTTATTTGATTATATTATTTAATCTCTCTCCATAAGTCTTTGGGGTATTATTTATTTATTTATCAGCAAATATTAATGTCCTCCCAGCACATTAGCCCTAATATTCTTGGTCTGCAAAGCCCATCTGTGGTTATCTGGGATGCAAATGCTGAAAATGACTCCTTGTCAAACTGCAAAGATAATTACTCCTAGCACATCTGCCATTGCCTCTGGCTACGTTACCTGCTGTGACTGCTTTTCATCATGCAGGTGTCAGTGAGTCTCATAAGTCACTTCTCATGGCTGGGGACATGTGCGTTTACTGACAGTGGAATTATTTCTTCTTAAGAAATAATGGCAGGACCAGACATTGGAATTTATAATCAAGAGCTTACCATATGATATACAAATAGGAAATGTCACCGGAGGGCCCTTTTACACAGAAAATATAATGAATGATATATAGACAAGCCACAGACTTACATTCAAGCACACCTTTGTCTCCTGTGGAACAAGAAGTTGGGAAATGTCTCTTTCAATTCTTTTAATTAACTTGTCATTTTGTCTGAAATGATGACTGGCTTAAATTGGGATTTTTTAGCAAGCCAAAATCAAATTGGGATTTCTGATCTTGTGTTACTCAGTCAAAACATGGCTATTATTATGCAGACTTCTGACCTCCACTTTTTTTAGAGTGTTTGTTCCTCACCAAAGAGGCTTTTGTTTCCTATGTCACTATCTGGATATAATGCCTTTTCTTTGATTTTTTTTTTCACTTGGGGTTGGTGAACAGTACTGCTTTTCTTTTTTTTTAAATTAAGTATACAGTATTTTTTATTATTCTGCAAGTTTCTGGCTGTCTACATTTCAGCAAAAAAAAATAATTCCATGGGGGCGGGGGTGGCTTATCTTTGTAAGTAGAGGAATCTACGAAAGTTGCAAAGAGATGATCAGTGAATAGAAAGTAGGATATTCTGGTGTGACAGCTAGATTTTTATAAACACCATATTTGTGGGCAGACACATTGGCCAGATAATAATAAGCACTCCTTCTGACCCACACAATATAGAGTTCTTCAATGGAAGGCAAGCTGGTCGCAATTGTTTTTTCTGCAGTTCGAACTTTCCTTTGAAGTCTGTACCTATCCTATTTAGTTGCTGTACCAAATCAGATAGCTATCGAACTACAGATGACAGACTCAATAATTCCTCTGTATCAACAGTTCCTGGGGCAGTCTGAACTTTCTAAGCTGGTGCATGAAGAACAGTCTTTGTTTTTTTAGTGCTTGTTGTTGTTGTTAGTTGCAAAGTCATGTCCGACCCATCGTGACCCCATGGACAATGTTCCTCCAAGCCTTCCTGTCCTCTACCATCCTCTGGAGTCCATTTAAGCTCACACCTACTGCTTCAGTGACTTCATCCAACCACTTCATTCTCTGTCATCCCCTTCTTCTTTTGCCCTCAATCTTTCCCAGCATTAGGCTCTTCTCCAGTGAGTCCTTCTCCTTCTCATTTGGTGGCCAAAGTATTTGAGTTTCATCTTCAGGATCTGGCCTTCTAAAGAGCAGTCAGGGTTGATCTCCTCTAGGACTGACTGGTATGATCATCTTGCAGTCCAAGGAACTCGCAGGAGTCTTCTCCAGCACCATTGTTTGAACAATTCTCTGGCGTTCAGCCTTTCTTATGGTCCAACTTTCACAGCCTTACATTGCAACTGGGAAAACTATAACCTTGACTACGCACACTTTTGTTGGCAGAGTGATGTCTCAGCTTTTTAATATGCTGTCTAGATTTGCCATAGCTTTCCTCCCAGATCAATTGTCTTTTAATTTCTTGGCTGAAGTCCCCATCTGCGATGATCTTGGAACCCAGGAAAATAAAATCTGTCACTACCTCCATTTCTTCCCCATCTATTTGCCAGGAATGGTTTAATGTTATTTAAACTGTGATATCAAATTCTGGGAAATTATAGAACCAAAAACTTGCTGATACTGTGCTGTGAAATATAATAAGAGGTGGTAAAGTAGGTGGCTTTTTCCAAAATCCACTCTCATCTCTATAGTTTTAAGCTCCAGATTGTTCCAGCTACACTGCAGGGCCAGTTTGTTCAACCTCCTAACCATGTGCAGACCCATCACCGATGACTGGTGTTGTATCATCTGCAAACTTCAGTACTTTAATAGAGGAATCCTTAGAGATGCAACCATGGTGTAGAGAGAGAAGAACACACAGTCCTGAGGGGTGCTCAGTGTGATTTCCTGTAACTTCACCTATATGGGCTGGTTATGTAATATTAAACTATGGATTAGTAGCAGGATCCTCAATTTGTGGTAACTAAAGATAAGCTCTGCTTCATTTTAATCCTTTTTCAGCAATGAGGCTTCCTTCCTTTTTCATACAAAGGACAGGAGAGATCTCGGGCTGCATTTGGAAGACTGCTCTGCACATTTTCCTTCTCTGTAGTTCTCTCTGCCCTTATTGGCTTTTTTTCTCCTCCACCAATTTTCCTTCCCTTATTTTTATTTTCCTCCCTCTTTTCTTCTTGCTTTGGTCTCTTCTGTGTATGTTAGAGCGATGGTGATGGGTTGTTACCATATAACAGCGCCAGCCTAGGGAATTCTGGGAGCTGAAATCAACATAGGTTAAAGTTGCCAGGTCTATAGGGATTGGCCACATTTCTAGCACTAGCCAAGAACCCGCCTTTTTCAGCAATATTGCTGGCAAGTGTGCAAATTAAATTTTTATAAATCCCTCCTCACAAATAAAAATATCCTCAGTCACTCCTACAGTCCTATTTTCTGTGAGTTGGAAGGAACTTGTGATAGGATGGAGGAATCTTATTGCTCTCTTATCATCCTCAATATCTGCCCTTCAGCATGAAGTATAGACAGATTTTAAATAATGATCAGACCCTTGCAACCTACCAGTGCGATATCTACTAGATTGTTAACTTTTTTGACATTCGTTTGATATTGAACAAAGGATCATTGTAATCACCTAGTTTTTAAGTGCCCTGGCAGTGTTAAATTTATGCCATTTACTCTGGTGGAATAGAAACAAGATTATAAAGTAATTGAGTGCATAAAAGAGGATAAAATAAGCCTGAGCTCCAGCATTTAGGAGGTTTCACAACTGTTTCCATTGCACTCTTTCATGTGACAAAGTCATTCTGGTAAGGTTGTAAGACTTCGTCTCATCTAATTTCCTTCGCACAATTTTTTCCTTGCAACCTGATCGATCTTTAGGTTTTCTAGATATTCTCATTTTAGCCACTATTGGAAAGACTTGGATAATTTACTGCCTCTGCCTTGAATTTGGCAGCTCTTTTCAATAGTCACTAATTTACTGCACCTAGCAAAATGGTGGTGTTAGTTAGTTCGCCAGTCTATTCAAAAGCAACACGTGGGTAAAAAGGACAGTAACATACAAAATGGGAAATCTGAAAACATAACCCCATGTTGATAAGGATTCTTTTAATAGTACTTTATATTAAAAATAAGCAAAATTATGCACCTGAGGAGATTTTTACAATAGCTGCAGCATCCTACCTTCATGGATGAACAATTGTTACTATGAACCAAGAGAAATGTCCAGGGGTATGATCGACTTATCATGCACAGGATTTTCCGCATATGCTCAGAGTGTCAAAAATGGCATGTGATGATGTCCCGGTGGGTGGGTGTAGCCTTCTGCTGTCACTGCTACCAGTTTGCCCAAACCAGATAGAACCGGCTGAATTGCACCCCTGGAAATGCCCATATCTCCAGACTTTAAAACAGAGGCTCTGTACATGTTTTCAGCTACAAGACCAGATAACAAAAGAGATGATTGCATGCATCTAAAAACTGCCTTTAGAATTTAGCAGACACTTCTCCAGAATTCAAAGTTATTTAGGCTGTTTTTTTATAGACATTTCCTGATCACTAACTCTAAGGTGGTTTATGGCCTTTGGTGAAATTATTTTATTGAATCAGAGAGAATAATAATCTTGTTATTCTCCCCCTCCCTCTATAGGACACAGCATGATCAAACCTATCAGTTATGGGAAATCACTTTCTGCAAACATGATTGATCCAGATTAGAGGCTGAACAAGGCAAGAATTATCACAGGACAAAGAGCATCTAGAAATGACTATGCAGACTTGGTGGAATAACAGTTCTTCCTCTCTTCAGAATCAATTGCTGTGAGTGAATTGGCACAGAAATAATTCATCAGGAAACACTTTGAAACTAAGTGAAGGCTTTTCTAATTGGACTTGATATATACGGGGGTGGCTGTATTATTTTCAGTACCCTCCAATTTCCAGAAGTCCTGACAGTTTTGAGTTTAATTGTAACCTAGGTTGTGAAAGTTTCCTTCTAATTAATTAGAGTGGATAACTCTTTGGCAATTATTTTTGTTATGGATCATAACAATAAAAAAGCCAATGTAAAGCTGTTAAAGGAGTGATATGACAACATGCAATAGCAGTGGCTTATTGAGACGAATTAAATATTGTGAGAAAAGCCACTTCCAGCATCTAAATATAAATACCTCACACAGAACTATTCAAAGCACACACAGAAGTTCTCTGAGGATGGGATCCAGCCAGAGGTGGTATCCAGCAAGTTTTGACCAGGTCTGGAGAACCAGTAGAAGAAATTTTGAGTAGTTTGGAGAACCAGTAAATACCACCTCTGACTGAGTAAATACCCCGCCCCCATCTATTCTTTGTCTCCCAAGTCCCATCTGATTGGGAGGAAATGGGGATTTCCCAATAACCTTTCCCTGGAATTGGGTGGGAATTGAGATTTTACAGTATCCTTCACCTGCCACACCCACCAAGCCACGTCCACCAAGCCTTGACCACAGAACTGATAGTAAAAAAATTTGAATCCCACCACTGGATCCAGCATGAGTCAGAAAGCTCGGAAGACAAAACCTCTGGTCCTGGAGACCGACCCAGATTGGATCCTGCAACATTATCCTGGGACACACACACCTTCATTCCTTCCAGCAACTTTCTACCAGGCTTCTCAAATAGAAAATTAACATTTTCTCCAAGATATGCTCCTGTTCACATAGGCAAGAATGAGATCCCCCTGTACCACTCCTGGCCCTGTATAAGAATCTTTTATCTTGGTGGAACTTGAAGAAATCTACAGGTGAAATAAAATAACCAATCTGTGCCAGACCTCAGCAAAGGAAAAACAGAGGTTGTTATTCTTGCAGCCCAGATTAGAGTTGCAAATGTTCCTCAAACCAGAAAGAAAATATAGGTAACATAGAAGCGGAGATTCCTATTCCTGTTCCTTTCTGCTAACTATCATAGAGATTTCCAGCAAAGTGCCAGTTCATACAATCACATTCTTTTGGGACATGAATCTTTGTGCGTATGTGCGCTCGTGCACATGTGCATGTACCAAATCAATTTTTGTCATCTTTTGAATCCAGCCCAGAAGAGGTTGAGTTTCATTAATAGGCTCTGATAAACTTGTGTTGGATCACAGGGCTTACCTACTTATGGCCAATAGTTGTATAGACTCTGCTGTCTTTATTGATAGATTTCCTTAAGAAGCCCACTTTACCCAGTGCCTCATCTGACAATAAGGTGTATGCAGAACACAATTTCCCACCATAAAAGCAGGCCTTAGACTCCCTCTTGTCTTTAGATGACCAGGTCAAGAAGCCATCCGAAATCTGTGTAAAGCAATACATTGTTACACCAGGGAGGACTTTCTACTGCATGCTAAAACAGCTTATTATAGTCAATTGTCACCAGAGTCTTGGTGCCTGAGTCCAGAGATCATGCTTGGGTCTCTCTGGCTCACGGCTTCACTTTGTTAAGAGCATATTCATTTATGTTTACCATCCACCCAGAAAAAAAAATAAACAAAACTTTTCCTTATAAATTTATGAGGAAACAGTGATTGGAATATCTGCTGAGAACTATTCATTGCCTGCAAGAAAGAACTTACGGTATCACAAAATAAACAAAATAATAGAAAATGAAGAAAATGAAATGCTGTGGGACTTTAAAATCCAAACAGACAAATGTCTGCCACATAACACTCCAGACCTACCAGTTGTTGATCAGAAAGTCAAAGAAGTTTGGATAGTGAATATGGCAGTACCTGGAGACAGCAGAGTAGAAAAGAAAGAACTGGAGAAAATAACAAAGTATATAAATATGCAAATAGAAGTAGAATGATTGTGACAAAAGAAAACAAAGATAGAACCAATAGTAAGAGATGCCTTGGGTACATCTGGAGTACCACTTCAACATCATTGGCAATGACAAAATCAGTCAATTGTAGAAGTTAGCATTACTTGGAACACCTTACATCCAGTGATGATCCGTTTGATATTATTAATCAATATTTGCTTATCCCAAGTCCTTGAGAAGGACTCAGTTGGCGGAGAGAAATGCCAAATTGAGTCTAAGCATCTGGCTGACTGTACAACCACCCATAATAATAATACTTCATTGTCAAGCATGTCTCTGAAGGGAGTCCCAAGGGCTAAATTCAAGGAATGAAATTGGCAGAGCAGAAAGTAAAGCATCTCAGACTAGAGAAGAAGTGTGTATAGAAAGAATGGGTCCATTACAGTCTCAAGGCTGGTGGGAAAAGAAAATGATGAATCTATTGGACTGAAAAAAGCGGAAGGAAAAGTCCAAAGATGTAAAACCTTGGAGCAGACAAATCTATATGAAGGGCTTGATCTCTGTGTTCTGCATCAGGCAGAGCTTCAGCATATAGATCATTTCCTTACTGTCTGCACTAAAGCAGCTTATCTAGCAGTATTGAGTCCTTGAAGTGTCTGCTGTTACATAGTTTCTGAAGAAGTGCTTGTGTTTCTGGAAGAACAGAAATGTGTAGTTGTACCTGTCCTGAAATCTGACAATAAGGTAGTGTCAGAAACAGAAAAGAGGGGAGGTGACAGATATAGGGCGAAAAACTTTAGGTAACAAGAACCTAATGGAGAGAGGAGGAATGACTGAAGAGTGGCATGTGAAGGGATTCATACCTGGCCCTTGGCATGAGAAGAGAAATGAGCAACCTGTTAAGGGGAGACTTTCAGAAAAAAATGACATAGTCTTGAGAATGAGAAAGTGGAGGAACTCTAGTTCCCACCTTGCTTCATATTGTTTGATATAACCTGAGTCAGAAGGAAAGTTATGATTCTATTCTTCTACTCTAAAATTACAAACAATATGTCTGTTTCTTGACATGCCTGTTTCTCAACATTCCTATCTTGAAGGCCTAACATCAGTCATGAAAACCTATCATGGTAGAGCAATAGCAATAGCAATAGCAATAGCAATAGCAGTTAGACTTATATACCACTTCATAGGGCTTTCAGCCCTCTCTAAGCGGTTTACAGAGTCAGCATATTGCCCCCAACAATCCGGGTCCTCATTTCACCCACCTCGGAAGGATGGAAGGCTGAGTCAACCTTGAGCCGGTGAGATTTGAACCGCCGAACTGCAGATAGCAGTCAGCTGAAGTGGCCTGCAGTACTGCACTCTAACCACTGTGCCACCTCAGCTCTTATCCTTCTGTTGTTATCCTAAACAAAATCAAGCCAGTTATTTTGAATGTCTATGGAGATGCTCAGCCATCCAGGTCATGGTTGTCCCAAAGAGGCTTTTTCAAAAGGCAATTGGACTTTCTTTGTTTTTCCTTAAAGACTAAAATTCATTGAAGAAGCTTCTTGGATGAGAAGCAAAACATCAGAATAAACAAAGGAAGTCCAGTTTCCTTTTGAAAAAGCACCTTTGGGACCAGTTATTTTGAGTTTCTTTCTCATGCTTTCTTCTTCCTATGAATGGTATATTGTTTTTTCAGCCATGCTCACTGTTCAATTTTTGCTATCTCCACCAGATCCTACTAAATATTTCACTTTACAAGGCTTGGATGCTTCAATGCTTACTTCTTTCAGTAAGATCATTTATTATCAGAAGCTAGTTTGGATTATTCTTACCCTGGGGACGATTTAGTGTAGCAGCAACATTTATGAGTATGAGGCGTTCTTATTGACTTGCATGAAAAGAAAAATCATACCAGAACTGAAAATGCTGGAAACAGAATTTTTGTTCTACACAAAATATTGTATGTGTGGGCATATCTAATCTTAAAATTGGATGTTCATAAATACACATACACACACAACCAAAAAGTATATTGATTAGATTCTTTTGAAGTTCATAACACACATTGCATGTCTTGTAAGAAAGATGTGTTTGCATATAATTTCAAAAGAAATAATGGCCTGATATAGGAAACTACTGTTGAACAATTTGTTAGGGAGCTACAAAATGAAACTAATTATTGTGAATTTGGTTCTAGAACTGATGAAATTGAAAGGGGTGAAATTATATTTAGAATGAAAGATGAGAGAATAAAGGAAAGAATTCAGGGAGAGCTTTATTTCATTCTACACAAAGTAACTGGTATATGCCATACAGCTGAAATAATGGGAACTGGGTAATTACAATAACACCTTTCAAGGAGCTACTTAAGCTACCCATCCATGAAAGAGAATGTGAAAGGATTCTCATAAAGATGGCAGAATCTGAAAAATTACAATCAATGATATATAATAACAAATCGTAGAAAACCAAGAGCTCCCATTGTAAGAAACTAGGTCATCTTTAGAACCATTCTGTACTTGGGAAGATTTGCAATAAATAGGGCAAAGAAGATAGAAATCCTGCGCTAGGTGTAAATTATCTGCAATGGTTTGGACACCTCTAGACAAACTGTACAATTTAATGAATCCTTAATGAACAGAAACTGAGTCAACCTCTAAATCATACAAAATTAGATATTTTGTGCAAACCTGAATGCTTATTATACAATATCTTCATATTCCTGTTTTCTTAATTTGAAATATAAACAACTGTATATAAACAGTATAGTGGCGAAATTCCAAAAATTTTACTACCAGTTCTGTGGGCGTGGCTTGGTGGGCGAGGGGGAAGGATAGTGTAAAATCTCCATTCCCTCCCCACTCCAAGGGAAGGTTACTGAAAAATCCCCATTTCCTCCCAATTAGCTGGGACTTGGGAAGCAGAGAACAGACGGGGGTGGGGGCCAATCAGAGGTAGTATTTACTGGTTCTCCAAACTACTCAAAATTTCCACTACCAGTTCTCCAGAACTGGTCACAACCGGCTGAATACCACCTCTGAAACAGTATATATATATATATCAGGGGTGGGCCGGCGGCATCCTCGTGCACGCGCGCGGTGCACGCATGCATACTAGCGTCTGTGCAAGGCTCCAGCTGCTCCTGGAGGATTGCGCAGGTGCTGTATGCGTCCTGCTCATGCGTGGAAGCGCAGAACTCGTCAAAACCGGGTAAGGAGCGCGGGCGGGCGGGTGGGCCCTTCACCGTTCCCGGAAGTTATTTACTTCCGGGTTTGCCGACCAACCGGTTCGCAGGGACTGCCACGAACCGGTTGAAACCCACCCCTGATATATATGTATGTATATGTATGTATGTATGTATATACATGTATGTATGTATGTGTGTGTGTGTGTGTGTATATATATATATATACATACATACATACATACATACATACATACACACACACACACACACACACACACACACATTCAAATGCTTTTCTCTGTTCACAATATAAGTGAGGAAGCGAATGATATTGAGTAAGGCCATAGAAGACTTTAGCTTCAGTCGGATGGAAGTATTTCAAGACATGTGAAAATGTGAACATGGATCTGTGTGCCTCTTTTGAAAACAACCATGTCTTTTTCCAGGATCACATAACTGCAAATGAATTGCAGACAAGGAGTCCATCACTTCAATATGTTGGAATAATGTCAATCTCTGCATAGTTTTCAAGGCCAAGGAAGGAAGAACTACACAGATTTCAATAAAGTATATTTCATGTTAGGTTGGAAAAAATACAGGGTATTGGAAAATGCAATAGAAAGTATTTACTCTTGTTTATAAAATAACAACAACAACAACAACAACAACAAAGTGTCTTTGAATACTTTGACCTCTTTCTTCCCTGATCTCTCTCCGCCTGCATAAAAAATGGGCAGAGCTTCCATTGCTGTGTGGTGGGTTATGGGTCCCAGCATTCTGTAAGTTAACCCATTCGAGGTACTTTGATTGGGGGGGAAAATGCCCAGTGATGCACTATTAGCCATGGTAGCGTAGTGGTTAGAATGCAGTACTTCTGGCTGACTGTAATTTGGCAGTTCGAATCTCACCAGGCTCAAGGCTGACTCAACTTTCTATCCTTCTGAGGTCAGTAAAATTAGGACCCAGATTGTTGGGGACAATATGCTGACTATGTAAGCCAGTTAGAGAGGGCTTTAAAGCACTGTGAAGTGGTATATAAGTCTAAGTGCTATTGCTATTGCTATTAAAGATTACAGACTCACGAGTTTTAGTACTGAGGCATATAAATTGCTGTTGAAATCCATCACCATTTTATATAACAGATATTAGATATTTCTTCTATTCCCATTTTGGGAAGAGCAGCACAGGAGGCTTTTGATTTGATTTGTTAACATTGTAAACATAGATGAGTCTTTGATGCAAGAACAATTAATTGGATGAGTAGTCTAGTTATAAGAAGACAAACAGGAAGCTGAGAATATCTTTGAACTTGCATTATTCAAACAAAGCAGTATATAGACAGCAATATATCACTGCTTCAGTGGAAAAACTATCAGGCAGTCATGCACATTTTTACTATTCTGGATGAAAATGAGAAGCAAAATTAGAGGAATCTTAGAATTTGAGTAGCTTGACTGCAAGGTGGGCAGGATATAAATTTCATAAATAAATAAAGTTGTCATCATTAATACGTTCATTTAATCCACCCTAGGGAATATATCATTTTTATTGTTTGTCTTCATCCTCAGGAAGTTTTTCAAACTATTTTGTTACAAAAATTACTTAAATAAAAAGGGTGGATAATGTGATTATTACAGCAGAAAGTCCAGAAAGAAAGTGTCAAAGAATGGCTTTGAAATATGCTTTCTTTAAGATAATAAACCAAAATCTTATGCTTATAGATTTCTCAATGTATTAGACCAGAATTGCAGAGAGAGAGAGAGAAAGGGTCGATTGCGAGGCTATTGACAATGATGGAAATTCAATCAGAATGCATTTAGAAGATGTGTTTAACATCAGAGTCTCAACATATGGTGATACATGACCAATCTTCTATTGGAAATTAAAGCAGGGTTCAACCTGACTAGTACTTGAATGAAAAACGAATATCAAGGTTATGAGCTTGTTCAGGGAGTCAAAGGGATCCTGGAAGAGAGAATAGCAAACCACTTACCAACTGTTGTTAAGAAAGCTACATGGTTGTGTCATGTAGTTATCTCGATCAAGCTTGACTTGAAGCTGTCTTAACCTTTACCCATTTAGTTTACATTAATGATACATTTCTGCAAACAATTTTCAGAAGACTATTGATGGTGTACTTGTACATTAGTAGCACATACTCTTACAAAGATTGTGAAGTATATCTTCTTAAAGTAATGCCAGGTAACTTAATGCAGCTAGCTGATATATGGTGTAGAGCTATTCAGCCCTTCCCAGAAATGAATGGCATAAGTCATTTGAGAATAAGCACTTAATAAGAGTGTCAACACATTATAAGAGTTGTACTACTTGAGAGATTCTATATCAAAGAACAGACTACAGCCAAACCAAGAGAAATAAAATCTTGATTTGTATGTCTACTAATATTGAAAAAGAAATTGTCAGCTCTCTGGTATGTGTTCTGTAGAAATGAAAAACAGTCTGAAATCATATGGCATTCCTGAATTGCCATGGGAAATGTTGGGCATATCTTATTATCATCATTTCACCCTAGTTTTCGGATATCAGAAAACAGGGAGAATTTGTGATAAAAAAACAACAAGTGATTCCCAGGCAGTGGGAAAGCAGTGTGGGCATGTTATAAATATCATAAGAATATTATGAGTAATTATTTATTTGCTCCAATGTTTCTGAGCAGAATAATAAATAATGCCAGCAACTATTAATTTTGCTATATCTTAAAAAAACTGGCAATGTACACAAAAATACCTGGTAATGTAAACATTCAAAATTAATAAAAAGGATTTTGTGTTTGTATTGCTAAGACTCTGATCTTTTTGCAGGTGGGTCAGTACGAACAGATGCACACAGATAAAACCTGATTGTCTACTATTGTTACCAAAAAAAAGTGTAAACAGTGTTGTTCATATCAAGTAATGACTCTTGATGGTAATTGGTATAACTGTAAACAGGGGCCATTTAAGTTAATAATATGGGATAATCAAAAACTAAAGTGCATCTCCTGAACAAGATACAAATCTTATTTGAGAGCATTCAGAGTACTTACTGAACTCTGGTGCTATTGATGTTGCTATTAAAGAGGATTATAGTGCAATTTTTGAAAACAATATCTGCAATCATGGCTGGGTGATCTATTATACTTCCCTTATAATTCAGGGATTCCTTCCTTTGAAAAAAGTGTACTAAATATAATTCTTATAACCCAGCAGAGAGATCATTTTTAAATGTTTTTGATAACATTCTTGTCCAACCTTGACAATAGCGTGTTTGTAAGATATGCCCTCTCTTCCTACCCATGTTTTTACAACTACGCAAAGAAAGATGTAAAAATAGTTTCTTTACAATAATAATATAGCAAATAATTTTGACTCATCAAATAAAATACATATACTTTCTTGACTTTCTGCTACTCATATGTGTTGCTTCTTTTTTCTGTTTGTATAATTCAGAATGAGTATTTCTCTATGGAAGAAGCAGTAGCTTTATGTTTCTGCAAACATTGAACATTATAAGATTCATATCTTGACAACCTAGAGTACAATAATGTTAGGGAATGTACTGTATTAAAACCGTCTATAGGAATTCAAATTGATGCATCTGTATTAGACAAAGTACTGGGTTAATATTTAGAAATCTAGAACTGCCTTTCCTTCCTTCTTGCAAGGCTGGTGACACAATTGTACACAAATTTAATACTAACAGCCCTTTGTTCATGTGCTTGCCAAACTAATTTTCCATGCGACACAGGTTTTTTCCAAATCAATTTGAATTAATGAGTCATATAAGATGGAGAGTAGTGTCAAATGCTTTGTTAAAAATTTACAGTTAGAGTTGCTTCATCTGCTAATGCTGTAGTTTGATGAAACAAAGTCAATTTCACATTGCTTAATCTGTGGGGGGGGTTTGTAAAAAAAATCAATGTTTGTGACTACTGTCTCTATTCCCTTCTACTTGTTTAAAGTAAAAACAAGTTGATATGCACATGCAAGAAGAAAATATTAGTCTTGCTTGATTGTAATGTCTTTCTTTATCTGAAAAAATCAATGTCACCAAGTGCCAAACTTCCAAACTCTTCAATTATGATTTCTTTTAATTATCACAGTATACCTGCATATACAATGTAGAATGGTCAGATGCAACAATGGATGGAACCTAATCAGGGAGAGAAGCAACCTAGAACTAACAAGAAATTTCCCCAGCAGTGAGAACAACTAACCAGTGGAATGGTTTGTCTTCAAAAGTTGTGGGTGCTCCATCACTAGAGGTTTTTAAGAAGAGACTGGACAGCCACTTATCTGGAACCATATACGGTCTCCTGCTTGTACAGGAGATTGGATTAGAAGACCTCCAAGTTCCCTTCCCATTCTGTTAATACTGTTAAAAGACAATGAGACTATTGCATTTTACATAACTGAATAGAACATTTCAACAAGGTAGCAAGTACATACACAATTCCTGTAATACTGTCTTTTTTTAACCACCAAGGCATTAGCATCTCTATTAAGAAGCTTCTACAGAGAAACAAAACCTCAAAAATGTGGAGAGATAATACATTTCAGATAGTCAACAGGAATTCACTGCTTCAAAACTTATGTCAGTGCTTTGGCATTTACTTTAAAACATGGTGTAAATGTCCAACCCAAAGCAGAGGAGCAAGCCTTGTTGAAGAACAATCAGCAAGGATCCAACAAGGAGTAATCCTGTCTCACCAAACTTTTAAAGTGTCAACAGAGACTTGAATGAAGGTGAGCCTGTTGACATTGTATACTTGATTTTTAAAAAAGACTTGATGAAGTTTCCTCATGAAAGGCTCTTGAGTAAGCTTAGCAATAATGAGATAAGAAGACCTGTCATTTTAAGGATACCTCACTGTTTGCAAATAGAAAGGAAAGAATAGGAATAAATGATACATTAATAACTGGGGAGAACTAAGAGGTCAGGTCCCCCAAGGATCTTTGTTTGGATTGGTGTCTTCGCACTTATTTCTAAGTTATAATGACTTAAGGGTAAGCAATGCACTCAGCAGTTTTGTACATGGTAGTAAATAATTCCAAAAAGTAAATTTTAATTTTGATTGTTAAGAGTTCCAGAAGAATCTGTTCAGGCTGAGGAAACAATAATTTATGGGACAAACGCTGTTCAATTTAAGTAAGCATAAGATAACACCTTGAAGCATCCCCTCCTCTAATTTCATATATAAATTGATAAGGACCAACATGGCAGGGTGAAAGTGGAGAAAACTCTAGGACCAGAAGTCACCCAGTGGAACAATTAGAAAGAGAATTAAAACAGACAAATGAAAATGCTTCTCACAGGGTATGAAAGTTGATAAATTAATAGAGAATATATCTATTAAGAGCTATTAGTCTTAAAAAACTGAATTGAAGGTGGTACCATGTCTTCACTATCAGTTAATGTGAGGAAACAACACACAAAGAAGGACACATCAATAAATAATGCTAAGGCAGGGCAAAGATGTGGAGAAAAAGCTGAACTAGTAATAGGCTTTATCTTTCTATGGTGAGCTTAGCAATGAAATATCTTCTCGTAAGAAAGACAATGAGAAGTGTAAGTAAAAACTTATAAATATAGAAATATCACACTGACAGCAAAGGTTATGTTTATTTTCAGTTTTACCCATGTTTGTAAAACCAGAATCACTAGAAAGTCTAAACAAAGAAAAATTGAAGGCCTAAAAATTGTAGTATGAAAATGGTTGAGAATACCTTGGTCACAAGAAAAATAAGTAATGTATTACCAGAAGATGTAAGACAGACTAGTCATTAGAAGGTCTAATAATGTAGTAAAACCTAAATATTTGGATGATATTTAGAAAAAAAATTGAAAGCAATCAAAAAAGAGATGTGTAGAAGACAAAGTGATGTAGCATCAGCTTACAATAACTCAAAAAACAGTTACTGACAGATAGACAATTTGGTGAAGCACTATCCATTGGGTCATAAAGGACTGAAATCACTGAATTACTGAACAAGACATACATCAAATTGATTCAAAAGCACCTGTTTCAACTCAGTGCATCAAATCAGCTCAGTGATTCAGTTCAAAAACCAGTTCAACTGAATACCTTTGAATGAAACTTTCAAATCAAATCTTCACATAGTCCTAATTTTGATTTGGGACATCTTTCAGAATTGCATGAGAGCTAAGAACAGAAACCCAGAAAAAAGATCTCCCAGGAGAATCCTCTGCTGGAACAATGACAGCAGTCAATGGAGGGACACTACCAGAGGTGGTATTCAGCAGGTTCTGACCAGTTCTGGAGAACCGGTAGCAGAAATTTTAAGTAGTTCAGAGAACCAGTAAATACCACCTCTGACTGGCCTCTCCCCCATCTATTCTCTGCCTCCAGAGTCCCAGCTCATCAGGAGGAAATGGGGATTTTACAGTAATCTTCCTCTGGAGTGGGGTGGGAATGGAGATTTTACCATATCCTTCTCCTGCCACGCCCATAGAACCCATAAAAAATTGAATCCCACCACTGGACACTACCATACACAAGTTTAGTATTTGTAACTCCTCTTTTAACACCAAAGAGCTGACCCTTTTGAAGATCTCCCAGTTACCAAACCCACTTCAAACAATATTTAATGGCAAATTCTGGGGATGGGGGATTGGTCCTTAAAGATCAATTTCTCTTCTCCTTCCTGAAGCATTCATTAAGAAAAATATTAGAATAGGACAGTTTTAACAATGAACTGCAACTGTTAAAGACATTGAAAAATACCATCAGCATCATAAAACAATATTTATTTTATTTTTTCAAAAATTACCAGAATATGAAAAGATAGAAACTGTCTTTATATATTGCTCTTGGGCTTTTCTGTCTATCTCATCTCTTCATTTTCATGTGTCCTTATGTTGAGCAAGAAACAGTAGCAAGGTGGAGCTACTGTACATTGGACTCACATGAATGAATGGAAAGGGCAATGGCTTCAACCAATTGAATAAGCCAACAAACAGAAGTGAATTATCACAAAGTGTCAGGTTGGCTCTGGTATTGTGAAAGTTACCAATTATGGAAAATATTTGCAGCTCAGGGTTGAAATGAGGAATTCTTGGTGTTCCCTGAGCTTGGTGGTTTTCTTGCAGACATTTTATTACCCAAACTAGGTAACATCATCAGTGCTAATCACCTAGTTTGGTGAATGAAATGTCTACAAGAAAACAACCAAGCTTAGGGACCAGCAAGGACCCCTCATTGTGAGAGTTGTTGTCCAAAACATATAGAAAACATCAGGTAGGGAAGGCTGCCCAGCTGTGGAAGATTAATGTGATCTCAACAATAGCTAAAGATTGTATGACCTGTATCTTGAGATATTCTTTTGACTTGCATTGAAGATTGCTATTCTACCATAACTTTGGTACTAGACAGAGGAATCATTCTCCATCATACCTGGAGAAACCAATTCTAGAACTGAATCTAGAATTTTTGGAATACAAACTAGGCCTTCATCCACCGCGTTAGGGCTTTGAGGGCTTCCTAGAACTTTTAATATACTTTATTTGAGGATGATATGTTTCCAAGTATAAATAAGAGATCATTGCAATCTTGAACAAATATTCAGAGCAAAATATTTGAACTCAACACAGAACTGAGCTCAAATTCCCAATACAAAAATACAAAAGGCTTTGCTGTGTTTTCTGTTTTGTATTCAAACCTCGCAAACTGTTGTCACTTTGTTACTCATCATTTTCTTTTTTAGTTTTCTGAAATTCATGGATTAGCAACCGAGTTGATTTATAAGCATACATTTTAAATCTGTGCAAAGCATACCATACAAGGAAAATCATATTTATTATATGTACATTTGTAATCAGTTGCTAAAACAACACCCCACATAGTGAAGTTCTTAAAAAATGAGCATTCAATTATTCATTAAAGAAACAAAGATACCACACACAATTATGCATACACTTAGCAGAGATAGTTTCTTCTGCAAGATGAACTGCTGCAAGCATTTCCCATAGTAATCGGTATTTACATAGGCTTTTTAATTCTACTTGATTCTTGGTATGGTAGTGCTTCCCAAACTTTTTCCTTCATTACCCAAAATCACTAATCAGAAAGTCCTTTTTACTCCAAGTAGGTAAACTACTTTTAAGTCAGTTTAAATGTCCCTGTTGTTGTGATTGGCTTTGTGTGTGGTTACCCAAAGAAAAAACACTTTTACCCAACTTTGGGTAATTTCCACTGGTTTGGGAAGCATTGGTGTATAATATTGTATGTTGGGCCACCAGTTAGACTGCTGTAAAGCAGATTATTAGACAATGGCTCAGAACAGCTAATGGGTATTTCTTTAATGAAAAGAAATGGCTGAAGAATAGTTGGAGATGAATAGTTGCCCCCAAATAGGTTAATGGTAATGATATTGTGAATCAGAATAACAGGTATGCAACAATGTCCTTTTAAGTCCCTTTGCTTCGAGATATGTGACCCCTTTAAATGGTGTATCACAATGTATTCTTCATTTTTAAACAATTCTCATTCCAATGGGAAAGATTATATGGGGAGGGGACTGTTCCTGGCAGTATGGGGGTTATGTTGACAAGACAGTCAATGGGTATGCCTGAATTTCACTACAAAATCATCTTTTAACAGTCTGCAATCTTGTTGGCTCTTCCTAATCCTTTAATTAACACCCAACAGAAAATATCACAAGATAATTGCTTTCATTATTTTTTTTTCTCAAATGGGAAATATGGTCAGCCACCAACTTTGCAGTGGGATATGGAAGTTTCCTTTTACCCTCAACTTCACTCCTGATATATACATGGACATGACATTTTCTTGGTTAAAGTAGAGACATAGTTCCCTTATTTTTCTTCTTCAAAGAAAGTTTTTCTTTTTTCTATCTTCCATTCTAGCCTATGGCTCTAGGAGTTCTTAGTGAAATCTTATCCAAGTACCCTGTTCCCCTGAAAATTAGACCTCCCCGGATAATAAGCCCAATTGGGCTTTTGAGTGCATGCGCTAAAATAAGCCCTTCCCCCCAAAAAAAATAAGCCCTCCCTGAAAATATTGCAATACAGCAGCAGGCATGGGGTGACCACACTTGCTTCCTCCTGCACCTCAAAAATAATAAGACCTCCCTGAAAATAAGGCCAAATGCTTATTTCAAAGGTCAAAAGAACATAAGACACCGTGTCTTATTTTCGGGAAAACGTGGTACTATACAGGTTTGTTTCTACTTAGCTTTTTGAAATTGACTGAAATCAGCTAGGTGCTGTCATCAAATTCAGAGGAATAATTAACACCAATGTTTGATGCATGGTTAATTTGGGTCAGCTTTGCCTTATATACATTTCTTAAATGTTGGATTCTTTTATCTTGTGGCACTTTCAACACACAAACCCAGCTCAAATAAATATCTGAAGAGCTCTGCAAAACTCATTGGTGTCTATTAGATTGAAAAAGATAAAGCTCTGGGCCTTTAGCAAGCCACACTCAGAAACCTAACCTTGAAATGGACAAGACTTGGGATAATGGTGAATCTTCCCAGAAGGGCAGTCTCTCAAAATCACTTTAAGAAGATAGCATAAAAATGTCCAAGAAGTTACAAAGAACCCCAGGATAAGATCCAAGGATCCACTGACTGTTGTTACCTAAAGTCAATGTTTATTAAAGTCACTGAGAAAAGCGTAGGTAACAGTGGGATTCATAGAGTAGCAAAAAGAAAGCCATGGCTCACTAAGAAGAATGTTAATGTTTATCTCAGTTTTGCCAGGAAGATATGGATGAACATTCAATCTTCTGACAATTTTTGACAGTTGAGTCAAAAATTAAACATGTTGAGCCATATGTTAAGCATGAAAGTGAGAGCGTCATGGTTAGGGAGGGGTGCTTAACTGCCTCAGGAGGTGTACACCTGTAATAATTGAAGGAAGCATGATTTATTCAGGAGAATATCTGGCCATCTGGCCAGAATTGATGATAAACTGCAAATGCAAATATAGTAAAACAATGAATCCAAACATGCAAGCAAGCCTACAAGAAATACCTCTCTGTTTCTCTTCCCTCTTATGTCTCAATGAATCAAGAAGGAACTTGCCTTCTGAATACCATCTTGTTTTCTGTGACTTAATGTTTTAGTCTTCTTTACTTAAATAATAATTCTTGCCTATTTCCCTCAAGATCTACTCCCTGATTCTCTGCAGATTCATATTAGGGTTGATACCAGTACAGGACCTGAGTTGTCCACTGCACTGCTTAGTAATGATTTGTCTGAATTAGTTTCACTGCTTATCTCTTGAAGAAGTAGATATGGTTCTGGTATGTGTTCACACTAGAGGTGGTATTCAATAGATTCTGACCACTTCCAGAGAACCGGTAGTGGAAATTTTGAGTAGTTCAGAGAACTGGTAAATACCACCTCGGTGGTAAATACCACTTCAGGAGACAACTCTGTCTCCTGAGTTCCAGCTGATCAGGAGAAATGGAGATTTTACAGTATCCTTCCCTGGAGTGTGGTGGGAATGGAGATTTTACAGTATCCTTCCCCTGCCACACCCACCAAGTCATGCCCACCAAGCCATGCACACCAAGCCATGCCACACCCACCAAACCACACCCATAGAACCAGTAGTAAAAAATTTGAATCCCACCACTGGTTCACACCCCTTCTTTCCTGTTAAATCCCTCCTCAACTTGCCATATTAGGATCCCATGAAAATCTATTCTGCCAATGACTTCTGTAACTATTAATATTCTTTTTTAAGTGGAGTTTCTCACCTGTTTGAGGGGGATAGTGTTGAGGTTCAGAAACTGTTTTCTGAATGCAGCTTAGGCTGCATTCAGAGGATCTCCAACATTTCAGATACCAACATTTACCATGCTGGTAAAGTAAGAGGTAATATTGCACCTCCATGAACAATTAAAAGAACATAGCTATCTGTATTTATTTAGACCAAGTTTTGGTTACACTGATAAATTGTCTGTACAGGGAGACAACTAGAAGACATGTGAACCTCTTGGATCTCTCAATGGCTTTTGATATCACTGGCCACAGCATTATTTCAAATAATAGAGTGCTTCATCTTTTTGCAGTGATAAATAAAGCAAATGCATTGATTCTTACATCTAATTATATATGTACTGGTTACTTCCAGGTTGGATTATTCTCATGCATTTTTGTCAAATGGATGTTTGTAATTATCCTAGAATGTGGCACATAGGATGGAATGGTTGAGGTTCCAGGAAATTACATCACTTCTATGTTAAAACAGTTGTACTGTCTGCATTGGGCTTTCTGAGCTTATTTCAAATTTGTCACTGTAGTGCTTAAACTCTTATGCACTTAATTTCAAATTATTTGCAGAATCAATTAGTATCACATAGTCTGTTGCACATTCTTAAATCCTAAGGGTAACTTTTATAGATTCTACCACAGATATTTTACTAATTTGGGAATCAGTAAACATTAGCAAACATAACCAAACCCATATTTGTAGTACATAGCAGAATAAGTGAGAAATCATTAGAATATCAGAGCAATCACACAAAACAATGAAGTAGAAGACAAGGGAAGAAGTATTGAGCCCAGTCTGTTAGAACAAGCTTTCTTGTTCAAACTTCTATAGTCTACTGTTCTCAAAAAAGGAAATTAGAAATAACTAGGATCAAATATGAGGCTGTTCATTCCCTAAACCAACCACTGTTTGATCCAATATAGTAAATAGGAAGATGATATATGTGTCAGTTTGATAAAACTGCTTGTTTGGATGTAATTTTTGTTTGTAGCTACAGATCAATAATACTTCCACAGCCTCTTCAGATGTTGGTTGCATTAAATTGGGATCCATGGAAAAAAGTTTTCCTACAGTTTCTGGTATCGTGAACATGATGGCGAGAACACTGGATGATCACTGGAATGATGACACAGAACTGCTGCTGAGTTTAGCACATTCTTGCCTCAGGGTTTCACCGAGCGACTCCAGGATCTGACCCAGCTGAAGGTTTTTGGTAGGAAGAAGACTAAACATAGCAAAGAGATCCTGCCCCATCATGCTGCAAGGAATTGGAAACAAAGCTATTGAGATATCAGAACAAAAAGGAAGTTGGCTTTGATATTCATCTGTGTCAGGCAGTCACCTGCCCTAATCCTCCTTTATATAAGGAGATATTTCAGAAACAAATGCTATGTGTCAAAAGCTTGGGAAGATAACGGCTACCCTAAACAGGTACCCTATTGACATTGATCAGAGATGGACATCTCCCTGAAACTAAGAAGCAGATGTTTCATATTCCAATGAAAAGTGGTTGCTGCAGGTGGATTAACATTAATACATGGCTGACATCATCTCATTAAAAAATACATAGGGATCCTACATCTCTTTTGCAGGACAACTCTAGGTGAAAATGGGACAAGGAGATGAGAGTGTCAACAGCAGAGCTTTGAAAGAGCGAGGGGGAAAAAGAAACAAAAAAGAAGATAAATTAACAGAATTGGAGCTTTGAATTTGCAGTTTCCTATCACAAAGATATTTTGACAAAGACAAATTGGCATATTTGAGAAGGGGGAGGAAAAGTCAGACAAAGTGAGAAGAAGAGTACAGTAGGTGGAATAAGGGGGTGTGGTAGCACAAGCAAGAGCTTGTAAGATCATCTTCTGTACATTCTAAATTCGTTTTTTATGGGTGCACAGCAGACAGCAAGAGAAGCCATCCCACACAATTAATGATTTTCACCCATTTAGTGCAACACTGACTAAGTGGGCTATTCTTCCTTCTTATAATTTAAGGGTGTCCACAGGGGATGGTCCAAAGCATCAAGGCAGAGGCATGATGATGCAATCAAATCCCCATCTGATTTTTCAAAATGTTCATTGATTACACCATCTTGACTTTTTGTTCTACATCCTGTTACAGGATTCAGGATCCAGACAGCAGGATTCCAAGCAAGGCTGCCATTCATAAAATGTATTCAGCACAAGAAAAGAAAACAAGCCCAGTAGGATGTCCATTGGATTGCTCCTTTTTGTTATAACATAGAATATAATAAACTACCAGAATCAAAACTTTTTGAAATGACTAAATTGAAATACAGAGTTGCGTCTCTACCAAAAAAAAAAAAATTAACAGTGATTATTCAAGGTTCCAGTGAATACCCACTGCTAATTCAAGTTTTATTTCAGGTACTTAAAAAGGCAGAGGAAGAGTTTAATTTTAAATGCCTGTAAGGAGGAAATGTTCTCAAACAATGTGTTTATTTTAAGAAGAAATCTCACTAAAGAGATTATAGAGGCTTTTGGAACAGAGCATTTCTGTACTTTTGAAGTTACATTTAATATTTAAATTGTCCAGACCTAGTTTTTGGCTTACAAATTTAGAAGCAATGTCATATGCTTTGGGTGCCAATAGGAATGATCCCTAGGCACAGGGGTGAAATGCTACTGGTTTGGGACGGTTCACCCAAACCAATAGTGAAAAATGCTACCAGTTCACCTGAACCATTAGTAAAAAAAAATGCTACTGGTTCGGGCAAACCGGTAGTTCCGAAGATCAGCTGTGCAACAATCAGTTGTGCTACGCGATTTACAGCTGTGTGGAAAAGTCCTGCACGCTTTCAGTTTTAAGCTATATTTATATGTTTAATCAACTTTTCACTCATAGAAACCATGCAAAATTAGTACTTCGATGAAAATTTCTGTAATCGGGTTGAGATGCATAATTTTTATTAATATAACCAAAGTCTTTTTAAGTTTGTGAGTAAGTTTATGTGCTAAAACAAACACAAATTGAATTTTCGAGAATGTTAGGACCGAAAGTAGCCAATCAGCAGCAAGCTTTGGCTGACCAATCAAAATGCACAGAGGCTAAATCTATGAGCCAATCAATGTTGCCATACTCTCTGACTATAAATAGGCATGAAAAGCATCGAGAAATTTAATTTAGCTCTGGCTGCGGGCAAGGATGAAGGCCTTTGCTTTCACCAGTACTGAGCAGCAACATCGCGTCATTGTGCTTCATGAAGAAATAGCCAAGAGAGTGAAATGCCATCACACCACAGTGAGCAGAATGGTTGAAAAATACCAAATAACTGGTTCAGTTGATGACAGGCTCCACTCTGGAAGACCAAGAAAGTCGACAGAATGGCAAGATCGGGCTCTGCAATGCATTTCAATGGCTGACAGGAAACTCACCTCACCTCAGATAACAAGAATTTAGAGTGAAGCATGTAATGTAAAAGGGTGCACAAGCACAGTGTGTCACAGATTGCTTGCCAGAGGCTGCAGGGCTTAAAATAAACCTTTGCTCACAGATGCTCACTGCTCTCGTCAACATGCATGGGCCAAGAAGTATGCCAAGTAGACCAATGAACAGTGAGCCAAAGTCATCTTCAGTGACAAGAACAATTTCTACTTGACTGAGAATCAGTGCAATAAGTATGTCAGAAGTTTTCCAGCTGAAGAATTTAGGCTGTATTGCCTGAATCTATCTGCGAAGCATCCATTGCATGTGATGATCTGGGGCTATATCGCTGCTTCTGGTATTGGTCAGATCAAATCATGCAGGGAATCATAAATTCCAAGCAGAATATTGAAGTCCTGGAAAAGACCATGCTTCCTTCAGTTCAGCAACTTGTAGGGAAGGACTTTTACTTCCAGGATGACAACGCCCCTTGTCATCGAGTCAAGTCTGTCCAGCAGTGGATGAAGAAGCATGGTGTTTGACTCCTGGATTGGCCAGCTCAGAGCCCTGATTTGAACTCAATTGAGAACTTGTGGGCCATGACTGGGTACAAAATAAGCAAGAAGCATCTGAAGACCAAGCAGGAGCTGATTGAATCCATTATTGCAGCCTGGCACCATATTGTCACCAAAGATCATGTGCAAAGGCTTATACAGTCTATGCCGAAGCAATGCCACCTAGTGATAAGCAATAAGGCCTGGCCAATTTCATATTAGTAATCATATTTGGTTACCTAAACGGTCCTTTTCAGGGCCACAAACAATAAAAATGTTAACAAAACACTAGCATCAGCCTTAGTAATCGCAACTCATATGCTACTGGGTTAATCTATTTTCATAGTCATTGTAAGCATGCAAGAAAATTCACAATCCCCATCCAAACAGCACCAAATTGCAAAAAGCTTATGCTTTTCACTTAAGAACCACCAGTATTTATTTAAATATAACAATATTTGCATAGCAGTTAGCATAAAATATCATAAAATCAATGACCTATCCCAAAAATGTCGTAAACCATAAACTGTAAAGTGTGCAGGACTTTTTCACACAGCTGTATATGCTAATCTAAATTGCGTGGCACAGCTGTTTCCCCACACCTCGCTGTACTACTTACCTTTGCAGACTCAGAAAATGCTTCTTAATCCTCCTTTTTCAGCACTGCGCCCAAAGCGCACATTTGGCGTGCATGTGCCCGATGGTTTGGTAGCAGACTTCAGAGAATTTCACCCCTGCCTAGGCAGATATTGATTTCATTTCTCTTGTGGTATTTTTGCTATGGATCTGAAGGATAGTGAAGAAGATGCACTGAAACTAGTAAAAGCTTACTGAATCCCGGAGAGAACATACTGGCCTACAAGAAGAACCAAGCAAAGAATAAGAAAAAATACATGGCAAGGTGAAGCATTACATGGACAGAACATAACCAAAAAAATACTGTTGAAAAAGCAGATAACAAGAAGATGTTGCAATGGCTAAGGCAGGAAGGATGAAGAAAGAGACAAAGTGACTAATTCGGGTTGCATGAGACTAAGATTTAAGAATAATTGAATAATTGCAGAATAAAGCCAGACAGCAACAGATGGCAAATAAAGAAGCTGAAAAACAGTGGACCAATTAGTGAGCTGCTGCAAAAAAAGATTGCATAGACTGATTACAAACATCAGCATGACAATGGTGCATTGGAATATCTGCAAGAAGTAGCATTTGCCTGCAAGAAAGAACTTGTGAGGCCACAAGATTGACAGATTAATAGATAATGAAGACCTAAAGTGCGCTGGGGCTTCAGAATTCATACAGACAAACATCTGCCATAGAATACCCCAGACTTAACAACGCCATCAGTCAATTGCAAAAGGCAGCTTTACTTGGAACAGCTTACATCCTGTGACCATAACTTTCACATCATCAAACATCAACATCTGCCTATCCCAGGTCCTTGGGAAAGACTTGACAGGTGGCTGAAAAAAAGCCAAATCCAGTCTAAACATTTGGCTGACTGTGCAATCAACCATCAGATGAAATTCTGTCTGGATTTTCCATGCACTTGGGGAAGGCAAAATGAGAAAACCCAATTTCACAGCTTATCACAGGAAAGGTTCCTGAAATCAAGAAGGGTTAGGAACCATGAAAGAAATATTTTCATGTGTCAAAGCTAATGGAATGAAACACCTGCTTCAAGCGCTAAAGTAAAATATGAGTGCAATAAAATAGGGTAGACTTGGGGTTGGACTTTCGATCCTTAGCCTGATTACATGTACACAAAGTTCTATAGCTTGTTCTGCCACCTCATCTCCAATGTTATCTTATTAATTGTACAGGATGCTCTGTGAGCCCTACCCACTTACCCATGAAATGCTTATGGACTTGCTCCTGCACCATTAGAGAATATCATAATCTGCTCTACTGAAGAGCTGTTCTTTCCCCAACAGTGCCTTTTTCCCCCCTTATGCTCAGATCCTGGATGGGGCTCAGAACTGCTTTTTGTCTCACCTTCTGTTCTCAAAGAAAGGCAAACTTTACTAGTGTTGAAACCTGGCATAAGAAACATTCACGCCTCCCACACTGACACTGATGGCAGCGCTGATGATAACTGAAGATTTCCTAACTGGGAATTTGCTCTTTGCTATATTTCTCACTTAAAACAATTAAGAATGGATTTTTTTTTCTTATTAATGTACCTGGTGGTGACTTTTTGATTAAGGAATTCACACCTTGAGAGAAAGCAGAAGATTCTAGTTATTTTCTTACCTCTTCCCATTCTGCAGTTAGGTACATATATTTCTTGCTGCCATAATAATCCAAGCTTTGATGTGGGTCGTATATCAAAACTTCTGTTTTGCACTTCAAGAAATATGTCTGTAATATTTTCACACCATGAAAGATCTGTTTGTCTCCTTTTATTATTGTCTTGTTGTAAGGCAATTCTTTTTGTATCTGGGAGGTGTTACATTGCTTGAGTCATGTTGCCTTTTTGAATTTGCACTATGAACCACATCTTCTCTGCTGGGGTAATTGCTACTCAGTTGTACATCATCAGGCTAAAATCATAACTGACCTGGACTTCTCACATGCCTACATCTCTAGCAGAGGAAGTGGGTTAGAACTCCCACCCACCTTTGGACTGCAATGCACACCCATGTAGTCAGAATGAATGAATGAATATGCATATATGTTGTGGCCCAGCAGGAGCCGTTGGAGCTGCCACCAGACTCCGACAGCGAGGGGCCCTATGAGTCGGCTTTGGAGCATGTGAAGGACCCTGATAGGGTTCCGACTCTGATCAGGGGCTGCCTAAGCTTCGTCGCTCAGGCTTGTGAAAGATAAACCAACAAAGCTTTATGGAACTAAAGCCTTGGAAATTGCGGAAAAGGAGTTCCTGCGCGAGGCCAACATCTAGAGGATCCAGTGAGGCAACTACCTGGGAGGAAGCTGCTTTCGGGCGGCTCTCAGATGGTGTTGCCTCCCTCTGTGACTCCTGTGCTGACAACGACAACGCTGCACTGACAACGACGATCTCAGTCCCATTGCCGTAGGGAGCCGTTGGGCTTATGCCAGGCTATGCCGATGCGACAGGTTGTGTTCCATTTCCTCGGAGGGGGTGGTGAGTTTGCGGTGATGTGTGTCGGGACTGGGCGGGTGACTCTGTCTGCTGCCACCATAGCTCTTTCAAGCACCCCCCTCCTCTCTTCCCGCCGCGGCCTCTCTTCTGCCCTGCCATCACCACTGCAAGGCTTCTCATTGCCCGACACTTTGACTGCCTTAACCTCAGCTCCTGGGTCCTTGTGCCTGGCTTCTTTTACTGCGATTGCCGTCATCCACTGCTGTCCCAGGAGCGCCTTCTCGGATGGAGCTGTTTTTTGAACCATCTTGTTTTCGTCGCCACCAATTCGGGTAGGCGGTGCGCCTGGGGATTGAGCGACTACCTCCCCCAGCGGCCGCCATTTCTGGCACTGGCTGGAGCTTCTTTCCCTTCTTCTCTTCCATTTTATCCTTTGAATTACACCACCGCCACAGCAATTATGAAGATCTTTTGGCCTGTTGGCAGCTTCTGTGTTTTGTTTTGTGTTACACGCCCTTTACAAAAGAAGACACGGGCGGGGAACTAGCGCCCCTCCATATGTTGCCTACCCCCCTCTCAACTGCTTCAGCCACCCCAGACTCTGGACCCTTTTTGCACTTTCCTGGCCTCGCAGGAGGGAAAGAGAGAACAAGGAACTCCCCCTCCTAAACCATTATTAGTCCCAGCTATTCGAACTTGCGCGAACCGCTTGTGCGGAATTAAGATCTGCGTTGGATCCTGTTTGTGGAGCATGTGATTGTGTGAATGAAGTAGAATGTACCCACTTTTAAATTAACTAACTTATTATATTATTGTATTTTTTAAATGATTGTGGGGTGTGTATGAGAAGAGTGCTTGTGTGGTATACATGAGAGGACTGAGAGCATGGCCTGGAGCCCCCTCCACTGAGTGAGAAGCAGAAGTGAATGGGGCCCCAGACCCGCCTCCCATCCTAGAATGAATGGTATGTGCGGCCTGCCGGGAGAAATGGGGGCCATGGGAAAAGGGGAGGGGTCTACAGGGATGGGGGCGGGGCGGAGCATCTCGGTTACGACCAGGAGGGGCAGGTATGACGGGAGCTGCAGGGCTAGCCATTACCGGGGAAGAAGGGCTCGCTACATCACAGCGATCCCTTGTTCCGGTCCTTCAAGCTCAACTCAAGGACCTGGTGACAGGGGAAGTCAGGGCCCTGGTCTCAGGTTGCTGTTGCTAAATGCCAGGTCTGTGGTTCATAAAGCTCCCCTCGTCCGGGATTTAATATTAGACGAGGGGGCAGACCTGGCATGTATTACTGAAACCTGGCTGGGCCATGAGGGAGGAGTCCCCCTCTCAGAAATGTGCCCAGAGGGGTTCCAGGTGCTCCACCAACCACGACACTAGTAAAAGGGGTGGGGGAGTGGCAGTTATATTCCGAAGGTCATTAGTTCCTCGCAGGATTCCTGCCCCAGAGATTGTGGGGTGTGAGTATCTTCTCTTGAACAAGTGGGCTTGTTCTTGGTGTACCTACCTCCCAGCTGCATCACAACAGCTCTGCCTGCACCCCTAGAGACAGTAGCCGGGTTGGCAGTCGAGTTCCCCAGACTAATTGCGCTGGGGGACTTCAACCTGCCATCTCTAGGTGAACACTCTGACGGGAGTTCATGGCTTACATGACAACCATGGACTTGATCCAAGTAGTTCAGGGTCCAACTCATAGAGCAGGACATACGCTCGACCTCGTATTTCTCTCGGGGCAGTGGAGACGTGATCTTGAATTAAGGGGAATAGAGATCTTGCCCTTGTCATGGTCAGATCACTCCTTGCCGAGGCTTGACTTTGGGAAGCTACCCCTCCATTGCAGGGAGGTGGAACCGATTAAGTGGTTCCGCCCCAGGCACCTGATGGACCCGTTGGGATTTCAGAAGGAGCTTGGAGTGATACCTGACTCCCTTGCCACAATCGACAGAGTCCTTGGTCGCCACCTAGGATACTGTGGCGACTGAGGCGCTGGATTGGATTGCTCCTTTGCAGCCTCTCCATGGCAGTGGATCCAGGAGGGCACCTTGGTTTACCGAGGAACTCCAGGAGATGAAGCGCCAAAAGAGACGCCTAGAGCGACGCTGGAGGGCTAGTAACTCCGAATCCAACCGAACACTATTAAGAGCCTTTATTAGGACTTATTTAGTGGCAATACGGGCGGCAAAATGTCCACATTTTTCCACTCTTATTGCGTCCGCAGAATCTTGCCCAGCCACCCTGTTTAGGATAACCCGCTCCCTCTTGAAGGGTGAGGATGCGGGGGAACCCTTACAGGGAAGGGCTGAGGAGTTCGCTCAGTTTCTGTCAGACAAAATCACTCAGATTCGGGCAGACCTGGACTCCACTTGGACAGTACCAGCGGAGATGCTGAGGGAGAGTCTTGATCAGACTTCCTGGAATGAATTCGAGCTTGTCACCCCTGAGGAAGTAGACAAGGCCATGGGAGCGATGAGTGCCTCCACCTGTTTACTGGACCTGTGCCCCTCCTGGCTGGTCTCGACCAGCAGGCAGGTAACACGAGGCTGGCTCCAGATGATTACAAATGCGTCTTTGCAGGAGGGATCTTTCCCGCAACCTTTGAAGGAAGCGGTGGTGAGATCCCTCCTCAAGAAGCCTTCTCTGGACCCAGCTATTCTTAAGAATTATCATCCGGTCTCCAACCTCCCTTTTTTGAGGAAGGTTGTCGAGAAGGTGGTGGCCCTTCAACTCCGACAGACCTTGGATGAAGCAGATTATCTAGATTCCTTTCAGTCTGGTTTCAGGCCTGGGTACCGCACCAAAACCGCTTTGGTCGTACTGACCGATGATCTCTGGCAGGCCAGGGATGGAGGACACTCCTCTATCCTGGTGCTCCTTGACCTCTCAGCGGCCTTTGATACCATCGACCATGGTATCCTTCTGCGATGGCTGGAAGAGGTGGGAGTGGGAGGCACCGTTTTACGGTGGTTCTCCTCTTACCTCTCCGGCAGGTCGCAGTCGGTGTTGGTTGGAGGGCAAAGGTCGACCCCTAGGCCCCTTAAATATGGTGTGCCGCAGGGTTCGGTCTTGTCACCCCTCCTATTTAACATCTACATGAAGCCACTGGGTGAGATCATTCGTCAGCACGGGATTAAATACCATCAATATGCGGACGATACGCAATTGTATCTCTCTGGCCCGTGCCAGCTCAGTGTAGCAGTGGATGTGATGTGCCGATGCCTGGAAGCTGTCAGGATCTGGATGGGAGTGAACAAACTTGCACTCAATCCTGACAAGACCAAGTGGCTATGGATGTTGCTCCCGAAGGACAGCCCAGATAGTCCATCCTTAATCCTGAGGGGTGAAAATTTACACCCCTCAGAGAGGACCCACAACTTGGGGGTCCTTCTGGATCCGCAGCTGACATTAGAACATCATTTGTCAGCTGTGACCAGGGGGGCTTTGCCCAGGTTCGCCTGGTGCACCAGTTGCGGCCCTATTTGGATCGGGAGGCACTTCAAACGGTCACTCACACCCTCGTCACCTCAAGACTAGACTACTGTAAAGCGCTCTACATGGGGCTGCCCCTGAAAAGTGTTTGGAGACTACAATTAGTCCAGAACACAGCCGCTCGAGCGATATTGGGTGTACACCCACATTACACCTATCCTCCACGAGCTGCACTGGCTTCCTATTGATCTCCGAATGCGATTCAAGGTGCTGGTTATTACCTTTAAAGCCCTAAATGGCTTAGGACCTGGATACCTGCGAGACCGCCTACTGCCGCCTACCTCCCAATGGCCGGTAAGATCGCACAGGGCAGGCCTCCTTCAGGTGCCATCACCCAGGCAATGTCGGCTGGCAGCTTCTTGGAGGAGGGCCTTCTCTGTAGCCGCTCCGACCCTATGAAATGAACTACCCCCAGAGATCCAGACCCTACCCACTCTCATGGCCTTCCAAAAGGCTGTTAAAACCTGGCTATTCCGGCAGTCCTGGGGCTGTTGACCTCATTACTGAGGTCCAGCCCCGATCAGATTGGGTGCATGGTGATTTTTTAAACTGTTTTCGTTGTCTTTTTTAATTCTTTATTTTTTTGATAATTTACTTCTTTTCTGTAAGCCGCCCGGAGTCCTCCGGGATTGGGAGTCCTATAAATCCATTAAATACCATACAATAAATACAAATAGCAGGGGGCAGAGAGGCTGGTTGGCCACCAGGAGGTGCTTGAGCCTTGGACCAGTGGGGAGGAGACAAGGGAGAGTGAGCCGGTTGCCAGCAGTGAGTTGTTCCTGGATGCTCGGCACCGAAGAGCTAATAGGCGTAAGGAACAGTTGCGCAGTTACAGGAGGTAATTGCACTCAGCTGGTGCTCATTAGGCTCCTCTCCAGACTATAAAAAGACTGTTTGTGCACATGCCCCTCTTGCAGAAGTCAACGCAGGAACGAATGTCAGAGAACATTACTGTGAGCGTGGCAGGCTGGATTGCTGCCAAGCCTTAGCTGTGCTGGATTGCTGCCCAAGTTTGTCTGTACCTGTTTGCTGCCAAGGACCTGTCTGTCTGTTAATTAAATGCCGTAACTTATCTTTGGCTCGGAGTGTGTGTTGGTGTGGGACGAGGGGGACGAGGGGGATCAGAAAACACACACACACACACACACACACACACACACACACACACACACACACACACACACATATATATATATATATATATATATATATATATATATATATGAGGTATGGGAACAGGTTATGGATCTAAGTGCAAAGGCTGATACATCCAACCTCCAAGACAGTAGTATTACATGAAGAACTTCAATAGAAAGTTGTCAGTTAATGAAAATAGAAGAATATGGCTGTTCTGCTAAAAATAAGAACAAAAAAAAGCAGTGTGAGAGTTCAAAATCAATAAACATTAAGAGATATAAGCAAAACTCTATTTAGAGTACAATATAGAATGAGCTGGACGCCATTCCAATAGCGGGCAAGTCACACAAAACAAAGAACTGGCAAGGAAGGGAGTAAGTTAGTAAGCTATTGGACAATTAAAACAAGCTCTTCTCTCATTTTTCAAATTGCTGTTAGGCACAGAGAAAGAAGCAAGTTAGAAATAAATATGTATGATCAAAGCAAGGATGTTCTTTCACAAAATCAATTATTGTTTGAGTCTAATGAGGCAATGAGAAAGATGTATGTAATCAGTTTGATAAACTTGCCTGTTTGTATGTAATGTTTGTTTTCTCTTCTAAAGAAACATATTCTATTTACAAATTATGAGAACTTCAAACCAGCCTTTGCTGATGAGCCAGGGAAAGGTTTTTCTTATGCTAGCTCTGTTTTTCTCGATGATGGGACCTATATTCACAGATGTCACAAATCACAATGAAATTTGTGTTTTGACAATGTAAGTCCTGTCTTTCCATAGTTGTGTCCCAATGTCAGACCAAGCAGATAAGTTGTTCATTTATTTAACATATATCTACCCCACCACAATCAAAATGATTTTTCAGCATCTTACATCAGATATAAATAGAACAAGTTAAAACATTCAGAGTCTTATTTAAAACAGAAATTAACAACTTGCAATAAAAACAGCCATCAGCCAAAAGAGTGTTAATAATAAAATAAAAGCAATGAAAGACAAAAAGTGGCATAATGCATCAGCTCAGGAAAAACAATAATTTATGGAAAATCAGAGAGGAGGCAGCTACTATGATATCCACCAAGAAGAAGATCCACCAAGAAGAAGAAGTGTCAGCATTAAGTTATGTGGTTCATATTATAATGTTGTGATTAGCATTTTATTATTCCCCCTCACCAATGGCTAGATAAAGAACAACATGCCACTGTCATTGATATTAGTCTTATTACAATTTAGAAGAAGATTTATAGTATTTCCTTGAGTCCTGGCCTTTTAGAAATCTTGTGCTTTTAACATTTTTTTATTGGACTTGGTTTTATTGTATATCAAAGTTTGTAAGGCTCCTAGTGCAGCATATGCAAGTTCAGATAAATGAAATAGTGAAAACAACACAAACTGGAAGGGAAAAAATCACTTGCATCTAAAAATAGTAAAATAGTAGTGTTTTACTATACAGAACAAAGCTGGAGGCACAGAACCATTTTCAGAGAGCTGATTTAAAAGAAGCTTTTCATCTGAAAATGCACATGTTTTCATTTTGTCCGGTTATATCCTCTGGCTTAGTTTTTCAGAATCAACAGTAGAAAAAGATTCTGAATGACCCATAGACAGGTAATTTCAAACTGCTTTCAACATGTTGTAGAAACAATTGTCTGTAGCTTAGATTGCAAAAGCAACTGCCTTTCCCTTGATAGAACTGAATATGCTTATTTCAACACAGCAACAAAAACCATGAAAACCATACGTGTTTCTTGATAAGAGAGTCTGATTAATATAATATATAAATGCACGTGTCTAGGTGCACAAACCAATGTTTCTACAAAACAATGTAGAAATTACTTGAAATCTAAACTGGGAATAGAAATTGTAGTCTAAAGCAATCCACATTTCTTAAGGAAGAGCTCAGGGAGCCTGTCTTGCTACTACGCTGACTTGGGGAGTTGTTTCAGGAGACAGAAGATGGAAATAGCAGCACATGTTCAAGCAGAAACTGTTCTGACCTAGGCTTCCCAAGATCATGAAGCAGATTCCTTATCCCAACAAAACCTGTTTTAATTAGGTTAAAGGGAATTCCTCTCCAGCAAAGTCCTGGCAAACAGTCTTTCATGAGATTTCACAACTACAGACCTTTATCAGGCTTGGAGAAATGCCAAGCCGATATCTTCCAAATGCCACGGTGTAGCAGCAATTACTTGGCAAGAAGTCAGGAACAGATCTTCACCCTAATGAATTGAACTAATTGTCTCCTGCAAACTCCATTCCCCTTTCGCTCCTCTTTATTCCATATGGGAGGGGCCATTCACCATCCATCTGTGTCTTTACTCCCGAGTCGGCCCTTGTTTCTTAACTGTTCCCTTCTCCTGGCAGCTCTGCACATGCGGACATCAGGAACAGGTTCCAGCTGTTCTTCTGCCCCACTGATATCCAACTCCAAAGGCAGCTGATAACTGTCTGATGGCTCTGGCCCCACCTCCGCCTCTGATGCAGAGCACTCATCAGAGTCTTCCCCAGACTTGAGGACTGGCCCATGTTCCTCCCCAACCTCTTCACTGTCTGAGTCTGCCACCAGTTCCACTGGCCACTGGCAGACCACAACAGAAACAATTTACTGAGCTGCCAGTAAAACAAGTAAAGGGAATGATCCTATCTTTTTTCCATCTTGAAATCATCAACTTTCAGTTCACTTTCCTTAGAATAGGTTTGTTTATTTCTCTGCTTGTTTGTTTATTAATTTTTTATGCCACTCATCTCACAGATTCAGTAGTTCTGGGTGGCTTAAGTAAAAAAGTACTCGAAACTAATTAAAATTAAGAAAAAATGAATAGAAAATCTAAAAGCCAAGATTGGGGTGACCTGGCAGTGGGGATCTTCTCTACCCAGTCAGCCAAACTCCATGTAGCAGACCCCTAATCAAGGCCTTGGGCCAGTTGGCACAGCCAAGGTTTTAGGTTCTTCCAGAAGACCAGGAGTATGGGGCAGATCTCACTTCCAATTGGAGACTATTCCAGAGAATGGGAGCCACAGTAGAAAAGGCTCTTCTCCTGAATCCCACCAGCCAAAATTCTTTGGCCCACAGGAACCAAAGGAGCCTTTTCTGCTAAAAAAAAAATGGGATGGGCTAGTCTCTTCAGGTGAGACTGTTATTCCCAAACCCAAACCATAAAGCAAGGGTATCAAATGGACCCAAACCCATAGACCAGATACAGTCCATGGGATGCTTAGAAATGGCCCATGGGGCTGCCCTGGAAACAGCGAAGGACCAGCCTGCAGTGCGTCTGACAGCAAAAAAGGCAGCCTCCTGCAGCCCTCCACCAGTGAAAACGGAGCTCCAGGAGGCCGCACGCGATCCACCCAGGCTCTGGTTTTGACCTGATGGCCTCCTGCAGTCCTCTGCCAGTGAAAACAAAAACCCCTCGAGCGTTGCCCCCCTCGAGCCCCATTTTTGCTGGCAAAGGGCTGTAGAAGGCCGTCATGGCTGAAAATGGACCCTAGATGAGTGATGTTGAGCTGGCCACACCCATCTCTGGCCATGCTACCCCAGTCCCCTGAGGTCAAACACAACCCTGATGTAGCCCTCAATGAAATCAAGTTTGACACCGTTACCATAAAGACTTAAAGATAATGACCAACAACTAAAGTTCTTTGCCAGGATTTAAATGAAATTTTGATAGACATGGGCCACCATGATGATAGCCTTACCACATAACCTATAAAGAGACATGTTCCATTGCAGTAGCATCTAGAGTGCTAGATAATGTCATGGCATATATCAGTCACACTCCAGTTTAAAGATCTGATCACAAATGCTCACAATTTTTCTCATTCTTAGAACAAAATCATTGTTTGGAAAATGAAATCAGACAAAAAGCGACGTTGTTTTCATGCCATTTCAAAAGAACTGATGTGCCAGTTCTCCTTGCAAGTCCTTGCAACATATTATCTCTTTTTAGAACATTGTAGTGAAATCGTGGCAACTTACGCATCTTGCAAAAATAAATCACAGAATTGTCAACAGTGGCATCTTTGGACAGGGTGCTGACATTCATCTAAAAATGTATTTAAAAAATAATCCATGTTAACATAAAGTTATTAAAATTCAGCTATTTATAAAATATATTCTCCTCTAAAGCATTTAAATATTTGGCATGCTGAATTGTAAGCAGCAATTAGAGACATAACAAAGTAAAATCTTCTATTGATTTACTACAGACAAATATGTGTTATAGCTTGAATCCAGCTCGTGATCAAAAAATTTCAGATCTCACATAGGATTTCTAGATTCATTAAAATCAAGGTCAGAGTATAGAATATTAATTAACACTTGGGGTTTTTTCATAATATAACGAGATTTGAAGATTAGTTTGACTGATTCAAGTGTTCCCAACTCTGTGAGTTTGTAAATGTGAAAAGAAAACTGCAACATATTGAGCAATCTAAATTTAACCTGACTGCTTACTTACTGGATCTGTAAAATGAACACCTTTGTCTTTCTTACATTCAGATATATAATTATCCTGGTCCTTCACCCCAAAAAAGAAAAATCCAAGGATATTCTAGATTACAGAGAGCAAAACTTGACTCTAAACTCCTGATCTTACACCATATAGCTATATGAATAAACCAATTAACATCTCTAGAAGTCTTCTAAAGAATATGAAACTTTAGTAAGCACTAACACCCATGAAATTTCTTACTGCTTAGGCTAGCTAGTCAGAAATTAGCTACTTTATAGCAGCATTCAGCCATCAATTACTATATAATCACTATTATATTATCAGAACTACATTATACTATAAATCACGAGAAAGCAAATGACCTTAGGTGTGCATAATAATAAATTTGCAAAAAAAAATTAAAAAGCCTTAGGAAACTTTTATGTTTTCAATGGGGTAAGAAATAGAAATTGCACAATAAGTAGAAAGTTAATTGAACAATTCTGCTTATTGTTAGACTTTTAGTTGATGACATTATTTGATCACAATCATTGGAAGAACAAGAATGCTTGGCCTTTGGTACTGCACCTGCTGCTATTTGATTTAGATATAAAGAAAATATGGTAAAGCTGTTCTGAAGTTATCAGGGAGCTTCTATCTTCACACCTGATGCTATATAAACTTGAAAGTATAACAGGTGGGGAAAAAAAGTCACAGAAGTCCAAGGAAGTATGTTATGTTAAAGGGAAGAATGAAAAAGGATACTGAATGGAATAAGGAATGAAAGCATTGTGGGTATAAAAAACTGAGTGTAAAAGAATATTTCCTGCAAAAAAATAACAAAAGGCATTTCATAATGCTTATAAAGAGAAGGTAGAACAAGAAATGTTTAAAATTAAAAAGAGAAAGGAAAAATGCAGAGTAATTTACAGGGAATAAAATATAACTTGGAACTGATAAAAAAACAGAAGCCTCCAGTGCAGTGAATTGAATTAAAAATAAAAATGAGTTATTATTTGGGATGAAACTGAAGGTAGCAAATGCTGGAAGGAATCCTTTAGAAATTCATGAGAATTTATAGAGATGGAAGAGTGAAATGCTACATATATTAATGTTCAAGTAAATACTATATAGATTTGTTCAAGAAGAAAATAATGAGGGCATAAATGTGATTAGACCATTAAAATGGGCGAGGCTGCGTGTGTAGATGGTATGACTGGAAACATGTTAAAATATGAATGTGCTTTTTCTTTTGGACTGCTTGCGTGAAGAAAGTGGCTGGTTGCTGAATGTGATCAGAATGATATATGGTGAAATTAAACTATGTGCATGAAAATAAATTATTAAATGGAATGCTTAGTGAATGGCCAACTTTGAGCAGAAAGTAAAAAAAGGATGTGTACAATAAAGTATTATTGTTTGCTTAAGGTATTTATGGAGAAATGTCTAAAAATGCTTGTAATAATATTAAATGCATATTTCTTAGGTATCTGAATGTAAATATATGCAAATGATACTATTTGTTGAGAACAATAATCTGCATCAAATCTTAAATTGTATGACACAAGAATAGGAATCTGAACTAATATATTAGAATCAAGGGACTTGTGTACTATAAACAAATAGTAAAAACTAGATTGTGTGAATGAATATGCACAGTATAATATTTATTGAAGTTGGGAAAACAGATGGAGAAAATTTAAGATTTGCAAATACTGATAGAAAAGTACTGGGTAGTGTGAGGTCTGTTATGAGAAATACATAAATGCTTGTTGACAAAATTAAAAATGCCTGTGCATAAATGCATGCTTCTGCCAACTGTTGCGTGAATTTGAAATTTGGAGACATCAGGAGAAACATAAAACTAAGTTGAATGCAGAGGAAAAGGCTCACTTAAGCGTGTTGGTAAAACAAAAGGAGAACAAAATATAATATATGAAGTAGTGAAAGGACATAGTAGAATCAACAATTTGCAAGGGTGAAAAGGTATGGAAAGGTAATGTGCATGAGGTTGATATAAACTAAATTTAACTATATATCTTTCTCTTATCACATGCATCTAACTTTTCTGACTATCTATTACATCCTTTCTCAGCTTTGCACTGTATTGTTTGATACATATATGTGTCCTCAAGTCCAATAGTTTTCTCCCCATCATCTCCATTTCTAGCCTAGGAATTTTACAGATGCAAGCACTAAAAATCCAAAGTAATAAATAATTTAATATAGCACAGCACTGTAAAATTGACAAATTGAGACGTGTACTTTCCAGAGATCTTTTAAATTGGTACATGTTAAGTTAGGCTCAAATGTTCAACTATTTTAAGTTGGGGGGAGGAAATTTTGCCAGAATTGTCCTGTCTTGATTAACTTGGGTCAAGTACAACCCACGTTTCCAGGTAAGTCTGAAAAAGAATTCTGTCTTAAATTCTAAGTTACTCAGAGAGAAACAATAGTCTGGCTTATTATAAGGCAAATCAAAATGATTTCCTTATGAATTGAGAACAGTTTATCTGAATGTATAGTTATTGTCATATGAAGTCTTTATTATTTAAGATTGACAGAGGATGTTTAATTTTATCTTCATTTGGAGATAAATCAGTAAACTACACAGGATATGACTTTCAACTCTGTAGCATATCATTAACAATACTCCTAACCCAGATACATTTTTCAAAAAGAGGTCTTCCTCCACCTTTTTGTTCTTGAAGGTCAGTTGAGTTGAGCAAATCTAAACAATAATAACCAATGCACAGTTTTATATCTCTGTTATTAATGATTTCCACACTGAAACTGCTGCATTATTATTGTACAATCCCCATCATTCTCAATGAGGCTTGCTCCTTAATTACTAAGAACTATGGTTTCATAGTGCAACTCTGTAATGTCTAATCAGAAATAATAACCACTGAAATGAAGTGAATATTTTCATAGCTAAATGTTACAACATTGCTTCAGTATAACTTCAACCCCAAAACTCTTTCAAAGAAAAAGTCCTTATTCAATGGGCTGGATTATGCCATGAGCAACAGCTATGAGGAGAAACTGGAGTAGCCAAAATTCATTAGAATTTTCTTAAGGGTTTTCAATGATTCTATATTATTATTATTATTTGGCATTCCAGCCCTCTCTCTTTACCAGGATCTCCTAATCTCAAAGAATATTTTTGAGAGTGAAACTATAGCTCACTTTTCTACCATACATAGACTAGCTTCCATAGAGACCTTGAAATGGTTTAAAATATTTTTAAAAACCCAATCTCTAATTGTAATGGTATGTGATAATGACCTTGGAAGACAAGGGAAGAGATGATGTCTAGAGATCAGTCCGACAAGACAATGTATGGCCCACAACTGCATAAAGCAGAGATGGTATTCAGCCGGTTCTGACCGGTTCTGGTGAACTGATAGCGGAAATTTTCAGTAGTTCAGAGAACTGGCAAATACCACCTCTGGCTGGCCCTGCCTCCATCTATTCGCTGCCTCTCAAGTCCCAGCTGATGGTCTTCTTTTGTTGCCCTGCATAGGAGAACGGGAATGAAATGGATGGGTGGAGAATAGAAAGCAGGTTAATCAGGTGAGGAGGAAATGGGGATTTTGCAGTATCCTTCCCCTGCCATGCCCACCAAGACATGCCCACCAAGCAATGCCATGTCCACCAAGCCACACCCACAGAACCAGTTGTAAAAAAAAATGAATCCCGCCATTGGCATAAAGGGCAGAGAAAGAAACTCAGACCTCCCTAACTTATCAGGCTCTGTAAAAGAGATGGCAGAAGACTTGCACAATCAGACTTGCAAGATTGTGCTAATGTAGCTTAATAATAGAATAGAATGAGCTTAGCTGGTTGTGTTTCCTGCCTGATCTACCTGGGTAGGCTAACATTAACTAATTAAACACTACGTAATTAAATTGTTATAAAAAGGACAATTAGGAATTAGTACCATTCAAAAATCCTGAATAAAATATACCAGAATAAGATCCTATTAAATAAAAGGGAAGCGGGGGAACCCTTGCAGGGCAGAGCTGAGGATTATGCCCAATTCTTAGCGGACAAAATTGCTCGGTTTCGGTCGGACTTGGACTCCATCCCTGCAGTTCCAGCCGAGGCACAAGAGGATCAGACGGAACATCTCTGGGTTGAGTTTCAGGATGTTACCCCCGGGGATGTGGACAAGGCCATGAGGGCTGTGAGTGCCTCCACTTGCGTACTGGACCCGTGTCCCTCATGGCTGGTTACCAGCAGCAGTGAGGTGACACGAGGCTGGATCCAGGCGGTCGTGACCGCCTCTCTCCGGGAGGGGAACTTCCCCGCCGCACTGAAAGCGGCGGTGGTGAGACCCCTCCTAAAGAAGCCATCTTTGGATCCAGCTGTCCTTAATAACTATCGTCCAGTCTCCAACCTTCCCTTCCTCGGGAAGGTTGTTGAGAAGGTGGTGGCCTTTCAGCTCCAGTGGTCCTTGGAGGAAGCAAACTATCTTGACCCCTTCCAGTCAGGCTTCAGACCCGGTTACAGCACAGAAACCGCTTTGGTCGCATTGACCGATGATCTTTGGAGAGCCAGAGATGGAGGATTTTCCTCCATCCTGGTTCTCCTTGACCTCTCAGCGGCTTTCGATACCATCGACCATGGTATCCTTCTGCGACGACTGCGGGAGGTGGGAGTGGGAGGCACCGTACTGCGGTGGTTCTCTTCCTACCTCTCGGACAGGTCGCAGTCGGTGTTAGTGGGGGGGCAGAGATCGTCCCCTAGGCCCCTAACATATGGGGTGCCTCAGGGCTCGGTCTTATCCCCCCTACTATTTAACATCTACATGAAACCGCTGGGAGAGATCATCCGCAGGCACGGGATCAGATACCATCAATATGCGGACGATACTCAACTGTATCTGTCCGCCCCGTGCCAACTCAATGAAGCGGCAGACGTGATGAACCGAGGCCTGGAGGCTGTTATGGACTGGATGCGGGCTAACAAGCTTGTGCTCAACCCAGAAAAGACCGAGTGGCTGCTGTGTTTCCCTCCCAAAGATTCCACCAATATTCCATCTCTCAGGCTGGGGGGTCAAATTCTATACCCCTCAGAGAGGGTTCGCAACTTGGGAGTCCTCCTAGATCCACAGCTATCGTTTGACCACCACCTAACGGCTGTGGCTAGGGGGGCATTCGCCCAGGTTCGCCTGGTGCGCCAGTTGCGACCCTACCTGAATCGGGAGGCACTCACAACAGTCACTCGGGCCCTTGTGACCTCTAGGCTGGAATACTGCAATGTGCTCTACATGGGGCTGCCCTTGAAGAGCATCCGGCGTCTTCAGCTGGTACAGAACGCGGCCGCGCGAGCGATTGTGGGTGCACCGCGGTTCACCCACATAACACCTATCCTCCGCGAGCTGCGCTGGCTACCTGTCGATTTCCGGATGCGCTTCAAGGTGCTATTAGTCACCCATAAAGCCCTGCATGGTAGTGGATCTGGATACTTGAGAGACCGCCTTCTGCCAATTACCTCCCTGCGACCAATTAGATCACACAGATTGGGCCTCCTCCATATTCCATCGGCCAGCCAGTGTCGGCTGGCAACCACAAGGAGGAGGGCCTACTCAGTAGTAGCCCCGACCCTTTGGAACGAACTCCCCGTGGAGATTCGTACCCTCACCACCGTCCAGGCCTTCCGCACAGCCTTGAAGAACTGGCTAGCCCGTCAGGCCTGGGGACAGAGATAGTTGCCCCTCCCGAATGATGAATGCATGTTGCCTATTGTTTTTTATTACATGTGTCTATGTTATTGTTTGCATTTCCCCCTCCCTGATTTTATGTGAGCCGCCCTGAGTTCCCTCAGGGAAAAGGGCGGCCTACAAATGTCAATAAAATCAAAAATCAAAATCAAATCCTGTTAAACATTTCTAATTAAGACCATCAAATCTGGGCTGCAAAACACCTGATGACCATAAGGGATCAGCAAAGATTTAATTTTCTGTATCTCTTTACTTCTAGCTATGTCCGTTTGGATTTTTACAGCGCAGAATTGGTAGCCGTGACCATAATATTGTTTCTAAACCTCAGAAAACACAAACTAATGCATCCCATAGCATAATAGCAATATAGAGGGCAGCTGAAGTCCCAAAGATCACTAATATGGCCCAGTGGACATGAGGGAAGAGTGGCTTTTTGAGATGGAAATAAGAAAAGTACATGTTCTAATAACTTAGTGAAATAAGAAGTGTTGCTGCTGAAATGGAGGTGTTTCACTTTCCCTCCCTTCTCTCAATTACATTTACTTTGTCCTTGAGGCTATAGATGCCCGAATTGTTAAAATATAAACAACTGTTTTCAATTACCTCAGCTATCACACTTCCCCACCCCAAATGCCTTTTCTGAGCGTTCGCAAGCACTGCGAGAACAAATCTGATAACACACCTGTGCTGAAACTGTCTGAGTTTCTTCCTTTTAATTCCTCTGAGATCAGAATCTAATACCATCCCTCCTCCCCAGCCCCCAAGCCTCACATCCCCAGTTTTAAATGTATTGTACCTCAGTGCATGGCCATTCCTCTTATACAGCACATCGAGCTATTGTATAAAACGATACCACGCAAGATTCCATGTTGTAAATAGAGTGCAATTACCACACACACATTTACATACCCCTATCCATGCAAGGGGAAAAAAGTCCCAGCTTTGAGTTTTCAGCCATTATTTGTAAAATCATGAGATTGCCATACGAGAACTTGAAGTGTAACTGTTCATGCATAAAATCCATTAGCTTTGATTTGACTTTATTCTGATCAGAACTTTGCAGCTTATCATTCACAGTGAGCCAAAAGCCCTGAGGTGTAACCAGAGATGGACGTCCTTGCCCCTGGCTTTGTGGAAAAATTGAGTAGGAATTGTTAGGATTTTAGAATCACTCCCTTCTGGGAGTACTCAAATGATATGGAAATCTTCCAAAGCTGGATAGAATCTCGATATTTTCTAAGTGTTAGAACAGTATTTCTCAACCTTGGTAACTTGAAGATGTCTGGACTTCAAGTTGAAGTCCAGACATCTTCAAGTTGCCAAGGTTGAGAAACACTGTCTTAGAATAAGAAATGAAGCCATCCCTTCCCCTAAAAAAAAAATCCCAGCTGTATAAAATGATGTTTGTTTATTGATGGTGGGGGGGAGCATTTCAACTGCCTTACGCAATTGTGCAGCCAACCCTTCTCAGATTGTGGTTCCAAACACAAATTAGAATGACAAGACATTTCCACCCATCAAAACAACCAAGAGGCTCTTCTTCCATATCCTCTCATCTGCTAAAAATCAGGCCAGTGGTAGGCAGGAAAGACATTTTCCAATACCAGAGTTCATCCACTAAGGCAGGGGTGTCCAAACTTGGGAATTTTAAGACTTCTGGACTTCAACTCCCAGAATTCGACTGCCAGTATGGCTGGCTGGTGAATTCTGGGAGTTGAAGTCCACAGATCTTTAAGTTCCCAAGTTTGGGCATTCCTGCTCTAAGGCTTTACTCCTGGCCTCTGTACTGATGCTTTTCTGATTCAAAAATCCTTGTACATGTTTATACATTATTTGTAAGATATTTCAAACCCATTTTAAAACAGTGGGATATAAAGGGAGTAAATATGTGAAATCATTTTGAACATAAAAAGAGAAGGTAAATGTTTCCTTCCTATTCTTCAAGTAAAAGAAAAATGTGGAATGAGAAAAAAAATCTAAGGCTAAAACATTCCGTGTGTTCACCTGAACATTCCTGAAACCATAAATCTCACCTAAACCACAATTAGGGAAGTATGTTCTATATAGAAAAGAGACTTGTTTACAGGAAAAGTAGTTTTGGAACAGACAAAGCTAGCACCTAATCAGCTATATCCTACTATATCCTACTAGGAGAAAGAAGGGACATGGGGGCTCAGTGGCTAAGACGTTGAGCTTGTTGATCAAAAAGGTTGGCAGTTCGGCAGTTCAAATCTCTAGTGCCATGTAATGGAGTGAGCTCCTGTTACTTGTCCCAGCTTCTGCCAACCTAGCAGTTTGAAAGCGTGACCCGACAAATGCGCGCCTGACAACAGCACGCCGACAAAACCACGCCGATAAAACCGTGACATCGACAGCGTGCCAACAAATGAGCACAGAAGCGCGCCGACAAAAGAGCACTGACAGAAGCGCCATTATAGTTAAGGTAAGGGTTAGGGTAAGGGTTAGGGTTAGGGTTACGTTTAGGTTTAGGTTTAGGGTTAGGGTTAGGTTTAGGGTTAGGGTTAGGGTTAGGGTTAGGGTTAGGGTTAGGGTTAGGGTTAGGGTTAGGGTTAGGGTTAGGGTTAGGGTTAGGGTTAGGGTTAGGTTCAGGGTTAGGTTCAGGGTTAGGGTTAGGGTTAGGGTTAGGGTTAGGGTTAGGTTCAGGGTTAGGGTTAGGGTTAGGGTTAGGGTTAGGGTTAGGGTTAGGGTTAGGGTTAGGGTTTTGTTTAGGGTTACCTTTAGGGTTAGGTTTAGAGCACGCTTCTGTCGGCGCGCTGTTGTCGGCGCACTTCTGTGCTCATTCATCAGCGCGATTTCGAACTCACGCTTTTCCCCCCGTGGTTTTGTCGGTGCACTTTTGTCGAGTGCGCATTTGTTGGTGAACCGTTTGAAAGCATGTAAAATGCAAGTAGAAAAATAGGAACCACCTTTGGTGGAAAGGTAACAGCATTCTGTGCACCTTTGGCATTTAGTCATGCCGGCCACATGACCACGGAGACATCTTCGGATAGCGCTGTCTTGTCTCTTTAGTCTTAAAACGGAGATGAACACTGCCCTCTAGAGTTCGGAATGACTAGCACATATGTGCGAGGAGAACTTTTACCTTTATTAGGAGAAAAGATCATCTGCTTGGTGAGATTACCGAAGGATTAGATTAGACCTCAGATTAGCAATATTATAAAGCATAGAAAAAGTGATGAGACACAAAAGACACTCAGAGTCAGTCCTTAACTATCCAAATCACAGATGGTCAATGGGTCAGAAGATGCTGAAGCATCCATTCCACTGAAATCACACCTCTAACATAAATAAGGGTTGTTGGTTTTTTTTTTTCATTTTCTGCACTGTCACCTGGAGAATCAGAATTGGTGGGAATCTTTTCTCAAGGAATCAAGTCTTCAACTGAGTTCAACTAGACAATACTCCATCCGCCCCCCATCCCTTTTAAAGAAAGTTTTCTCCTGTTATGGAAAAAAGACACTAGAAAACAATATTCGCAAATGTGGCAATAGCTGACAAAGCTCTTTTAAAATTTAGGTTGCCATTCTTTTTTAATTCTAGGCCACCTTTCCTCCCAGGAGCTAAAAATGCTATCTGTGACTCTCTTCCTCCTTTTTACTTTTGCACAATATCCCTAAGAAACACAAAAGAAAAATTATTTAGGCTAGAACCATCCAACACATTTTATGGCATGTGGGAATTTGAATCTTGGTCTCTCTCAATGCTCTAACTGCTGCACCATTGTCTCTCTGCATGTAATTTAAAATATAGGAATCTATTTCTTGATGCGTCTTATTAAGCACGATCTTTTGCAGCCCTGGAAAATCATTTATTATACTCTTAAGTAGCTCACATTTAAAACACTAGCAACTCTGAGCAATAAAACCACAAAAACAAGAGCAGAGGGAGCAAAGATGAAAGCAGCAATAGTTTATCTCAAATGCAGATACAAGTTTAAAGAGCTGAGTAAATTTGCATGGGACTACAAAGATAAACAACATGGCACTACACACAACACTGGGAAAACAGTTTGAGCAATAGGAGCCCAGTCTTTGATCAGCACTCATCTTATCTCAGAAGGAATTAACATTCCCAATGCAGCTGAGAATCTGAGCACATTCAAGAAAGAACACTGCAAAAAATTGTTGATGCTCTATATAACTTTACAGATAAATTTTCAGAAAAAAACAGACCAGGAAATGATGTATCTATGCATGTGTATAACTATTTTAGAGACGTGGTGGCTCAGTGGCTAAGATGCTGATCTTATCGATCAGAAAGGTCGGCAGTTCAGCAGTTCAAATCCCTAGTGCTGTGTAATGGAGTGAGTTCCTGTTACTTGTCGCAGGTTCTGCCAACCTAGCAGTTCAAAAGCATGTAAAATGCAAGTAGAAAAGTTAGGAACTACCTTTGGTGGGAAGGTAACAGTGTTCCATGCACCTTAGGCATTTAGTCATGCCAGCCACATAACCATGGAGATGTCTTCGGACAGCACTGGCTCTTCACCTTTGAAATGGAGATGAGCACCACCCCCTAGAGTTGGATTGACTAGCACATATGTATGAGGGGAACCTTTACCTTTAACTTTATAACTATTTACCAATTTATGTCATCGTCCCCTGGATGAGTGTATGGGTGGGTGGGTGGATGGATGGGTGGATGGATGGATACAATGAATAAATGAATGAATGAATGAATGAATGAATGAATGAATGAATGAATGAATACTATGTGGTTATTGATACCCTTTATCATAAAGCAAAAATAGAGCTTTTTAGAATTTTGAGGAAACACCCAAAACCACATTTTCCCCTCAAGTCTCTTACCCATGGCAAATAAAAATGCATAGATATGAAAGAAAATACTGATCATTTATGAAACCAGAACTGAGAATAAGTTGAATGGGTAGCCTGAATATTTATTCTGATTTTAAATCATTCTCCATCAGCTTGATGGAAAAAGAATACTTTTTTCTTTTTATTTAATTAAAGATGTGGAAAACTTGGGAAATTCTCATGGATGTGAATTTCTTGCCTTATGTAATTATGAGAACACCCCAGAGTGAATACACCATTCCTTCATTGCAGAATAATTTCTCTCTTGTGATCTAAAGCAGCCTCCATTATTCTCACCTTCATATCATGACAAAAACCATCTTCTGTAACACTTTTTAAATCAGGAAGAGGATCAGCCAGATAGGTTGAAGTACAATAAATAAAGAGAAAAACAATAAAAAAATAATGGGGGGGAGGGAGATCAGTACCAACTCAGTAACAAATGCTCTTTTGTTACCATCAAAAGAAATTCTAAATTATTTGCAAAACACTCAGGTAGGAACGAGGTAGGAAAACAGTTCCTATAATAGAGAAAGAGCCCTGAGGATATAGATTTCTGAAAATTGGAAAATTACAAAATTATGTTGTAGAAGGGGGGAAAGTCCTTTAAAAGAGGATAATTTAAACCACAGATCAGAATACATTTCACTGGAGTACAAATTGGCTTATTGGCAATAAAGACAGGGCTGAAGAGGGGTGTGAATAAAGTCCTCCTTTATGGACTTAGGTAAATTAGAATGTATGTATGACTGGCTAGAACAGCCAAGTGTTTAACTGGTTATAACTCATCATGTGTCTAGTGAGGTCATTGAGACCCTTAAGGTATAACAATGAAATAATGGTGCAGGATATCAATGAGAGTGCAGTTTTGAAATAACAAAGAAGCAGTATTCTGGAAACAGAATTTCTACATCTTATACCAGTGTTGGTGAAACTTTTCAGCACCGAGTGCCAAAATGGGAGTGCACGTGCACACCAGAAACCGGAAGAGCAGCTGCCCAATGTGCATGCGCACGCCAGGAAGATAATCTTCCAGTTTCCGGTGTGCAGCACCGGCCAGCTTGTCTTTGCACACGCATGCATGCTAGAAACCGGAAGACCAGATGGCTGGTGCCATGCCCCGGAAACTGGAAAATCATTTTCCCAGAGTGCACATGCACACCGGGCACTCCTCTTCCGGTTTCCAGCACTCCCGCACACATGAAAACCAACTGTCCAGTGCGTTGGAACCCAGAAGAACAATGGATGACGGCTCACATACTTGTAGAGATGGCTCTGCGTGCCACTTCCTGTACACGTGCCATAGATTCGCCATCACGGTCCTATACCCAGATAAGCAGGGATTAATACCAGAAAACAACCAAGCAAAAAACAATACTCTAGTCAAAGAACTACCAAGGATATAAACAATCAAGTAGCAAACAATCAATCAAACAGAAAACGATACCCTAATTAATGAACTACCAAGGAGAAAGCCATGCCCCAAGAAACATTGGCAGGGCAAGCTACTGTATATAAACAGGAAGAAGATGTCTACTAGCACTGATGATGTTATGCTATTTGGCAATGAAGTGTCTGCAAGCAAACTGCCAAGCTCAGAGAGGCTTAAAGACTCCCCAGAATTCATTTCCAGGGAACTACTTTCTGAAAGTTCTGGTCTTAACCCAGTATCTTTCCCCAGCTTATCAGCATTTCTCAGCCTTCTAAATATTTTATGTCTAAGCTGACAGTGGAGTTTTCCTGGGAAAGTATTTTTGGAAAGGGGAAAGTTGCATATTTTGATACCATCCAGCTGAGCCAGTGCTTTGTTTTCCCAGGGAAGTTGTATTTGGGTTAGAGGCTTTAGACTTAACTTGCAAAATTATCTTCATACAGTGCTCAAAACAAATACTTTAGTTTTGCCAAATATGGGCCCTATTTCTCTGTAATCTATATTATATGATAAATAGGATATCCACTGACTTAATTAGTACTTATGCACAGGTAATTAAGTGCAGGCCTACAGCTTTATGTATTAGCATTTAAAAATAACAGTCATTTGCACTTGACAAACAGCTTTTGTGAAAAATCTGATTGCATGAGTGTCTTTATGAACACCTATGGGTAAAAAAAAAATTCTTTGCATTTAATAAATCTTGACTTTCACAGCAGTCCATAGAAATCCACTTGCTTCAGTTGTTCCAGTTTATAAGAAGCTATGAGACCCTGAAGCCGCCAACAGGCTTACCAAAAATAATGTAATTGATCCTTTAAAAAAAATGTTTAATGGATTTTTTTTACATACTAAAGAGTGATGATCCTGCAAGGCCAAAGGAATTATTTAGAGGTCAAGACTGTGTAGAGGAAAAAGAAGGAATATAAAGTTGGATTATTTGACTAGGGATAAACTAGTAGCTTGAGATTTCTGGTAACTCATTGCTGAAGTAAGATTGAAAAGATGACAATTTTTAGAATGCATATATGTATAAAAGTTGGGCTATGGAGGGAAAGGTTATTGCATTTGTAACGTTAAAGGAGTGTGAAATGTTAATATATTATGTTTATTCTCAGGGTAATGAAGGTTGGAAGATGATTTTGTATTGACAACCTTCCAAAAACAAAGTCTTTTTTGACTTTTTCTATTTCTTCTACTTTTTTCTGCATTTTCTCAACTTTTATTTTAGTTTTGAATTCTAGTTCAGTTTGAATTAGTTATTATTATTACTATTAAAAATGGTTATTAATTACAGGCCAGATGGAAAATAGATCAAAAAGTCAGCTTTATGCAAGTCGAGGATAATTTACTCAAACAAATTAGAGATCAGAGTCCAATGCATATAAAGAGATTATTTAATGTATTAATAGAAATGGATTCTGAAACAGAACTAGTTAAAGACTGTAGACAAACAGAGCCGAGGTGGCGCAGTGGTTAAATGCAGCACTGCAGGCTACTGCTAGATCAGCAGTTCAGCGGTTCAAATCTCACCGGCTCAGGGTTGACTCAGCCTTCCATCCTTCCGAGGTGGGTAAAATGAGGACCCGGATTGTTGGGGGCAATATGCTGACTCTCTGTAAACCGCTTAGAGAGGGCTGAAAGCCCTATGAAGCGGTATATAAGTCTACTGCTATTGTATGATAAAATGGGCTCAAAATTTTGAAGAACCAATAATGTTGGATACATGGGAAAAGATTTGGGTAAGAAATGTAAAATTTACACAAGCCCAAAATTTGAAAGAAAAATTTTATAAGATGTTTTATAGATGGCATTTAGATCCTAAAAAACTGGCTTCTATGTATCCGAATTTACAACCTAAATGCTGGAGATGTGATTGTGCTGATGCTACTTACTTTCATATATGGTGGACTTGCAAAAAGGTTAAAGCATTTTGAATAAAAATATAGTGGATTATGCAAAATGTTCTTTAAAAAAGGATAAAGTTTACCCCTCAGTTATTTTTGTTAGGTATAATTACTGATTGTACAGTTGTAAAGATTAACCTGATTTTGCATTTAATAAACGCAGCTAAATTGTTGGTGGCACAATACTGGAGGAAGGAAGACTTGCCTACTATTCAAGAATGGACATTGAAAGTAACAAACCTAGCTGAGTTGGCTAAAATCTCTGCATATCTTAAGGACCATTCAAATGAGAGATATAAACTGGAGTGGAAAAGATGGATTGATTATACTCAAAATAAATAAGGGACTAAGAAATTTCAGATAGTTTATGACTAAAGAAACCAGGAATGATATAAATTGTTTAGAGCTAGCCTAGCAAGGAGGAGTTAAAGCTCAAGTGAAAGATGTTACTAACTTTTTTTTCTTTTTAAGCTTATTTTAGAATGTGTTTGTTAAAGATTTATACTTTGTATTGGTTCTGGGAAGTTGGGGGGGGGAGAGTTGGGGGGGGGGCTTGGGGGGAGGGAGGTGGTAGGGAAGTAAATATTTGTAAAAGCTTGTTTTTTAAAATTTTCATTAAAATGGTTATTAATATCTTCAATAAGATTATTTTAAAAAACAAAGGTGACTGATTCAATTGCAATTTAGCAATCGCAAAAATTATCTCACTATTACCACAAGAAGAGCAGGGGGTTAATTTAAACAACATATGCTTATGTTCATTCTGGATAGAAAAAATATCTTCAAATGTTATTTTAAGTATTGGCTTGATTTTAAATAATGAACTATTAAATATTCTGTTCTTCAGGTCCTCCCAAGTCCTTTGCTAAGAGGTATGTGTGTGCATGTGTTTATATATACATCAATGAATACATTTAGAAGGGTATATATGGGAAAAGAGAGATAAGTTCATGATTGGTTGAGTTGAGGTGGCACAGTGCTGCAGGCTACTTCAGATGACTGCTAGCTGCAGTTCAGCAATTCAAATCCCACTGGCTCAAGGTTGACTCTGCTCTCCATCCTTCCGAGGTGGGTAAAATGAGGACCTAAATTGTTGGGGGCAATATGCTGACTCTGTAAACTGCTTAGAGAGGGCTGCAAAAGCACTATGAAACGGTATATAAGACTATGTGCTAGTGCTATCTGATCTTTTCTTTTAAATGTATTTCTTATTCTGAGTATTACAGTTCAGCAGTTGCAAGGCAGTCTTCCAGGGTTACCTACAAAAGTTTATGGGCATTGTATAAGAGCTCTGAAGACACAGGTTGCATATCCCAGGAGGAGGATGCAGGAATGAGGAAAGAAAGTATTTATTTTCCAGATCTGTGCTTAGTCTCAAACTCAGCAGGCACGGAGATATGTGGCAAAACAAATTAGTTAATGAGTAAGCAGCGTGGCGCTTCCCTTTAAAATGTGCTAAACAACCATCTGTCTGTAATTCTTGACTTTGAATCCTTGCACTTAGCAAGAGATGGGACTTGATGGTCTCAATGGCCCTTTTCAATTCCATGATTCTATGCTTCTCAACTGTTTATAGAAATACATTGTACCATTGTCTATCCAACCCATTTTTAATGTAGTCTTTCTTTCTCCAGCTTCCCTTTCTGCACCAGATTGGTCCTGTTGTCTTCTGTTTAAAGAGTTATCCTACTGGCAGATGGAGAAGGATGGAGAAGGCCTCTTTATGTATAATCTCTTTCCAATATTTTGTTGAGTTTTATGGAATAAAAAGATACAGTAGATCATTCCATGGAACTGCACTTGGCCATGCTAGAGAGCTTGCTAACATGGGCCTGTTTCTGGAAGCACTGTGGGCAAGATTTGAAGATGGATTCAGAACACAGTTGGTGGAGAGGGAACTTCTGTCACTTCGGCAACAAAATCAGTCGGCCAACGTTCTCGCAATATCTCCATTGTGTTGCTTCCAGGGCCAGTAGAATAACTCCACTCCCCCTCCTTGTCCTCAGTCCACCATCTCTGCCTCCAGCCTTGTAACGATGGACCTCCCAGTCTAAGGGGCATGGGCATCCTGGAGCTGACAGACCCAGTCATAGACAAACTAGGCCACCATGCCCCGATGATGATCGACTCAGTCTGGAGCCCTTTGGCCGCTTGCCTTCCACACTCCTTCCCTCCATCTGCAGCTCCCATTCCTTGGACTTTACAACTGGTTTCACACCCTCTTCCTGAGCTTCTGCCTCCACGCACTTGACTTCCGACTCTCCATCCCTTTGGTAGATGTACCTTCTGCCATTCTGAAGCTTTCTGCAACAGCAGACTCACTGACCAAGACAAGTGGCAGATAAGATATAAGGGAGAGCTGACTTTCTCTCAGCAGGTCTAGGCCAGCACATGCAGATAGAACAAAGGCTCCTTACACTCTAGTATCCAAAAAACCTCTGGGCTTTATTTCTGCTACAACCTTGGACCACAGCACACAACAAAAAATGTAAACAAGGTAAAACCAGCTCTGGGAGCTTCTGCCTTCCAGCGCTTTTATCTTCTTGCTTCCCCCCAGTAGCCACCATCCATTGCAGCAAATTCCCTCCCCCTCACAGTTTATCAGAACATAACAAATTTAAACGGCCCGTCCGACTCTGCATCTCGGTGCTGTTGCTTCTGCTGTGACATCATCAATCATCATCGCTGCTTGTAAACGGGTTTAGAGGCCCCACACTGGAATCAGGTTACCCACTGCCAACCCCCCCTAATAATGTCAAGCCTTGGACTGGACTCAACACTTGCATGCTCTTATTTCAGCAGTATTGGGAGAAAAAAACCAGTCCAGTTCCAAGCTGAAAGAAAGACCCTGGAAATAAAATGGAGGCAGGCTGCAGGAAAAGAAGTCTGTTGATTTGGTAGACAGAAACTAGTCACAGCAGCATGTTTCTGGGGTGGCTGACAAAATGGGGTTGACAATAGGTGGGTTTTTATACGTTCTTTGGGGCTTTGTGATTGAGATGCCTGTTCCTGTGTAAGAATGTGTCCTTTAATATCTTAATGGCTGTTGCCAGATTCCTATGGGGTCATGTCGAAGTCATGTCTGGTTCTACAGGCAAAAGGGGAAATGCAAATCCTAGGTGTTTGTCTGAGCTATTCTTATTAGCTTTGGCTTGCATAATTGTGTTGCTTATTTGAAGTCTCTTTGCTTATGAATAGATTCTGAATGGATGCAAAATCTCCATTCCTAAAGATCAGCATCTTCAAGCTTCTTCTTGAGGCTGTTTTCCTATAGCAGAAAGACTGGGTTTGCTTTCTGATTTGTTAAGATTTTTCTCCTTTTCTCCTTTAGGATAAATATTCTATCTGCCTCTTTTTAATATTGAAAATAAAGAATATTTTAACCTTGGGAGGGGAGGCTTTCCTACACCAGGAAAATAATGAGTACCCTTGAACATGGAGTTGTGATCTTATGAAGACTGGCCCATAAAGAAGAAATTATGTTATGACAAATAAATATGAAGGAAAGTAGTCAGAAGGGGAGAAATATCCCAAAATAATAAGACATTTAAAGACTTGTCAAGAAGTGATGTTGGACTGTGAATGTAAAATGTATTCAGAGCAAGCAGAGTTTCTCAGTGTCATGATTTCCAAAGCATAAGAGAGTATATATAGATATACCCTACTTAGAAAAGAATTATTGAAATCAGTTAGACAAGGTGGTCTTCAATATTGTAATTTACACTGATTTTAATGAACCTACTCTTGCTCTGACTCAGACTGAGCATTGGATCCAGGAGAGCATTGCAGGGGTGGGTTGCTGCTGGCATTACTGCCAGTTCAGTGCATGTGCAATTGTACAGTAACCTGGTTCTGTGCCTATGCACAGTTGCCCATAAATAGATCTGTGCATGCGCAGAGCATTAAAAAATGAAAAAACCATGCTGCGCCGACCAGGGAACCAATTTGGAGGCATGGCAGGCTTAGTTGCTACTAGTCCGAGCAACTTGGGCCAGCAAACCACTACCGGTTCAGCCAAAACAGCCCAAACTGATAGGAACCCACCTCTGCAGCATTGTCTCTGAAACGCATGCTATAAACAATCTTCTCCTTAGCTTTCAACTCCAGTTTTTGCTTTATTTGTGATAGACTCCTTCCAGTAGGTTCTGACCATGCAAATCATGTGAAAATGCAGAATCCAACCACTCTGAAATTACTATGAGAAACTGAATGGACCAATCCCTATTGATAGATTGACCTTTTATCTGCGGACATTAAAGGCAAAACAATGGAGAGTCAGAAATTTTAACTGAGAATTTACTGGCACACATTGATTCACTGCACTACCTTACTCTAATTGTTTTCAGACTGTATTTATTTATTTAGTACTTAACATATCTAAATTTGCATAAAAATGAGGAGGGAAAAAAGCTTTTATGGAATGTCTTTGGCACCCCCTAATGGCAAAGCATCTTTTACAAGAGTGGATACTTCCATCCCATATATTTGGAATATATCCAGGCCATGTTAAACCTTTAATTATATCTGTGATCAAATGCAAGCATTTACTCTTCTTTTGTTACATGCGGAGACAGGTAACATTGTATATTGCAACAAAAAGTTAATAAACGTCTTGTTGGTAATTGTACTTTAAACAAGTACAATTTCAAACAAGGGGTTTTATAACTTTTTGTAGTCAGTGAATCAAGAAGGATTTGCAGTTTCAAATAAAGCAGTAATAGATGCCAGCAATTCTTTACGTCATTTTTAGAATAGAATAGAAAGTGTGAATTTGTCTTTGGTGTATATGCTCTCAGTGTACATAAAGAAAAATAAAATAGAATACATTCATCAAAATTCATAAGATACAACCCTTAGTGATAGTCATAAGTTACTAATAAGCAATCAAATTATACTAGGAAACAAATAAAACAATATAAAGTTTTTTTAAAATACTTTTTTATTTCCATTTTCATAACATACAATCACATGTATACTATACATAGCCAGTATCATATAGTATTAAATAATAATTACATCAGTTCCTCTTGTCAACAATGCCCAGAAAAATAAAAAAGAGGATAACTTATTTAAAACAATATAAAGTTTAAAGATACAAGCAACATGGTTATAGTCATAAGTGGAAAGAGATAGGTACTAGGAAGGAAGATAAGAATAATAATACAGTCTTAGTAGTTAATATGACAGTGTTGTGGGATTTAGTTGTTCATCCTTCTTGTTTTAGCTTTTTCATGATTGCTAATTTCTATTTATTTATTTATTTATTTTATGTCCCAACTTTTTACTTATGTGATAAGTGTTCAAGAAAGCTTAATGATAAGAAAACAAAATGCAAAATATAGGACACAGCAATAACTTATCAAACAATTAAAAAAATAAAATCAATGGAATTAAAGTCAGAGCATTAACAGGTGGTTGAAGGTGGAACTCTCTGTATTGCTTTGCATTGAAAGTTATCTTGTGGATGTGTGGCTGCCACAGAAATGTGCTGAAGCTAAGCACATGCTCACAAGAACAGTACTTCAAAAGCTCTCTGTCATGGATGACAGCTGGGTCACTAAATGTCATCCAACAATCTAAACATATGAAATGTTGAAGATAATATCCACTTGAAAATCTTTAAGTACACAGCCACTGTGCCAGGCAGGGAACGAGGCGGTATTATTACTAGCTATACAAACATATTTCCCACCTAACACATTTCACTGGGAAATTATGTGCTGGGCACAAGCCCAATGATTGTTGCATAGCGGGAACGTGTTGTGTGCTACAGAGCTTGTAGTGAACACTCAGCCATCTCAATTGCTCGACTACAAAGATATGTCTGCCATCTAAATTACTTCTGGAAGAATAGGCACATTTGGGATGATAATCGGGAGACGGGGAGAGCACATCTAACAGCCATCACCCTGTAACAAGAGATCAAGGCCATTTACGACTAGACCAATGCTTCAAAAGTTTTATTTTCTCCAACAGTTATTCAAACTTAAGAAAAGAGAAAGCATAGCAAATAGGATTAAAATGACAAAAAACTTTTTTTAAAAAAATATTGAAAAACTTAACAAGCTGTGAACAAACAGTTCTACCCCTCTATCAATGTTCTGATTCTATATGGGAAGAAGGCGGGGCTTAGCAGTGAGAAGACGGACTTTCAGGCATTTCCTGAATGACCATCTATACCGGAGTCTTTTTTGGACGATTCGTTTGAATCTAAGCTGTCCCGGAGAGACAGTGACGTGGGGGGAACTCCAGTGGTCCCAGAGATGTTCGCAAAATCTCTGGGAACCTAAGGAAAGCCTCCCTAATCCAGTGACTTCCGGATCGGCTTGATGCTGACTGCAACTGCAAAGGCCCAGAGAGAGAGCTGAATATGAACATGTCGTTTGATGTGAGTCTTAAATCCTTTTTTCTTGTTGGAAAGAGAACACTCTAAATTTGGAAACTTAGTTCAAAATAAGGCTGATAAGTGAGAAAAGCGGCGGTGATAAATGTTTGCCATTTGGAAGCTTATTTTTCTGTTCCTTTTTTTTTAATTCCTGGAAGCCGGGCTGGACTTTCCTGTAATTTGAATCGGCTTTTTGCGTTCCTTCTCTTTGTTAGATACCTATTAGAAAAGGAAGAACTGGCACAAAAAATTAGAGGTGCCAAACAGAATTATTTTGAAAATGCGAACAAACCAGGCAGGTGGTTAGCATATAAGATGAAAAAAGAGAGAGAAACAAAGAAAATACTTCAACTAAGAGATAAACAAGGAGAAATTCAATATGGAAATACCGAAAAAAAAAATATTATACATGACTACTACGTTAAACTCTATGAACAAGAGAAGGTGGAGGAGGGACGAGTCAAAAAGTATCTACAAGATGCCAATCTCCCCCAGGTACCAGATGAAACTAGAACAATGTTAGAAAGAAAAAAAAATATTCTTTGTTTCTTGTCCTGCCTTCAGATGCTTGGAGGAATAGCGTGACTTCCTCTTCTTTGTGGCAACCCCTGAGATATTGGACCACTATTATCATGTCTCCCCTAGTTCTTCATTAGACTAGAAATACCCAGTTCTTGCAACCGTTCTTCATATGTTTTAGCCTCCAGTCCCCTAATCCTCTTGGTTGCTCTTCCCTGAACTCTTTCTAGAGTCTCCACATCTTTTCTACATCGTGGCAACCAAAACTAGAACTGTGGTGGCTTTTTTGGCTGCTGCATCACATGCTACCTCATATTTAAGTGGCTGTCCAATAATGTCCCTAGATACTTTGAATGTCCTAATTGAACATAATTAACAGAATAACAGAATATCTGTTGTTACCACCATCCACATCTTAATTTGAAATTGAGCATCTCAAAAGCCACATTCCGTGTTAAGGTTGTGGTTAAATAGAAACCAATCAACATTTCCCAAACTCATTGGTAGCCTCACATTGCAATGAAGAACATGCATTCAATTTTGCAGCTACTAAGATTGTTGGCTGAGCATGTACAAAAACAGCCAGGGAAATGTTTGAAGCCCAGAAAATGGGCCCCTCGTCAGTCAACAGCCAATCAGGTACCTATGAGTTACTAATCTCTCTGCCAGGTCCTGTTTCCATGATGTTCCTTTGTGGTCTTTCACAACATAGGAATTATCTTCACGCTTCCTCCCTTTTCCCAAAGACCAGCTGAAAGGGAGATGTCCAGAGAGTCCTTGGTTGCCCCCTCCCCTCTTTGGAAGAGCTTTATAGCTCCTGCTGCCTTAAGAAAGTTCCAAACATCCTTAAAAATCCATCTCCTCCTGGGCACCCATTTTTTGGAACTATTACCATCTGGCAGACGGTACAGGACAATAAAAATAAGGGCAAGTAGACTGAAAAAGAGCTTCCATCCCAGAGCAGTAACTATCTTAAATTCTACTGTAGAGGGCAACACAAATGCAATATTAGGAGTTTCCAATTTCATTGTATAGAATGTACAGTTGTATACAATTGCATAGTGTTATTTTTCATATATAATATACACTGCAGAAGGCACACCTTTGTGGTATGGGGTGCCAAGACAATAAAGTAAAGGATTAAACTATTTAACTATGACAGTTTGGTCACGGAGGTGTTCCGGATGGCATTGGAGAGGAAATGGATAATAATCTGATCTGGCTTCATCCGATGGCCGCACTGCCAGACGATTACTTTCATGGACTCAGCTGCAGCCTGAGCCACGGAGGCTTCACAATCCTCTTGCAGATCCTGGAGACCTGGAAGGAATCCAGAAAAGAAATGATTTCCAGGATCCACCTTGAGAACCAACTCTGATCAGCGACAGAGCTTCTGGAGAGAAAGTCTCCGCTTCAAGTGAGGGAACTTTGAAACTCACCCAGGAAAACTTCTTCGATTTGTTTGGAAGTCACCACATTCTGTTTCATGTATTCTGCACAGCAGCCTAGACATATGCAAAGAAAAGGTTGGTGGAGTTGGCAGAAATGGCTAAATCAACTGATTCAAGAAAGAAAATGCAGAATTCTTTTGTTTATATTTGGAAGAGTCGCTTTGGGACTTTATGGGATGGTCCCAGGAATTGGGTCTATCTAGAGATCGGATGGAAAGAATTTCATATGACTCATATTTATGATGGTTGCAGAGTCTTGGGGGGGGGTTGTCACCTGATCACTTTTTGCAACCTTCGGGCGAGCAAACTCCGGAAGGAAGCCCAATTCACTTAACAACCACGTGACTCACTTAACAACCACAGTGATACCCTTAAGAAACGGGGCCGTGTGTGTGTGTGAGAGAGAGAGAGAGAATGGTCAGCATGCCTGGCCTTAGGAAGCCCGCCTGCCCTGGTTTTTCCTCCCCTCATTCCAGAGTTTGCATTCGGAGTTACCAATTAAGAGGGCAGCTGCCTCTCGGGATGAAGAATTCCGGCTCTTCAGGAATTTCAGCATCTGCTTCAACATTACCGGCAATTTTTCCTTGCATCGATTGATCTGAGGAACACATGGCCACAAACAAGGCAATGAACTCTGTAGCTTCCTCTTTTTTTCTTTCTACAGTTTCTAGTCCTCATGTCCTCAACAACAATGTCTTCCATAACATATTAAATTTTATTATACTGTATTGTATTGTATTTTAAACTATAAGATTGTTATACTATACTATATTTTATTACACTAAATAATATTATTATACTATATTGGATTTTGTTAGGCATATAATCTAACGGTTGGGTTGTTAATATATGAATCATGTAACAATGCTGTACCTGTTTCTTTAAATAATGGTGTAAATGTGATTGGTTGCTGTTTCCTCAAGCGGCCATAAGATGGAGCCAGAATCACTGTTAGATGCTGATCTGATCTGAGTGTTTGGAAGCTGGCTGTTAGAAGTGTCGTATAGTGATCAGCGTGAGCTATTGTACGTTTTGCAACTGGGGAGCTTACCTAACAGACTTGACTGGACTGGACTAGACTGGACTATTATACAATGCAATACAATATAATATATATTACATTATATAGTATAGTATATCGTAAGTATTAGTATAATACAGTTTTATATTGTATTATATTATACACACACACAAACACACAAACACGCACACACACACACACATACACGCACAAACACATTTATGTTATTAAAGACAGTTTTATCCAAGTAAAAACCATAAAGGAAAATAAAGAAAAATAGTAGATAGTGAAAAAAGAATAGAAAAAGAAAAGGGAAAGAAAGATGATAAGGAAATGGCTTCTGATCTTATAAATGCATTTATGTTTTGCCCTCTTTACATCGTAATTCCCCTTTTCCACAAACTACCATTTCTGATCCTCAAACCCACAAATCAGTAAGGTTTATAGTCCTCATGGTGGCATGGAACCTCTGGTGTTCCCAAGGGAGCAACAACCCAAGAAGAATCCCTCTAGCCAGTTTAGTCTAGTGGTTGAGGCATCAGGCAAACAAATCAGGAGCCTGTGAGTTCTAGTCCCACCTTTCTCATGAAAGCCTCCTGGGTGACTTGGGGAGTTCTAGTCCTGCCCTTAGGCATGAAAGCTGGCTGGGTGACTTTGGTCCAATCCCTCTCCCTCAGGGCAGCCCACCTCACAGGGTTGTTGGGAAGGAAATTAGCGGATGGGGAGGGGGAGGAGAAGCATTAGGGACGTCCACCATCTTGAATGATTTATCTAAAGAAGAAAGGCAGGAGAAAAAGAAAATATATTATACTCTAATCCGGAAGAAAAGGAACCAGCTAGGCTCCTACTTACCACCTCCGAGCAGATGCTGGAATACATGCTCTGGAGACTGGTGTAAATCTCGTAGTCAAACAAAGTCTCTGGAACCTCCTCCCACTTCATAAAGGAGATGCAGGAGATCAGGGTGTTCCTGGAGATCTGGGCCAAGGGAGGAAAGGAGGCGTCAGAGGAGCCGGTTCTGAGGTTGTCCATCTTCTGCAGAGAAAGCCCAGCCTCCTCCTTGCTCAGGGGTGGGAAAGGGAATGAGCCACCCCAGGAGGAAGCTATGGCAGGGCAAGGGGGGCCCTGAAGACCAGAGTTCCCCACAATTCAACTCTGATCATATTATATTGGTACCAGGGAAACCATCAAGAAGAAAACAACCCCCTAATCCAAGAATGACCCAACAGAAAACCTACACCCACATCAAAATGATCCAGCATTAAGCAGAGATCAAACCCTCCCCTCCAACCTACTGATGCTGTCACCTAGTTGGGTCCGGAACGGCCTGCTAGAAAACAACCAGGTTCAGAGAGCACCAAGGACCTCACAACTTCAGGTTTGCAGAATTTCTTTGCCTTTTCCAGAGGGTCCACATGATGCAACCACATTGCTCTGAGTGAAGATGGGGGTACAGCGTGGTCTCATGGAGAAGGGAGCATGAAGAGAGCAGGAACTTAGTTGACCCCGCCCTTCAACTCACCTCTCGGGTCCAACTATTAGCCAACTGGATTATGAGAGGAATCAGGTTGTGCAGGATGGATTTGGTCAGATTCCCCTCTGCCCTCTTGACCCCTTTTAAGACCAGGCCAAAAAGGGTGATGGAGGTGTTGCGCAACTCGGTGTCCTCCTACAAGGAAGAGAAATGTGTCAGTCCCTCCAATAGCATTTAGGAAGTGGGAGGTGTTGTGAGAACCTAGAAGAACAAACTGCAACACACACAACAGTCAGCTGAGCAAAATCTGAGAGCAGAAATTTCAGGCGAGAAAACGTCTCACATTTGATTCTCCTTTGTTTCCTTAAAGAGAAAGGCAGGGAGAGATCCACTAAACCTACAATAAAAGCCTTCGTAACTCCCATCCTCTTCATCTGATCTGCCTCAGTTTCCCACTCACGAGACAAAGCAAGGGGAGTCTGGCAACTGTTTCTCTAGACAAGGCCATGCCAATGGTTGGCCATGGGTGTAAAAGGCTTGCAGACCAACCTCTATGGTGTGATCGAGGGGTTGTTTTCCCGTCTTTGCAGCTTTCAGATGTGAGGACTCCAACTCCAGTATGCTGGCTGGAGAATTCTGGGAGTTGAAGTCCTCACCTCTCCAAGTTGCCAAGAGGGAGAAATACTGATGGAGACCAGAGTTTCCCAATCTGAGCAGCTTTCAGATGTGGGGACTTCAACCTTCTCAGGCCAGCAGAGTTGAAATCCACACACCTTAAAGTGTCTGAGATCAAGCAACACCAATTGGGATTTTTAATAAATATGGAGGGTGATTGATGGTGGTTTGGTGAAGCTGAAGAGAGTGGCAACCTTCATTCTCTTCCACCTCATCTGGCACTTCTCCAGCTCTCTGGAAGGGCTCAATGATCATCTGCAAGCTCACACACTCTTTTAGATGAGAACAACACAGTTGTTGCTGAACTATTTCTAAGACTTTTTGATAAAATTAGAATTCTTCAGATGGTACCCAGGTGATCTTTGTGGGAGAAAAAGAGAGAAGGGAGGGAGGGTGGGAGAGGAAGAGAGAGAGGGGGTGGTAGATTAGTTTGTTGTGATTTGGTTGACGTACATCTGCAAAATAATTCCCCAGGACCGGAATAAGATTGACAGCTTTCCATCCATAGGTTTGAGCATTCAGATGCCGGAAAAGGAACTGAAGCGTCCGGAGTGATTCTTTTGCTACAGACTTGTCTGGGTGACAAGCACAGTTGACCACGGGGACTAGCACCGGCTCTAACATCGTATTCTGCAGGAAGGAGGGAAAAGAGGGAACGATTAAACATGGTCACTGGAGTTCTCTGAGTCTAGGAATGACAAACACAGAGAAGCCCACAGAACATAGAATAACAGGGTTGAAAAGGAACTTGGAGGTCATCTAGTCCAACCCCCTGCTCAAGCAGGAGACCCTACACTATTCTGGACAAATGGTTGTCCAGTCTCTTCTTGAAAGCCTCCAGTATTGGAGCACCCACAATTTCTGGAGGCAAGTCGTTCCACTGGTTAATTGTCCTTATTGTCAGGAAATTTCTCCTTAGTTCTAGGTTGCTTCTCTCCTTCATTGGTTTCCATCCATTGCTTCTTGTTCTGCTTTGGATGTCCTCCAAGAGGATCTGTCTCCAAATTGATCCTTCAGATCTTCCAGGGATGCCTCCATCTTTGTAGAAGAGAGGCCACTGTAGCTGAGGGCATCCTCTTTCTGGTGGTTGTCTTCTCCTCCTCCTTCTACCCTTCCTAACCTTGTAGAATTCCTAGAGAATGAGGTCACACCTGCTGCTCCCTTGAAAGTCCCTCCCTTCCTGCCCCCCATCTCTTACCTCAAAGGGGTGCTGGAGAAGATACCCCAGACCACGAACAGCAAATATTTGGATGAGGGGATATGGCTCAGCCATCCATTTTTGGAGGACCCTGAGGATGTCCTTCATGATGAACAAGTGCCCAAGCTCCGGGTGAGAGAGAAGCTGGGGAAGAAGAGTGGAGTGATGGATTATTAACCAAGCAAAGGAAGAGAACTTTCCTCAGAGCCTCTATGAAGAGATGCCACATTCAGCCATTATGGGGAGAGGAAAAGAAAAGACAGTCCTCATATAGTGATGGCGGAAAGTCACCATGGCACTGATAAAAGGGACAACTCCATTTTTCAGACTCATGACCATTGATCACAGTCACCTGATCAAAAATTGGGTACTTGACGGTCCGTATTTATGACGGTCACAGTGTTTCTTTTTTTTCTTTTTTCTTTTTTTTAATTTTTAAACAAACAAAATAAACATATAACATAAAAACCACCCTCCAGTTACATACAGTATGTCAATTGGTCACAAAACTCCTGTGCCTCCTCACCATAGTCTTCACTTACAATTTATATAGAATCTCATATTATCAATCTAATATATATGTATACAATTATTATAATTATTTAACATTTATTTGACTATAGTTATTATTACTTCTTTATGTGAGATATTCTAAATTTAGAATAGATTTATATTATGACATTTCATTACATCATCCTAAAACCATCCAGTAATATTACATCTTTACATTGTATTCTATATAAAATTATTGATGTGGTTACAAAACTTTCATGCATCCTCTCCATAGTCCTCACTTACAATTTATATAGAATTTCATTATTAATCATTTATTTGACTATAACTATTATTCATTTTATGCGTAATATTCTAACTAAATTAGTTTTTATTATAGCACTTCATTACATCATCCTGTATCCTTCCAATAGTTGTGAAATCTTATATCTCTTGCCATTTGTAGTATTTGTGTTCTAATTGCTTTCTTGGTAGATCTTATATGGACTTCTCTTGGCAACTTGTTTTTCATTGCATATCTTGTAAAGACTTGAAACCCCTCTCTGTTCCTTGCATCAACTTCACTTTGGTTATTACCGATGCTTCTGCCAAAATTTCTAACATTAGAGCTGCCCAATTTTTTTCCTTTTTTTCTTCTATATTTTGGAAATCTGATCTATCAATCTCCCATAACAATATTCCACTCTTGTCTTTTCCAACCTCAATCTCCTGTCAATATCACCAATTTTCTTATCTCTTTGTTCATCTTTTTCTTCAATTCTTCTGTTCTTTGTTCAATATTCTGCATTCTCTTTCTTTTCTTTTTCGTGTTGCAACATTCCTCCAGATAGTATACATACACTGCCACTATATAGAATCCAAGGCTTTTTTATTAAGTTCCAAACAAGTTCACTGCAATTCTTCTCTCTTTCAAGGCTTTCTTTTTACTGATAGTACCCCGGAGGAGCACCTGTATAAACAATCCATGCTCAGAGACCTTGAAATGTAAATCAAATGTGCAAAGAAAAAAAAAAGAAAAACAATGTTTCCAAGCCTCCAAGCCTCTAAGTGGCAGTGTAACTTCTTTTCTTCTACTTTTACTCCCCTCTTTATATTCCAAACTTCAGGAGAAAAAGAAAAGTTTTTAAAAAGAATATGCACTAGAGAATTGAAAAAAGAAAAAGAAAGAAAGTAGAAGAAGAAGAAAAAATCCAGTCCAGTTTAAAAAGTAAGAAGCATTTGAAAAAAATTCCATCAATAAAAAGATTAAAGAACAGAGGGGGTGGGGCTAGCTGCCAGGACGAATGGCTGCTTGAATGGAGAGCTCCATGAAGAGCAGCTGGATCTGGCATCCGGAGGGGTTTCTGGAAAGACTTTTGTAAACCGAAGATTTCCTGTAGGGAAGACTGAAGAGAAGGTTGGTTTGGCACGACCATAGCAGTGGTAGGTTTCAAAAATTGTTCGAACCTACTCTGTGGGTGTGGCCTCCTTTGTGGGAGTGGCTTGCCGCCCATGTGACCAGATGGGAGTGGCTTGCTGCCCATGCGACCGAATATGAAGATGCCGACGACACTTGTCAGAACCACCTTAAATTACCTCACACACAGAACTGGCATGCATAAGAATGTGATGTAAACCTGTTTTTTAAAAGGCATCTTGGGTTTGGGTTAAAAGAACTTCAACACATGCAATAAGCGAGAAGCTGCAGGAGTCGCGAGTGGCTTAACAGATTCCTGATCTTGGAGGAAGGTATTTTTATTCCAAAACAGCTCAAGAGATTAAGATTAAGGAGTAGGGTGGTTGTTTTTTTAATCCCCCCCCTTTATTGTTTTCTTATAATATATGAATCTGTTGATATATAGACTATATCACCCCTTAATACTCCTTAAAATTGATTATTGAGTAGAGGAAGAGGGAAAAGGAGAGGGAAAGTGAGGATAGGGAGAGGAAGGAAGGAAGGAAGGAAGGAAGGAAGGAAGGAAGGAAGGAAGGAAGGAAGGAAGGAAGGAAGGACTGGAGAAAGTTATGAGGGAGAGAAGAAATCGTATCGTTGTGATGTCAGCTTCACATGCTAACGGTCGCAGTGTTTTGAGGTTACGTGATCCATTTTGTGACCGCCTGATAAGCCAAGTCAATGGGGAAACCAGATTCACTTAACCGTGTGACTAACTTAACAACTGCAGCAATTCACTTAACAACTGTGGCAAAGGAAGTGGTAAAATGGGACAAAACCTGTTTAGGGACTGAGCAACAGAAATTTGTGGCTCAGTTGTGGTCATAAGTCGCTCAGTTGTGGCTCAGTTGTGGTCATAAGTCGAGGACAACCTGTAGAAGAAAATCACTGAAATATCTGGTTTATCCTAAGTTTATGACCACGGCATTGGCTTGAGGGCTTCTGCGATCACTTAGTGACCAGTGGAGGTTCTATGACGGTCTTATGTCGAAGACTACAGAATGGCAATACAAAACTGTCTATAATGCAAAGAGGAAACGGAATTTGGGGTCATTGAATCTTCCTCCCTCCCTCCCTCCCTCCCTCCCTCCCTCCCTCCAATTCCATCGATTAACAGAGTAAGAGGAGACCTTGGAGGTCTTCTAGTCCAACCCCTTGACCAAGCAGGAGACCATCTACTATGTCAGACAAACAGCTGTCCAGTCTCTTCTTCAAAGCCTCCAGTGATGGAGCCCCCACAACTTCAACTTCCTAATCATAAAGTCCCCCTGAATCCTGCACAACTTTCCTGGAGTTCCACAATGTTGTGGTGCATCCTCACCTCCGAGAAGAACACCATGCCAATTGTCTTCTCCCTTAAGTCGGGATGGTGCAGGTAGGTGTTGGCATGTCTGAACATCATCTTCATCTCCGCTTTATTGTATGCAAAGAGTTTCCTAAAGATCAAATAGGGAGAAATCAGATAAGATCTGCTGGTGAGTGAGGAGAAAATCACCAAGCTAGAGAAATGATTATCTGAATTATGGATAAATGAATTACTCAATGAATTAGTCCATTTACAGAATTTCTCACCCTCCCTCTCTTTTTCTGTCTTTCTCTCCCTCCTCCTCCCTCTCCTTCCGTCCCTCCCTCTACATCTCATTCTCTCTCTCCTTTTGTCTCCCTCTGACACTCCCTCTCTTTCTGTCTTTTTCTTCTTCCCCCCTCTTCCTCTCTCCCTCTCCTTTCTTTGTCTCCCTCTCTCTCCCCCTCCGCCTCCCTCTCTTTCGCTCTCTCCCTTCCCTTCCTCTCCTCTATCTCCCCTTCCCTCTCTCTATCTTTCCTCCCACTCAACCACCCTTTCTTTCTCTTTCTCTCTGTGCCTCTTCTTCTTCCTCTCCTTCTGCCCTCCCTTCCTCTCTCTTTCACTCTCTTTCTCCCTTCCTCTCTCCTTTTCCTCTATCTAACCCTCCCTCTTCCTCTCTTTCTCTCTCCCTCCCCCTTCCCTCCCTCTTCCCCCTCTCCCTCACTTTCTCTCTCTCTGCCTCTTCTTCCTCTTCTCCCTCAGCCCTCCCCTCCCTCTCTCACCCACTGCCACTCAAGGCCAAGTTCTTTGGACTCTGAAGTTCTTACCGGACCAGGTGGAAAATGGCCTCAAACAGACTATCTGGGCTCAAGAGCATCTTCCAGCATCCCAGCGTCGTCAAATCTTCATATTCTTCATTGTATCCGGCAGACAGGATGAGGTTTTTGATCGCCTCCACTGCCGTGCTAAATCAAAGGAAGGGAGAAGAGTCGGTGCCAATGCTTCAGCTGATGCCCCCTGCAAAGGCCATGCTTCCCCTGACCCCAATCGGCCTCCCGCTGCCCTTCAGGAGAGCTCCAGCTTTCACTTGGTGGCTTGTGCAACAACCACAAAACACAATAGCAAATCAGCCTCCCTTTATTTCTTCCCCTTTCAGTGATATCCAGTTGGATCCAGATTGGTCCCAGGAGATTTCCTTACCTCAAGGGGTTGATCTGTTCTGAAAGGTCCATGACTCTGCTGGACCTCCCGGATCCACTCTTGCTGGCTCCCAGGAGGAAGTACAGCTGCGTGACCAGGGCGAGGAGCAGGTTGGAGAATTTGTTGGGGAGGAGCTCAGCAGCGTTCGGGAGGGACAGGAGGAAAGAGAGGGCATTGGTGGCCTAGAAATGGAATGAAGGGAGAGTCACCTTGGGCTCCCCAGTTTACTTAGATTCATCACCTTCTTCCTCTTCACCAGAATCCCTTGCAGGGTGGAGTCTGGCCAACTGAATGGAGCTGAGGGTTTACTGGCCAGATGCCCTTCCTGTTGCCAATGAGGAGTTTTGTTCGACAGATACATTCTCATTGAGCCCAGGAAGAGAAACATCTGCCTCCACCTAAAAAGGAGGAGGGGCTTATGCCAAATGACGCTCCAATTTTAGCCCCAGCAGTTTTCCCACTGCCTCCCTCTCCCCTTCCCTTAGGTGTTCCCCACCTCTAGATCCAAGGGAAAGAGAGCCACCAGTGGAGGGCTTACAGCAATGGGCATGAGGGACTTGCTATTCCTCCTTGAGAGGGCATCGGTGCTGGGGTCTTGGTCTTCCAGCCTTTTCATGAGGGGCTTCATGATCTTGAGATTGGCATAAGGGTCTTCAGCCAGCGCCTCCCAAATCTCCCTGGCATTTCTGCGGAGGGGGAGAAACCGATTGGGAGGGAATCAGATCCTTTCCCCATTTCGGAAGAGACGGCCAGCCAGAGAGATGATCCCCCACCCCCAAACAGAAGGAAGGATTGGAAAACCGAAGTCCAAATGAATGGCTCTCATGCCAGAAAAATATATATACACAGGTAGTTCTCGACTTACAACCATTTCTCCAGGAGCCATTCAAAGAAACAACGTCATTGAAAAAAGTGACTTATTCCCAGTTTTCACACTTTCCAGCATCCTTAGGATCATCTGACCAAAATTCAGACTCCTGGACAACTGGTTCAAATTTATGACCATCCCAAAGTCAAGTGATCACATTTTGTGACCTTCTAACAAGCACATTCAATAGTCAGATTCACTTAACGACCATGTTTCCCTCTTGACAACTGCAGTGATTCATTTAACGAATGTGACAAGAAAAGTCATAAAATATCTTTCAAAGTTCATTCCCATCTCGACCCTCATCTGATGTGACCTCCCACTAGAAGACTTCATCTGTGACACACCCATGGCCCATCAAAACATCCATCAAGACCCTTACCTGACACGACCTTTACTGACCTCCCCATCACAAGACCCATTACAAGATCCCCACCTGACACGACCCTCAATCTGAGGTGACCTCCCCATCATAAGACCCTCACTTGATATGATCCACACCTGACATGACCTCTCCATCACAAGACCCTCACTTGATATGACCCTCACCTGGTCCATCACAAGATCCTCACCTAACACAACCCTAAATCTGAGGTGATCTCCCCATCACAAGACCCTCACTTGATATGATTCACACCTGACATGACCTCTCCATCACAAGACCTTCCCTTGATATGACCCTCACCTGGTCCATCAGAAGACCCATCAGAAGATCCTCACCTGACATGACCCTCAATCTGAGGTGATCTCCCCATCACAAGGCCCTCACTTGATATGACTCTCACCTGGTCCATCAGAAGACCCATCACAAGATCCTCACTTGATATGGTCCACACCTGACATGACCTCCACATCACAAGACCCATCACAAGATCCCCACCTGCATAACCCTCAATCTGTGGTGACCTCCCCATCACAAGACCCTCACTTGATATGACTCTCGCCTGGTCCATCAGAAGACCCATTACAAGTTCCTCACCTGACATAACCCTCAATATGAGGTGATCTCCCCATCACAAGACCCTCACTTGATATGACTCTCACCTGGTCCATCAGAAGACCCATCACAAGACCCTCACTTGATATGACCCTCACCTGAGACAACCCACACCTGATGTGACCTTTCCATCACAAGACCTACTGACCACACCAAGCCCTTACAGGCAGAAGATCATCAGCACTAGCGTTCCTTAAACTCCATTGAAGATGTTACCTTGCCTGGTAACAAAACATTTGGAAACCAACGCAGAAGCTTAGAGAACCAACTTCCACCCTCTTCCGCCACCTGAGCTCATTTCATTTCATTTCATTTATTAAATTTCTATGCCGCCCAATCCCGAAGGACTCCGGGCGGCTTACAGAAATGAAAAAAATTAAAAAGAATTATTAAAAACAATTGGGCACAACAAGGTTAAAAAGGGAAACTCAACAAACACCCAATCAGGAGGGGGCTGGACCTCAATCATGGGGTCAACAGCCCCAAGCCTGCCGGAAAAGCCAGGTTTTAATGGCTTTGCGAAAGGCCATGAGAGTGGGCAGGGCCCAGATCTCAGGGGGCAGCTCATGCCACAGGGCCGGAGCGGCAACAGAAAAGGCCCTACTCCTAGGCGCCACCAGCTGGCATTGTCCCGCTGACGGCACCCGGAGAAGGCCCACTTGTGCGATCTTATTGGTCTGAGGGAGGTATGTGGCAGAAGACAGTCTCGCAGATACCCGGGTCGTAGGACATATAGGGCTTCAAAGGCAACAGGGATTCACCCCATTGCAAAGGATTGAGAGACTCTGAGGAATCCAAGACAACAGGATGCCCATCTCCTTGAAGTTCTTCTTACCCATCACAGCCAACGGAGGATTCCAGCAATATGTCCACAACTTGGTTGACCCTCTTGGAGGCCAAGTGATATACGGCCTTGAGGGCGAGGGCTTTGGTTGCTGGGTGGGTAATATTCGGGAGACGCTGATAGATCTCCTTCAAGATCATGGGTAGCTATGGCAAAAGAGAGATTGGAGGATGAGATTCAGTGTTGGTCTCCATTGGAGATGCAGTAGGGATGATAACTTCCACTCATTGGGGAAAATAAATTGGCCCCCACAATGTCAAAGTTTGCCCTACGTTTTTTTAAAAAAACTCCTGATTTGTCCAGCTGCCTGTGATATTTTATTTATTGGTATATTTTAGGAGATTTATATTGCCGCCTATTCGCACATGACGACTCAAGGCGGCTGACAAAGCCATAAAAACATCTGGAGCCTTCACCACTGCCACACTGGCTCACCAAATGTTATTTTTCATGAAAAAAATGGCTCCTTTGTTTTGCCCTTACCTTCTTCTGGGAGGTTTGGACAACTTTCTCAACAGCCCTAGGATCGCTCGCCTCCTATCCAGCCTTAGCCTTCTTAAAACCAGAAGAAGTGTCATCACTGAGCCAAAAAGGTCTCAGCCATTCTCATCTTTGTTTTCTACAAAATCTCCTACATCCCTTTTGCTCCAAACCCTGCAATGTCCTTACTTCCTTCGTTTCCTCCTCATCTCCAAACTCCAATAGGATGGCGTTGAGGAGCAGCCCCGCAGAGTGTGAGATGTCGACTTGTGTCAAAGCCCCCAGGGTTTCCAAGAGCAGCTGCGTTAGCTGCAATGGGCTGAGATGCTTCCCAAAAGCCTATCGGAGAGAAGGAAAGGAGACCATGCAGAGATGCCTTAGAGCTTTGATGCCCTTCTCTTGAGACTTTGACCCAGATTGGGGGACAGCACATCGTGTAGAGATGCAGCCTTATTCCATGTCCTCCATCAGGTGGGATTCGGATGGGGTCAAAGAAGCCAACATGGCAGCTACCCTTTCTTCCTCCTAGGCATTGGGGGGAGGGGTACCCAAAGCCCAATCTTGGGAGAATGCCATCCCCACTGTGAGATTGACTCCTTTGAGGCTCTCCGGGTCAGGAGGAGGAGGAAAAGGAAGCCAGGCCAAAGGCTGATCCAAAACATACCTTCGCCATTTTGGAGATGTTGTTGTGGAAGATCCCAGAGCCCGAAACAAAGAATTCTTCCCTCTGCAAATGTACAATGTTCTTCTGTTTCTTGTCCATTTCTTTTGCTTGGGAGGGAGGGGAAGAAACCACAAGGTCAGATTTTGGCCTTCGGAACCTGGGAACTTCCTTCGTCTGATGGCCAGTTTAATCATAGCAAGAGAAGAGAAGATCTGGAGCTCAGGGTCGACCTGAGGGGTCCCTGGTGCTCTCTGACCTGGGGGGTTTCCTTGCAGGTGTTTCATTGCCCAACTAGGGAATGTCATCAGGGGGGATGACCATCAATACTTATGGAAGCACAGAGAAAAGATCCCTCCCTTCAAGTACTGATGACGTTACCTAGTTGGGTCATTAAATGTCAAGAAGAAAACCACCAAGCTCAGAGAGCACCAAGGACCCCGCTGTCCTTCTCCTCCTCTTCCTCCTCCTCTAACTCTTTTCCCTCTCTCTTCGCTACTTTCTCATTACCTCCTCTTCCCTTCCCTCTTGATTTCCTCCCCCACTCCCTCCTCCTCCTCCCCTTCCTTATCTTCCTTTCCCTCTCTTCCTCTCTCTTCCCTCCCTTCTCATCTCCTCCTCCACTTGCTACTCCTCTTCCTCCTCCTTCTCCTCCCTGTCTTCCTTTCTCCCTCTCCTCCCCCTCCTTGCTCCCTGCCCCTCTCTTCATCGTTCCTTCTCTCTCCCCCCTCCTCTTCCTCCTCCCTAGCTGACTCACAATGTGAGAATCGCCTTCTTAAAAGGACCCCTGGCCCTGAAAAATGCCAATATCAACTGCCAATTCCAGGCATCTCTGCCAAGCCCAATGACCCAACGTTTCTTGGCTAAGCCACAGACTGTGCCACCCAATGCTCTCCTGGGCAGGGAACATCCCTGGTCTTCTTGCAGAGGTGGCGCAGTGGGTAGAGTGCAGTACTGCAGGCCACTTCAGCTGACTGCTAGATCAGCAGTTCAGCGGTTCAAATCTCACCGGCTCAGGGTTGACTCAGCCTTCCATCCTTCCGAGGTGGGTAAAATGAGGACCCGGATTGTTGTTGGGGGCAATATGCTGACTCTGTAAACCGCTTAGAGAGGGCTGAAAGCCCTATGAAGCGGTATATAAAAAAAAATCTGCTATTGCAGCAAGTCAACCCTTGGAGTCCAAAGTTCTCACCCATTTTGCTCATGAGGAGGTGGTGCAGGTGGTAGGCAACCTCTGCGGATATCTGGCCAATTTCTGGTCTGCTGTCGCCAATGTGCAGGGCCAGCAAAGCCACCAGCTGTCCCAGCAAAGAAAAGTCACCTGTGGTCTAAAGAAAGGAAGGGGAAAGGAGGGGAAAAAGGAGAGAGAAGGGGAGGGGGCTCATGAAGCTTTCAGCCGGCTGAAATCAGGGAATAAGAACCACAGAACCACAGAATCTTAGATACACAGAATGATAGAATCATAGAATTATCAAATATTTGAATATTAGAATCTTTGAATCACAGAACCTGAGAATTACAGAATCTCAGAATCTTTGAATCACAGAACCTGAGAATTTTAGAATCTCAGAATCTTTGAATCACAGAACCTGAGAATTTCAGAATTTCAGAATCTTTGAATCACAGAACCTGAGAATTACAGAATCTCAGTATCACAGCATGACAGAACCGCAGTGGCTGGAAGGAACCGTGGAGGTCTTCTCCTCCAATCCTCTGCTCAAGCAGGACTCCTTGTATCCTCCTGGTCACATCCCAAAGGTGCTTTTCCCAAAAGGCAGCTGGACTTTCTTGGGGGGTTTCCTTTCTTTGAAAACATTTTGCTTCTCATCCCAAAGGGAGACTTACGTCGAAATTGACATTTTCCAAAACGAACTTGAAGAGGTGCTTGATGGTCTTGAGGGCCCTCCATCTCTCGTGGCTCTTGGGAGAATCGATCCAGGGATTTGTGTGCTGCCAGGGGAAACGAAGGAGAAGGAGGAAAGGAGGAATGGGTCATTCCCAGTTGGAAGAGCCACAGACTCCACAGGGGGACAGAAGGGCCAAATCCAGCCTGAACATCTGGCTGACCGGGCGACCCACCCCAAGAAAGGATCTCTCTTTACCATCAGGATCTCCTGCAGGGCATCCAAATTGGGAGCTTCAGACAGCAATCCGGTCAGCATGTTGTTGCAGGCAGTGGCTATTTGATGATAGAAATCCTAAAAAAAAGGAGAAAATGTCAGAAGGAAGGAGGGGCATCAAGGAAGGAACGGCTCCTGAAAGAGGCAGAAATCCAGAGGTGGGGAACTGATGGCCCCTTTACGACTGGGGCACTGCAGCTCGCAACCTTCCTGAGCCAGCCATGGAATTCTGGGAGTTGAAGTCCAGAGGTCTGCAGTAAATGGAGTGGCTGACTTTGCAGGGCCGTTTTTTCTTCCTTAACAGTTCTGGGAGATTCAAATACAAGCAGTCCTCATCTTATGACCACAATTGAGACCAAAATTTCCATTGCTAAGTGAGACATTAGTGAATTTTGCCCCCATTTTATGAACTTTCTTGCCACAGGGGTTAAGTGTATCACTTTGGTTGTTAAGTTGGTCACACAGTTGTTAAGTGAATCCAACTTCCCTATTTACTAGTCAGAAGGTCACAGTAGGGGTGTCATGTGACCCTATAATACTCCGACTATCATAAATCTGATTCGGTTGCTAAGCATGTGAATTCTGAGGGTTATCTGAGACTACCTAGGAATCAGTGGTGGGTTTCAAAAAAAATTCGAACCTACTCTGTGGGTGTGGCCTCCTTTGTGGGAGTGGCTTGCTGGCCATGTGACCTGGTGGAAGTAGCTTGCTGGCCAGGTGTTTTCTCTCTCTCTCTCTCTCTCTCTCTGTCTCTCTCTCTCTCTCTCTCTCTCTCTCTCTCTCTCCTTCCTTTTGTCTCTCTGTCCCCTTTTCCTTTTTTTCTTTCATCTCTCTCACTTTTTCTTTCTTTTTTTCTTTATTTATTTCTTCCTTTCTTTCTCTTTCTGTGTGTGTGTGTGTGTGTGTGTGTGTGTGTGTGTCAGTGTTGGGTTTCAAAAAAATTTGGAACCTCTTCTGTAGGTGTGGCCTGCTTTCTGGGTCCACTGTTGGAACCTCTTCTAAACGGTTCAGTGGATTTGACGAACCAGTTCTACCAAACTGGTGCAAACTGGTAGGAACCCACCTCTGCTAGGAATCATAGCTAGTGCCTGCAGACCATGGTTGCTCTGCCCCACCATGGCCCTTCTTTTGTTGTGGGGCAAAGGGAGGAGATGGGAATTGGTCTTGAGAAGATCCTTCAACCAGAAGATAAAAGAGAAGTGGAGGAAGAGAGAAATGATGGGGAGGAAAAACCCCTGGAAATGTTTAGGGCTTCAAAATAGGGACTCCTGGGATCCAGAAACGTAGAACGAGAAGGGGAAGCAGACTTTCAAGACCAAAGAGGAAGGGACAAGCCAAGGGGACCTTTGGCTCGAGGGATGGATCCAGGGCTGTTGAGGAGATCAGGAATCCTGTTCACTGCATCCTTGTTTCCAGGTGGATCCCTTATTGCTTTGCTCCATCTGGACTGCTCACCTGAGAGTGAGATGATGGGGGTTGGCTATCTGTTTTCATTGTGGATACTTTGAGAGCTGGCAATGAAAACACCTTCCGGATGCTTTGGTTGACCACTTCAGACCTCACCTCAGAGTTCAAGGAGGGCTTCATACGGCTGATTAAAGACAAGAAAAGAGGAGGGAGGTGTGAGGAGATTCTAGACTCAGGGGGCAAAAAGGGACCTTGGATGTCTTCTACTCCAACTCTTGCTTAATGGTCCTTAAACCATCCCAGTCAGATGCTTGTCCTCTCTTTTTCCGAAAACCTCGAGTGATGGAGAGCACACAACATCTGGAGGCAAACCCTTCCACTGATTGATTGTTCTCAGTGTAAAGAATCTTCTATCTATCTATCTATCTATCTATCTATCTATCTATCTATCTATCTATCCATCCATCCATCCATCCATCCATCCATCCATCCATCCCTCTCCATCCATCCATCCATCCATCCTTCCACCCACCCACCCACCCACCACAGCCCTGATGTGTCCTCCTATGGAAAGTTATCACCCCGCCCTCTCCCAGAAAAATGAAATATCCTAGGAAATATTGAAAAGTCAGAATATTTCCCTGGATGTGAAAAGGAAGAGAGAATAGCTCCCTGCAGCTTCCTGCCCCCACCCCCTTTATCAATGGGCCATTAAGATGACCAAGCTACTCCCTTTACATAATAAAGAATCCTCCCCTTCAGCTCCAGGTGATGGGATTAAGGCATGATGATACTGGCCCTTTACCCAATTCACCCAATGGCATCTGAGAACTCAACCATATCTGGATTCAAAACGCAGCCTAGAGAGGTGCCCCTGCATGGCCCCATGGGAGTCTGACAACCAATCAGAATACATTTGTTACACAGGAACAGGAAACAGAGGTGGGACTGAACAGGTTATAAAAAGCCTAGCAAGCCCCTCCCTCAGCCCTTCTCTTCTTCTCCACCAACATTGAAGCACGTGATCACCTTTTCTGTTCAGGACTCAAGCCATGTGCTCCTGTCCACCATTAAAACCATCTTTCCAAGCAGCCTCCATGTCTCCAATGTCTTATTCCTCACTTGGAGCCGAAACCAGAAGGACATTTCTTCCAGCAAATCAATGAAATGGAGTTTGAACTCCTGCTCTCCTGGATCTATCTATCTATCTATCCTTCCCTCCCCCTCCCTCCCTCTCTCTCTCCATCCATCGAACCATCAATCCACCCACCCACCAGAACCCTGATGTGTTCCTCAATGAAATGGAGTTTGACCCACCCCCCATGCTCTAGAGCACGGGGACTTTCCACGGAAATCCCATCACTTGGTGCAACTCCAAGTTCCTCCTCAGCTGGGGGAAAGATGAGGGTGGTGCAGGTACGTACCTCATGCAGGTGATGGTGACGATGGCTTGATGGAGAATTGTGACAGACAAGGGTATCAGGGGCTCATCTTCAATGACTTCCTGAAAGGAGAAGGAAAGACGTGTAAGAAAGCTCCTGAGATGTGGCCACCATCCAGCTGGCACTATTCCCATCTCTACGCTTTTCCTGGTTGACATGGGAAGTCCTCAACTTACAACTGGTCACTTAGCCACCATTTAAAATTATGACGGATCTCTCCAGGATCCCTCTTAGAACTAAGGGGAAATTTCCATTTCCAAATAGCCATTTGTCTGAAGTGGTATAGGGTTTCCTGGCTGGACTAGAGGACCTCCAAGGTCTCTTCCAACTTTGTTCTTCTAATTCTAACACCCAAGGACTACTTATGACCCAGATTTGAAGTTCTGAGAGGCTCTTCTTCCTCAGGGATCATAGGATCATATTTTGGTCGCTTGGGAACCAGCCTGCATTGATGGCAATTTGCAGTGTCTCCTGACCATGGTTTAAGTCAGGGATGTGTAACTAGGGCTTCACTACGACCTGTGAACTTCAACTCTCAGAACCCCTAAAGGCCAGAGAATTCTGGGAATTAAATCCACCGCTCTTAATGTTATACACTTCCACCCTCTGCCATTCTGGACATTGACATTGGACATAGTTTCTTCTAGAAAGTTTCAATGCATTTTTTTTCTTCCCCTAATTTCCCATTTCTATTTTTCATTCTACTTTATATATTAAATATTTGTCTATCTGTCTGTCTCTCTCTCTTTCTCTCTCGCTCACCATCCATATCTATCTATCTATCTATCTATCTATCTATCTATCTATCTATCTATCTATCTATCTATCTATCTATCTGTTGTGACCCAGCAGGAGCCGTTGGAGCTGCCACCAGACTCTGACAGCGAGGATCCCGATGAGTCGGCTCTGGAGAATGTGGAGGACCCTGGACAGGGTTCCAACTCCAAGCAGGGCATAGAGAAGCTGATTGGCCACCAGGCGCCTGAGCCTTGGACCAGTGGGGAGGAAACAAGGGAGAGTGAGCCTGAGGTCAGCAGTGAGTTGTTCCTGGATGCTTGGCACTGAAGAGCTACTAGGCGCCAGGAACAGTTGCGCAGTTACAGGAGGTAATTGCACTCCTCTCCAGACTATAGGCTCCTCTCCAGACTATAAAAAGGACTGCTTGTACACACGACCCTCTTGCAGAAGTTAACGCATTGATTAAAAGTTGGAGAACTTTTGTAACTAGATTGGCAGGCTGGATTGCTGCCGAGGCTTGTCTGAGTTGCTGCCAAGGTCCTTATCTGTTGTTATGCTTGGCTTTCAGCCACCGAGGTTTTGGTGTCTTGCTAATAAAGTACATTCCATTTAAGTTTGTTTTGGCATCCGTTACTGGATGGAGGAGGGGGTCAGAACTCTATCTATCTATCTATCTATCTATCTATCTATCTATCATCATCATCATCATCATCATCATCATCTATTTTTCTGTCAGTCTGTCTGTCTGTCAGTCTGTCTGTCTGTCTGTCTATGGATATAAAAATAAATACTAATAATAAAAACAAAGGAGTTGCCAAATTCACTTAACAACCGTGTGACTAATTTAACGGCAGTGATTCAGCTAACAACGGTGGAAAGAGAAGTCATACAATGGGGCAGAATTCACTTAACAGCTGTTCCACTTAGCAACAGAATCGTTTGGGGCCCAATTGATTAGAACTAAATTCAGTTCAAATTCTCTTTCAAACTTAAATGCGCCCAGGAGCACCTGCCCCCCGTCCCCACTTACGATGATCTTGGTGACCAATTCCTGTTTCTGGGGCAGATGGAGGTCTTGCCTCCTGCTGAGGGCAGCCGCTTTGGTGACCATGATGATGGACCTCATGAAGGCTTTCTTCAGGCCTTCGTCCTGGGAAACCCAAATGGGAAGAGGGTGAGGTGAGAAGACACCAGAGGGAAGAGGGTGCATCTATTTATTTCAACCTTTACATAGCTGACAGTCTTTTCTTGAACTCCGGGGGGCTCCCAATCAAAATACCCCCTGGACATTCTGGATTCTAGTCCCGCCTTAGGCATGAGAGGCAGCTGAGAGATTTAGGGCCAATCACCAAGAGATGGAGAGTTCTAGTCCCGCCTTAGGCCTGAGAGGCAGCTGAAAGACTTAGGGCCAATCACCAAGAGATGGAGAGTTCTAGTCCCGCCTTAGGCATGAGAGGCAGCTGAAAGACTTTGGGCCAATCACCAAGAGATGGAGAGTTCTAATCCCACTATAGCCATGAAAGTCAACTGTCTGAGCCAATCACCAGGAGACTGTGAGTTCTAGTCCCACCTTCAGCATGAGAGCCAGCTGGGTGAGTCCACATCTGGCCCAGTTCTTCTCTTTCAATCCAACACACATCACAGGGTTGTTGTGGTTGTGTGAAAAGGAAGAAAGAGGATAATGCGCTGCCTTGAGTGTAATGAATGTGATATGACCATAGATAAAGAAACCCATAGCATTTCATCATCTCCAGGGCAATTGGAACAGGAAGCAGATCTGAATGGGAGGCATAACTGGGAGCTGGAGGTCACTTGTTTTAAACTAGATTCTCCCCAGCAACCTCTAAGAACTGCAGTCAGGTTGTCCTTGTTCACCAAAAGGGGATATTTGTAGCTCAGGGTTGAACTGTGGAGCCCTTGGTGCTCCCTGAGCTTGGTTGGTTTTTACAGACGTTTCTTATATTTTTTCACCATCAACTGAAATCCAGAGAAATTCCAGTGGAAACCAGCCTACCTTGTTCATAGTGGAGTACTGGACAAGCATTTCGGACACGATGGGTTGGATGAAATCACCCAGGTCTTCAGGGGAGGCTCCCTGGGCTGCTTGTCCATAGCAGAGGATTAATGTTGTCCTAATCCTTCTGTCAGACACATATTGTGGGTCCTGCCAGGACAAAAACAAGGGGGTCAAACTCTCTTCCAAAGCACCAGAAGACAAGACAAGAAGCCATGGATGGAAACAGATGGAGATTCTTAGTCATCCAGGTCATGGTTGTCCCAAAGGGGCTTTTTCCAAAGGCAATTGGACTTCTTTTTTTCCTTGAAGAGGTTTCGCTTCTCATCCAAGAGGCTTCTTCAGTTCTGACTTTGGTCAAAACAGAAGAAGCTTCCTGCATGAGAAGCGAAATGTCTTCAAGGACAAACAAAGTCCAAGCCCTTTGAAAAAGCACCTTTGAGTCTACTTGAGACGTTTGTTGGACAATTCATGATCTTCTCTAGACTTATAAAATGGTCCTCCAGGAGATGGAGGTGGAGAATTTCCAGCCCCACCTACAATTTCAGCGCTGGTCTCAGGTTTTTGAGATCTATGACTAGCCTGAAGAGACCAGATCGCCTGGAGCATCCATCCTTCTAAACATCTAGGACTTTCCTTCCCAGAATCCCCCAGCCTTCTTTTCTACTGAGTTTTGGACCTTGGAACCCCATCCCTTGTCTTACCTCATGGGAGTCTTCCAAGAGAGATGGTCTCTTGGGCTGTGCGATGTTACCGACCTCCCTGAGGACCAAGAGAATTTCGGGAAGATGATGGTGTACAGCTAGGTGGATGCTCTCCGAGATTCCCTAGGCAAAGCAATGCTTGTGAATTAGGACATTTGCATTTTCTTTTTTTAATCATCCTCTTCCTCCTCTTCCTCCTCTTCCTCCTCCTCCTCCTCCTCCTCCTCCTCCTCCTCCTCCTCCTCCTCCTCTTTGCAAGCCCCAAGCCCTTCTACCACTGATGAAATTACCTAACTGGGTAATAAAATGTCTGCAAGAAAGCAATCAAGCACACAGAGCACCAAGGACCCCACAGACTTCTTCCTCCTACTCCAAAAACCCCACAGTTCTCCTCATCCTCCCCTCCTTCCTCTTCTTCCTCTCCTCCCCTCCTCCTTCCTCCGCCCACTCCTTCCTCTCCTCCTCTCCTATTCTCTTCTCCTCCTTTCACCTCCCCTCTTCAAATCCTGTTCCCTTCTAGAACTGATGAAATGACCTAGTTGGGTCGCAAAAGGTTTACATTTCTTGTAACCAAGCTCAGAGAGCACCAAGGACCCCACAAAGTTGCAGGTCTCAGCCCCCACAGGAAGCCCACTCCCACTCACCTCTCTGTCTGTCTCATCTTCAAGTGAGATTGCCAGAAGCTTCTTGAGGTGATCTTTTACAAGGTCCTTCTGCTTGGTATTCCTCAATTTGAAGCCATAATATTTGTACAGGTTTATCTGAAGGTTGGAAATTGAGTTTGTGAGTCTGAGGGAGCTCCACCCATCATCCAGGAAAAGGAAGAACAGGACAAAGGATGATCAGAAAAGGAGCAAGTGTGGTCAAGCACAGGGCCATTTCCAACTAAGCATGGCTTACCCGCCATGGCCCACTCAGTAGGGAACAAGAGTTGCACTAATAGCAGTGTTCCAATATCTCAGGGTGGCCGCAAAGAAGTGGGAGTCAACCTATTCTCCCAGGGACCAGAAGTCAGGACGAGAAGCAACGGATGGAAACTTATCAAGGAGAGAACCAACCTAGAACTAAGTAGAAACTTCTTAGTGGAAGATCTTAGTAGAAGATCTCCGAGGTCCCTTCCAACTCCCTTATTATGTAATTCTGTGACTAATCAAGGAGAACTAAGGAGGAACTTCCTAACAATGAAGACAATTAATCACTGGAACAGTTTGCCTCCAGAAGTTGTGGGTGCTTCTTCACTAGAGATTTTTAAGAAGAGATTGGACAACATTTGCCTTAAAGGGTATAGGGTTTCCTCCTTGAGCAGAAAGTTGGACTAGAAGACCTCCGAGGTCCCTTCCAACTCTCTTATTATGTTAGTCTGTGACTAATCAAGGAGAGAACCAACCTAGAACTAAGGAGGAACTTTCTAACAGTGAGAACAATTAACCAGTAGAACAGTTTGCCTCCAGAGGTTGTAGGTGCTGCATCACTTGAGGCTTTTAAGTTGAGATTGGACAACCATTTGCCTGAAATGGTAAAGGGTTTTCTGCTTGAGCAAGGGGTTGGACTAGAAGATCTCCAAGGCCCCCTTCCAAGTCTGTAATTCTAATATTCATTTATCTGTCTAATATTGAAGCATCAAAGAAAGGATGCATAAGCATCAAAGAAAGGATGCCAAAGGAGAGACAAAATGAAACGACAAACGTTAAAATGACTTTTAACATTATTGGAAAACATTTGAATTGTTGAATTAACCCACAGCCAGTTGGCCGTGACTAGTGGGCAGTGTAGAGTTGGCTACAGGAATTTGTCCTCTTTTTTTAAACAATTTTTATTTGTTTCTGAACAAGGACAAACAAACACAAAAATAAAAATAAAAAAGCCATCTTCCATTACAAATTGTAGAAAGTGTGTCAGTTGGTTACGGTACTTCCATGCATCTCTTCCATAGTCATCACCTGCTTTTCATATCAAATCACATATTTTAAATTCACCTATATTCATGTATATTGCAATTATTATATCTCAACATTAATTTGACTATAATTGTTTTTACGTCCTTTTATATATAATATTCAAAATCTAGAATAGGATTATATGATAATATTCCATTAAATCATCCTAAAATCATCCAATCGCAATACATCTTTATAACATATTCTAGATAAAGCTTTTAAACCTCCTCTCATAATCTCCATATATTGTTTATATAAAATATCATATTATCAAACTAATATATATAAAGATAATAAATGAACCTGTTTGAAGTTTATTAAAATAGCCTTGAACCCTATAGTGGCAGTATCTGAAAAATTGAAAGAATGGCCCAGCAGAAAAAAAGAAACTGTAATATTGCAAATGATTATGTTTGAAATTCAAAATCTATTAGTTGTGACAGAGAGAATTGAAGAGATTGGAGAATATGGAATACAAAACAGAAAAATCTGATGGAGAAACTGAGGATGTTTAGCAAATGAAGAAAGTGAAGGACAGAATTTGAAAGATGGAAGGAAAAAATGAGCAAAGAGATAAGAAAACTGTGGATACTGACAACAAAGTGAGCGGGGTTGGCAATGGCAAGAGCGGAATATGGAAAGGGGAGATGGATGGATTGGAACTCTACCCTAGATTTCAAAGCACAGAAGAAGAAAAGAGATAAAAATTGATGGAGATAAGCAAGTTGTCCTCTTCTAACCTTTGTCTAAGACAACTGGCGCCCTAAAAGGGGAAAAGCTCAGCATATTTACCTTCTCTTTAGACAAGAAGTAGGAAGTGCTTTGTTGCCTTGAAAGCTTCTGGCTGATGGGCTGCCATCCACTCATTTTCCCCCTGGTGACTTTGTGGTCTGCAGGAATCTGCTTTGACAACAACGACAACAAGGACAACAAAAAAGAAGTTGTGAGGAAGTGAAGGAGCAGAGGAAGGAAGAGGTTTTTCTGTGTTTCCAAGGGGAGGGTTGGTCTCCCTTCTGCCTCAGGGTGCATCGGATCATTGATTCGACTTTTCTAGCTGGGACAGACACGAAGCCCCTAAGAAGGACCATCCGGATTGCATCAGCTGGAGCCAAGAGAGCTTTTGAGAGGAACAGAAGGAAAAGCTCTGCCACAAATGGTGAGATGAAGTGTCTAGATTTTTTTCCTCCGATTGGAATGGCCAGGAAGCAACCAGTCTCCAGAGGTTGGTAGTCCTTGATTTATCAACATCTACAACCTGTGAAATTGCTTCGTCGACTGATGACCCACCTTGGGGGAGGGGGAAACAAGGTCAGAGCTAACATGCAAAAAAGTGAGGTCAGAGTTGGCTCCATTTGGATGGGATGGATATGAAGCTCCTAATAAATAACTGGATTTCTTTTGAAGGTTGGGTTGAGGCTCATGATTAATTCGGGCATCCCTCACATAGGGAACATTGTCAGTAGTACAAGGGAGTACAAGGTTTTCAGAGTGGAGGAGAAGAAGGGTTTTCTTGCAGATATTTCATGGCCCAACTAGAAAACATAATCAGAACTAGAAGGGAGTGAAGTTTGCTCTCTGTTTATACACAGTAGCTTGCCCCAAATAAGCAGGGAGCAAACATCACACTCACCAGCACCGATGATGTAGTTGCGTCATGAAATCTGTGTAACTAAAGAACCAAGTCCAGGGAGCACCAAGGGCCCCATCTTCTTCTTCCTAGCGTATTCCCACAGGTGCAGGGTCCAGTTTTGGATCATTGAGGGCCACTTAGCTCCGTCACCTGCATCACCTGGGAGAAGGCCTGCAGCTTCCGTATTTTTGTTGATGGCCTCTTGCCATCCTTATTTTGGATGCCCACAAGGTCACCAGTCACTGACTTCTAGTTGGTTGGCAGCCTTGGCCACAGTGGAAGGTGCTGCTCTCGGGACGTGTCCTTATCAGCAGAGTCAGACTTCTCTCATCTTCTCTGTAATTGGTGCCACACCAAAATGTGGTCAAATGGTGTCATGTGTGATGTGGTCAGAAAGGGAGGTGCCCGATATCCAAGGGATCATTTGCATTTCCATGGCATGGAGAGAGACTTTGCTCCCTCCTGTTGCTGCCCAGCATTCAGGGCCATACAGTGCAACAGGAGGATGGTTCTCTTGTAGATCTTAGATTCAAGACGGGTTGGCATCTGTGTGTCCAGTAACACATCAGTGAGTTCTTGCCAATGCATCCAGACTGCACTCATCCTTGCTTGCACCTTGTCATTAATGTTCCCTTTTGTTGTGGCCCTCCAGTGGAGCTGGCAATAGGGTGGGACAATGAGAAGGTTGGAGAAGAATATGGGTCAGTCCTGGGGACTGAGGGAAGCTCAGACGAGGGCTTAGGCATTCAGTTGGTTGGCTGTTTCAAGAGTGGGAAGTTCTGTTTGTGACTATAAGAGACTCCGTGCCAAGTGTTGCCTTGCCCTGTGTTTGGAAACTGATTATCTGGCAGCTCTCCAAGCGAGATAAGGTTCGTGTAGATAAATATTCCTCTGAAAGACTGTTTGCCAAGCCTGGCTGACTCTCAATGAAAGGAATTCACAGTTGTGACCAAGACTCTACTTCTTGCTTTTTAAGGAAGCCTGGGTCAGAAGACCTTTGCCTTGGAGGTGGGATCCCAGATATGCAAAAATCTCCACCTTCTTTGGGTTTTCTCCATGGATTGGAAGCGTTCCAGGGCTGGTGACAGACTCTAAGGACCGCATTGTCCTGATGTTCAGGAGAAGTCTGAAATGGTTGAGGCGATCATTCCATGGTCCTTCCATGCTCCTCCCACCAAGGGCCCCATCGTACAGCCACTTCTCCAGAACCACCTTTGTCTACTTTGGGGGTCAGTTATCTCCATCGTGGCAGCAGTGGCTTCCGCAATCTCTCCACAAAGGACTTCCGGGACCCCAGTGACCCCTGCTTACCTGGAGAGGATGAAGATGTTCCAAGATGGTATCCAAAATTTCTCCCTCCTCCATCGAGTCCAATATTTCTTTCTTCTGTCTGCATTTGAACCACCGCTTTCTTGCCCATAAATATTGGAAATGTTCATCCGAGAGTTCTGGGAAGGAGACACAGGATGAGATCGAGGGGCAATTGGGCAGGAGGAGCCTTCTTGAAGGGAAGAGGTTCAGGTTTAGGTATATTAGATTTATATGCCGCCCTTCTCCCAAGGACTCAGGGCGGCGTACAACATTAAAAGAAACACATAATACCAAAGTTAAAAATAATTTAAATAGAATATCCCAAACCCAATTAAAATTGACAATGACATTTTTTTAAAAAAAATCGAATTAAAATTAACAGTGATCAATAATTTATCTTGTTTTGTTCAGGAGAGGTTGGCTTGCTGGAAAAGCCAACTTTTTAGGGCGCGTCGGAAGAACCGGAGGTCAGGGATTATACGAAGCTCCGGGGGCAGCTCATTCCAGAGGAAAGGCGCTCCACAGAGAAGACTCTCCCCCTGGAGGTCACTAGCCGACACTGTCTGGCTGATGGCACCCTGAGGAGGCCAACTCTGTGGGATCGCAATGGACGGTGGGAGGCTACCGGTGGCAGTAGGTGGTCTCTCAGGTATCCTGGGCCTAAGCCATGGAGCGCTTTAAAGGTCATAATTAGTACTTTGAATTGCACCTGTAAGACAAGCGGCAACCAGTGCAGGCTGCCTAAAAGGGGTGTAATATGGGAGCACCTAGGTGCCCCCATGATAATCCGCGGAGCCGCATTCTGGACCAGTTGAAGCTTCCGGGTGCTCTTCGAGGGCAGCCCCATGTAGAGAGCGTTACAGTAGTCCAAGCGAGAAAGGACGAGGGCACGAGTGACTGTGCACAAAGCATCCCGATCCAGGAAGGGGCGCAACTCTCAAGAGGTGAGAGGGTCTCCGCCATTTCTTCCCTGCCTGATGAAGGACAGTGGCAGGATTTGGGTTTCGCTCATGTAGAGGAAAGAAGGGCGGTGTGCGTGTGTGTTTGTGTGTGTGTGTGTGTGAGAGAGAGAGAGAGAGAGAGAGAGAGACATGAGAGGAGTCTTCCAGTATTTGAGCGGCTGGAACAAAGAGGACGGGGTCCACATATTTTCCAAAGCACCTGAAGGCAGAAAAAGGAGCAATGGATGGAAACTAATCAAGGGAGAGAAGAAACTTGGAATTAAGGAGAAACTTCCTAACAGTGGGGACAGCCAACCAGTGGAACAGCCTGCCACCAGAAGTTGTGGGTGCTTCATCACTGGAGGCTTTTGAGAAGAGACTGGACAGTCACTTGTCTGTTATGGTGTAGGGACTCCCGCTTGAGCAGGAGGTTGGACTTGAAGACCTTCAAGGTCCCTTCTGGCTCTGTTCTGATAGATGGATGGATGGATGGATTGATTGATTGATTGATTGATAGGGTGGGATGGGCTGATGTGATAGGAGAAGGTTGGTTCCAGAAGTAGCCCAGCCCTGTAGCATAGATACCTGGATATAAAGATAGGATGGCATCTTGGGAGCGTTTTCTCCCCTGGTCAAGGCTGCTGCTCCGACCCTTTTCCCACTCAGGCCCTCTTGGGAGGGAAGGAGGCTCCTTCTGGCCATGCTTGACCTCCATCTGAGCACCCTTCGGAGGGGTCTTCACAGTTCCTTTCTTGGCCAAATCAGGCAGCCCCAGTGATGGAAGCTGCACTTTCTTCCTGGGCTCCTTTGGAGCTGGAGAAGATTTCATCAGCAGAGGCAGGACCTGTGTGGCTCGCTGAGCAGCTGAAGAAGTGGATGGGTTGGAGCCCGAGAATTGGGCTCTCTGGTCCGACCGCTGTGGGTCATTATTAGTGATCTGAGGACGGGCCTTCTGGCTGTCCTTCTTCAGGCAGGGCAACTTGTTCAGCCTGTGAGACATCCTGCCGTAAAGAATGATTGCTAGACCTGGAAACAGATCCTATCAACAAAAGAGAAAGTTTGTAACTCCAAAGTGTTCATTGGTGGTTCTGTCTGTCTATCTTTCTGTCTGTCTGTCTGTCTGTCTGTCTGTATCTATCTATCTATCTATCTATCTATCTATCATCATCTATCTATCTATCTATCTATCTATCTATCTATCTATCTATCTATCTATCTATCTATCTATCTATCTATCTATCTATCTATCCATCCATCCATCCATCCATCCATCCATCCATCCACCCACCCACCCACCCACCCAACCAACCACCCACCCACCCACCCACCCACCCACCCACCCATCTATCTATCTATCTATCTATCTATCTATCTATCTATCTATCTATCTATCTATCTATCTCCTATCTACCTATCTACATGTTCTTCCCTGGTCAACTCAGAAAGCTCCGACTGCCCAAGGAGCTTCTGATTCTACAGAGGAATTCTTGTCCTTTTTACCTCTACAACTGTCTGTTTTGGCACCGCAACCAAACTAAAACTCCTCTAGAGAGAGAAGACGGAGAGTGAGCGACAGGCAGCAGAGAGAAAGCAGAGCTGCTTAACTCAAGGCTCCAAAGCTCTCCTCTCCTCCCTTGGGCCTTTCCCAGTCTGCCCTCAGGGGCCATGACATCACTGCATCCTTTATGTCTCATGGGGACAGCTGAGGCCATGACTCCAGGGGCCTCCCACTCCCCCAGGTGACAGGGGTGGGATATGGAGGGTCCCCTTGATCACATTGGCCATATCATGTGGAGCAAAGCCAGGAGTCTCATATGGAATGACCCAATGGGAGGGAGGGAGGCTCTCCACCTGCTGGATCTCCAAAAACCCCAACCAAGATTATGGCTGATCCACTTTATTCTTACATGGTACATGATATATGATGCAGGATACAGGATTCATGATATATGATATATGACATTATGTGATGTGATGTTACATTATCTTATATGATATTTTGTCGTCTGGCTTATAACAGTTTGTTTCGTGACAGTTCAAGTCTACAACGGCACTGAACAAAGTGACTTATGACTGTTTTTCACACTTATGACCGTTACGGCATCTCCAAAGTCATATGATCAAAATTCAGATGCTTGGTAACTGACTCACATTTATGACGGTTGCGCTGTCCCAGGAGGGACGTGATCCCATTTTGTGACCTTCTCACCAGCAAAGTCGATGGGGAAGCTGGATTCATTTCACAACCACGTGACTAACTTACAGAACAGAACAGAACAGAATAAAGCTGGAAGGGACCTTGGAGGTCCTCTAGTCCAGCCCCTGCTCAAGCAGGAGAAGCTACACTATTTCCTGATAAGGGGCTCTCTAGTTTCTTCTTGAAAGCCTCCAGTGATGGAGCTCCCACGATTCCTGAAGGCAGCTATTCCAGGGGTTAATTTTCTTCACTGTCCAGAAGTTTCTCCTTAATTCCACTCTAGGGATTCACTTAACAAAGGTGGCAAGAAAGGTTGTAAAATGGGGCAACACTCACTTAACAATCGTCTCGCTTAGCAACAAAAGTTTTGGACCCGACTGGGGTCGCAGGTCAAAGATTCCCTGTATTTTAGTTTCCTTGCAGACCTTCCAGAATCTCTTCTTTGTGAGATGGACAACTAGTTAACTTAGATGAAGAAAGAAATAAAATTGTTGTGAAGTTTTTTGTCATTCAATGCAGCTTCTGGTTCCAGAGCGGAGTTTGCTTCAGTGGCCTTAGACACCAGCAGCTTTTCCATTTCGGAGTTTCTTGACCTCTTCCGCTTTGAACGACCTTCGTGGCTTCAGATCTCCCTGGAATCAGTTTTGCACCTAACAATTCCTTCTTTCTTATGGGGTTACAGGGCATATCAAGGCATCTGCGGTTTCTCCAGAGATTTGAGCTGCCCTTCACTTGCTGGACGTTTCCTGGATTGGACAAAAACAGTTTCATTACTGAAAAAGACTTTATGCACGAAATAAAAGATAATAAGTCAAACAACAATATGAGATGATGTTACATTCAGAGTCCCAATGTCTGTTAAAGAAATACCTTATTAAAAATGGATATCTTCAATGCTCTCGCTGAACACAGTTATCTGCTGTTATCATGAGTCACAGCTATTGTCTTAATCAGAATAAACTTTGAACTGAATGGAATTCTCCAATTATTTCAAAACAACTGAGTTGAAAGGGACTTTGTAGGTCTTCTAGTCCAACCCCTAGCTCAGGCAGGTGACCTTATATCACTTCAGACAAATGGTTGTCCAACCTCTTCTTTAAAACTTCCAGAGTTGGAGCAACCACAAGTTATGAAGACTGGTTGTCCCACTGTTCTGACTCTCTGGGTATTTCTCCTTAATTGCAGCTTGCTTCTCTCCTTCATTAGTTTCCATCCATTTAAGAAGAGACTAGACAGTCACTTCTCTGAAATGGTACAGCTCCGTGATGGTAAACCTATGGCCCACGTGCCAGAGGTGTCATGCAGAGTCCAAGCTGTCTCCTCAGTTCAGCTCCGGCACCGCTCGGCGCCCGTTGGCCAACTGGTGTTCAGGTCCCTGCCGCACATGTGCAGGAGATGGGGTGCATGGGGGGGCACGTATGCAAGCACAGGAAGCGTGCCTCTTGCCGTGGGATCGCATGGACATTGCATTTGGAGGGTTTGGGTGCACATGTGCGCATTCATGCCAATTCACATGCACATTGGGCACTCAGTCCGGAAAAGGTTAGCCATCACTAGTATAGGTCCTCCTGCTTGACCAGGGGGCTGGACTAGAAGACCCCCAAGGTCCTCTTCTCTTCTCTTCCATTTCCATTTCCATTTCCATTCTTATTCTTATTCTTATTCTTATTCTTATTCTTATTCTTATTCTTATTCTTATTCTTATTCTTATTCTTATTCTTATTCTTATTCTTATTCTTATTCTTATTCTTATTATTCTATTCTTATTCTATTCTTTCTATTCTATTCCATTTCTATTTCTATGCTATGTTATGTTATTTCTATTTCTATTCTCTTCTATTCTATTTGAATTCTATTCTATGCTATGCTATTTCTATTCTATTCTAATTTCTATGTCTATGTCTGTAGTGATTAGGGTCCCGAGGCTGAAGATGAAAGAATGTAATCCACCCACAGATAGCTAAACCAACAAAAGTTTATTGAACAAAGCATTCCATAGATAGCAGAATCAACAGCAAAATTATTAATCATGAAACATCATTCTTATAGTGTTTGCAGCTTCTTTAGTTCTACCTACTTTGCGTGTTATATCATTATTGGCTAACAAGTCTCCAAGGCACAACAATTGGTTAGGCCTTACATCATTGGTGTTCGTGAGAATGTGCATGTTGTTGCAGCTGAATGAATCAAGTGTTATCATTCAAATGAATAAAATGTTGCAAGTTATACTTTGTTTCATCATCCCGTGTCCTTCATGCCTGGGAACACACTGCAAGCAAAGAATAGCTGACAAGCAAATATTTTCTGCAGATTGCTGCACTTTGTACTTACACGTGTAACCTCAGTTCTAAGGACCATCCAGATGATTCACTGTAAAAACCCTACATATGTCTATTCCATTCCATTCCTATTCCTATTCCATGGTATGCTATGCTATGCTGTTCTTTGTTTCTTGTCCTGCCTTCAGACACTTTTGAGAATAGCTTGACTCCCTTTTCTTTGGGACAGCCCCTGAGATATTGGAAGACTGCTTTCATGTCACCACTGGTCCGTCTTTTCATTAAACTAACATCTTAAAAACCATATTCTGTGTTAAGGTTGTGGGTAAATAGAAAGCCAATCAACATTACCCAAACACACCACTCAACCAATGGGAAGGCACCACATAAGTATGAAGCATAGAATAATCTGAAGCATATATTCTGGTAGAGAGAAGTTCCCTGAAAATGGGCTCCAGCAGGCGTCCTCAGAAGACTGCACTTTCTGGTTTTTTCTTTGAAGACATTTTGCTTCTCATTCAAGAAGTTTCTTCAGTTCTCTTGGAGGTGAAGCGAAACATTTTCAAAGAAAAACCAAGAGAGTCCTGTTGCCTCTTGAAAAAGCACCTTTGGGAAGAAGGCGTGGCTTAGCAGTGAGAAGATGGAGTTTCAGGCCATTCCTGAAATTCCCCTATTCCGGAAGAATTGGACGGGTCGTTTTCGATCCTAGCTGTCCTGGAGGGACAGTGAAGGTTTGGGGAGATCCAGTGACCTCAGAGACGTTTGCAGGTCTCGGGGGGGGGGCTCAGAACTTAACCCCTTTTGCCAACCCTTTCTGGATTAGCTGTATGCTAACCGAAACTGCAGGTAGCCCCTAAGAATGGTAGAAGTGATTCCAACTGGTAAGCTGATTTTATTACTCAAAGAGAGATGGTCCGCATTAAAATCTAAGCTAATTGAAACCAAAGAACAGAAGAATCTAGCAGCGAATTGTTTTTTTTTTAATGGATTTATGGCTGGTGGTTACCCTATTTCTTTAATGTTTTGAATGCTGTTTACGTGGATAAAGGAAAGTTTACTTTACTTCAACACTCCCGCAGGCTCTCTCTTTAAGTGGGCTGTAAACCAATTTACTTTAATTTGGCTTCTTATAACTTGACACTTTTACTGCTTGGCTGTGTTGGTCTAAGATCAGATAAGACTGCATAGCTCTCAGCGTGTCCTTACTTGCGAATATTTTCTGCATCACATCATGGCGTCTGTACTTGCTTCAAGTGATTCATTTCAAGTGATTTTTTCCGCTTTTCAAAAGTTGTTTGATACGTATGAAAAATCTTCAGAAAAATCTGAAAAAAAACTGGACTATCTCTTGTCTTTAACATCAAAATATGAAAGAAAGAGTGAGAGCGTTGAATGTTTGAGTGCTCCTGAAATTCAAATGAAGAATGTCAGAAAGGAAGTCTCTCAACTTGCTGACACGTCGGGCGTCTGGTCTATTTCGGAGGCAGAAAGGGAAAGAGATACAACACGTGAAAGAGGGGCGGCTATACAAAAAAATTATCTTAAAAGACAGATTGCAGGAGGAATGAGAAGCATAAAAGAATCAATACTTTATGAAACATTATTTGCAGAATTTTTGATACCACCCTTGAAAATCAAAAACAAATTGAGTGGAACAAGCCAAGGACAACATTATTACACCAAAGGCACCCTAAGCAAAAAGGTGCGAAGATACTTCTGTTTGGACTTGCTTATAAAAACGTTTGGGGAATTTGTTTTAAGAATGGCGATAGGGCTAAGGAAGTTTTGCTATTGGAGAGACATAGGCTGATAGATTGAAGAATACAATTGAAAATTAGCTAAATCTAATTACTCTTATTTGTAATAGATATAGCTGAATAATAATTGATATTGATAGTAATGTATATAATGTGGAGTTGATATGATAAATAATAATTGGATATGAGAAAGGAAGGTTGGAAATATTTTTGGACTATATACAAAGGTTATTAATCACAATAATTATCACTATTAAAAAATAAAATAAAATATATACAGTTAGATGTTAATTAATATGGGGGAAATGTTATGATATATGATATAACTACATAAAGAAGGGAGAATGATAATAAACTGTACTGCATGGAAGATGGACTTTTTGGTACTAAATATTATGGATGTTCAGCTAAAATAAGATACGAGGATTTGATGTTAATAGAGGATTCTACAAGCACGTAAATGAAATGTCAGCAGGTGTTATGGATTAATTCTTTGGCATAGTTAAGGTTGAAGGATGTTTAAATAAATGTAGTCAACTAAAAGTGGAAGTATGATGATGTTAATATGGTAAACATTTGAGTTAAGATATTTGAATTAATATGAATTAATGGAAGAGATGCACCAAAACATGTTGTAACCAGCTGAAATACTTTTTTTTATATAATATATACCTGTGTTCTTTTTTTGTTTTGTTTTTGTTTTTTGTTTTTTGTTTTTGTTTTTGTTTTTTCTTCCCTGCCTTGTCTTTTGTTCTTTTTGTCTTTTTTCCCCCCTCTTTTTTGATTTTTTCTTTTCCCACTGGTGTGGGCATGTATTGTTTAAGATTATTATCTTTATTAATATTTTTAAATAATAATTACAGTCAAATGAAAATGGATATATGATGATGGTGATATGTATGAATATTTGAGTTAAAATGTTCGAGTTGACATGAATTATGTTTGTTGACTGTGGAGGATTATTAGTTTATTTGTGACCGACTGACACACTTTCTATAGCATGTAAAGAAAGATGTTGTACTTGTTTTAAATTAAAAACTAAAAATTTTTCTTAATTAAAAAAAAAAAGCACCTTTGGGACAACCAGGACCTGAATGACAGAGAAGCTCCATAGACATTATCCTGGGACTCATATATTTGCCTTCATCCAATCAACGTTAATTTTTTATATATATATAATTTTTTTTATTTTTTATTTTCAAAACAGACACAACACAAAGAATCCTCCTTCTTTACGTCCTCTAGAATGTAGCATTTGTCCCCGGAGGCTGAAGATGAGTGAAAGGAAACCAATCCACGGATAGCAGAATCAACAGCAGTTTATTGAGAATCAACAGCAACTTCATTGAGCATCAGACAGGATTTTTATAGTTTCTTAGTTTCTCAGTTCTTACCTACTTTACGTGTTATTCCATTATTGGTTAACAATTCTCCATGGTACAGTAATTGGTTAGTAATTACATCATTGGTGTTCATGAGAATATGCATGTTTTCACACACAATGAAAGACTCAAATATTATACATTCAAAGCAGCAAATGTTACAGGTTATACATTGTTTCATCCTGTGTCCTTGTACATGCTTGGGAACACTGCAAGCAAAGAATTGCTGACGCTTGCAATTACGTGTAACCGCAGTTCCAAAAACCATCCAGATGAACATTGTAATAACCCTACAGTAGAAAGTGTATCAGTTGGTTACAAAAGACTTTCGTGCATCTCTTCCACAGTCATCAACCATAATTCATATTAAGTATTTTAACTCAGATATATTTACACATGTTACATCATCATACCTCCATTTTCATTTGACTATAGTTGTTTAAACGTCCTTCATCATAAAATATATCAAGATTTAAAACATAACCACATACTGGCCTTTCATTTCATTTGCTATTTCTAATATCTTCCAATAACACTGAATCCTTATGGCTTATTCTGGCTAAACATCCATAATATTTAATAACAAAAATTTCTAATCCTCCTTTCCAAATCATTGTTTACAATTTACAACCACTTTCCTTATGTTGTACCCATGCATACATGTATATACGTTGTTATCATTATCCCTCCTTTATTTGACTGTGTCCTTTATCATAACATTTGCCCCCTAATAAACAAAACTTAACTAAATTTAACTTAGTTCTTTTTTATTGACCTTAATCTTTCTTTCATAGGTACCATTCAATATTCATATCCAATTATTACTTATAGCAAAACGTATGTCTTGTGTGGCCCAGCAGGAGCCGTTGAAGCTGCCACCAGACTCCGACAGCGAGGGGCCCTATGAGTTGGCTCTGGAGGATGTGGAAGACCCTGGACAGGGTTCCAACTCTGAGTACGGCGCAGAGAGGCTGGTTGGCCACAGGAGGCGCCTGAGCCTTGGACCAGTGGGGAGTAGACAAGGGAGAGTGAGCCGGATGCCAGTAGTGAGTTGTTCCTGGATGCCTGGCACCGAAGAGCTAATAGGTGTCAGGGACAGTTGCGCAAGTACAGGAGGTAAGTCTGGGTGACTTTTGTGAATCACCAGAAGACCCTGAGTTCTAATCCAGCCTTAGGAATTAAAGTGGGATTTGGACCGATCATCGTGGGATTGGGAGTTCTAGTCCCACCTATGTAAGAAAGTTCATTGGGTAATTTTAGGTCAATCACCAGGATACCACAAATTCTAGTTCCGCCTTAAGTATGAAAGCTAACCTGGCAACTTTGGCTAAACTCTGAGAGACAATGAGTTCTAGTTTCGCCTTAGGAATTAAAGTGGGTTTCGCAACTTTTGAGCTGATCTCCAGTACTTTGTGGGTTCTGCCTTATGTAAGAAAGTCTGCTAAGTGACTTTGGGCCAATCACCAGGAGCTGGTGAGTTCTAGTCCCGCCTTTGGCATGAAAATCAGCTGGATGATAGGGGGCCAATCACCAGGAGATGGAGAGTTCTAGTCCTGCCTTTGGCATGAAAATCAGCTGGGTGATTTGGGGCCAATCATCAGGAGACGGAGAGTTCTAGTCCCGCCTTAGGCATGAAAGCAGCTGGGTGACTGGCCAGTCTATCTCCCTCAGTCCAACCCACCTCACATGGTTGTTGTTGAAGAGAAAACAGGAGAAAGAAGAGTTAGGCATCTTTGCCACCTTGAATATGTAATATAGATGCTCCTTGACTTAGGATCACCACTGAGCCCAAGATTTCCATCCTTAAGTGAGTCATTCGTTAAGTGAGTTCTGGCCACAGTTGTTACGTGAATCCCTCAAGTTGTTAAGTGAATCTGGCTTCCCCATTGTACTTTGCTCGTCGCAAAAGGGGATCCCCATGACCCAGCGACTGTCGTAAAGAGGAGTCCGTTGCCCAGCATCCGAATTTTGATCACGTGACCACGGGGATGCCGCAAAGGTCGTAACTGTGGGATGCGTTCCTAAACTATTCAGTGCCATTGTAACTTTGAACGGTCGCTAAATGAACTGTCATAAGTCGAGGACTGCTTCCAAAGGTGGGATAACTAATCAAATAAATGAAGAATGTTCCATGGACCATTTCTAGATCTGATGCCAAAAATCTAGTTCAGTGTTTTTTTTTTTCAACTTCAGCCCCTTTAGGAGGGGTGGACTTCAACTCCTAGAATTCCCTAGCCAGCTAGCTAGCTGGCTGGGGAATTCTGAGAATTGAAGTCCACCCCTCTTAAAGGGGCCAAGGTAGAAAAAACACTGACAGATTAACAGCCAGGTTAAAATGATGCACGATTCCACCCGGGGAGAAGCCTTAACTCCTTCGTATCTCAGTTTGCCTGGTTGTAAAAGTTAATGTTTTATGGGCAGAGATGCGGCGGAGCTGTGTGTGACCCTTGCAGAGTTGACCTTTGCAATGCTGATTCCCGAAGCAAAGATAAAATGCACACCGGGACTAAAACACGAGACTATTATCGGGCGATGTTTGCAGGTAAGCTTGGAGTTCCTATGTGGAAAGACAAAACACAGGGTCATTCTCAACTTATGACCCTCATGGAGGCTATGGTTGCAAGTTGTGAAGGCCCTAGAGAAGCTTGGCTTTTTGCGGCGGTCGGTAAGTGAACACAGTCAGTAAGTGAAGCAATGGTTTACAACGGGCCAGTTTTGCAGGGAAATGAAAATAAATGCTGGTTTTGGGTATGTGCGTCAAAAATATAGAATCAGGTGACCACGGAACGTTGCAAATGGTCGTAAACCGAAATATGTGGTAAATACTTTTGAGGGGGTCCGTTGTAACTTTGAATGGTCACTCAGCGAGTCAAGCTATAGGAAGGGAGTTTGCGTATGAGACAGAATAGCTGGATGAAGAGAGTGACTGTAAGATGAATATTGATGACGAGGACAATGGGATCCTTGAGGCTCTCTGAGCTTGGTTGTTTTCTTGCAAACGTTTCATGGCCCAACTAGAGAACATCATCAGTGCTAGAAAGGAGTGAAGTTTGCTCTCTGTTTATACACAATAGCTTGCCCTGAAAAAGCAGGGAGCAAACATCACACTCACCAGCACTGATGATGTACTTGGGTCATGAAAAGTGCGAAACTAAAGAACCAAGTCCAGGGAGAACCAAGAGCCCCATCTTCTTCTTCCTAGCATATTCCCACAGGTGCAGGGTCCGGTTTTGGGATCATTGAGGGCCACTTTGCTCTGTCACCTGCATCGCCTAGGAGAAGGCCTGCAACTTCCATATCTTTGTTGATGACCTCTTGCCATCCCTGTTTTGGATGCCCACAAGGTCACCAGTCATTGACTTCTAGTTGGTAGGCAGCCTTGGCCATGGTGGAAGATGCTGCTCTCGGGATGTGTCCTTATCAGCGGAGTCGGACTTCTCTCATCTTCTCTGTAATTGGTGCCACACCAAAATGTGGTCAAATGGTGTCATGTGTGATGTGGTCAGGAAGGGAAGTGCCCTATATTCAATGGAGCCTTCACATTTCCATGGTATGGAGAGAGCTTTTGCTCCCTCCTGTTGCTGCCCAGCATTCAGGGCCCTACAGTGCAACAGGAGGATGGTTCTCTTGTAGGTCTTAGATTCAAGATGGGTTGGCATCCATCTGTCACATAACACATCAGTGAGGTCTCGCCAACTCATCCAGGCTGCACTCATCCTTGCTCGCGCCTTGTCATTTATGTCCCCTTTTGTTGTGGGGCACCAGTGAAACTGGCAGCAGTCGGACAGTGAGGAGGTTGTGGAAAAACATGGGCCAGTCCTGGGGACTGAGGGAAGTTCACTGAAGCATTGGAGGTAGAGAAGGAGCTAGACAGCAGTGAGGCAGAGGAACAGCTGGAACCTGTTCCCAATGTGTACGTGCGCAGAGATGCCAGAAGACAAGAACTACTAAGAAAACAGGGTGAACTTGGGCGTAAAGCCACATCTTGGAGGTGATTGGCAAATATTTTCATGTGTAATTTTCTATAAAATTACACTGCCATCTTGTGGACTCGAACTTTGTTATTAAAATCCCCCCTGTAATGCATTTGATTTACGTGTTTACGCAGCTGGGAACCTGTGAGATAAAACAGCAAAGCTGAGAGTGACCTTGGAGAGACTCTTATCTTAGGGGGGGGGGGAAAAAGAGTCCGGAAAAAATCATTTGTTTTAGCTTGTTGGCATCCTTTCATCTCCCAACACCATTCTCATTTTACCGGCTGTGGAGACATCGACATTGAGTTTTTCTTTTTTGATCATCACCATCGACCTTTTGATCTTCTACATTTTTTTTTCTTTTCTGTTTTGATTATTCTTTTTAACCTTTGGATCACCTCTTGACTATTTACATTTTTTCTGCTTCTTTCTTTTCTCACTTGTAACTGAAGCACCCCTTCTCCCCTTTTTGGAGGGGGAGTGTCTTCCTTTTCTTTTTTACTATTTCATATTCTCTTATTTATATATATATATATTTATTGCATTCTTACTGCATTTCATCTTTGAAACAAAAAAAAATTTCCTTTCCTTTCCTTCCTTTTCTCTCCCTTCTCTCTTTTCCTTCCCTTTCTCTTTTCCCCCTTTTCTTATCTCCTCCCCCCTCTCCTCTGTGTACTTTACGTACTTAATCCACCATACTTATAACCCTCCACCCTCTAATACTAATTGGCTATGAGTAGAAAAGCAGCTGCCTCTGGCTTTACATCAACCCCTGCCCCCTCACCTGCGGGAGGCCAGAGGACAACACAGACGATGTCCCATCAAGAAAAAGAGAAGGAAGCCAACTTTGAAACACTTATACAAATGATGCAGAAAATGCAAGCAGGAAACGATACCCTTGTAAAAAAAATGGAGGCAATGGAACAACAAAACCAAAGCATAGTGCAAAAAGTTGATAATATGGAAGGAAAAGTAGAAAGTATACACAACTGGATGCTGAAATACGAAAATAGGATTCAAAAAATTGAAAATAAGATCCAAGAAGGAGAGAAGAAAACTGAAAAGCTAGAGATCAGACTAAGTGATGTAGAAAGAGAGAGCAGTGGAATATTAAGATGGGAGATGGACAGGTCTGATTTTTTTTTAAGATTTCAAAACATAGAAGAAGAAAAAGGAGAGGACTTAGTTCAGATAATTTCAAATATTTTGATAGATGTTCTGGGGATGTCCCAGGACCAAATAAAAGAAACAATTGATGAGACTTTTAGAGTATACACAAGATATGCAATGAGAAATGCTCTTCCAAGGGAAGTGCATGTAAGATTTACTAAGAAAACAATTAAATCACAAATCTTACAGAAAATGAGAGATAGAAAATTAGAATATAAAGGTAAGGAGATTGTAGTACTCAAACAAATTCCAAGAGAGGTGAGAGAGAGGAGAAGAGAATATCAATTTTTGACCAAAGTATTGATAAAAAAAGGTGTTAACTACAGATGGCTCATACCGGAAGGTTTATTATGTACTTGGCAAGGACAAAGACACAGGATAGATACAACTGAGAAGGCAGAAGCTTTCTACGAAGAATACTTTAGAGAAACGGCGGAGAAAGCTGGGAAAGACGATGCAGTGATACAAATACTGGAACCACCTGTAACCGCGACCGAAAAAATAGAAGGAGCAGTAGGTGGAAGTGAGAAAGAAGGGGAGACAGGGAATGGGAGCCGCAAAGAAAAACGAGAACCTAGATCCACTAGAGCGATAAACCCTGTATATAAAGTATAAACATGGAAGAAAGAAAAATGATTACAATTAACATTAATGGACTCAATTCGGTAACTAAAAGGAAGAAAGTATTCCATAAATTAGAGAAATTACAACTTGACATAATCTGTCTGCAAGAAGTACATATTCAAAAGAAATATGAACATTTACTAACTCAACCAAAGCTTGGGAAAATGTTTTCATCATTGGCAAATTGTAAGAAAAGAGGAGTGGTCTTCTATATTAAAGGCAACATCCCAACAAAAGTAGTATACGCAGAGGAAGAGGGAAGAATTTTGATGGTGGAAATTATGGATACCAAAAAGACACTCCTAATTGGAATCTACGCCCCCAATGAAAAACAAGATGAATTCTACAAAAAACTACACAAAAAAGTTTTGGAACTAGACTATGCTGATATTTGTATGATGAGAGACTTTAATGGCATTGTGAATCAAAATATGGACTATAAAACACATAAAACAAAAAAATTAAATAGGAAGCCTCTGCCGAAATCTTTTTTTAGGATGACAGATGAACTAAATTTAAAAGATATATGGAGAGAAAGAAACGCTAAAAAAGAACAATATACCTTCTACTCAAATAGACATTCTTCATTCTCTAGAATAGATATGATATGGGTCTCAGCGGAGTTGAGCTCCAACATAAAAGAAATTGAGATTGAAGCAAGTACCTGGGCGGACCACAATCGAATTTTAATTAAATGGAAAGGCCAAAGGGCAAGATCTAGATGGACACTAAATAACACTATATTGAAAGAAAAAGAGTTTGTACAAAAAATGGAAGAAGAGCTAGTCCTTTTTTTTAAAGAAAATAGGAAAGAAGATACGTCGTTGCAGAATCTCTGGGACACAATGAAGGCTGTTATCAGAGGTTTGACAATAGATTACACAAGGAAGAGAAACTCAAAAAAAAGACAAATGCATAAAGCTTTAGACAATGACTATAAAATACTTGAAAGAGACCTACAGAAAGCACCACAAAAAAAAGATGTTAAAATAAAAATGGACATAATTAAACACAAAATGTTCTGATTCTATATGAAGATAATATTAACCTCCCTTGGACGGTTGCTGAAAGATTATTGCAGGAATGCATGTAAGATGTTTGGAATGGCCCTTGTTATCTTACGTAAGATTACCAAATATCCTAGATTGCTGTTGGTTATATTTGGTAGCTACATACTAAAACTACTTTTTGTTTTAGCAATGTTCTCTCTGATTCAGCATAGGGCTAACCAGACTTAACAAGGCAGTCATATGTATTTTATTCTTTACTCTATTTGTATATACAATATGAGTAACTGGGGGGGGGGGGGGAATACATCCTTTACTGAAAACATAGTTCATAAGAAAGTATCACTCGTCCCTTCAAAACCTGATCTTTCTATGTTTTGCTTCTTCGAGCAATTTTCTCCCAGCACACTTAGGAAGGGAGAAGGCATCACAACATCTCAATCAATGTATGCTTTGTTTGATTAGATAGGTGATAGATAAATATAGGTGATAGATAGATAGATAGATAGATAGATAGATAGATAGATAGATAGATAGATAGATAGATAGATGATAGATAGATGATAGATAGATAGATAGATAGATAGATAGATAGATAGATAGATAGATAGATAGATAGATAGATAGATAGATAGATAGATAGATAGATAGATAGATAGGCAGGCAGGCAGGCAGGCAGGCAGGCAGGCAGGCAGGCAGGCAGGCAGGCAGGCAGGCAGGCAAAGAGAGAGAGAGAGAGAGAGAGAGAGAGAGAGAGAGAGAGAGAGAGAGAGAGAGAGAGAGAGAGAGAGAGAGAGATATTGAGATTCCTGGCAAACACATTCAGAATAAGATCACAGCTTCTTATCCTAATGCAACACATGCACACTCATAAATATATACCTGCGATACCTCAGCTGAATTTTAAAGAGGAGAGAGGAAACAAACTTCAAGGCCATATAGCCATGATGGTGAACCTCTGGCACCGTGCCAGAGGTGGCATGCAGAGCCCTCTCTGCTGGCATGTGCACCGTTGCCCCAGGTCACATCTCCGTAGAGTTTCTTTCGTGAGCTTCTGTTTCTCTGCAAATGATGAAAAAGAAGCTCACGAAGGAAAAAGATCTTACCTCTTGCTGCACTGCCAGTGTTGGGATGCCCCACCTCCCACCGACCAGCTGGTCTTCAGGACTTTGCTTCATATGTGCGCATGTCTGAGCATGTCCATGTGCATGTCCATGCATCTGTGTGTGCATGTCCATACATGCATGCAGTCACGCACTTTCAGTTTGGGCAGCCAGTTTCTAAAAGGTTCACCATCACTGCCAGTATTACTGGCAAGGTCAGTTTGGAGTTTTAGTTTTAGTTTTATTATTATTTATTTATTCATTTGATGGCCCAATTGCCAAGCAGGTCTAGGTGAGTAACTAGGGCTAAAAGCCATTAAAACAGGAAAGAAAATAGTAAAATAATTTTAAAAATAAGAGAGATGATACTGTACTAGCCCTCTCTACACAATTTAGGATGTTTCTGCTGGTGCAAAGATTTCTGTCTGAGATTAACATTTCCTAGTTGATAAAAACTTATTCAACTGAAGATCCTCCAAGAGAGAGAGGCATGACAAATTTCATGCAGTAAAGAGTCTGAGGAAGCCCACGAGAATTTAAGCAATTAAAAGTAAACATAAATTCACATTATAATTGATTATAATCTTCCACCCAAATCACCTAAACTGCACACCATTTTTTTTAAATTAATCTTAATTATCCAATCCGAATGTAATAAGAAAAAATATTTCATGTATATAACATTCATAATCATCATTAGAAAACTTTTAGCATGGAATATATTACAGTTCCTAAAGATTATTTAGCCAGAGTGGAACTGATCGGCAGAAAATTGAAATATGGAATGTTTATTTGAGTGGCATAAATTACTATTCGGGATGGGATTGTTTGAAATTATTAATATTTGGATTGGGAACCATATTGTGTATTGGAGCTTGTCTTTTTAATGTTGAAATTGTCTCTTTTTGTTATGTTAACTGTAAAGGCAATTTACATTTTGTGTATTTAGTTTACACTAGGATATTGGGCAATCTATGTCTTTTAAATGGAATCTTGTTAGAGTTAAAAGTTGAGAGGTGTATGAATACCAAAAATGAATATTAAACATTTTTTTCCCATAAGGAATAATATAGTGAGTCAAAAGGCAGCCAACACTGACAAGTTCTAACTTGTGTGTTGAGTATCAAACAAACAATGAGTACTAGGAAAACATTTTCACATCAAAATTTATTGGGTATCAAATTCAATGGGTTGCAAACCAGTTGAGTAACCAAAATATCACTGTAGTTAGAAAAAGTGCTAACACTCCTGATTTCTTGCTACTAACATTCTTCCATTTTTAATTTATTTTTTTATGAATATATTTTTATATTCTATAGATCTTCATTTTTTCCTAATTCTACCAACACAGTCTTCTTTTGTGTAGATGGGGGCATTTGAATTAAAAACACAGAAACAAATGGCACATAGAAAATGAGAATGATTACAGAATTCTAGTGAGATTTAAAATGCTTATTAGCATGCTTAATTATCCATACAGTTTTGCCATTACTGTTTATGTTTGTTTTGGTTACTTTAACATATTATGAAGAATTATGCATATGCTTATTCTGGGCCCAGGAAGTGAAGCATATTTATTGAATTCTAATTTAGTAACAAGCATAGTAGGAGTTGGGAAAATGAGAATAAGGAGGTCCTCTGCCTTCAATGAAATGGTCAAAAGTCCAAAATAAAGCTGATTAGAATTTCTTACTCATCTCTGCCTCTATCTTATGCCTGTAAGCATTGCCAATATCATATAAGGCAGAAATAGAGAGAAGGCAGCCTTCCAGTTTCTGTTGTACTACAGCCCCCAGCAACCAGACTGATTAATGCTGAGGGTTGCTGGGGACTGTATGCAGCAGTAGGGGGTAGGCCACAGGTCCTTTGCCACAAAGAGCATCCAGTTTCAAATCTATCAATGATGTCACAGCTGGAGAAATTCGCTGTCTTCTGATTGGGAATTTTCCTATATATAGTTTATTGATTGGCCCGTGTAACATCACTGCTCTGCAAAGCTGCATTGGCTGCCCGTCTGCTTCTGGGTGCAATTCAAAGTGTCAGTAATCACTGTTAAAGCTATTCATGGCCTGGGTCCAGGTTACCTGAGGGACCATTTCATCCCACTGGAATCGGCCCATCCCACCCATGCTGGCAAAGAAGACATGCTGTGGGGCCCATCAGCCCAATTATTCTGGTCTACAGAGCTGTGGTGGGTTGCTAGCCAGTTTACTACTGGTTTCATGCTCGCACGCACGTGCATGCAATGCTTCTGCGCATGCGCAGAAGCGTCCGGGTGGGTGGGCGGGGCCTCCCAATGTCACCACTACCAGTTCAGCTGAATCGGGCTGAACCAGGAGCAACCCACATCTGCTACAGAGTCCATTAGAAAGGCCTTTTCTGGCATTACACCTGCTGTCTTGGAACATCTTGCCCACTCCAGTGTGAGATTGGCCCCAACCAGGGGTGGGTTCCTGCCAGTTCTAACCCCTTCTATAGAAGAGGTTCCACAAATCTACCGTGCCATTTAGAACCGGTTCCAGCTCCCCCCACCCGTCTACACCACACTTGCCGCTCCCGCCACTCACTGATTGGCTGGCTCACCAATGGCCCAGCCACCTCTAAGAATCCTATCTAAACCTTAAAGTCTTAAAGCTGTCAAGTTTGAACACCCCTGGGGTTTTTTTTTCTAAAGGATTAGGGGTGCAAGGGTCTTGTAACTTGACAGCTTTAAGACTTGCACATTTCAATGCCAGAGTTTCTGAGCCAACATTTTGGTTGCTAAGCAAGAGTGTTGTTAAGTGAGTTTCACCACATTTTACAAGTTGGCCATGCCCATCCAGTCAGATGACTGCCAAGCCACTCCAACTCGGTCACATGGCTGGCAAGCCATTCCCACCTGGTCACATGGCCAGCAAGCCACTGTCACAAAGCAGGCCACACCTACAGAGGAGGTTCTAAAATATTTTGAAACCCACCACTGGTCCCAACCATCCTGACCTTTCTATAAGAACCCAAAGATCTGGTTCTGGCAGTTAGCCGGGGCCCTAATGTGGTAGTATCGAAGTGGAGGTGGCTGATTCAACAGATCCCACCTTCTCTGGTTCTTTTACTCTTCCTCTTTCTTTCTTTCTTTCTTTCTTTCTTTCTTTCTTTCTTTCTTTCTTTCTTTCTTTCTTTCTTTCTTTCTTCTATTCTGTGCTTCCCACACAGTTAATGTTTATTTTTCTTTTAAAAATAATATTACTGAAGTTGTTGAAAAAAAGAATAATTTTTTTATGAAGCCACTGACAATAAGGAAATACTAATCTATTACTCCGGCCATTAAAATGGAGCAGATTTTACTGACCTGTGCATCAATTCAGCTGCAAACAGGATTATGCTACAAGAGACTAAAAGTGTCATAAGGTCACACATTCCTAAATTCAAGATAGATTATACTTCCTGTGCTCTTGTAGATGATGCCCAGAGAAAGTATATCAATTTTCTGACCTGAGTTAATATGTCTTGAACTCCAGAAGATACAATCTATCTGCCCATCAAGGACACAGGTTCAGTTGTTGAAGAAAAGAAGAGAAAAGATTAATTTGGGTAAAGCCTAAAAATAATAAAGCAAGCGACCCTGTGTAGGGCAAACAAATTAGGCCTTTTTGCTCTCTCTCTCGCTCTCTCTCTTTCCCTCCCACCCCTCCCTCCTCCCCTCCCTCCCCTCCCTCCTCCCTCCCAACCTCCCTTCCCACCGCTCTCTCCTCTCTCCCACCCTGTAGTGTTCTTGGCAAGATTTCAGAAGTGAAAAACAATTTTGAAATCAATTTTACATTGCCTCCTCATGGGATTGAGAGTGAGCAACTCATCCAAGGTCATCCAGCTGGCTTTGTGCCTCAGACAGAACTAGAACGCATATTCTCTCCATTTCTAGCCTCGTCCCTAATCACTATATTAAACTGGGTTTCTTATAGTTCATAGGTGGAAATTGAGGTAAAGAAACCTAGAGACGGTTTGGTTTAGTGATTTAGGCAACAGGCTAGAAACTAGGAGACTGTGAGCTAGTCCTGCCTTAGGCAGTGAAGACCAGCTGGGTGACTTTGGGGCTTTCAGTCTCTCTTAGCACAACCCACCTCACAAAGTTGCTGTGGGGAAAGTAGGAGAAGGAAAGAATATTAGATATATTTGCTGCCTTGAGTTATTTATAAAAGTAATAAGACCATTAGTTTATTCCTGTCTCTCACCTTACAACCAAATAACTTCCTATATCTAATGCTACAAAATTGAACTGCAGAAATGTGATTAATTACTAAATGTGGTCCAAGCGATACAGAAAACTCATTATTTCATAACATCTAATGGTGGTCCATATTTTTGCTGCTTAGATCTGGTAGCTCTGTCTCTGCCAACTCTTAGGAACCCAAAATCTTGAAGCGATAAACTAGATTGCGCTCTATTTCACTTCAGCAAGTTTAACTGACCATACAAATTAAAAATCAGGAGTGTTTTGATTTTTAGATTTTGCCTTCAATTGTAATCTAGCTGGCCAACATTAATTGTCTTCCCACTAGGTTAAATGTTTTATTTAAGCCTATCAAAACATTTATAGGCTGTGTCATTTTATAATGTCACTGTTTCTCAAATGAAATGATAACAGGAAACCTCAGATTTAGGGAAACAGATTGTCTCATGTTGTCCTCCTGATTTCAGAATCCGTCTCAGAAACTATCTGAAACATCTGCTTGTACGTGATCTGAAGTTTCTGATACGACAACTGAAGGTGAAATAAGCCATTTTGCTGTGATTTCATGGCCACAGCAGGAAAGTAAGAAGTAGGAAGCACCCTTCTCAAGAAATAGTTGTGACAGAAAAGTATAAATAGATGTAGTTTTTTTTTAACTTTGCCACTTTCCAGGCCTGAAGACGCAAGCATAACGATCCACACTCGTTTTTATTCTCTTCATTTTCTGATTAGTCAGATCATTTTTATTGTTTTTAAATTAACATTAATTCTTGACTTCAACTTCTCTAGCTTGCATCTTTCCTTCAACTGGCCTCCTGTGCTCGATATTAAGTTGAAGAAGATTTACAATGGCAACATCAAAGGCCAAAAATTTTAATCTTTGCACTAAATATTCCATCTGCTTTCAGGATCTTCATAAATGCTCAAGGATTTAAAAATCTCCCTTGATTGAAACCCAGTCCTGTGTTCATATAGTTTAATTGGCATTTTATTGTTTTCCTCTCTTTCTGTTTTTTTCTGAAATGGAGAGTGTTTATAGGCTCATAAAGCAAATTTATTTATTTGCGAGCTCTAAAATGAGCACTGATGCAAACCTGCATTTTACTGATAAAACAATAGTTTTAATAGTTTTTCTGACTGAAATCTCAGCTACAATCAGCAAATTGTTAATTGGTTTTCTCCAGTACTTTTCAAGCTTTAGTTCCCACTAATGAATTAACAGACGTATATTTACCTATTAATCTATAATCAACAAGTGCAGATTCCTGCATTGGAATCCTAGAATGATTTCCAAAGCTTCTTCTAATCCTTACATTCTGTGATGATACAAGCAAATTGATGGGATCATTCAAAATTGTTCTTTGTCTGAGTAATCTTTTGTGAACCATAACTCTATTTACAAAAGATTGCTATTTTTATTTTATTAGGTATCGTGAGAGGAAAAATCCATCTGATTTAGTTCCAAGCAGGGAGAAAGGCACTGGAAACATGGAGGCTGATTGGGAACATGATTTATTGATGAAGCAGAACCAGCTGTGGCTCTGGACAGCCGTGGCACGACAAAACCACGCTCGTCAAAATAGTGGTGATAAAACCGCGTCGCTAAAGCCGCGACATCATCATCACGTGTCATCACCGCCGCGACAACAGCGCGGCGACAGAAGGGCGCTTTAAAACAGGGCAGCGGCAGAAAGCTGATTTAAATTAAGGTTAGGATTAGGTTTAGGGGTTTGCTTTAGGGTTAGGTTTAGGGTTAGGGTTAGGTTTAGGGTTAGGGTTAGGGTTAGGGTTAGGGTTAGGGTTAGGGTTAGGGTTAGGGTTAGGGTTAGGGTTAGGGTTAGGGTTAGGTTTAGGGTTAGGTTTAGGGTTAGGTTTAGGGTTAGGTTTAGGGTTAGGTTTAGGGTGCTGTTTCGGAAGGCGCGGATTTGCCCTCCGCCCTTATGTCAGCGCGGTAAGGTCGCATTTGCTTTAGCGATTCGGATGGTGCAGATTAGGGTTCGCGCTTATGTCTCCGCGGATAAGGGCTTTGCGGTATTGTGGTGGAACCCTGGGCAGCTGACCATATGGAGTTGAGAGTGGAGGTTTTTTTATAGCTACCCTTGGGCTTTGCATTTTAGCTTTCTGTTCCTGTGCAAGAATATGTATTCTGTTGGCTTTTGTAGGGATTATGGAGGGGTCATAGCTGACTCTAGGTTATCTGAAATTTGCTGGGGGGTGTGATGCAATGAAGTGGCTTCTGTTCTGAAAGGGTGTTACGTAATTCCTATTGTGGCATAAAGGCATCCTGTTTTGGCTCTTGGGTGATGACTGCTTCCAATCATACCATTCTGCCTTTCTTTCAAAATATCCTTTCTTGAATGGATTACCAAATCTGCATTTCTAAAAATTGGCCTCAGTATCTGCTAGGGGGTGGGCTCTTAAGAATGAGTATGCTTCCTGCCTCTAAAAGAAAAAGGATGTTTCTCCATTTCTCCCTTTGGGAAATATAATATTCTGCCTTTTTTAATATTCCTTAAAATATTTCATTCTTCTAGAGTGGGAGGACTTCCCTCAGTATGAATTCAAATAATTTCAATTTTAAACAGGAAATGCAGTGTGTATAAGCTCCTGGATTTATCGATACCTTAGAAGAGTATATTAAATCTCTCTTCAAAAAGCTTGGCATTCGCTATTCAACAAAACATATAGTATGGTACTTTTTATTTGGGAAATATAAGGACCAGAACTCCCAGCATGCTGGCAGGAGAATTTTGGGAGTTGAAGTCCACACCTCCTAAAGTTCCCAAGTTTAAAAAAACAGTTTGTTACAGGACTGGGTTGCTGCTGGTTTTACTACCAGTTTGCAACACGCCAGACATACGCTGTGTAAGAATGTAAATTGTTCTTTGCAGATGTGCAGAACAATTTACTGTGAACTGCGCACACGCAGTCACTAAAAACCAAAATGGTGGCGACCCAGTGGTGGCGAGGGAATTGGTTCAGGGTCGTGGCCAGGCCTGGGTTGCTGCCAGTTCAGAAACCCAGGCCTGAATTCCATTACTGGTTCAGCTGAACCGGGAGCAACCCACCTCAGGTTTGTTAGAATGTGTTATCCATTGTTATACACTGTAACATATAAAAATACCATAATACACATACTTCTCAATACCTTTTTTAATTAAAACAAGTGCTACATTGTGTTTACAGAACAGACTAACTATGCCAATGGGCTATATCAACAAGCCAATTAGCCCAGAAAAACCAATGATTGGAGGGTGTTGGAGTCTTTGTTCTTCAGTAAGGGGTTACTTTTAAAATAGTATTTGATTATTACTAAGAGGTTGGCAAATTGTAATAAGACACATGCAGCTTGCAATTAGCACTTCTCTGGCTAGAATCTTTGGAGACTACACTGCTGTCTTTCCTCATCTTTGTTTTTGTTTTTTCCCCTAAAAATAGGTACTGAATAATATTTCAAAACTATATTAACAGTAAAATCCTCCAAACTATCTTGGTTGATACCTAGCAAGGTTAATGTCTTCTAAAGGATCTGCCAGTTATTTTCTACTATCTATCTTCAATTCCTTTCTAGCAACAAAAAAAAAAATGAAGCAGCTTTAAGTGTTTCGATGTTTCCAATTTCCAATTCCACGTGGAAACTTTTATGGAATCAAATTTGCTTGAAATCAAATCTTGTTCTTCTCAAATCTCTCATTCATATTGAAAAAACAATTCAATTTTGATCTGATATTGGCTGATGCACACATTATTATGCCTTGTACCTCGGTGTGATAAATGGAAAAGTCCAATGAAAGAATGAAAGGTTTAAATATTTACTGTATTTTTCAGAATATAAGACGCACTTCCCCCCCCCTAAAAGAGGCTGAAAATTTGGGTGCATCGTATGCTCTGAATGTAGCCCACCCACCCACCGCCTCCCACCCTTCGGCTGTGCACGTCCTCTTCCTGGTTGAAGAGATTGCCACAGACAATGGTTTGCATTTTTGGGCTCCATGCCTCATATTTTCAGCCTCCAAATGCTCCATTTGGGACCCGTTCCAGGCTGCTGGGATGACCAGAGCACATCACTGCTGATCGCCACCTCTGAGCGTCGTGTTTTCAGGAGAGGATCAGAGCATTTGGAAGCTGAAAACGCAAGGTGCGGAGCCCAAAATGGCAACCCGGAACAGCTGATGCCTTCTCTTACCTCTTCCACGCTTCACCTGCTTTACTAATGGCAGCTCCCTGCAACAATCAGATGTTCTTTAGGAACAGCTTTTATGCCCCAACGGGACAGAAAATGTGGACGCTTGCTCACAACCAGTGAACTAATGAACTGAAGGACACTAGCCAGATGAATATCTGGTAGGCAGATTTTTTTTTCCTATTTTCCTCCCCAAAAACTAATGTGTGTCTTATATTCCAGAGAGTCTTATAGTCCGAAAAATACAGTAGTAAATGTATGAAAAAGGCAGGATTCAAACTGGTGGCCTCATGACTGATAGTTTAGTCCCATATTATACAGTTTATACAGTTTGCTTTTGTTTAAAAACAGGATACCTATTTTTTGTTATTCTTAATTCATCAGTGAAATACTAAGAAAAACCCCATCTGCATAGAAATCTAATATCTTTTCTCCACTTATTAAAATCAAACACAGAGGGAGACACTACACAGACATCATAAGAGATCAGAGGGTGCATCTACTATAAGAGCTGTGTTATACTGCCAGCTAGTGGTTAGTTGACTGCAAGACATGGTAATTCAATCCAGGCAGTTTTGAAAGATATCGTAATACAGTATTACAATGCAGTCATTGCAGATCGTGAAGCTTGCAGCAATTAGAAATAATTCCCTTTAGAATTCTTGCCATGTAAAGTAACAGCCTCAGATGTAGATGTAGGTGCACGAGCTGCAGTTGAGATTAGCCATTTATTTCAAACATACAACTGTATTTCAAAATGGGAAAAGCCATCTAAATGGTAAATGCAGAAAATATAATACTTTTGGATTGTCCTTCATTCTGTTCAATTAACCTCATTCCTTATTTGTAAAATTCTACACTATATATTTGGGGGGGCTGTTATTATTTTGAGTTATTGCATATAAACGGTTTTGGGAAATGCAATATAAATACACATATATGTGATGCAATCCAACCATCTATAATTCGGGGTCTCTTCCCGTCCACCACACAATGTTCATTACATCCTGAATCCACTAAATCTTGCCCTTCTCTATTCTAGCTTTTCTGGCCTAGCAAGATGACACATTTAGATCAGTGGTGGGTTCCGGATCCCGTTCCAACTGGTACGGTTGGAACAAGCCTGACTGCGTCCACATGGCTCAAGCATGCATCTTAGCGCCTCTGTGAGCCTCCATGACGCGCCAGCTGTTCAGCGGAGCATTGCACAGGTGCTGTATGCGCCATGCACATGCACGGAAGCGCCAAAGACTTAAAAGACCGGTAAGGAGCTTGGGCAGGCAGGCGGGTGGGCCCTCTGGAGTACTGTACCAGAATGGTATCTGGTGCTCCGGGCAGGCTCTGGTACGCCTGTACTGGGGCGTACCGCCTGCATCCCACCACTGATTTAGATACTCCTGACTGATTTTGGAATGCTAAGCAGAGTAAGAGCTGGTTAATACATAGGAGACCTCCCAAAAGTCAGGAGCAAACAAAGCTAAGTATTATTGTGAAGAAACCCACCCAGATCTGTCTATGTCAGGGGTGTCAAACTCACGTCGTCATGGCATCGTCACATGACGTATTGGGACTTTTTCCCCCTTTACTAAACTGGGCGTGGGCATGGCCAGTTGTAATGCATCCAGCCTACGGGCTGCATGTTTGACAGCCCTGGTGTATGTAGACACTAAAAGTTAAGCATGACCTGTCTTATCCTTTAAAAATACTTGGATGTTATTGTCTTCATTTCAACACTGTGGTTCCCATGTGGCTATGGGACTCCAAGGTACTTATAAATGGTCTGTATGTCTGCTATGTGGCCTTGTTGGTAGTTCCACATCATCAGTCTTAATGATCTTCCCTTTCTTGACTACCATTCAGCCCTACTTCTCCAATCAAATGACATCCCAATGTTCTCACTATAGATCCATGTCAAGTAGATCAGCAAGTCAATATTTCATTCACTCTTAGCATACAACATGTTGTCATCCATGTAGAGCAGCAGTCCCCAATCTTGCCAGCTCTGTGGACTGGTGGCAGCAGAGGTGGAGGGGGGGGGAGAAGTTTCATGCACACATGTGCTACTTGAATAAATGCAACTACACTTGCTCATCCGTTGCTCATGTAGCCTGGTTCCCAATGGGCTGTGGCACAATACTGGGATGGGGACCAGGGGTTGAGGACCTCTGGTGTAGAGGAAGAGGCTGATGCTAGTGTTCTGACCCAGACTTCCTTAGAAAGCAAGAAGCAATGTCTTGGTCCCTGCAAAACCTCTTTTATTTACACGACTATGAATTCCTTTCATTCATAGTCAGCAAGGCTTAGTAAAGTCTTTCAGAGGAATGTTTATCCACACATAGCTTATCTCAGTGTGTGAGATAACTAGTTTCCAAACTCAGGGCAAGGCAAACTTGGCAGTCTCTTAAAAGTCACACACAGAACTTGCCAATCTTAAACTGACCAAATGAATGAATTGTTTCCTGTAAAAGCCCACTCCCTGTTTGTTCCTCTTTTGTTTCCTATGGGAGGGGACAATCACCTCCAAGGTGTGGCTTTACTAAGTCAAGGGCTGCTTTCTTAGTTCTTGTCTTCTGGCAGCTCTGCACATGTGCACACTGGGAACAGGCTCCAGCTATTCATCTGCCTCACTGCTGTCTAACTCCCTCTTTGCCTCTGATGCAGAGCCCTCGTTTGAGCTTTCCTCAACCCCAGGACTGGCCCATGTTCCTCCCCAAGCTCTTCACTGTATGACTCTGCTGCCGGTGGGCCACAACAGCTAGTTCCACTCTTAAACTAGTATCTATATCCTACCCTTGTGATTATCTGGTTCAGGGGGTGCAAGTCTAGGCAGAGCAGCAGTGGGGGTTAATATATCACTTTGGTATATGCCACACTTGATGGCTACTTGTATGATCTGCCTTGAGTTGACTTCCAGTGTTGTCTTCCACAATCCAACTGAATTCTTTAGTCCCCTGTTGATTTTGTGTAGTGCCAAGCATTCAGATCCATGATGTGGCATTGTGTATCGTTACTCTTCTGGTGCATAATACAAGGAGGTTGAAATTTGGGGTTCCTAATCCTAGTTCCTCATAATTCTCAACGTGGTTTGACATTGGGTGTAGAGATACCATGAATGAATATGTCGTCCACTCCATCTATTTGAAGCAATGACAATTCCACAGATGGTTTCCTTTACGTTTAAAATCTAAAGTGGCCCAAAACATGCTGCCCTATCTTAGCCCTGCTTTTTATTGCTAAATAAAATTACCATTTCACCACTTATATTAAAGCAGTAAGTTTTGTCCTAAAAGGAAGTCTTCCATGTTGTATCTGCATCATTATAGTAACCCAGAGCTTATTTCAGGGTGTGGGGGAATGTTAAATCATTATTTTACTTTACTAAGTAAAGTGTATTTCTACTCTAAGTTAAAGGACTCAAAAGTTAGTACTCTTGAGTTCTTCTGGGCCAGGTGACTTATAGTGAAATATAATATTTTGCTATACACATAAAAGGGACCTCCGTATGGGTTTGCTTCTTCCAAAGAAATAAAAAGCCAGTTTCAGATGTTAATACTCAAGTTTCACATTTTAGCTTAATAAAACGTTAATGATCAGTGTCCAAGGCAAGGTCAACTCTAAGACTAACACACATTTGGGATTGTTGATAAAATGTTACTGGTTTAGTAGAAGGATTATTTTCCCAGGATGGCTGCTCTCTAGTAGCAGGGATATTGCAATCCTTTACAGAGATGTTGATAACTTAACATGACCCTCAGATTTATTTTTTAATGTGAACATTCAAAAGGCGATTTTAAATATTCAAATATTTTAACCAGTAAAGCATGGGAACTGGTCTGTCATTTACAAGCGATGCAGTGATAAAATCCCAATGCCTTTGATGTCTGAATTTTATCAAAAACAGTTCCACACATTTAGTCACAACTTTAGGGCTCTCTACAGATTGTATAATCAAACCAGCCTTATCCTCAAACTTGCTAAGCAGGGCCTGCTCTTCGGAGACCAGGAAAATGACATAGGAAACCACTTCTCAACCGTTGCCAAGAAAACAACCTGGGTTTCTAGCAATTTAATTCAAAGGATTTCTTTTCACCTTTTCCATGCTTGTAGCATAAACGTTTTTACCCATATAATTGAGAGATATTGCACCATTGCACTTTTAAGGTAAAGGTTCCTCTCGCACATATGTGCTAGCCGTTCCCGACTCTAGGGAACAGTGCTCATGTCCATTTCAAAGCCAAAGAGCCAGCGCTGTCAAAAGACATCTCTGTGGTCATGTATCCGGCATGACTAAACACCGAAGGCAAATGGAACACTGTTACCTTTTCACCAAAGGTGGTTCCTATTTTTCTACTTGCATTTTTACATGCTTTCGAACTGTTAGGTTGGCAGAAGCTGGGACAAGTAACGAGAGCTCACTCCATTACACAGCACTAGGAATTCGAACTGCCGAACTGCCAACCATTTGATCAACAAGCTCAGTGTCCTGGCCATTGAGCCACCACATCCCATATTGCACTCTTAGCCTATGTTAATTTCTTTTCGCTACCAAATGTTGGATTACTAATAGTAACGCAGGGGAATACCTTATGCCAAATAAATTCAATCCAAATAAGTAAAATTTCAGTCCTGTACATCTCCTGTCTGGAGAGACCAAGGATTTAAAGTTGGACCATCTGCCTACAAAGCAGATAAATTATAATGGACTGTTTGAACATGACAATTGGATAAGAGATCCGCAATCCAGTTCACTTTCATTTACCAATCTATCAGCAAACTCCACATTTGCTTGGAACATAAAAAAGATTTTAAAAATTTAAATATTCAAGGAATATTCATCTCACAATAAAGCCAAGAGAGAAATGGTATTACAATCTTCAGCCCTCCCACCCAAAATATTATTTTAGGTTTTTAATCAATCAGATTTGCTTGCAGATAGTCCCTACAGCAAAACTAAGAGAATATTGGTAGTCCCTGGCTTACAGCAATTCTTTTAAGTTTGACGTTTCAATGGTCTCAGAAAAACTCACAACCCATCCTCAAAGTTATGGCTGTTGTGGTCACATGGTCACAATTCAGGCATTTCAGAGTCAACTCACTTTTACAATGGTTGAAGCATATTTTGGTCACGTAATCACAATTCACGAACTCCTCAGCCAGCTTCTGACAAAGTCGAGAAGCCGGATTCGCTTAAGGATCACATGAATCACTTAACAACTATGTAATCTGCTTAACAACTGTGATTGGCTTAATGACTGCAAATAAATGGATCGGGTTATGTGACTACTAGCTTAACTACATCACTTAGCAACCAAAATTCAAGTTCCAATTGAGGTCATTAAGTCGAGGACTATCTGTACTAGATCAACAGATTTCTCAAATTGGTAAATTACATTTTATTATTATTGCCTTTGCTTTAGTTGTATCACATCCAACAGTTTGTGAAAGTTGAAATTTGGCAATTATGAGATCCTGATACTGTGGTTTTTTTTCAGTCTTTGAGAAGCCCGATGACAGGTTTGAAATCCCTTCAGTTTACTTTGAATTATTTCTATTGATAAAGATGCTTTTAATAAAGCATCCCATGTAGCATAAATAAGAATTTGTTGGAGAAAAATGCTTGACATTGGGCTGATATGTAGTATCTAGTTAGCAAAAACCCTAAATTATATAAATAATTCATTTATACTTTTAACGGGAGACAAAAGATACCAAAATCATATTACAACCTTGAATAATATAGTTCGCAAATTTATTATGCATTAGGAAGCTTATTAACTTAAAAACAAACTGCATAGTACAAAAGGTTTGATATCTTTGCTTAAGGCGGACCAAGTTTCAAAATATATATATATATATATATTTAAATTTTGTTCCGTCATTACACAATCCTTTATAAAAGCTGTATATCTGTCAGTGCCCCCTCATTACATTTATAAATACAAGATTTACACAGTACCCCATCAGGAAAAAAAGTAGAACTTCTTATAAATATCTACATATATTCATACATATAAAACATTCATAAGAGTACTGTTAGATTTTTGTGTAATGTTCCATTTTTACTGCCACAAAATACACAGAAATCTGTGCAATTTCAAAAATGCTTCTAAAAATTGTAACATGGTACTTTGTAGAAACTAAATCATCTTTTAAAGTCTTTTTAGATAGACATTTCACAATTATAATTCTATGAGATTCTTCAGAGACTGATATGAAGGCTAAATATAGTTGATAACAATGTACACTAAATAGCAGTTAAGGCAGGAGTGAAAGTGGGACAGAAATGTTTCATATGGCAGTTAAAAGACGACAGATGATGCAATAAATACACACGTCAATATAAATTGCCTCAGCACCCATTTAATTAGATCATATGTCAGAACTGGCCACACTGGTGGTGCCAGAAGTGAGCATCACTAATGCTTTCTATCGAAGGAATGATCATCCTTGCCTTGCTCAGGTTTTCAATAGGAGCCCTTTTAATTATCATCTCAGTTAGAGATTTTAAAAACAAGGGTTGAAAATGCACCAATAGTTTATCTTTCAATTGACATTCCCTGCACACTTTTAAATAGTTCGGCAATATTCAATCAATCAGGCAGCATGTTAAGAGAGAGATATAAGACTATATTGATGGAGTGGGATTGTGATAGAAATCTTTGTCAATAATGTTTATTGAAATGAAGTATTCTTTCCAAATCCCCACGAGCTACAAGAGTAGAGAAGCAATGAAGACATTGGGGGGAAAGGGGGGGGGGAGGCTAGCAGGGTTATGGTTTACTCACAGTGAATTTGGGTACTCAAGTATTTAACTACATCTGAAGATCATTTTTCCCAAGATACTGCAATTCCACATTCTCAGTTCAGTGTTGGGTTCAACAATAATTGCATGGATACAAAAAGAAAAACTTGCTTTGGACTGTTCTACAGAAAATCCACAGTTAAGTGGTTGCAATCAGCCTTAATTGAATACCAATGGCCACTTACACATGATATCTTAGGTGAGTGAAATGTGCAAAGCTTTTGACAGATCAAAAGTTCACTCCAAAAGAGAACTGCTCTGGATTCAGAGCTCAGTGCATGGATTATGTCTGCCCAAGGGCTGTCTCTGTTTATCTTAGAAGAAAACTCCTTTCATACGCTGCTATCTTGAAGCAGAGGCTCAATATCCTCATCACTGTCCCGATCTGGACTGTTGCTCTGGATACTGTTGATGCTGTTGCTGTGCTTTCTGGTATTGGCGGCTTTACTGTGCTCGGGGATAAATAAGGCAACCAGAAAGGCTAAGAGGACTGCACATGCTCCAAAAAGGAAAGGAGGGCCAGGTATGACTGAACTCTGTAAAAAGAAAATAAGAAAGACTGAGCAACCACAGATTAGTACAATGTGAACAATGAAGCCACTCACATCCGCATCCTTAACTGCCCAGTAAATAGACAGTTGTATGTGTCACTACTGTGCTACCAACATCAGACTTGCATCGATTTTGACAGTTGTTGGCTGTTGTCGAAAGTTAGAAATTTGTCTTCTCCAGAAATCACACTCCTATTTCATCCCATAATGAAATGAGCCAATAGGAAGCCTTTTGGGTTCTTGGTGTTTTGAAAAGAATCAGACAAAAATTGCCTTGTATGCTTCTACATGTACTGCACCAGGTCTAGGTGAGTGAGAACTGTGAATTGAATTATAATTATTTATAATAAATAATTGTTTTGACAAAGAATTGGATTTTAGAAACGGGGATCCTAAAACATAGTATTTTAACTTGTGAACTGTCAAAATTACACAGCTGATATTATAAGGTCATGTTTCAAAAGAAGCATTCTTCAATCCAAGAAACTGACACAGAACAGAGCTGTTAGAAGGCCAAGGAGACGAACGGCTGGCAACAGCTGAACAACATGAGAAAAACAAGGCAAGAGTACAAAAAGGTTATGTTTTAGCTGGAAAACCAACCCATCAAAAGAATCAACTGCTGATTCACTCCATGTTATGTCTTGCACTTTGAAATGAAGAAATATCAGTCATAGGATGCCTCATCAAGAACTATTAAGAGCCACTCTTCCAAGAAAGATTTATAATCATTTTACCTCATCACTTGGATCCTGCTTAGCAGCCTTATCCTGAACTGGTGCCAAATCATTAAGTTCCACATGGAAGAGAAAGAATATGAAGCCATAGAGAGCAGGGCCAAGTCCATTGCACAGACCTCTGATTCCAGTTATTATCCCTTGGACGACACCTGGGAAAGAGCAAGTTCACAATGAAGGACAAATAATTTATGCCGGCCATTCCCACTTTAAAAAGGCAATGAAAGAGGCTCTACAGACTGCATTTCAAATGGATTCTGGGATCTTATACAGCTATCAAGCTGACTTTCTCCTAAGCTGGCCGAATAGTAACTACCGTATTTTTCGGATTAAAGACGCACCTTTTCCCCTCAAAAGAGGCTGAAAATCTGGATTTGTCTTAATACACTTAATACAGCATTTTTTGCCTCCCGAAACCCCATCCCCTTCACCAAAACGGCTGTGCATAGCTTTTAGAAGGCTTTCAGAGAGCTCTTGGGGGCTGGGGAGTGCAGAAATGAGCAAAAAATGGGCCCCAGGAGCACTCTGTAAGCCTCTTAAAGGCTAGCCATGCCCTTTTTTTTGACAAAAAACAGGGCTGTTTTGCGAAAAACAGGGTGGTTTTGCTCATTTATTGCCCCCCCCCCAGGAGCACTCTACAAGCCTCCTAAGGGCTATTCATGCCCTTTAAAAAAAAGGGGGGGACACCTGTTTTCGTGAAAAACAGGCTGTTTTGGGGAGGTTTGCAGAGTGCAAAATTTATTTATTTTTAATTTGCCTCTTCAAAACCTTGGTATGTCTTACTCCGAAAAATACGGTACCTTTAAAGAGAGATCGGCTAGATTCAAAAATAATGTTGCAGACTAGTAATTAATTTGAGACATAAAACTGCCCTATGAAAGACAGATTTTCTTGTTAGATACTTTCAAAACAACCCAATTAGATCACTGATCTCAACATATTATTTTATACTGAAATGACTATTCCCATTCAATTGTTTTGAATTCTGTATTTCAGAGAATATACAGTGTTCATATAATCTGACATTTAAACATGCTCACATATTCAGTCACCACTAGATGGCATTAGCATCTACTTTCAAACTTCTAAAAACTCTTCAGAGGATACTTAATTATTAACCCCACCCCCAGTTTAAAAGCTTATTTTAGATTACATTATACACTTGTACAAGAAAGGTATTCTATAAAGTGCCAACAACAGTGTATTCCCATTCTTTTTCATCAAAAATTCTAACACAATAATTATTTCTAACACAATAAAAAACTGATAGGGCCTAGTGAGAGAGAATTAAATCACTGTGGGGATTATGACATTTCTATCATTCCCCATTTTCCACCCATCTTCATTTTTTAAAAAAGTGAACCTAAATCACCATTCTTCCAGAAAGAATAATAATAATCTATGTCACAAGCAAACTTCGCTAAAAATAAATGCAAGCTAATCTCACAATAAACTATTGGAAAAAAATAGGATAGAGATTCTCCCCCAGCAAGGAGGTAAAGAGATGGCGGGCAAAATAATGAAAAGTATCCCTGCCCATCACTTGTTCTTGGATATATAGGCTAGCTGCAATGATACCAAAAGGCTGAACTGCACATCTTGTCTACCATGCAAGCTCTGACCTTTCTTATTTGCAGCTCCATGTTGCATGCAATTAGCTAAAGAAAGAGATTATCATCATCAGATTGTCCTTTTGTCACTTGCGATCCTGAGGACGCCTGGGTTTGTACTGCTAAAGAGTTTGCTTTGGAACTTCTTACCCCACACAAGCTATATCCCCAAAAGAAAATCACCCTCAAAAAATTCTCCAAGCTAAAGAAATATCATTTACGAAGAATCACACTATGTGTAACTTGCCTCTTCTTGCACGCACAAGGGGCAACAAAAAATATACAGACTGTACTCCTTTCAAAAGTTATTGCAAGACTACTAACTGGAAGCCCTCAACTTACATCAGTTCAGTTAGTGACTGTTTGAAGTATGACAATGGCACTGAAAAAAGAGACCTATGACCATTTTTCACCCTTACAATCATTGCAGCATCCCCATGGTCATGTGATCAACATTCAGATACATGACAGTTGCAGTGTCCCGGGGTCACGTGATCACCTTTTGTGACTTGACAAGCAAAGTCAGTTGGGAAGTCAAATTCACAACTGTGTTACTAACTTAACAGCAGCGATGCGCTTAACAACTATGGCAAGAAAGGTCGTAAATTGGGGCAAAACACTTTAACAGCTTAGTAACAGAAATTACTTTTCTAAAGCACAAAAATTAGACATCCCCAGTAATGTTAGAGGGGGAAACAGCTACAAGATCAGTTTTGTAGAAAAATAACCTTGCTTTCACCTTGTTGATCTGAATCTGCGTTTCGTGACACAAGAGCACTGATTGCTGGGAATGTGATACTTGACATACTTGCAACAGCTCCAGCTGCCCATATCATCCTAAGCACAAGAAAACATAATGCTATATAATTTAAAAGGAAGGATCCATTTAGTAGGGTTTTTTAAACATTTTAAAGAATTATCCAGGTAGTTATATATACTGTATATATACATTTTTTTGTTCTCTGATCTTGATACAAACATTTGAAATAGTATTGCCAGGTTCTGCTCAGCAGCTTCAAACATGTAAAAACAACGGTTCACCAGGACAATAATTAAGTTAGTTGGTTTTAGGTAACCAGCAATAAGGGTAAGAGAGATAAAATTATATATTTTAGGTCAAAATATATATTACTCTTTTTTCACTTGCTTTAGCACTATATTTTTCTGTATTTAAAAATATGCCATTCATATTGAGAATCTTGGTGTGTTTTTTAATTAAAATTATTTTGCCTATTTGGATATTATTGGTTGCAGATCATAATAATGATTGATTGAAGATGTCTCTACAAATGTTATGTATTTTGTTAGTTGTCTCAGATCTAAAGTCAGGCTTTGTATCACAGCTGCTAAAAATGTGGATACCCATGGAAAGTTTTTCATTCTACCAGCTATAAAACAAAGAGAATTGCACCCAAAATATAAGCTGGTAGAAAATGTTGCTAACCCCCCCCCTCCCTGTTAATAAGTCAGATTTATTATTACCATGTTGCATTGCCATAGTATGAGCTGTACTGGCTACCAGCTTGTTTCCAAGAAACTGGTTATTGCCTATAAAGCCCAACATGACTTGAGATATGGGTATCTTTCGAGAGCACCTCTTCCAGGAAGAAATGGCCCTAACTAGTGCAGAGAAAATACCTACTGGAGTATCTATTAGAAGAGGATTCAAAAAGGGACATTATCTGTGAAAGCACCTGCCTTCTATAGAATAACTTCCCTTATTCAATTATTTATTAAGTTCTGACTACTCTGAAAGGCCTTTGGAAGCTAAAACTTTGCTGTCATGTGTGAGATGCATCATAAATACTATGTGATAAAATATTACTTTGAGAGGATATATTTATAGTTTTTCTTGTTCTCTGTGTCTCTCTGCCTGTCTGTCTCTCCCTCTCTCTCTCTTTCTATTTTTTTTCTCTTTCTCCCTCTCTCTCCTCCTCCCCCCCTCTCAAAATAAGCCATTATATCTTTCTATTAAAAAGTGCCTGATTTCAAAATTTAGCAAACCAAAATATGGCAGTTGCCTTTATCCCTTGTCACACATTACCAGGCTGCAACTACATTTTTCCTTTAAAATCTATTTTGTCCCCAGCCGCAGTTCAAATTCTACGTTTTGACATATAATGTTGTCAATAACTTAGAACTTGGTAAACGACTTAAGATCTTGGCCAATGGTTATTAGCCTTGATGTCAGCGTATCTATCTCTGAAGGCCATCAGCATGGAGACCACTTGTGCACTTGGTTGGCCAAGATGAAGACTGACTCCTAGACTAGAAGGGCAAAGTATCTGATTCAGCAGAGCATCATGTTCTTAAAGCACCTCTTCCTATAACATCCTATCCAATAACCATGGAGTTATTACATCTATGAGTTAGAACTGTACATAAAAATATGGCCCAGGTAGATCTACTGTACCCTCCAAGCCCACAAGTACACAACTGAATTGTTAAAAACAAAATTAGGAAGAGTCAGTTAAAAACACATCTGCACTGCACTTACCAAGGCTGAGAGCCAAAACCATACCAGGCCAGCTGGAACATCTGAAAACCAAGGCCAAGCAGTACTGTGTTTTTGTTCCCTATAGTCTTCATTAGGATGCTGAGAAAAACAGTCTACAAAAGTCAAAAATATATTATACAATTTATTTATAAATCAGTATCTGAATAAACGCAGAGGCAAAAAGAAAATATTTTAAAATTAATTTGTATGGCTGTGCAAAAATCATCTGAAACCGATATCAATTTTTCATTTATTATCTCCTTTTAATGACCTCATAATCCCTTGCGGGGTGAAGTCTGGGCAACTGAATACAGCTGAGTGTTTACTGGCCGGATGCCCTTCCTGTTACCAATGCAGAGTTATATTCAGCAGATATATTCTCATCGTGCCCAGAGAGAGAAATATCTGCCTCTACCTAGGATTGAACTCACAGCCTCCTGATTGTGAGGCAAGAGCTCCATCTGTAGGCCACTGCACCACTCATCAATTTTTCATTTATGTGTGCACAATTTCAGCATCAACATGGGGGGGGGGGGGGGGGGCTTTCAAAACTACAACCAAAGCCTTGATATATTTCCAAGGAAAGACCTTGATAAAAGCACTAACAAAAAAAAGTCTTCCAAAAGAATATATGATTCTTTGTTAAGAAAGCTGCTAGGTGAAGTCAAACATTCCTTGCAAACAAGCAAGGTCAACTGTCTACTAGTACAATGTAATGTTGCCCCTGAAAAATGTTGGAAACTGCAACTGCTACAAACGCCATGTGACGAGGAAGCTGATGGGAACCACAAGTGGTCCTTGCTTATCAGTACCATATTTTTCAGATTATAAGACGCAATGGAGTATAAGACGCACCAAGATTTTGAAGAGGCTTTTTTTAAAAAAAAAATGGTTTTGCACTTTGCAGTCCTCCCAAATCCTCTGCACACCTGTTTTTTGCAAAAACCAGGACATGCGTAGGCTTTGGGAGGCTTTTAGAGTGCTCCTGGGGGTTGGAGAGGACATAAATGAGCAAAAGCCAGCCCATTTTTTCACTCATTTTTGCCCTCCCCAGCTCCAAGGAGCACTTTGCAGGCCTCCCAGACCCTCTGCACGTCCTTTTTTGCGAAAAACAGGATGCATGGAGGCAGGATTTCAGGCCAAAAATGCTGTATTCAGTGTATAAGATGTACCCATATTTGTACCCGCTTTGGGGGGGGTGTCAATGGGGGGGGGGAGAGTGCATCTTATATTCCAAAAAATACATTTGTAAGTTTGCTCAGTGACAGTCTGAAGTTACAATTTGTGAAAAAGTTGCACCAGTCACAGTGCCCCCCTCTCCCCAATTGACTGTAATTTGGGCATTTGGCAACCAGTGCATGCATTTATGATAGTCGCAGTGTCCGATGGTCACATGATAATATTTACAACTTTCATAGCCAGCTTCTGACAAGCAAAGTCAACGGCGAAGCCGGCAGGAAGTTGCAAGTCATGGTCACAGGACAACACACTTAACAATTGCAGGTGATTCTCTTCCCGCAGCCAGAACTAACATAAGGAGTGTGGTGTTTCACTTTACAACATGTCACTTTAGTGACAGAATTGCTGGTCCCAATTGCAGATTGGTAAATTAGGACTACCCGTACACGTATTCTGTGTGATCCTCTACTAGGTGATAGTTTGTTTCCAAGTTCAGTTTTAAGTGCCTCATTTTCACTTTTTAAGCACTGATCAGCTTTATGCTAGAGAACCATTTTCTTCCATAGGCTCTACCAACATGTATCAATCATAACCTAAAATATTTTTTAAAATGTTCACTCTGTGAACGATAATCAGGACAAAGGTTTCTGTTGAAGAATCTTTGCCAACTGATAAGACTCCAATACTCTGTCAGCATCTGGTAAAATAAACATGCTTTTAACATTCTGATTGTTCTTATTTAATGCAATTTTTGGACTGATATATTAAATATTCATAATTCTGTTAAGCATTTTTGAATTATTCTGTTAGACATTAATTTGATATAAAATATGTACTTTTTGTAATGTTTTTCTTTATTTTATAGTAGTTAGGTCCTACATAGATATTTCATTTCCACATACATAATTTGCAAAGTACATTTCATCACTTAATTAATACATTTTAATTATGTGTGTTTGTTGCAATTTTTTAAAATCTTATTAAAATTATGCTTACCTGAGCAACTATAGAAAGAATGCCAATCACAGCTATGAATGTTGCAATGCTTGCATACTCAAATTTTATCACCTGTAAATAAATCAAACAAAATTTGTACTTAAAACTTCACAGCTACTGAAAATCTTTTTCGGAAAAAGGAATGATTATAGTAGCTACAGAAAGTAAATTTACAAACAGAAAACAAACTTGAATAGAACACCAAACCTAAGGTGATTTTTGTGAAGTATATAACTCCTAAAAAAAAACCTGTAGTAAAGTAGTATCGGTAGTATAGTAGTATAGGTAGGTAGGTAGGTAGGTAGGTAGGTAGGTAGGTAGGTGGGTGGGTAGGTAGGTAATTACTAAGCAGGCTCCCCCAATCTGGATATCTTTCAGATGATTTGGGTTACAATTCCATGATATACTAAGGTCAGAGATCACAGAAATTATAGCTCAAAATGTCTGGAAGGCATGAAATTGGGAAGATGTTTTTAAATAATGGCTGTCTTTCTGGAAATCAGGCCTTCATGGTGAAATTAACATCTTGTCTCCAACTAAAAGTTATAGATTGCTATCACATTTATCTGCCTTTGTGCTATTTCTTAATTTTTTATGAACTTTTAAGAGAATTCTGAAAGAATGGCTAGAGAAATATTTTAAGGAAATCTCTGCCATCAATAAGATGTCAAATTTATATAGCAAATAATAATATCGTTTTATTTCTTCATTACAATAACAGGTTTTTGGTTGCTTACTTGCTTTTTCTTAGAAAAATCAGAAATGTGAGAGATCAGATTTGGTATGTGATTTGCAGTCAAATAGTATATACATATATATGGATATTTATTTATATATATAAAGTTTGGAATCTACCTTTTCAGTCTATGGAAGAAGACTGTCATGATTAGAGTAAGCAATATTATGTTACTTCAGGGAAAATTTTAAATTGAAAAAGTCTGTTGTTTGTAAAATAAGATTACAGGTAATTCTTGACTTATGGCCATTTGCTTAGCAATCATTTGAAGTTATGAAGGTGCTAATAAGTGGACCAGTCCTCACACTTACAACCATTTCAACAATCCCACTGTAACATGATAGTGATCCAAGAGTTTGTCAATCAGCTCATTCATGTTTGCAACAGCATCCCAGTGATCACCATTTGTGATCTTCCTAGCTGACTTCTAATCAATGGACGAAGCTGGGTTGGTTTAACATCTGAGTGATTCAATTAAAGACAACAGCAAAAAAAAAAAGTCATCCAATTGGGTGAAGTCATGTGATCATTCACTTAACAATCACATTGTTAAGTGACCAAAGTTCTGGTCTCAATTGTGATTTAAATTGAGGAATATTTACAATGCATTGGGTTAAACGTTAGAGCTCCTTCAGATAAGTTAGAATCACATGCGAGGCCCAAAACATGGGAGTTATTTCTCATTCATATCTCCTATAATTTCACTGAATTTCCAAAGTAGCTTTTATATGCATTTGGGAGAAAAGAAAAAAATATGTGGGTTGATATTAAGGAAATTGGATTATGGGAACCATTTTAAGGGGTTAAAAAGGATCCTCAAGAGTTTGTAATCTGTTAACATTTCATGAATGGGAAACGTCCTGTGCAAAACAGGTATTTATTTTGTCAGGTGGTTCACAGGCATGCTTTCAATTTCTTCTGTGCCCACAAGTCCAACAAAGCTGAAAACTCCATTTTAAAGCTTTGTTCAAGACAACTAGTTAGACAATGAAAAATGTTGGAAACTACTTACTTGTCTCAAATAAAGGAAAAAACTAGAATATTGGCCAGCTTCAGGGAGGTAAGAAAGAAAAACAGTGATGCAGGTCAACAAGATTGTAGAATCTTTTCCAACTTTTCTCAAAGACTGTCAAAAGATAGAGGAAAAATAAGGTAAGACAAAACAGAAATAAATGAATTATTTCTATAATTTATTAATTATAGTATTCATGTATTCATTCAATTTGTGTCTAACATTGATGAAAAGACGCTTGGTAACCAACAATAAAAACGCCACAGAATAATAAATAAAGCTCAGGAAACTAACAAATTCAGGGACTTATTCCCTCAAGTATGTGTTATGAGGTACATTGCAATTTTAAAAAGAATGCAATTCCACCTTACTTGGGTTCAGTTTTGGACTATTTTGTCTCATCAAGACTCTTACAATCTGTTGATATTATGCCAAAATATTGACAGAATCTACTGTATGGGACAGGGTAAGAATGAATAATTAGATAGCATCAGATGACATCCAAAATTGACTGACTGGAATCCCTTAAAATTTAATGTAAAAGTTAAAAGAGTGAACCATCTGGCATTGTACAAAAGTGCAGCCAGTGAACCAATCTCTCTTTCCCTGCCCTGACTGGAATTGTTCATTAAGAAACAAGAACTTTTATAACACAGCCTCCAGTCTCCAATCCCTCTAAGAAGTACATAAGTCTACAGTATCAAAGTTAACTGAGATATTTAAAAGAACAGTAGAAATGCACCAGGTTTTAAAAGCTATTCACAAAGTGTTCTGATCCTGCGTGTAGACCTGAACTCAAATAACACACTTTGTTTAGAATGTTCTGCAATTGTGCACTGATCATTATCCCTATTTCAAAAATGAGAATTTAGAGACAGAACAATGCTTGCCAAGGACAGATAGACTCAGTGAGCCATCTCTTAAGGAGTAAGCTCCTTCAAAGCTGTTGGCATCAATCCCTCTTACAATGAGATACTGATAAGAGTCCCACGTCCAATTTATCATATTCTTTCCCTAATCTTCCAAAGAAGCCAGGACTGGCAAAGATCCAGTCTAGTACGGAGTAAGGAAGATGACCTTGACAAACATAGATCAAAATCCATTACCAAAGCAACTTGGAGAAAAACAAGGTATACATCACGCATAAGTGGCTCAGAAAGACAACTTAAATCATGTGGGTATAAAAATGGAAGAGGCACAGCATTCTCAGATATTTGTTGTTATAGTCATCTCTCAATTAAAGTAGTCTTAGCCTTTTGGGGCAGTTGTTTCTTGGTCTGGTCTACCTGATGTGGTTGGCCAATCCACAGGTAAGAGCCAAGATAACATTTTTTCACTTCATTTGTTCCTGATAATACAACACGTGAATGTTCCAGTCATTACAACAAATTCTGCACACAAATAGTCAAGATTTTGGAGAATACGAAAGGCTTTGTTTGCCAAATGCCACATAAACAAGTTGCAGCAGCCAAGAAGGAGCTCTAACTAAGTTCTTCCCAAAGGGAGTTTGCCACCTAAACAAGGTTACTGGCTGAGAGTTCTCCAAGATAGTAGAATAGCTGCTTCACTTCTTTTTTAACCCCTACATTGGTTTGAAAATAAGTCTGTATCCTGCTCAGCATCACTTTTTGTCTTCAGTTGGCACCTAAGGTGTTGCTTCTCCAATGTCACCTCCCAGAAGTCATCAGTAAATTTGAGAGATATCTAGAATTGGCCAAGAGAGGCTGTCTGGAATTAATCACACTGTCTGCCTTCATAGGCTTCCATTGCCAATGCTAATCAGGTCACTCAACAAAACTGTTCTCAAGACTATGAGAAAGTACCAATGTTCCTGTCAGAATCCATCTGGAACTGAGGTGCCTAAGGGTAACCATGTTAATCAACCAATTGTGATTAACCATAGGTAGCAATGAATCTAACCTGAAGGAAAATGGCAAAAAGCTAATAGAAAAATACTCCATATCCAGATAACTAATCATCTGCTCCAGAGCAAAGTCAGAGTCACCATGAGATTGCCTACATCTGCTGAGACTGAGTTTTATTGGGACAAGCCAATATAGGTAGTCCTCAACTTACGAAAATTCATGTAGTGTCCATTTAAAGATACAATGGCACTGAAAAAAGTGACTTGTGACCATTTTTCATAACCTTGCAGCATACCTGTGGTCACATGATCAAAATTCAGATGCTTGGCAACTGACAGCTTCTTTAGTGTCTCAGGTTCATGTGATCACTTTTCCTGAACCTTCTGACAATCGTAGTCAAAGGAGAAGCCATGTTCACTTAACAACCATCTTACTAACATAACAACTGCTGTGATAGACTTAATAACTGTGGCAAGAAAGGTCACAAATTAGGACAAAACTCACTTAACAAATATGTCACAGCAACATATATTTGGACTCAATTTTGGTCATAAGTCAAGGACTACCTGTAACTGCCATGGAAATTATGAACTCTAAAACTGTACCTAACCCTGCCCCAAAAGGTTTGGAGATTTCAGTCATTCAACACCTACATGGACTCTATATGTACTCTAAAACCAAGACCAGGTTAAGCAAATTGGGAAGGTTCCTGCAAGGGAAGGTAATACACCTGTGGGGATTTCTAACTTGTCTTTGCAGCCTATTTAATACATAGGCATTCATATCCCACTATTTCAAGAGTAAAGTCCTTAGTTACACACCAAGCAGGCTAGTTTAAAATCCAACACCAACCCTCCGCCTGACTTGAAACCTTGGACAGGACATCTCTAACAGGGTCATCACTGCATGCTCCTGAAGACAGAATCTAAATGGAGCAACAAATAAAAGTAGTGCTGATGTTGAGAAACTTTTTTTATTGATTCTAACTTCTCACACACTGCCAAGCATGACCTTTCAGGAAATTCTCTTGACTTGCAGAAGGATTTCAGAGAAAGATCCAAGGGGGTCAGCTATCCATATTTGATCATAACCAAGAGAAAAGAGGGTTAGGGTTATATTATATATGCCATATTATATTAACTTCTTGATTTAAGGGGACTAAAGCTGAAGTATATTAGTATTTCTAAAAAGGGATTATCATGAGTCCAGAGAAATGGTAAGAAGGATTCTAGGACAGAGAAGCTCAGGAGAAAAGACAACTGGGACAGATGAAGGTTCTCCAAAGGGAAGACTAAAAGCATACTGCAATTCCAGTGCTGAAAATCTAGTAAAAAGCAGATATATTTATCCACAGGCCAATAATCAAGTTGCCCGGAATTGCTTTAGATAATGAGATGGATAGCACATAAATTTAACAAAATAAAATAAATCCATCTTTCTAGTTTGAGTAAGATTAAGATTACTCATATTTAATTAATCCTATAGTCCCAGAATACAAATTGCTAAGCAGATAGTCCTCGATTTACAACAGTTCATTTACAGACTGTTGAAAGTTACAATGGCATCAAAAAAGTGTCTTATGACCATTTTTCGCACTTGTGACTGTTGCAGCATGGTCACATGATCAAAATCCAAATACTTGGCAACTGACTCACATTTATGAGGGTTGCAGTGTCCAAGATCATGTGATCACCTTTTGCAGCCTTCTGACAGCAAAGTCAAAGGAGAAAACCAGATTCACTTGTGTTATTGATTTAACAATGCAGTGATTCACTTAACAATGTGGCAAGAAAAGTCATAAAATGGGGCAAAACTCACTTAACAACTGTCTCGCTTAGCAACCTAAATTTTGGACTCAACTGTGGTCATAGGTCGAGGACTACCTGTAGTAAGGTTGGCATAACTTTATAAAGAGAAAAAGGAATGAGTGGCAGAGTGATGAGACAAAGCTCCAGAAATCTGGATATCCATTCATAGAACTGTCATGTAAATTCTGAGGCACTTTGGATTAAAACAGGAAAAGCTAACAACTCCCACCATCATATTGGAAAGGATAGAAACTCTGATAAACAGTTCTCTCCCACAACCTGTTTTCTCCTTTCAGATAAAATAATTTTGTATTGGTTTGCTTCAGTGCATTATTAATGTGACAGTGTATTAAATATTCTTCTTATTGATGATTCCCTAAATTCATCTGGGCAGTTGCCCATAGTAACTAAAAGCTTGACTTTGGGTCAAATTAATCAGGAGGGCACTTAACGGTATACTTTCTGAGCAAAAATAAAAATTGTTCATCCAATAATTGATTCTACTTTCTAAACGGAATGAAGCTAACTTCCAATTAGTAACAATCTGCCTGTCCTCAAAGTTAGTGAAGCCAGACCACAGGAATTGTGCATGTTGCTTTTATTTTCATTTCATAACACCAGATTTAAACATGATCTGAACTGTTTTAGAAGTCAGGATAAATGAAATAATAGAAAAGCATACAAAGGCTGAGTATTTCATTTGCTACCTTTTCAATTCCACACTGACTTATCTGATAAGAATTCTCTTGCCTGCCATAATGTTAAACAGACAGTTATGTTAAATATTATAAAAGGTTCTGTAGGATTTTACCATCACTAGTACTAATACCTTATTGCCCACAGCAATATTCTAGACATAATTAGAAAGTTATATGTATAAATAACATATGGTTAAAAAAATAGCTTCATGCTTGTTTGACAGAATTTCATTTTAATCAATCCATTCAAAATACATTTTCTTTCACAAATGAAAAAGTGAAAACAGAAGAAATATGACTGGCTACTTACCGCAAAGGGATCTGCTTGTTCCCATGATATAAGAGCTCCCCATGAAGGTGGTCTCATTTTTTCAGGTAGAGATTCTGGTACAACTAGTAGTATGAAACAGATATCTACAACAGCCACCACTGTAGCAACTAACACTACCATGTTATCACCGTACAAATTAGACAGATGTGCTCCAATAGCAGGACTAGTTACTAAACTTGCTGCAAACGTAGCAGATACCTAGATATAAGGAGAAAAAATATAAAAGGTAATACTTTGATAGAAGAAAAATTAACACAATTAAAAGTTAATTTCAACACTAACAAGACAGAGATGTTCTGACCTGGACAAAGGCATGTATACATCGTAGAAAAGTGACTATTAAAGCCCAGTTCTAGAGGAAAAATCTGATAAAGCCTTATCAATCCATCACAGAATATTCAGGAAATGACATTAAATCATTGTGGCCCAATCCTTCTTCTTAAGGTAAGGTAGAATATCCCTTCTAATTCATCAAGCTTTCCTTATTTTTTTTTTAATTTCAAGGTTGATTTAGCTTGAACTTATTTATAAGTGATTCACCAAATATTTTCTGATATTAGCAAAATGAACAAGGAGCCGTAGGTACATTTCTGCAAATAATTCAGCCTACCCACCTGCTTTGGGAGAAGGGATTTGCAAGTACCAGATTTTTTTCTATAGGCTATGCAAAGAATCCATTAGGTTGTAGACGAATCTCATTACACCTAAATTTGTAAATTGCCCTATTTTGCTTCCAACCAGCATGCTGATGATCAAGTTGAGCTGCAAAATCATCATCCTTCTCATTGTCAACTACTATTTCCCACTGATCTATCACAGCTCACCATGCTTTCTTAGTTAGCATCTCATTTTGTACTAACATGGAAAAAAAATGGGGAGGGGCAACATGATTCTGAAATATCCTCAGCAGCATTAATAAACATTTACCAAATAATTTATACTGCAGAGATATAAATAGCAATACTAAACACTCCTTTCCAGGAAATGGATTTGTGGATGCAAGTTACAAAGCCATGATAGTGCCTTTAAAGTAAGCATGCATATTTTCTGTCTCCCTCTTCGCTTACACTGTACAAGCAATTTAGAGACACAGAATTTCTACTCCAGAATTCTGACGGCATTTAAAGGTTTTTTCTTTACTATCAATATTTTGAGGTGTGGCCTTTCTTGTTGTTCTAAGCTTTATTTGCTATTGTGGTAAGGAGTGGTTTACATGCTGTAACATTGCCTTATTTAGGTGTGAACTGAAATTTTCTTTCATGGAAAGGCAGCATTATGTTAAAAAGTGGTACTTGAAAATAAATCTCCTCCAATCTCTTGATAGTATCATAATTTTTCAGTATTAAAAGTCACTAACAATTATTTGAATTTCATTATTATCATCATAGTGGTGATTAGGACTTTTATTTTGAGGTACATTTATCTCGTTGCATTCAATATTAATGTAGGTATTGCAAACAGTATTGCAATATCAATTATTGGAATTACTATTTCAGAAATTCTCATACTAATACAAAGAGTCATAATTTCTCAACCGCAATGTTCTTCTATGGCCTTTCATTTACTTAAATCCTTTTTTCATTAGTCTGTCATGTGATTCTTTTGGCTCGAACAATTCAATCAACAATTCAATTTTCCATTTCTTTAATTTATTTTCAAATCCTAGCACAATATTACAATTATATTGCTGAACCTTATAGCAATAGTAATAGCACTTAGACTTATATACTGCTTTACAGTGCTTTACAGCCCTCTCTAAGTGGTTTACAGAGTCAGCATATTTTCCCCAACAATCTGGGTCCTCATTTTACCCACCTCAGAAGGATGGAAAGCTAAGTCAATCTTGAGCCTGGTGAGATTTGAACTGCCAAATTGCAGTCAGCAGAAGTAGCCTGCAGTACTGCACTCTAGCCACTGTGCAACCATGGCTCATAACTTTTTAGATGGCTAAAAATATAAGTTATCTTCTATTTTTATCTTCAAATCAATATTGTTGCCAAAATTAAAAAGCTGGTTTTGAACATTATTCCTTTTTTTAAGGGGGACATGAAAGAAACCCCCAACTGGGCAAGCACGATGTCACTGTTCAATCCTTTCAACCTGGAAGCACTTAGATCAGGGGTCGGCAACCTAAAACACTAAAAGAGCCATTTGGACCTGTTTCCCACGGAAAAGAAAACATGGGAGCCACAAAACCCTTCCCGTGCTGACTATTCCTGAGCGGCCACAAAGCTAGCATATGTAGTTGAATTAAAACATTCTGTTTTCTTCTGAAACTGCTACTTTCTTGGATTATCCATGGTTGGCCTACCAGGGGTTGAAAAGCTCAATAAATTGTGTGCTGATGGGTGTCACATATTGGTGGCTGTGACACATATTTTGAGCAACAGGGAGCTGCGATCAGAGGGATGAAAGAGCCACAGGTGGCTCTAGAGCCACAGGTTGGTGACCCCTGACTTAGATGCTTCCGACAGGAATGTAGAAGTAGTAGTATCCCTTTTTTGGATGTGGATTCAGGTGAATAGATAGGATGCTCACCATTATGCCCCCTGCCACTTGTGAGCTAGTTTCATGTCCCTCTTTGCTTTTGAGGAGAACCAAGTCAAGCATGAATGCAGGATCATTTTGGAAGAGTTTTTCCCTAAATTTTAACAGCTACCTTTGAAGATCATGCAAAAATTGCAGCTGGAGAAATAGCAATAGCACTAGACTTATATACAGCTTTATAGTGCTTACAACCCTCTTAAGTGGTTTACAGAGTCAGCATATTGCCCCCAACAATTTGGGTCCTAGGTTTACCCATCTCGGAAGGATGAGGCGGAGTCAACCTTGAGCCAGTGGGATTTGAACTGCTGAACTGCAGCTAGCAGTCAGCTGAAGTAGCCTGCAGTACTGCACTCTAACACTGTGCCACCGAGGTTCATCGAGAAAAATGCAGCAATCTACCTACCTGGTGTTAGGCACAAATGCACTTTATATTTGTGCTACAGAATTTGCAGCAACTGAGTAATAATTCTGGACACATTTAGAGTGCTGGTTTTAACTTATAAAAGCCTATATAGCTTTGAATTAAATTATGTTTGAAACTGTTTCCTCAACCAATCAATCATGGGAATATTGCTTGTGAGAATTAACTGTTACTCCAATTTTAAACTGCATGCTTGGATTTTTAACTATTATTTGCTTTGTACAGAGTGTATTTATCAATGTTTCATAAAATATTGCACTTTTGGATCCATCAAGATTCTAATGATTGCAATCTAATCAATAACACAAAGTTTTTTTTAAAAATAGGAATCCTCTTTATCACCATCTCAGAAGTTTAACTGTGTGTTCAGGAAAACATTTTTCTGATATTAACAACTTTCATTTTACTAAGGGGTTGCTAAAGTACTCAGAAACTAATGACACAACAAAAGTTCATGCATTAAAAGCATGATACTGTTTCCTGATAATTATCAGGAATTAAAAAATGACTTCAGCAAAACAGTGCTACATGAAGGTGATTCAATTGTCTTCTTCATTATAGTACTGTTTTGCTGAAGTCATTTTTTAAATTAGATCCACATTTTGTGGCTTTGATTTGAAAGCTGAGTTAGAATAGGAAATATTCATAATAATATTTATACTACAGGTAGTCCTTGCTTAACTATGGTGATTGTGATCGGGAACTCTGTGGCTAAACCATGTGGTCATAAGCATGATGTCACGTGACCACAGAAATTGCAGTAGTTTTCGTTACCATAGTTAGGTGAATCCCATTTGGTCATATATCCCATTGTCATGTGATTACCATTTGCAACCTCATGTCAGTTTCCCTATTGCCCTTTGCTTGTTGGAGGTCAGCAACAAAGGTTACAAATGATGATCATATGACCATAGGATGCTCTAACCACTGTAACTGCTAGCCAAAAGCTAAACTCCCAAATCATGAATCACACTGCAATGAGCTACAACTACAAGGGTACAGTCAAAAGTCCCCTCATTCAGGACCATAGTAATTTCAAACAGTAGCTTTATGTGGTTGATGAACAAGGCTACCTGTATTACAAAAGATGCTTACTATAAATATCTATGGAGATTCTCAAGTCATCCAGATCATGGCTGTCCCAAAGGTGCTTTTTCAAGAGGCAATGGACTTTTCTGGTTTTTCTTTGAAGAGGTTTCACTTCTCATCAAGAAGCTTCTTCAGCTCAAACTGGATAATGATCCTTCCATTCCCCACCACCCAGTCAGAGCTGAAGAAGCTTCTTGAATGAGAAGCAAATATCTTCAAACTGGTCAGAAAGCCCGGTTGCCTCTTGAAAAAGCATCTTTGGGACTTACTATAAATCCTTTATAAGAAAAAAGAAGGGTGGGTTTAAAACCTACGGCTATCTAGATTTTTGAATACAATACTCTCCCAAAATTCAAAAATTATTCATTGCCAAATCACAGAAACATACAAATGCAGTGCTTTATATATTAGAAACTAACTGCTACAGAGGTATAGAAGAGGAAATAGAAAACCACAGTTTTTATCTAGAGCTTCAGTTACACCCTTTGAAATCAACAATTATCTACAGCTCATCTTGAACCATATATTCCCTTTTCACAGGTCTTTGAGTTCTAGGTATTTATTTGCTTAATAAATAAGTAACTGTCTAAAATTTAGCAACAACTCTGCAGCATACCTAGTCATCCAAACTATTTTGAATGCCTTCTTGGATATCTTTTACATAACTAGTGTCATTCATTATATACATGTACCTCCTTATCTCCAAAACAATACATGCCAAAAATTTGTAACCAGTATCTCATTATACTTAGCTCCTATGCAAAAGAACAGAGCCCACATCATTAGAGGAAACTTTCAATTTTTGATTGGAAATGTTTTTAATTCTGCAGGATACTCTAGGATTCATTGTACTATGACTTCCAATGCAGAAAGAAATGAAGATTGGCTTTATTATGATGTAGCTGAAATATTATGAAAGTCCTCGATTTCTTATCTTGAACATCAACAACAAAGATGAACGTTCCTTTCCATAATCCATGTGTTACGACACACTAATTTAAAAATGTCTGTTTCATTCCACCATTTTGAAAATGATCATTATTAGGTAAGTATTCACGACAATCTTTACCACCTGCACTTCAGTAGTTCCTGTTCTCTCCTTGTTCTCTCTATTTACATGATTATACTTTTATCCCACTTATCAGAAGACACTGCTTCATACGTGTCTGACATAAATTGTATTTCACAAAACTACAGGGCTTCATTTAATACTGTCGGTTATTTAAATACCAAACAGTGCTTTGTTGCTTCTACTGTATCCAACTAACACAGCTACTCCCACACACCATAAATTGAATCCTGCTGTGTTCACTTACTTTAACCAGCATCTATATTAAAAAGTATTCCACTGTGTCAAAGAAAAGCATTTTAATACATTTTATGCTAACATTTGCAGAAGATTAAAGCAATAGTTTCCACCATTACTGATAATGTTCCACAAACTGGCCAATTAAGAGTCAGTATTCACTCATAAAGCATCCAAGCTATAAGGATGTGTAATCAGTTGACCAGGACATATTATTATCTCTTTATAAACTGTTAAGATGAAGAAAAGAATTGAATTCTTGGATTGGTCTACCTTGTGGGGCTGACAAACCTTCTTTCTATTTAATGGACTTGCCTATTCTTGGGGATGCTATATACAAGACCTTTTTTCCTCTCCATTAGACATCATGTACAGGAATAGAGCTATTATAATTTCTAAAACCATAGTTTCAATTTTTTTTAAGCACTATCACATTTTTTAAAAATCAGAAATTATTAGTGAATGCTTACATGATATGCAAGAAACCAAAGTACACATTGTGTCAAAGAATTAAGAAACATTCTTACCAGTCCGTAAGCAGTGCTTCTCTCATGTTCTTGAGTTATATCAGCTACATACGCAAATATGACAGAGAATGTAACAGCAAAAATCCCAGATACAGAAATCATTGCAAAATACCACCTGCAAAATCAGACCACATTTATGAATTGTAGCTACATAAAAAAACTGTAAACATACTCAAGAAAAGCAAACGTTTAGATTATTTCTCAATTAGATTTATATCCCATCCATGTTCAAAGACTCCTTGCCAAGTGTACTTATAGTATACTAGCTTAAAAGACTTACAATGATTCACTATACTGATTCACTTACACTGATTTAACACAAATGCAAGAAAGTTTAGATCTATTTTCTTAATACAGTCCCCTCCACCCAAGTGCCCCCCCCCCCCA